>NC_135842.1:11285000-12485000 GCF_029677425.1 Wolffia australiana
ACCGTCGTCTGCTACGGCCAAGACGTAACTCAGCTCCACATCTCCGGCTTCAAAAGCCCCTCTCCTCTTCCCAACACCTTCTCCATCGACTCCTTCTTCACAACTCTTACCCGTCTTCAAAGCCTCAAAGTCCTCTCTCTCTCCTCTCTCGGGCTGTTTGGAGTTCTTCCGGGGCAGAAGCTTTCCCACCTCACCTCCCTTGAAATCCTCAACCTCAGCCAAAATTCCCTCTCTGGGCCTCTACCCATTGAAATCTGCGTTTTGAGTAATCTCCAAAGCCTCATTCTTGACCATAATCAGCTCTCCGGCGAGCTCCCCCATGATCTTGGCAAGCTTACTCGCCTCGCCGTGCTCAGCGCCAGGAATAATTCATTCTCTGGGGAATTACCTTCTTCAATTTCTACGATTGATAGTCTAAGAGTGCTTGTTTTCCCGAGTAACAAGCTCTCTGGAAGGCTGCCCAACCTCGCAGGGCTATCTAACCTTCAAATCCTCGACTTAAGCGATAATCAGCTCGGCCCAGACTTCCCCAAACTTGGAAAAAAGATAGCTACGATGTTACTGAGGAACAATTCCTTCACCGGAGCGCTCCCCTCCGACATGGGTTCATACCATCTTCTCCAAAGACTCGATCTTTCTCACAACAGATTCGTGGGTCCGTTTCCCACGTCGCTTTTCTCTCTAACCTCTATCAGATATTTGGATATTTCCATGAATAAGTTCACCGGGTTGCTCATCTCTGATTTGTCATGTAATGATGGGTTAGAATTCGTTGATGTATCCTTCAATTTGCTTGTTGGGAGTCTGCCTGAGTGCCTTGTGGGGAATGTCTCGTTCATGATGAATTGTTTGAGTGATGGAGGGCAGCCTCAGCATCCAAGTGTGTTTTGCAAGAATCAAGCTCTTGCTGTGGGGATGATTCCGAAGAAGAAACATGATGGTTTGCGCCGGAAGGTTGCCGTCGTCGTGGGTTTGGTGGCAGCGGCCATGACAGCGGTGGGTGTTTTGGTTGTGGCCGGGGTGATTGTTGCCAGGAGAGTGAAGAGAAGGAAGGGAAGGAGGATGCCCCCGAGATGGGTTCTTGAGAATGCCTTCAATGGATACTCCTCCAAGCTGCTATCAGACGCTAGTGAGATCCCATCCATCTATATATATTCCCATCCATCCATTCGACCATCTATGTATCCGCCATCTATCCATCCATAATCCATCTATCTGCCATCTGTCAATTATCCATCATTCATTCATTCATCCATCTATCAATCATCCATCAATCAATCATCCATCATTCTTCACTTATCCAGCCATCATCCATCTATCTATCCACCATCCATCAAACATCCATCCATCATCCATCTATCTATCCACCATCCATCAATCATCCATCTATCTATCCACCATCCATCAATCATCCATCCATCATCCATCTATCTATCCACCATCCATCCGTCATCCATCCATCATCCATCTATCTATCCACCATCCATCCATCATCCATCTATCTATCCACCACCCATCAATCATCCATCTATCTATCCACCATCCATCCATCATCCATCTATCTATCCACCACCCATCAATCATCCATCCATTATCCATCTATCTATCCACCATCCATCAATCATCCATCTATCTATCCACCATCCATCAAACATCCATCTATCTATCCACCACCCATCAATCATCCATCTATCTATCCACCATCCATCCATCATCCATCCATCATCCATCTATCTATCCACCATCCATCAAACATCCATCCATCATCCATCTATCTATCCACCATCCATCCATCATCCATCTATCTATCCACCATCCATCAATCATCCATCTATCTATCCACCATCCATCAAACATCCATCTATCTATCCACCACCCATCAATCATCCATCCATTATCCATCTATCTATCCACCATCCATCAATCATCCATCCATCATCCATCTATCTATCCACCATCCATCAATCATCCATCCATCATCCATCTATCTATCCACCATCCATCAATCATCCATCCATCATCCATCTATCTATCCACCATCCATCAAACATCCATCCATCATTCATTCATATATCCATCATCCATTTTCTATCTTCCGTCCATCCATCTTATCTCTATATCCATATCCATCTCTATCACAAGCTCTATATCTTTCTTCATCTCCATCTCCACTCAATATCTATCTCCACATCCATCTCCATCTCCATCTCCATCTCCATCTCTATCTCTATCTCTATATGTGTATATATATACATATATCATTACCTCTACCTCTATATTTTTATCCCCATCTCGCAATTTTTTAAGAGACCCACAGAATTCTGACGATATCAAATGCTTTCATCCATAAAAGGGTACATCTCGCAGACGATGAAGCTGGGTGCTCTCGGAATTCCTCCCTACAGGTCCTTCTCTCTGGAGGAGCTACAAGCAGCCATCAACAGCTTTGAAGCCTCAGCTTTCTTTGACGAAGGTTCACAGAATGAGGTAAGACCATGCCTCACCAGCATTCAAATTGTCTTTTCTTGTTTTTATCTCATATTCCCATTAAACAGTGAAATTTGTGTGAATCTTGAGAAATGTGGTTGACACATTGATCTATAGATGTTTTTTTTCTGATATTCGCATTCCCAAAGATGCAACTTTTCCATCTTTAGTAAAAAATTTGGGCAATACACAAAAGGGTTGATACCATTGTCTGATAATTTTTGCGGATGACGACAAAAAATGACATCATCGTCATTATCATCATCTGAAGCTTGATGGAAAATGATGATTTCATCCTTGTCATCCTGGAGACAGATGAATACTGAAGATGATTTTGTCATCGTCTCTACATCTGAGTGAGGTAAACAGAGGGAGAGTGACAATGACAAGACAAAATCATCCTCATTATCGTCATCCTACCTGAAGATAGTAGAAAATGACAATGAGGATTTTTTCATCTGCATTGTCATCCTGAAGGATAAATGATAGGGCTATGTTGACTCGTCATTGTCAACGGTGACAGTGAAAGCAAATTGTCTGTCACCTACAAAACTATGAATTTTCCTTCAACACCTCTTTCTTTCTTCTCCAGATGTACTGGGGGAGGTTGAATGACAGAAGCCTGGCGGCAATCAGATGCCTCAAGTTAAAGAGAAGCCTGGGTTCCCGCTCCCTGAGCTTCACTAGATACATTGAGCTCTTCTCCAAGCTTCGCCATCGCCATCTCGTGAGCGCCCTAGGCCATTGCTTTGAATACCACCTCGACGATTCATCAATAAGCAGGGTCTTTCTGGTCTATGAACATGTGAACAACGGGACACTAAGGAGACATCTTTGTGGTAATGCCAGACTTGGCATGAATTTCAAGTGTTGATTAATTTCCTCATTTTTTTTTTCTTTCTAAATTTATATTTTCTCTTTTCCTTGTATCTATTATTCCTTATTGCATTCTCGTATTTTTTTAGGGTAATTTGGAAACCAACCACCAGTCCTGATCCTTGGGTTGCCTTTGTTTCTTCATTTTAGATGTGGCTTCCTCCATTTCTAATGCTTCTTCCTGGTTTCTGTGATAAAAGTGTACCGACTTTAGGATGGTTTCTCATTAAACTAGTTTTCCTTTCACCTGTACAATCACACTCTTCATACTTATAGTTCATTTTTAGCGAATAAATGTTCTTATTTGTGCATGATTCTCATCTCATGAGTCTTTCATATTCATGACTACTAGTAAGGGTTTGATGCAATCATGATAGATATCAGAAAGTCATCGTGGGATGACCATCATTCTAAATTTTATCATCCATCTTGGCCAATTGGATCCGCTGACCCGGCTGATCAGTTATTAGAACGAGTTCCTCGGCAATCACTTTACTTAACTCGGACTTAGATCGGCCAACCTGGGTCGATTGCCAAACCCGACGAAAAAGTAGCAGATATGGAATTTCGGGAGCTCCCTGTGTTTGCAGTCGCATAACTGTGACCTCTCTCTTACACACAAGAAATGTGCCGCTTATTCGGGTAAACTTTGGAAGATCAGTCGGGATGACCAATTGATCTCCCTCTTTGAATTGATCAACTCGACCAATCTGATTTTTGTTTGGCCATATTAGCCGGGTTGACCTAGCCAAATCATCGTTGACTCAACCAATCCGATCTCTGAGAAAAAAACATTTCAGCTGATTATTAAATCTACTTGGCCTCAAATCAGCCAATCCCACCAATGCATAAATGTTTGGTGTTGGCGATAGGTAAATTAGTGGCTTGACGAAGGGTCGTTTTGTCTTTTGGCCTTTGTGATTGCAGAGAAAAAGGATGGAAACATGCTTTCATGGTCCCAGAGAATATCTGCAGCAATTGGGGTGGTGAAGGGCATCCAGTTCCTCCATGCAGGTATATTACCAGGTTTGTCCGGAAATGGCATCAAGGCGACGGATGTCCTCTTGGATCATAATCTTGTCGCCAAAATATGCAGCTATAATCTCCCAATAATGGCAGAGAAAATGGATGTTGAGGTAAATAAAGATAATTTGACATCTTACTCTTATACATCATATAATTTTACAGGTCTATGACTCTAATGATGAACATTGTTACAGTTAGGATTGGGGGACTGCCCAAGCACATCAAAAGGAACTAATGACAGGTATAAAAACATCATCTTTTCCTTGAATCTTATTCGATATAATCTCATCTCACACCCTAGGCATATCTTTTTCCACCCATTGGGGGCATTTTGATCATTTTCGTCAAGGGTAATTTCCTTTAAATAGATGTGCCAGGAGAGACTCCAAGCATGAATAATTAAGTTGCAATTTAGCTCAACCACTCTTCGGTCATGCTCCCTCTTGGTCCCTTTCCCCTTGTCCCCCGATCGATCCCTACCTCCAAGCATGAATAATATTCAGCGATGCCCTGCCACCCTGCAACCGCCTCACTGGATCTTCAACTGGCTTGTCCCCCCATCAATCCCTACCTCATCTCTGATCTCTCTCTCTCCCTCAATTCTCAGAAATTCTGTCGCCAGATACTCTCCTCTTCACTGAAGCTTCAACCAGTTGGAATCAAATTCCCAGGAGTGATTTTCTAATGAAAATTCCCTGTTGCCCATTTTATTAAATTTGTAGAGTCCAATAGACTATTTTATAAATCCTGCATTTATCAGTATATGGTAATGAAAATTTCAGTGATAAAAATGGAGAGAAAGAGGATGTTTATGACTTTGGTGTGATCCTACTGGAAGTTATCACAGGAGAACCCATCACTACCAGCACAGATATAAACAGGATTAAGGATCAGGTGACCAAATTACTTCTCATTCTAGAAATTTCTTGGAAATTAGAAAAGACGGTTCTCTTATAAATTTAATTGTCTCCTCTTTCTGTCCCCAGGTTGAAGCAGGACTCACTGCTGAAGGGATGGGGTCTAGTAGGAGAACCACGGTGGATGCAGCAGTGAGAGGAGACTGCTGCGACGCATCGTTGCGAACTGTGATGGAAATCTGCATCAGATGTATAGCAGATGATCCATATGATCGGCCGTCAGTTGAGGACATACTCTGGAACCTGCAATTTGCAGCCCAAGTCCAAGAATCTTGGAGAGGAGAAGCACTCAGCGGCAATGAATCTCCTGTTTTGGCCTGATTCCCAAGACCCCAACTGAGAAGATATTTTCCTTTGATGAAGGTACAATGTTTTTAGAAAGAACGATTTTTCTAGCCTGCGATATTATGTTTTTGGCGATAGTTCTCTGTCTGGAAACCATTTTCTCTGGTTCTCACTGTTCTTCCATTTTATTCCCTACTTTTGTTTAATTCTCATTATGATTACTTTGTTGAGTAGTTTTTTATTAAACCGAGAAGTGTGAATTTATTACAATTTAATGATTATCCGCGTATTAAGTTTTTCTCATTTTGGGTTTGAAATTTATTGATAAATCACTGGAGAAAGGAAACACGATATTCGACTCTCTCTGGGTGTTTTCCTGTTGGGTAAAGAGTTTTTACTTCCCAAAACTTTTCCCAATTTTGTGGCTTTTGCATCAAGCTTATTCCCATTTTTCTTTACATCTTCTGCACGACTATTTTCTTGGTTAATTTCTTTCCTTTTCTCGGACTGAATGACAACATGTTTTTTTTTTCTGTCAGTCAGAATTTCCTTCGCTTGAACAGAAACAACTGCTTGGAAGTCTCTTTGTGGCAAGACTTGAGGTATCTCTTGGTTAATCAGTTGCCTTCTCAAGAGAGAAATCTGGTGCATTTTTAGCCTCATTATCTTACTTAGCTTTTTTTCAAGTCTTTCTGCTGCTTTCTCTTCCTCAAATGTAACGAAAGGATGTGCTCTAAGACTGAATATTCGAGAGAATGGCTGGAGTTTGACCTCAACCGAAGACAGAAGTCATTGTTGTGAAAAACTCTTCTGTGAAAGAATGATTGTCTTCCTTTTTCCTTTTTAGATGCAATAAATGCTTAGCATTATTCCAATTATTGGATTTCATCACTCGGATATGTTTAGCTATTTCTTTTGTCAAATTACAAAGACATGAAGTACTATTTTCTTAGAAATGCCTAAAGTCATGAAGAAATATCTTCATATTTAATTAAATTTTAACAAGAAATAGAAATTCTCACAATTACGGGATCAACAGTATAATTACACTGCTGAACTCAGATATTGGAAATTATATGATTTTAAAAATGTAAATTTGAAGTCATAAAATGCCCAAGGATAAGGTGATACTTTCCAAGTTGATATGGATCCTTGGAAGGGCATTTTAGAGTCATTTAGGAGAGACTTTTGACATAAGTGATTTATATGCAAGGGCTTTAGTTTCATAATCACATCAATAATTATATTAATTGTGGTATAAATAAGTTTCACTGTTCATTATCTGGTATCCAATACCAATGACAGATATGGAGCAGCATTCATGTGGCATGCTTAGATTTTATCAAAAAATGTTCAGAAAAAAAAAGTTAATTAGGATTGAATGATAACAATTAATCTACTGAAGTTAGATTTTTGCTAAATAATCGATGTAAAAATTATTTGGAAATACAACTCAAACATAAAATTATTTCCGCCTAGACCAGATAAACTGACAACTCCTAAGCTCAAAATATGATTGCTACAATGTAAAAAAACTATTGACCTTAAATGTGTTTCAGTAAGATGATAGAAAATTTGCTCAATTTCAGACTCAAGTAGCTCTTGATAGACTATGAAAGATGATAGGGAAATAGGGTTACCAGAAACCTAACTTTTAGTGGAGTAAAGAAATTAAACGTTATGGAAAAACTTAAGTTTGGAAGATCAAGGAAATTATCGCCGAAAAAATTCTTTACTACAATATAAAACAGAATGGGAGAAAAATTTGTGTGTGATATTATTTTCATTGTTAAAGTAATAAGTGACACGACCCTAAAATATGAAGTTTAAATGTCACAAAAGAGGAAATGATGCACGGGGAAAGAGTGTAAGGAGGGTGATGGTGCTGATTGATGAATTCAAAATTAGGATAACATTGCATCATCGTGAAATTGAATGTAATCAATGATATGCATAAACTTTTACTCATAAAATAATTTGATTAGTTAGTTATGAGCAAGGGTCGTCTCCACTGGGAATGGATACTTGGGAAGTATCTCTTTTTATGGGGTGAATTCTTGAAGGTGAGGGGGATTACGTATAGCATAAGTGAAAGTATTGGATGAAGATAGTGATCAAGATAGATATAGCAGTAATTTAGGAAGACGAGATGAGTATCTTACTAGTAATGGATCGTGATTACTCGAGTAGGAGCAAGAGCTTAGGATGGAGGAAGATGTGAGTGTTGATAGTGACACGAACATCTTACAAGTAGGGTTTGATATAATATAGGAAGATGGGAGGGCAAGATGGGATGAAGTTGACGGTGTAGGACGTGGTGATGGAGGTAGTGAAATGAAGTAAAGTACGGAGTAAAGTTGGAGAAATAGTGATTTATGTTTTCTTAAATGAAAGGAGAGGGGTACGTGACAAGATCGAAATGGTGACAGCGGTACGTGAGGTGGATGGTAGGTGATGATAGGTTTGGATGATAATGGATGTTGATGATGGATGGGAGTGGTAGATGGTCTACTTAAACTTGTTGAAGAAGAATCAATGTAAGGCAAGACGCTAACCTTAGATCCCTGTGCATTACTGGTATCAAGGCATCTTCCTGATGCACATCAGCCTTCCCACTTCTCTTTTGACCCTCACCAAGCACTAAAGACACCAAGAACAACCTTGATAGACCTTCAAAACTTCACTTTCTTTCAATCTGCCTCTCAAGGAGGAAGTGAGCTTAAAGATATTTTTTACAAAGATCGGGAGTTCAATTTATATATCCAACCAGGTGGATAATAGAGGACATAAAGATGAAGCTACCCCTAAATTTCAGCTCAATCGGAGCTCTGAATCGTCAAATATCAAGCCTGGAAGTTGGAGAATTCCTAGTTGTTAATTTAATCAAAAGATTTCTCTCTACTCATCCTCATTAGCGTTGTCATGTCATTTTCTTTTAATGCTTTTAATGCAATGGATCACTCAGATTATTCCTCATCATCCATGATCGACGGCTCTGCTCGTGCCGTGTGTCGTCTCTAAAAAAGACAAAAAGTAGGAATAACAGTATATTTATTACAATAATATTTAAATTGCAAGATGACGTGCCACGTGGTGTTACATCAGTGCGCAATACATCAGTATCCTCTCTTAGGCTCTCCAGTTAGAGAATGACACATTTTCTTTGGCACTGCTCGTGCCGTGTGTCGTCTCTAAAAAAGACAAAAAGTAGGAATAACAGTATATTTATTACAATAATATTTAAATAGCAAGATGACGTGTCACGTGGTGTTACATCAGCGCACACTACGTCAGAATCTCTCTTAGGCTCTCCAGTTGGAGAATGACACATTAGCACCACGTGAACACAAGTGCGCTATGTGTACTCATAGTGCCATGTGTCACGTAACACATCATCAAGTGAAACCATATTTCACCATTCAAAAGAAAGAGTGTATATAGTATTGTTTTTTAAATTTGAATTTGCCTCAGTCCTTGCATCTTATTTATTGCAAAAAAAGCTCTTCTTTTTTATTGGGCCCAGTCACCCCTGCGTTGAAAAATCTAAATAAAACTGCTAAACATTAATGGCCATTATGGCATCGCTAATTGCAACGCCATAATGGTCTGCAAGATATGATTGGCTGACGTCAATCCTTATCAGAGGTTAATGATTGGATGTCACCAATCACTAATCCTAATTGTTAGTTGATCACCTTTTGACGAATCAAACAGTGACATGTTGGCATCAGTGAAATTAAAGGGGCTAAAAATAATCCAAATTTCATATTAAATTAAATCTAAGCCAATAACTATAAATATATATATATATATATTCGGACTTATAAAAATTACATCTTTATGATTATAATGCCAAAAAATTCAGCAAAAATCATATTGTGTCTCAGGAAATTATTTCCTTTCAGGATATATTAGAAAAATTCCTAAATATATGTAAAAATGGATAAAATTCAAAATATCTTTATTAAAATAAATTTAATAATTTTAAGTTTGATAACACGCGTATAATCAATTTAATTCAAATAAACATGTAAATATGGTCACATTAAGCTTCTAAAAATGTGTGTTATCACTGATGATGATAATGACAGAAATTGGGGTAATGGCAATGAAAGGACATTGCGCGATGAGGATGATGATGGCAAAGACAGTGACATTGGAGGTGATTCTGGGAGTTATATTTTTTAAATCATGTGGTGTTGGCAGTGACAATGTGGCAGTGATCATGGTGATAGCTCAATAGTGGATGGTGGGTGTCATGTTTGCTACAAGTCAATGACAACAATGGGAAGTGGGTCAACGCGCTCGCTACAGATAAGCGGCATGCAGATGGAGACGAGACAACCCACGCACTACAAGCAAGCAGTGCCTGGGATAGTTACAAGGTAGCTGCATATAGGAAATGTATGGGTGTCTATCTTAGAATGGTGGTGATCTAGAGGCAAATCCCTTGGAACAATAGAAAAAAGTTGATTCCTATTTCACTACTTTCTACATCAAGGGACATGTATTTTATAGCCTTCCACGTACACTTTTTACCAGGAAATTAAAAACTAATATTTGAAAATGAAATCAAACGTCCATTACACCAGCTAATGCATTCTATTATGTGGTCGTTCCCCATCAGGAAACCAATTCAGTTGCAAGTTTACTTCTCTCTATGGAAACAATGAGAAAAGGGGATATCATCCGAATTACCCATAATCTGGTGAGGCATATGTTTTATGATAATTTATAATTTAAAGAAAAACTGCATTAAATAAGAACAATAGTCATTCCTACACACTTTGTATTAGCCGGAGGGGAAATAAAAAAGTATCTATCGTTAAAAAGAAATGTGAATGAATCAATCATTAAACATAATACAATTTATCACAATTCCACAAAAATTCATTCATTCTCAAGGCCCCATATTCTACAACTGACTGCTGCTCAAATTTATCATTCATCAAACTCTTTGTGATCATGAGATTGGCAATGGTTTGTTCATTTAGCCTTGGATCTGTTCATATCTGTTATGTGTTGTTCTTTTTTCTTCAAGGTGAGAGTAATTTTAGTATTACTCATATATGGCAGCCTCTTCTATAGTCTTCTGGAACTAGAGATACAGGAGGAGAGACAAGAGGCAGGCAAAGAGAAGAGCCCCTCACCCTGGGAGATCAAAATAAACCCTAAAAATGGCTTATATTTGGTTCACACTATATCCAGTAACTAGATGGATGGAGACAATTTTTTACATAAAACCTCATGAAAAAGTAGTAAGTGAAAATTTTAACCCTGTTATATAACCACACCTTTGTCAAGATGTTAATGGTTTACCTCATCGTTAGCTGGGAGGTGGTGTGCAGGGTAGAAAAGAAATGACAAGGATAACTCAATGATGACATAGCACCCCTGCAGCATGGTAACATCAGTGGTCACAATGGTGGCTCTCTTGTTGATGAGGGGATACCTGCTCGCGGAGTTTGCTTTATGATAGGCTCCATCCTTTCTTTTGTGGCCTGCTTAAATTTGGTGTCCCTCCAGATGATGTGTATTCTTTGATAATGTGGCTTCTGATGGCGAGGTGCTGATTATGACATCATGTTGCTGCTGATGTGGCTCGATCACTACACATTTATAACACCAAACTATGCCATTCACATTGGGCTACCTACTTAGATCTTCTATGTCATTTATTTGACTTTCTTTTGTTATGATTGGTGCTATGTGGTTATGTTTCACAACCATCCCTCTAGTCAATACAAATGAATGTAAAATATACCTTTATTCATCATGTCTTCTCTTAGTCAAATCGAACAGTCTTGAGGGGAGGCCTTTTGGATCAATATGGGATGACTTGTTGAAGTCTCTCAGAGTAATGGGATGCTTAGGAGTAAATTCAACTTTCTTATGACCCAAGTACCTGTCCCCTATTTTTAGGAAAAGGAGATACTTGATCCTCGTTAGTCTTATCTTAATTAATTATTTATAATTAAGACAGAATTAGCCTCTACACATTTAATAACCAAAGTTACTGTTATAAATGTCTTAATCCCCTCATTACAATTAAGTGAATCACATTAATTGGGATCTGTAATTGAAAGTTTAATATAATCACTTATATAGACATATATATGTGATTGTCCATGTATTAAGAAATTAATCTAACAATCTCCCATCTGGGAATATGGATGTGTGTTCATGAAATATTCCATATCATCACTTTATGAGCTCAAATTTTATGCTATCATTATTTCAGACAATTTAACCAATCTTGTACATCAATAAAGTGCCACAGAACCAAGGAGCTTTTGTTACAATAATCGTAACTAAACCCAAACAATGTTCACATAAACCAACTCAATGAATGGCATAGATCAAGTATGGATGTGTAGAATGGAAATTACACAACTTAATTCATACATTTACATTTTCAACTTAGTCCTCCAGATTCTGAATGTAGATCAACTAAAGTTCATTCAGGAAGGCTTAAAATTAGAATATTACTCGTACACTAAAATAACTCCAAAATGTGTCTATTACTGAATGCGCATCAAAATACAAACTTCCATTGAATTACATATCCTCGTGAGGTACTAAACCCATGTGAGAAATGTGCTCATGAAAGACCTTTGGTGTCAGTCCTTGCGCGAGTGGATCCGTTACCATGGAGTTTGTCCTAATATGCTCAATAGATAACTGCCCATTCTGACCTTTTCCTTCACAACTAAGAACTTGATATCAATGTGTTTTGACTTTTTTAAGCTCATGATATAAATGGTAAATATAATGGCTGATTGATGGTCACTGCAGAGATTCAGCGATTTTTCAATTACATCAACAACTCTCAAGCTTGTGACAAAATTCTTCAGCCAGTTGCCTTGATTTGATGCTTCACAGCATGCTCTATATTCTGCTGCCATGGTAAGAATGCTATTAGTGCTTGATTGGCACTTCTTCAAGATATAGTTATTATGGAAAGCAAAAATAAATAGCCTAAAGTAGATTTTCTGATATCAACACATCCAGAAAAATCAGAATCAAAAGACCAAATGATCTTCCGTTGCTCTGATTTATTTTATGTGAGCATGTCATTTTGTTCTCTGAATGTATTTGATGACTCTCTTGGTTGCCCTCTAATCATCCATACATGGATTACATAAATACCAGTCAAGTACACCAACAATATGAGCAATATATGGGTGTGTACAAACTTGTGCGTACATAGGACTTCCCATAGCTGACGCATAAGGAATCTTTTGCATTTCTTGACTTTCAAAAGTGTTATTTGGACATTGATTGAGGCTAAACATGTCTCCTTTAGCAACAGGGGTGTCTGGAGGTTTACAATATATGGCTGCTTCCGTGCCATACCATTTAAGGACTTTTTCAATATATCCCTTTTGAGACAAACCTAAGATATTCAGAGAATGACCATGATATATCTGACTGCCTAATACATACGAAACTTCCAGAGATCCTTCATCTCAAAATGACTTTACAAGAACTTATTGGTGTCATGACGTAGGTCTTTATCATTTGAGGCAAGTAATATGTCATCAACATATAATACAAAAATATGTGGCTTTTTACACTAAACTTATGGTACACACACTCATCAACTAAATTTGTCTCAAAACAAAAGGAGACAATCATTTGATGAAATTTTTGATACCATTGACAAGAAGCTTGCATAAGACAATGGATGGACTTCTTTAATTTGCATACCATTGACTTTGTTTTTCAAATCGCAAAATTATCTGTTTGAACCTTGTATATTGTCTCATCAATGTCTATAATGAGAAACCCAATCTTGACGTCCATGTTGTGTAGCTCAAGATTAAAATGTACTACAAGTGCCATTATAATTCTAAAGGAGTCTTTCGATGAAACTGGAGAGAAAGTTTCATTATAATCTGTCTTCTCATTGAGTAAAACCTTTTGCAAGAAGATAAGCTTCATATCTCTCCATATTACCCTTTGAACCCCTTTTGGTTTTAAATATCCATTTACAGCCATTGGGCTTCTTACCTTTTGATAGTGGGACAAGATCCCAAACGTCATTGGTGACCATAGATTTTATCTCTTCGTTCATGGCATCTCTCCACTTTTAAGAATTAAAATTCTGCATTACTTTTCTTAAATTGAGAGAATAATCTTCCATGATCTCAAAATCAGCCTCATGTTCTTGGGAAATACAATGTTATCATACACAATTCCAGATTTTCTTTCTCTAGTGGATCTTCTTAAGGGGACTCATTTAACTGGAATATAGGATGGTAGAGCATTGTCCACAATTAGTGTACCTTTGTTGGAAGAGCAAGTTCAAGTGATTTATCTTCATTGTCATCAACAAAACTAAAGAGGTATCCTCTAACTCTTCTTTAAAGACAATTTAATGAACATTATCTCCCCCTAAAAACTCAAAATCCTCGAAGAAATGAGCATTTCACATATCAAAAATATCTTTAGTAATGGGGTCATAAAATTTAAAATCTCTAGACACTTCAGAAAAGCCTACAAAGTAGCGAGTGACGGTTCTGGAGTGAAACTTCCTTTTGTTAAGCAAAACAGGTGGTGCTTCTTCCTGACATCCTCAAACGTGAAAATGTTTCAAATTTTGGTTTTTAACCCATCCAAAGCTCATATGGTTTTTTCATAGTTTCTTCTGTCGGAATTCGATTGAGAAAATAGGTTGTCGTCTTGAGTGCTTCGTCCCAGAGGTTCACAAGAAGAGGAAATTCTGCAAGAATACTTTGCACCTAATCTATTTTGTCTCTCATCGACACCATCCATGTATGGTGAACCTGGGGTAGTATATTGAAGACCAATACAACATTCCTCAAGGTATTTAGTAAAAAGTCTTTGGCACATTACCTGAGATGCATTTATTTCCATATAGAATTCCCATCATGGGTCTTTTGATGGTCTCTTAATCTGCTTGTTGAGTTTTTTTTTTCATCTTTCTTTTCTATCTGCATGTCCAGAGATTTTGATTTTTGATGAATAAGAAATAGGTGACGATATCGAGAGTAACTGTTAGAGAAGTGATATAGTAGGGTTGAAGATTCATATTTGTAGTAGGGAAAGTGATAAAGGTCTACAAATATATGTGTGTATCAATTCTAAAGCTCAAAAATGTCAAATGGCCCTTTTTTCTTTTTTTTTTTCTTTCTTTTCACACTGATGTTGATATTCTTGCCATGTAACACAAGTCAATAAATTCTCTGATGGGATACATGAAAAGTTTCTTGTTTCATTATGAAAAAATGAATGTCAATGATCCCCGTCAGCTTTTATATGTATATAGGAGGAGGCTACAATTCTTAATTATGATGAAGATCATGCATGAATGAAAAAAAAATGTATCCTTTGTTTTTTTTTTTTTTTTCTTTAATGTATTTTTTTTATTTGTTTGTTTTGGCCACTTCTTTTCTATTTTCTCTTGTGTTCACTGTAGCGTCTTCATAATGTTCTGTAATTAATTGTTGCTTTCCTTGAGCATAGAGTGAAATGAAATCCTGAAGACTCATCTTTTCTTGCTGAACCTTGTATGCAAACTTTGTATGTTTATATGCATACAAGAAGTTAATATCGCCATAAAAAATGCAGCATCTTTTTTCTTTCTTATTTTTTTCTGATTTTTCTGGCACAAACATCTGGCTCTTCAAAACATGTTCTAAAACATGAAACCTTCCTTTGAAACTGTCTAGAAGAAAAAAAATTCATATTATACTTGAGTTATACTTATTCTTATCAAGTTCTGCATATTCTTTTCCATAAACTTTAAAAATAATGTAACTCAATAATAATCCATCATGATAGACCCAAAGACCATTTTGTAACCATATGTTTTAAGGTCATTTTAAGATTTTTTTTTTTCATTTATTATGTTATTTTCTTTTTTGTTTCTTTGAGTTTAAATTTAAATATGAAAATAGAGCACGTGATATTTTTCATTATTTTTATTTATTTTTATATTTCATAAAATAATTAATAATTAAATATTAATTTTTTTTATTTATTTTAATTTATTTAATATGTTATTTTTAGTAAATAATAAATAAGTGTGAAGAAAGAAATAAAGAAAAGAAAAAAAGAAATAATAAAATAAATAAAAAAAATATATATATATATATAATATATATATAAATAAATGTGCATGCAAGCACTCAAGCACAACATGCGCAGCAGCCAAGCACAGCCACATGCCCGCAGCCAACAGGAAAGGCGCCCAGCGAGCAGCCGCCAGATGCACAGCAGGCCACCTGCCACATAAGATCCACACAGGACCACAACCACAGAGAGAGAGAGGAGGAGAGAGCAAGTATGGGATTTGGCGTTTCAAATATTTTAAGAATTGGTTTTTGAATAGTATCGCAGGGGAGATTTCTTAGAGACGCCCGATATGGGATAATGATCCGCGGAGAATTTTTTTTAAGAATGGGGGGGGTACACCAATGATGGTAAGAACGATCTCACCAGAAGGCCACCATCTTATCTAAAGAAAGAAACAAGCCTGGTCTTGTGGGTTTCAACATAGCCCCATATCGATGTGTCTTAGTTTTTCTATCTTTGCTTAAGATTGTCCAGATGTTCAGCTCTCTTCTCTTCTTCCTTAGAGATTTATGATGATTTTCTCTTTTTTCCATTTTTTTTTGAGGTTTTTTTCTTTGTTCTTTGGCTAGACGACCACGAGAGACGACGGGGACGTGACGCCGACTGGTAAGAGAGGATGGGACAGGGGAGTTACACCAGTGATCGGGGTCGCACGACATTTAGAGATCCAGGTAATACCAGGTAATGTCCACCATCACCAACGCGTCCGCGTGCAGCCGCGCCCGCCGCAAGGGGAGATCAGCGGCCCAGGCAGCCGCAACCACCAGACTGGCTCGGCGCGCCACCCGGAGTATGCATTTGGCCGACTCCTCCATATCCAGCGGAGCCCCAACGCCCACCCTGGAGGCCGCCCCCCTCCATCGACGGCTATCGGAGGTCCCTCCTCAGCAGACTGAAGAGAAAGACCCAGTTCAGCTATCTTTAAGAGGTGCAAAGACAGGGAGGAGGGACCCTTTTGAGGCAGGCACGAGGAGGAGAGAGCAGATCTCGAGCGATCAGAGAGCTCAGACGGCACCAGATGCGCGCGGCTGAGAAGGAGACTAAGGTTGTCCCAACACATGACAGAATCCACCTCCTCTTGTTTTTGAAAGCTGCAAGCGGCGACGTTTGCGCCACCCCCTCCTTATCTTATTTCATTTTTTTTGGTTTTTTTTTTTTTTTCATCATCTCAATTGTATTCATTTTTTTTATTTTAATTTAATTTAGTTCAATTCTCAATTAATTTTCATCTCATAATTGTGTCTTTATCATTTTCTTTTGGATTATATACTACCTTATTTATGTGTTCAATGAATATAAAAATAAAAATATAAAGATATTAAATTTATTTTAATTCGATTCTAAAAAAAAAAAAATAAACTTACTTTTATAACAATACTTCTATATATTTCTTTATATATAACATTATAATAAAATATATATAATATATATATATATATAAATATTATAATATATATATATATATATAACAATATAATAATATATACAATATATTAAAAAAATTAACATACATATCTCTTTTTAACTGATCTTCTTTAAAAATAAATTAACTATAAAATATATAACAAAAAATAAAAAATTAATAAAAAATTATAAAATAAAATATAAAAATTTATAAAATATAAGTAGTATTCTATAATATTATTTTATCTTATATTATATATATATATTCTTAATTACTATTATATCTTACTATTCTTATTATATTTATTATAATAAATTTCTACTTACTATTAGTATATTATATTAGATATTTACTCCTTTATCTTTTATATAAATTTATACTTAGATCTATATATACTATATTTATATATATAATAATTTACTCTTTTTAATAAATTTATATAATATAAATTTATATAAATAAAATAATATTACACTATAAATTACACTTCTATCTAAAATACCTATACTTCTCTACCTTCATTATCTTCTTTCTTCTTCACCCTACTTTTACTTTAATCAATTACTGATTCTCTTACTAACTATATAACTTTAACTCTCTTACTACTATACTACTTAGTCTCTCTATATATATTTCATAATATATAACTTCTATATAATATATATCTTCATTATATATACTTTACTTCTACTATACTCTTATTTCTAATATCATATATTCTCTTATAATACTATTTCTCTATATCTTTTCTACTTATTAATTCTTCCTATACCTATTAATTAATTCCTACATTAAATAAATTTATTATTATTATATACATTTATAAACAACCTCCTAAAGAAATACAATATGAAAATGACCTATTATTTGAAAGAAGTTTATTACTATACGGATAGAAATTTGAATACATAACATAAAAAAAATAATTGTTGTTGTAAAATAAGAAATTGATTGATAGGATAAACAAACAAAATTTCAACATAAACATATAAGATTAACCTGATACAACAATATGACTCATTCAAGGAAAATGGAACATATAAACATGTTTGATTCTATATTTTTTATGAGAGGATTGAATAAAAGAATAATAAGTATGGTGAAATAGAATAAGGATGTGAATACAGAAATATGGGTAATGATTATGAATGATGTATATGGAAATATGATGGATAGTGGGTAATGATAAATATGAAATGGATTTATGGATCAGAAGATGATATATGGAATGGATGGATTTTCGAAGTTGATATGATGATCTAAGTGGAATCTTATGGTTATTTTGTGACAGACAATGGATTAGGAGGTGCACTAACTTCTATAAGATTAACTTGCTCAAATTTGCTCTAAGCTTTCAACTATTGAAATATTTTCTAATAAATTTACTTTATTTCAAACTAACTATTAACCTACACTTACAATAACTAAAAAGATCTCTTACTCTAGGCCTAGCAATATTATACATTAGAAAGAAGGATGGCTGGAGATGAGAAAGATAAAGTTGACCTAAAATTCTGTACTCATTCTGCTTTCAGTATTGATAAAATATTCATTTTTTAAGCTGAATAAATCTTGACTTCCAATCTCCTTATTTCTCTCCAAGTCATCTCCCCACCCACTTAGTTTTCTTCATAGCATGACTGTTATTAAATAAAATCAGGAATTATCCATTTTTATTTATGTTTAAATGATTATATGTGTCTCTAATCAAGCCTATAATGGTTGCAATGATTTCTAGAATCATATTGTGATTTCCCATAAATTTTACGTATTTTATGGAATCTGTCTACGTAATGATCATAAATAAAATATTTTTCTAAGTCATGATATATATTTTTGGAATTTTCTGAATATAAATTCATAAATAAATTAATCTTATAAGTTGAGATAGATTTTTTTATGACATTAATTTGAGATTTAAAGTTTTTCTAAGCCAGAATATATATATTTTATATTTTTTGACATCATATTCAAAGGTATAATCTTTTTGTGTCAAAGAATATATTTATAATATTTTTAAGAATTAAAATATATTTTATGGAACTAGTTAATGTCGTTTAGGAATTTTATAGGTTTCTGAATTTTTTGTGCCGTGCTGGGAATCTGCCCCATGAACTGAGGAGAGATAATCCGATGGCTGAGACGGGTTCAACTTCAAATCACAATATCCAACAATCAAACAGATGGCTGAAATTTTGAGTGTTCTTTGTATCTCTCTCTCGTCTAACCATCCTTATGGTCGGACAAAAAATAGACACCTTGATTCATGTAAAAGTTATACAGTAATTTCTCCTAATTAGTTGGCCAAGTGAAAGAAAGTGATTTTAACTTTTATCAAGTTGTATTGGTGTTTGTCGTCTATTGATATTAGAGAAAGAAAGAGAGGGGGGCTCTACCATTGTCATAAATTGCCTTGATCATATCAGGATATAAAGATCCGCCATGAGACTTCTTGCCCTTACTTCATTGTCTTATTTTCTCACCTAGATTCATTAATCCTCTCTTATTCTTCAATCCATGTACATCTGTGCATTATCATCATCCGTGTATCCTCCCTATTCTACACATAGGTATTCCCTTATTATCTTTATCTTCTCATTGTATTTTTAATTTATACATGTATCCTCTAATTCCCTAAATCAGCATATAAAAAGAATTTGAAACCTTAGTTTATATTCCCTAGGGATACAACCCTTGCTCATCACTAACTAGTCAAATTCGTGCATGAGTTGAGGTTTATAAAAAGTTATGAACTCAAAGAAAAATGACTATTAGATGCCCCAATTTTGAGTTCATCATCAGAGTTTCTCATGAATGGATAGGATCTTTCTCTCAAAAAATTTCATCTTTCCCCTTAGCCTTTATAATCAGTTTAATGTTGCATCTTATGAGATATTTTTCATTTTTCTGCCAATGGTGTAGACTTTGTCAATGGTAGTCATTGTTGACATTATATGTCATCGAAGTCAAATGTATTTATTGACTACAACAATAATCAGAGAACTGGTCATGACTATGAAAAGGATAATATTGTGACCATCATCATCTATGATGACTATAATGGTGATGGGGAAAATAGCAGATAATAATTATTAATTATATAACTGATAATGATCATTACAGATGGTGATGATGATTGTGGCAGCAGTGGCCAAAAAAATAAGAATTACTTTTGACTGAACAATGATGACCATCATCAATGAAAACAACCATCTGTAACAAATATGAATATAAAGCTCTTGATTCTTTAAATTAAAAACTTAGTTAAATTAAACGGGTCATACATAGTTCTATTCATTGAGATACTGCCAAATTTAGATGAAATTACAATTATAGTAAATCTTATCTCGCCTGACAAAGGGCACAATTTGAGTGTAAAGTCTAGTCTATCTTTTTAGAATTAGTCTGTTTTTATGTTATTTCTGTACAATTCACTTGTTTGTTAGATCATTTTCCTTAAGGTAAATGAGAAGAATTGTAGAATGGGTTTCTAATTATGCCTAGATCTCGGATAAATGGAAATTTTATTGATAAGACCTTTTCAATTGTAGCCAATATCTTATTACGAGTAATTCCGACAACTTTAGGAGAAAAAGAAGCATTTACTTATTACAGAGATGGTGCGATTTGATTTTTTTTTTAGCTATCAGTCTTACTAGAAAGAGACATTTCTGGGGTTCAAGATAGAAAGAAAATATTTTATGTAACATCTTCCATTGAGTCTCTACACCATTTGTTAGAACTCGCCCCCAAGTTATCTTCTTCTGTAGGAAAGTACTCATATATGTCACTTACATTGAATGTTTTGGAGATTGCCATGTCCTCTGGAAGGCAAATGACATATGCATTGCCATTAATTTTCTTGAGAATCTTGCAAGGTCCATACTTCTTCGGCGTCATTTTATTGTAGGTGCCCGCTGGGAACCTCTCCTTGCGCAGAAAGACCATTACCATATCGCCTTCAGCAAAAACCTTCTTGCGTCGTTTCTTATTTGCCGCCTCCTGGAATTTTGCATAACTTTCAGCAATAGTGTTATGCACATTGCTAGGGACGGACTTGATGTAGTCAGCCATGTTGGTCGCCGCTAAGCTTTTGCCCTTCTGTAAAGGTAGTTGCAGGGGTCCAAAGGAATCTTTGGAGGATAAATATACACAACTGAGAATGGGGACTGCTTGATTCACCATGGAGTTGTAAGCAAACTCAGCTTGTGCAAGTGTGAGATCACATTGCTTTGGCTTGTCTCCAGAAAGACACCGGATAAGGTTTCCCAGTGTTCTGTTGACAACTTCCATTTGGCCATCTGTCTGAGGGTGACATGTTGAGCTAAACTTCAAAATGGTGTTGAACCGTCGCCAAAGTGTCTCCCAAAAGTGAGACAAAACTTGGAATCTCGATCCGAGGTGATTGTTTCCGGCACTACGTGAAGGCGTACAATCTCTTTGAAGAACATATTGACCACTTGAACCGCATCATTCATCTTCTTACATGGTTGGAAGAGAGCCATCTTGGAGAACCTGTCAACCACAACAAAAACAGAGTCTACACCTCATTGTGTGCGGGGTAATCCCAACACAAAGTCCATGGATATATATGTCCATAGATGTTCATTAATGGACAAAGGAGTGCACAAGCTTGTGTTTTGAGCTTATCCCTTGCTGCTCTGGCAAATGCTGCAACGTCGGACAAAGTTTTCCACGTCCTTCTTCATCTGTGGCCAATAGTACTGCATCCAAAGTGACCGCCAAGACCACCAGAGTGCAGCTCCCTCAACAACTTCTCCCTCAAGGATGTGCGAGGGATGCATAGCTGGTCTTCTCGAAACAAGTAGTCATCCTGGAATTGGAATCCTCTGTTCGCATTTCCATGAATGCAAGCCTTCCAGGTTATGGCGAAATCTTCATCATCTGCATACAACTCCTTTAGGTGCTCAAAACCAAACACTTCAATGCGAAGGCTTACCAAGCAGGCAGTCTTGCAACCTAGAGCGTCGGCCACCTTATTGGAAACTCCAGACTTGTGCTTGATGACAAAAGTGAAACGCTGGATGAAGGAAACCCAACGTGCATGCATGTGGTTGACTGAGGTCTGACTATTCAATGACTTAAAAGCTTGATGATCAATGAATAGTACAAACTCACGTTGGATCAAGTAGTGCTCTCATGCCTACAATGCTCACACCACTGCATAAAATTCAAGCTCCTAAGTGGTCCACTTCTTTCTGGCATCAGATAGCTTTTCGCTGTAAAAAGCCACCAGACGGCCTTCTTGGAATACTACTGCTCCAACTCCCACAACTGAAGCATCACAATCAACTTGAAACAGTTTATCAAAATCAGGCAAAGCTAAAATAGGAGCAGAACATAGTTTGCCTTTGATGTCTTCAAAACTCTTCTCCGCTTCCTTACCCCATGAGAATTTTCCTTTCTTCATACATTCATTGACTGGAGCCATGATGGCGCTAAAATTTTGAATGAACCGTCGATAAAACGAGGCAAGTCCATGGAAACTTCACACCTGATGGATGTTTGTAGGAGCCGGCCAATCCTGAATTGCCTTGATCTTCTCTTCATCGACTTGTATTCCATCTGCATTAACCACATATCCAAGAAAGACTACATTGCTAGTCATAAAGCAACACTTCTAGGAATTTATGTATAGTTCATTCTTTTGTAGCACATTTAAAACTTCTCGTAGATGCACCATGTGTTCACCCTCCGTTGTGCTATAGATCAATATGTCATCAAAGTAAACAACCACAAATTTTCCAATAAAGGGTTGTAGTACTTGATTCATCATTCTCATAAATGTGCTGGGAGCATTGGAGAGACCGAATGGCATAACAAGCCACTCATACAAACCTGCCTTTGTCTTAAATGCGGTCTTCCACTCATCCCCCTAGCGAATTCGAATCTGATGGTATCCACTCTTCAAGTCGATCTTCGAAAACACCTTAGAGCCACATAACATATCCAGCATATCATCAAGTCGCAGAATGGGGAAATGATACTTTACTGTGATCTTGTTGATTTCTCGACTGTTGACGCACATCCTCCAGCTCCCATCCTTCTTTGGAACCAACAAAGCAGGAACAGCACATGGGCTCATACTCTCCCTTGTGAGTCCATTCTGCAACAATCATCAACTTGATCCTGCAAAATCTGATTCTCCTTCGGGCTAATTCTGTAGTGGGGCAAATTTGTCAAACTCGCTCCTGGAACGAGGTTGATGTGGTGTTGGATATCCTTCATTGGTGGAAGTGGGATTGCCAAGTATGCCACTGTTTGAAGCATTTGATATCAGACTCACGGTGAGCTCACTCGTTGTACTCAACTGATATTAAGTGCCTGAATGGCGAGCTAGTGTAGGCACACGCCACAACAGCTTCTTCTAAAGCATGTCCTAGATGTCTTGACGGCGCTTAATCTCTAGTCTCCATCATCCATTGGTTGACGTGCTTTGTGCCAAGAGACCCAATGATATTGCTGGCTCCTCTAGGTGACCCAACCATACAAATTGTGCACATATGCGCTCCACGGATCAAAGAGTAGTGAGAGACATAAATTGTACCACTAGGTATGCAACAGGATGCTAATGAGGATGTGATGTATGAGTTGAATGTATCCTCCAAGGGAAAGAAAATGGAGTTTCCATCCTTCAAGTTTCTTTCTCAATTTAGCCAATAAGTCATCAAAATAATGATGTCGTGCGTGACCAAGAAATATGGGACATCCAAGATAGTCAAAAGGTAGGCATCATCGGGAGTATTGAGTGTAATGTTGGATGGTCTTTGAGCATTTTATACTTGTAGATGCTCCTACCATAAAGCTGTTCTTTGCGGCTTTTACTAGTTGGGTCAAGGCCCTCTCGTACGTATTAAGTACACTCATGAGCCCTCGATGGATTTTTTAGATTCATTAAGGATAAGTATTGCATTATCTACAAATAGACAATGCGAGATGATCGGACAACCCCATTTCAAATATGGTTGGATGTGACCTTGTGTGATTGCTCATGTGTGTGATCGACTGAAGATTTATTCCATCAATATGTAAAGGGTTGCTGATATAGGCTCACCTTGATGTAGACAACATGTAGCAATGAAAAAATGACTGGATTTTCCATCCACCAATTGAGAGAAAGGATTCTCTCTAATACAAGCATCAATGAGATCGATGAATGCATTAGTGAAATCAAAGATCCGCAACTGGAAAGGTGACGATCGTAACTGAAACCATAGAAAGTGGTGAATCACAGTGCTGCTTGTAGTGTTGCATGCGGCACACGTGGAGGCAACAGAGCGCTAGGGCTCCAAATCGAGGGGCCGCAACGGGAGTCTCTAACAACAGAGACCACATCCGATGAGTGGCAATCAGGACCACGTGTCACGCAGGAAGGGCTCTTGCGGTGTAGCTAGAGTTATGAAGATCGCAACATGGTCCATTGTCGATAGGATGTTGATCACAGAACCGGACTTCCACAGTCGTTAGTGGTTGGGGTTAGGTCGGCGGTGAGATTCCAGGGGCAACGCCCACAGCAGATGAGCAACTTCAAGGTGGACTCGACCGGTCGCGCCTGGAAGGTGATTTTTGTCGGCATCGCATAAGAAGTTTGACAGTGTGACACCGAGACAAGCGAAGCTTCGGTCGTGGAACTCAGGAGGCCACAGGGGGATCGGCGTTCTGCTGGGAATGCAGTTGGATCCAGATGATGTAGCATGTGTAGAAATAAAGAATGATCAAGACCGGGAATTCTTGGGCGACCATGAGAAGTTTGTAGTCTTGGGCAGTGACCTTGGGCA
This sequence comes from Wolffia australiana, assembly GCF_029677425.1. NCBI lineage: Eukaryota > Viridiplantae > Streptophyta > Magnoliopsida > Alismatales > Araceae > Wolffia > Wolffia australiana. The sequence continues at coordinate 11,309,897 of NC_135842.1, forward strand.
GTGAGGGTTTGTAGTCAAATGGAGCAGATGGATGGTGCTGGACTCTTCCACCTCCAAGAAGTGGCATCCCCAGGAACGTTGATCCACGGGAACTCATGGGTGTGCTAGGTTGCAATGGCAATGAGTCCCGACGAGAGGAGAGGAAGGGGAAGTAATGGATTATTGGTGCCCTAATGGGCTCTTTAAAGGGAGAGGCCCAAACGTGGACTCCACCCCTAAAGATATAACAAAACACAAGACAAAGCATAACATGGGGAAAAGGGGGAGGCCCTTAGACATGCCGGAGGGGGCCTCCCTGTAGTCAACAAGAAGAGTGAGATAAAACCAAAATGGTGCAAGGAGGAGACCGCACACGGGAAAGGCCTCCATAAAACCAAAAGAAAACACGAACACAAAATAAAATGACGCAAATGCAGTTTCTCAAACCTGGTAGTGAGAACTCGGGTTCTTCACGTCGGCTTAGGCTCTGCGACGTGGCTGATGATGAGTCTGAGCATGCTCGACTGGATGGTCCTCCATCAGAGTATATCCTTGGTCATCTCTATTGGATGGGAGGTAAGAAGGGAACAAAAATAGGTAATTCCAGGTGCCGCCAACTATTCTCGATCCTAATTATACATCCCTAGTAGGGACATACAGTTAGGTTGATATCTATGTCGAATTGATGCATGAAAGAAGTGTGTATTTCTATCACCCTCTCAAGCCACTAGATATGTGATTTCTAGAGATAGTAAATATCTTGTCATCACATGGCATCATCAAGCTGCTCTCTAATCGTAATATTTTGCTCCCAAGTTGCATCAGTCCATGCTCCTTGAAGTTGGCACTCAGTTGTTAGCATTTAAACTTGTACGTGCACGTCCCTGAATACATGTCTATTCCATCATTTCAAGTGGAGATTGAGATTCCTCAATCAATAAATGAAGTTCTCCATAAGCGATGTAGAATCTCTCCATGCCAATGGTGTTGCATAAAGCTGTGAAAACCCTCATGATGGAGCCACATGGCTTGGAACCAAAACGGAGGTCTAGGGACACTAGCACTCCTATCCAAGAGGAGGATCAGTGAATGATCAAAATACTACCTCAGCAAAAGCATAATGATAATAGAGCATTGCATCAAGACAATGTTGTTGTTAAAACAACGATCAAGCCGCTCATTCATGTCCAAATCGCACCCATAGTAGGTGGCGGAACAATGATGTCTAGTATATGAAGTCATTGAACTCATGCATGGACCTTTGATGGGGGTCCATCTAGCTTAAAAGACCCGGTCTCAACCACTACGTCGAACGAGGGCTGACATGTGAGATGCGGCCTTCAAAGTACTCCACCTCGTCAATGGGCCTTAGAGGTTTGACTTTTTTTTTCTTATCTTTTTGTGGGCCTTATATGAGTGGCCACGTATGTGTCATGTGTATTTGTTCGCATGTGTTTGGGCCCCCGTATGGTCCTACACATTGGTGCGTGTGCGAGCCCGTGTGTGTGGGCATCTTCATGTGACTCTCTCCTATTAGGGGACCCTAGGTCACCTTATTCGGGCCTTCTCCCCTTTGTTTCTAAGGGGAAAGGCCCATATTACTCCTACAAAGGGGGGTGCCCATCGAAGAAAGGAGAAGAATTTTGAAAAAATGTGAACTTTGATGGATTTTTCCTTTAGTTAAGGTGTTTTTTAGTTTTTTTTATTTATTTTCAAAAATATTTACCAGAACGCAACTGACATTTTGAAAAAGTTGAAACCCTAATCCAGCCGCCGCCGCCTCCCTCGCCCGGCCGGCAGCCGCAGCCACAACCGCAGTCGCGGCCACAGTCATCTTGCCGCCAGCCTTGGCCGACCTTGCCGTCTGACGCAGCCGACCTTGTGACCCATCGCGCCTCGCTGCCACCATGCTCGCCACCGCGCCTCGCCTCCAAGCCTTGCCATTGCATCTAACAACCGAGCCTCAACGCCACGCCTCACCTCCGAGCCTTGTCGCCGCCCCCGTTGCCGGGGCCGCCACTGCCCCAACCGTTGTCGTTTGTCAGTGCCTGACGCTGCCACTCGTCAGCACCCGACACCCCTGTCGCCGCTCGTTAGTACCCGCTATCGCCACTCGTCAGCGCCCGCCACACTTGTTGCCGCTTGTCTGCCCCTACGACTGCCACTCGTCAGCGACCGTCACCGTCGCTCGTCATCGTCCAACCACTAGCTCGGTCGCTTGTTGGCCCTATTTATTGCTGATACATATGTTACTGTCATATGGAATCTCGCCGCCATCGCGCTCGCCACCGCACCTCGCCTCCAAGCCTTCCATCGCACCTGACTATCTCCGCCGCACCTCACCTCCAAGCCTCGACGCCGCACCTCACCTCCGAGCCTTGTCGCCGCCCCTGTCGCCGGGGTCGCCGCCGCCCCATCCACTGTCGTTTGCCAGTGCCTTATGCTGCCACTCGTCAGCACCCGACACCCCCGTCGCCGCTCATCAGCGCCCGCCGCACTTGTTGCCGCTTGTCTACGCCTGTTGTCGCCACTCGTCACCGCTCATTGCCGTTGCTCATCATCGTCCAACCACTAGCCCGGTCGCTTGCTGGCCCTATTTATTGCTGATACATATGTTATGGTCCTATTTCTTTCAATACCTCTTGAGTGTGTCTCCACCGTCGCGGTTAGTTTAGTGATAGATAGGATCCACGTTCCAAGGGTGTGCGCACTAGCGGTAGTAGCCGTCCTCTCACTGTCGGCCTTCAACCTGACGTTCGGATCATCAGAATCCTTGTGGCATTACCAGGTCCTGCTTACTGTGACTTAGTATTCGTTGGTGTCCGTTGAGGCCGTGTGTCGTACTTCTCATCAATTTTATCATCGAGTTATCATTTGCATTACACCCGCATTATTCATCACCCATGCATAACTTGAAGTTCTCGCCCTCCCTAAGATGTAACATGAGCTGTCCGATCTCAGCCCCCTTCGTGTTACATCAACCTTGACCTAGGGGGTTGTCTGCTCTGGCGTTCACTAACTATACGTATGCAATTAAATACCCCAGCTTATAAACAAAGGGAGGTCAACATGCCGAGGGTAGTCTTGAATATGTTGTATGAGTTCCCCCCATAGGGCCCCATGCACTAGGTCTCGATGTGATGCATAGACTATTAGGAGAGTGTAAGGCTGTAGGGAATATGTTACTGCATTATGTCCCTTTGGCAAGTAATTCCAACTAATAATCTCTCATTCATAATAATCACTTTCCTCATGATGGAATGGATAGTGTCCGATAGAATCATTCATTCAATAAGCCCAACTATTCCTAGTTTGTGCTTATAAGTGAGTGAAAGGATATATGACTAAGTGTGAGGGTTACCAATCCCTCAACAATTCTAAATAAGATTGGGAATCACAAAAACGATCAGCTCGAATGACGCACATGTGATGGGGTGTTATAGATGTGACATAAATGGGGGCTTCTGAGTGGCATTTGTTAGGGGGGCTATGTCAGTATCTGAGTCCTCATATATGGATATATCATCCTCCTAATGGCCCGTGGAGGTGAGTCCACTAGTATCCTCCTGAGTATACTCTCTAGTAAAAGAAGGGAGAGAGGCTTGACGATCGATCAAGTAGTCTTCCCTAGTAAATGGCACATGGGATGGATGGATATCAGGCGAGGAAAATAGAAGGGGGGTTGGGTAGGGTGGATGCGGAATTGAGGTTGTGAGGGTGGAGGAGATGAGGGTCTAATAACAGGGGATAATGGGGTACAAGGTGATGAAGGACAAGAAGGTTTGAGGGAGTGACTCGTAGTGTGTCTACTAGAGAGGTATGTCTGACTAGGTTGACCCTCCTCTAACTCAATGTATCTTCTAGTGTCAAGCCCATGTAATGCATCTAAAAAGGAAATTGCATTCAATGTCAGTGTAGGGATCATACCTTCTTTTCCCTTGCATGATTTAAGAGGTACTATATCGTTGGCCTTAGTGAGAGTTTTTGAACGGTTTACAGCGCCCTTCTTCACCCACTAATGAGGTGTAGATGAGGGCTGGGTAGAGGTAGAGGCAACATGAGCTAAACTAAAGTGGGTATGGCTGCCACATGCATTGGATTACTCTCCTACAAATAGAGCACTTAAAGAGGGAGAAAGAGGATTCTAACAAAAATAAAATACTTTGATAATCCTACTTTCAGGCTACAAGGGGGATTATATAGGCCATTAAAGGTGCAGGTTCGTCCATAGTGGCCGTACCCATGAAAATGAAAAAAAAATTAATAATAGGAAAATTAACTCTCACAAGTTTAAAAAATAATATCAGGAGCCTAACAAGCCTGAGAAGAGATATTCAGCAATTTTGGGGCCAATAGAATCTGTCAAAAGACATTATGTGCCTCAAGAATATTCTGATCAGAAAAAATAAAAGATCTGGATGTCTTAAAAGGATTTTGATGATACACTGATAATGTCAAATTAGATCATTAAAATTATGCTTTTATACTTATTTTTATCACATATTTTTTTATTTTCGCAAGCATTATTCACCATTTAAGGATAAAATTAAAATTATAAGTTTTATTTTACTAAGCTCCATTTTATATATTTTATTGATTTTTTCGAGTAACCCCACTTGACTCTAAAGAGTCAAGTGGATTTCTCGCATCTTCTTGGAGTTTTATTTGATAACATGTTTTAGGAGAATACAATGGTGAATTTGAGATACAAATGGGAGGAAAGTAGAAATCAAATTGATAATAAAGGGCGGCTCAATACACAAGAAGCCCATTCTAGAAGGCCATTCAAACCTCCTTAAAGACTAGGTTAACTAAAGGAAAGAATTGTGAAACTAACGCAATATTTGAATTTGAATGGTACATTTTCAAATCTGAGGGAACGTGGGTCCAGGCTGGAAATCAAGAAATCCTAACCCTCCATTAATGATTTTTGAGAGAGTTCAAGGGTGATCAAGATTCTTAGAGAAAGAGCACCCCTTGGCCCTTAGGGCAAGTGACAACAAGGTTCATGTGATCTCATGAATGTTTAATTTGAATTTTATCACCATTTTTTTCTAGGTAATCTGTCTAACGCACCAAGCGGCACTAAAAAAATTCCTCTTATAACAAAAGTTACAGTGATTTTTGTCCACTACTCGTTTCCTCTGCAATTTCACCGCGGGAAGTGTGGCCTAAGGTTCTATTTGTCTTTTATGTTTATTTCTTTCCCTAAAAAAAATTTAAAGTTATAATAAATTATTTGAACTTATAATGAATACCATAAATATGTATCTTATTTATTTAAAATAGTTTTGACTACTTTTCTATCATTTAATTGATTTGTTTTTTTTTAAATAGTTTAAAACCAAAAATATATAAAAGCACCAAAAAGTTATTTTATAATATATTTGAATTACAATTTACTCTCTCATTACCTGCTCCTTGTGGATTCAACCCTTACTTACCCTATTCTAAGTAATGAATTTTTTATAAATATTGTTACATAAATCAGAGCCTTACAACGACTTATTTAACCAAATTATGGTTTATCATACACGTAGAAGAAGAATTTTTCAAAGGATTCTATTAGAGAAAAATATGTGAGAAATTGTGTATGTATCTAGACGCTTTTTTGCATATCTTGTCTGCTTACATAAGGATCTCCATCTTGGGCCGCCACTTGCTTACGGGGCTAAATAAATGGGCTTCTTAAACATAAAAATGCAAGTATCAAAATTATCTCTAATCAAAAGTGAGATCTAAAATAAATCTGAATTTGAGCTTGAAGGGATCACCTGAATTCAAAATTCAAAGGATACTATTAGAGAAAAATATGTGAGAAATTGTTTATGTATCTAGATACTTTTCTGCATATCTTGTCCGCTTACATAAGGATCTCCATCTTGGGTCGCCACTTGCTTACGGGCTTAAATAAATGGGCTTCTTAAACATAAAAATGCATTTATTGAATTTATCTCTAATCAAAAGTGAGATCTAAGATAAGTCTGAATTTGAGCTTGAATGGATAACCTGATCCCACACAATTCTTAAATAAATTTTCAAATATTTATATAATCACTTATGGATTTCATAAATATGACAATCTCCTGAAAAAAGTTGGAATAAACTGGAGTGAGCCATAAATATGGGTCATATATTTATCTCTTATTAAATTACTATATCTAACTTTTCTTAAGAGTTTGATAAAAATACCAACAATATAATGTTATATTTCATCATAGGTGAGTGTCTCCCCTAGTGACATAATCATTGATGAAGTGATGTTTCATTATCAACTCTGTAATGTATATTTTCTTGAGGGACTTTTGGTAGAGCTGTTGGCACTAGTATTACCACAAAAGAGGAAGAATTTCATTTAAAGACTCCCCATTATAATCAAAGTGTTCCTTAGCCTAAATGTAGTGAGCACATTATAGTCCATAAGATATGTTTTCTGCTTTGCATATGAGAATAAAGCAATAGAATGTTACTTTTCAAAATACGTAGGAGATTTGATGCATCCGACATGGAATGTACTTGTCCAACTTGTGGTTGTCATTTCTACTTTTAATCATGATCTGTTACCGATCTAGTAGAGGATTGAGAAAATTCTGCTTATATAGAGGAATGTTGAACTCTTGGACTGCTTGATAAAGGTTTAACTTAGTATTTGGACTTATTGGAGTTACTTTAGCTTCGCAATCCTTCGCTTTAATTTTGTTCCACTTTTTTTTTGTTAATTATTCCTGTCATCTGAAAATGATATTTTTCTTTTAGATAATCTGAAGCCCCATAAAGGGGAAAGGTATTCTCACAATTTGGGATTCATAGCATTCACAGTTTTTTTGCTATCCTTTTGTCCGACAAAGAAGTGTCAACACTACCTTGTTCATAATCATTGGAAGTATTTTACATCTCATTTCATATCATGTGTTCTCTTTTAAGGCCTTGCAACCAATCTATTTGAGATTTAATCTCTTCCTTAATATCTCTATCTGAGGAATGCATTTGTCATCTATATTTTGAAGACTCTCAAACTACGCCATAACGCCATCTGGGAGGTGTGATTCTCTCTCGGTTTTCTATTTATGTAATGGAGTTGTTGTGTTGAAGCCTTGCAGCTTAAAGTCAGCTTAAGGGAGCCTTGTTAAAATTGGATCTCCTTCTGTTTTCAGTTAATTGTCTCCTCCAGATATTCTACCCCCTTGAAGTTCAGAATGAGAAAATCATCAATATTATAATGCCTTGTGGAATCAAAGAGACCTCCAAGTATGTACCTACTCCATTACAAGCTTCATCATTGTAAGACTCATGTCTTGTCTATCAATTCAACAATTTTAACAGTGAACTTTGTACCTGGTTTCAGTTACTGTGTACCTGATTTCTCCATGAACTTTTAGTATGAGTACATCTTTCTAATATCAGCCATTATCAAGACATTTTTTCAGTACCATGCATTTATGTAAGATACTTTTTTGTTCATTTATGGGTTGAAAAATGTTATTTTCTTGAATTTTTAGGCCTAGAACTCAGCTTCAGCCAATCATATTTGACTTTGTGGCTCAGTCTGACAACTGTTAAACACGGTCCCCAAGTTGTATTTCTTTCACCTCATTAATTCTTTTGAGTAAATTCCAAGAGAAATATTAATTCCTCCACCTCATCGAGCTAAATTCATTGTATTCCCTAGATTATTCAGCCTAAGATACTTCATGAAGATTAATTAGAGAGTGGACTCTTCTAAATCTTCAAAAGAAGCAGTCATCAGTTTACAATAACCTGAAGTTGAATTTCATTCCATTGGAAGACTCTGAGTGACCTTGTCTTGAGCTACTGCCCTCTACCTATTAGGTCTTCTAAGATAGGTTTCCATGGACTGGTTCCAATCACAGTGCCATGAATCAATTTGATGGCAGTGAGAGCTTCTTTTGATATTGTATGAAAAGAGAAACTAGAAGGAATATGGATCAAACTCAGAGAGAAGATGAGTATTCTCCCTTGAAGGAATATGATCATCCTTGAATTCTCCTTTCTACTGAGGTCACTGGAGCTTCAAGAATGTACTCTTCCCTTGAGACTTTGCCCAATTAAACAGATTAAATTACCCTGCTCTCCAAAGGATAACAGCTACCAATAGGACTCTCATCTTTCAGAAACCTATCCTTCTCCCTATAAAAAAAAAAATTGGAAGACTAGTACAAATAACTAACACACCATTTTCTTTTCCAAAAGACAACTAAATTAGCTACAACTAGGACTAATTCTTAAGAAGGGTGGATGAACTTTGCTCTCAAACCAGTTATGGGCTTCTCTCATCTTTCAGTGGTAAATTCCCTCTCTCTCTCACTCCCCCACTTTCTAAAGAAGCAAAGAAATTGGGGAGAGTCGACTGAAATTTCAAGGACTTTTAAAGAAGTCGCAAATGGCGTCACAAGGGATCCAAAAACACATCGACGAACGAGCAACGTACATCGTGGCTGCCGCAAGCCGTCGAGTCGGATCAACCAACAGGTCAGTCCTCATCCATACCGGCTGCCGCGTCTCTCTTTGGGCCTCCCGCCGGCTTTGCCATTATAATCTGCTCCACCGTTGCACAAGAATAAGCTATATTTTTTTTCTTCAAAAATAAAAATATGCCTAAAACAAACTTGTTGGAGTGGAGTATTTTTATGCTTAGGGAGAGTGGGGGCAGGCCGATGGTGGTGGGGTAAACAGAGAAGAGGATCAAGTGAACAAAATAGTTTGATTGACGGACAGAAGCCAAAGAGAAAGGCTAACAGAGGTGGGGAGAGAAAAATGTTGAAAATATAAGATAATTTTTGGAAGGCTAGAACGAAAACCGAGGAGACACAGAAAGATAGAGAGAGAGAGAGAGAGAGTCTTGCTGAAGCAAAAGACTGAAATTTTAAGAGACTAAAAACGATCGGTGGACAAGGACAGAAAGAGAAAAGAAAAACTTTGATTTGAAGAAAGATAGAAAGAGATAAAGATTGGAGCAACCATATTTCACAGATGAATGAAAGAAAAGAAAGATGCAAAGAAAGTCAGATAGAAAGAGACGCTGAGACGATCTAAAATACTTCTTAGATTGCTAAACGATAGAGTGAGAGAAGATCAGAGGAGATGGTTAAAAGAAAAGAGAAAAGCACAGAAAGATAAAGATAAAGACAGAGAAGCTGCCCAGAGCAAAAACACTTAGATTGCTAAAAGAAAAATCAGAAGCATAGGCAAAGAGAGATGGAGACAAAGAAAAGCTGACCAGAGCAAAAACACTTAGATTGCTAAAAGAAAAGCCAAGGAAGATAGAGACAGAGACAAAGAGACGCACAGAAAGATAGAGAGAGACATAGAGAAGCAGATCAGAGCAAAAACAATTAGCAAAAGGAAAAGATAGAGAGAGAGAGAGAAGCTGTTCAGAGCAGAAAAACTTCCCAGAAGGCTTAAAAACAAAGAAAGAAACATAGAAAGATGTGTATAGAGAGCAAAGCTTGTTAGAGAAAATATATTTCTCCGAAGGCTAAAGGAAAAGAAAGATGAACCGAATGGATACAAGGCTGGGCAGAAGCTGACCTGGTCAACTCGAAGGACGGTGCACGCTGCATCTGCAGCATACTTGAGGGCATAAAACCTGCATGGATATGAAACAAATATTAAATCTTTTATTCATACTCACACATTGTTCAATCTTCAATTACAAAAGACAAAAGAATGAAGATTGATTTAACGAATCATTTCTCTTACTTTGTGACGTAGAGGTCCCAGACCTTCATGGCAGAAGCCTCCTTGCAAATTCCCTCATCGAGGTCAATACCCACGCCAGACTTCCCAGCAGCGTGATCAGCGTACAACGATGATATGATCTCCACTGCATTTAGCCCCGCATTCTCCGCCAGCGTTTTGGGGACAAGTTCAAAACTCTCCGCAAATTTTGCGATCGCATACTGGTCCAACCTAAGCAATCCACAACACCGAATGAAATTTGCACTCTAAACAATAAGCCAACTAGATTACATCAGTTTTTAATTGGAATGGATGGAAATTACGATAAAATCCACTAATTAAATCGATGATAAGTCACTTTTTGCAATCAAAATTCGTCCCCACCACATTAAACGAATCTTTCCCAAGAACTGATGCAAGTTAAGATGAGCAATTATTAATCAAATCTAAAATGTGTCCGTTGGAGAGAATTTACAATCGAAACTTGTACTCACTTTATAATCTTATTATTTACTTCAAAATGGAGAAATTTGCAGAAGAGTATTTTCAAAAATTCCTAGAAATAACTCCACTTTGTCTCCTCTTGTTAGAATTGGCAACCACAAGCATATAGATGAATTTTGTCACAAAACCCTTGAGAAAATCCTATCCAACTGCATTTCATTCATCTTTGACCCGACTTGAAAGCTAACGATAAAATGGAGAGAAAAATAAAGTTACCCTGTTTCTCTCTGGGAAAACTCTTTCAGCCTTTGTGCCAACTCTATTTCAGTAGCAGCAGCGCCAGGAACAATGCGGCTGTCTCTGCACATAGCCTGATAAAAAAGAATAGTCCTTTAAAAAGTCTACGCAGAAAAAATACCACCGATTCCTAATTTTTGAAATGCAAGTGACCGGAGAGAGAAACCTTGTAGACATTGACACCATCGTCAACTGCCCTCTCCAGATCATCCAGTATACTATCAGTACTAGCACGTAATACAACAGTGGACACTGAGTTACCACCCTCTTCATTCTTCACCACCGTGACCTGTTATGTTCCAAGGGTAACCAGTAAAAATTTGAGAGGATAACAGAAAAAACCTCGAGAGAAATCGTACGTAGAATATACCCGAGTTCCACCGATTTCCTCCACGGAAATTGAGTCTGCATATCCTAACTCGTCTGGATTCGGTTGGCTAAGTTTCAGCTGGTTTCATTTTGTGTGCTTGGTCAGAGAGAGGAAGCGGTATTGTAGTAAATTAAGAAGCCTAAAAGAGAATGAGAGAGATTACAAGCGCAACAGCACCAGTTGTCCGACAAAATCTTCGAAGCTCAAACTTCGAACTGATTTTCAACACCATGAGCCTGTAAAAAAACAATGCCACCCGTGTAAGCTTCACTTTAAATTGTTGATCGATCTAACCGGCTTAACTATCGACATTTTTTTCTTGCCACATTAGCAAAGATTAAACAATGAGAAGCAGACATAAGGAAACAATAATGCATGATAGTCTGTGATCAGACAGATCTCGTGCACGCGAATCACACTTAAACGATGGCAGAAACTGGGATACTCATCAGCGTAGGTATTTCAACAATGAGGCAATAAAAATTGACATCTAAGTATTTCATAGCATCAACACAAAGACGCAAAACAGGCATTAGCTCACTTGTAACGCTCACAGAAGTGCAAAGCCATCTCTCCAACTGCCCCCCCGCTGACAACAACTTTGGCACCAGATTCAGCAACGGCCCTGATGAGTTCCTCTACTTTAGCTTCCTCTGTCTTTGAATAGTTCTCCAGCTGAAAAGATGTACATTACATGGATTTAAAAAAACATCATTAGGTAACACTCATTATCTCACTTCCATATAATAAATCAGAAAAAGTAGATCGCGCAGTCACTAGAAAGAGGCCAAATCAAGCAGCCAAGATACAAAAGACCTTAAGTGATAAATACAAGATTTTTCAACGTTGATCATTATCATTTTGAATAATGCATACACTTTGCTGTGATCCTGAAGATTTGCGATGCATATAATGAGACAATTCAATGAAGTAAATAGAAACGAGATGCATGGAAACTTTGACAGAAATCAAAGGAAAAAGGGAATCATTTCTAATTATCTCCGATGCCAGGAATAATTATCACGTTTGAGAAACTTTCTTCGGTGGAATAGGTCCCGATTCTAAAAGGGCATAACACACGGAAATTAGTGATTCAATCGGGGGTCCAAATAGAAGATAAAGGTTAAAGAATGAAATTGAACCACACCTGCTCGGCACTCTGAATAAGCACGGTCCCCTTGGTTTCTGTTGCAGATGTGTCCACACCACTAACAAAGACAGCAACCTGATAGAACCACCGGTTAAAGCTCCTTTAACTGATAATTAATCCATAATTTTAACCAGAATATTATCCTCAAGAAAGATTGACAACAGAAAAAAAGTTGAAACTAAACTTTCTGGCACCAGATGGGAAGGTTTGGGATCTTGTAATCAAACATAGATCATAAAAGTATGATTCCCAATTTCTTTAAAGCTCTTCATCTCTCCAGGTTATTTTACAGAAATAGTACTAAGCTAAATAAGAATCTTGACTGCTATCCCATCGCCATGAATATTTAAAACCCCAAACAAGGTATTAACTGAAAAATCCAGAACACTCGAAGCAATTTAACTAATATCGGGCCCCAGAAACACTGCAAAAAGAAGCCCATCTCCACGGATACGGAACCCCTAACCTGAGCCTTATCATCAGCGACTCAACAAAGCCCTTGATCTCATGCAATTTTTTGTTCATGTCAATCACATGAATGCTATACTGAGCACAAAAACAACTTAGTATTTGCATTTTATTCATGTCAATCCATGTCGATTGGTCTTATGCATTTCTTTTTTCATAAAAAAAATGAGCACAAAAATAACTGAATGGGACAATTAAAGGTAAAGTGACACAATCATACGGAAGACAAAATTACCAACCTTAGCCTTCTCAATCTTCTTGATGCTTCCAACGGAATCATGTTTCAAAACCATGCCGCGGACAATTCGGCAGTCATGAAGGCCACCCCCAACCAACTTCGCAACCCTAACATTATCAACATTGAAATTCACAGGATTCTTGGGGCAGACTTGGATACAAGCCTGAGAGATCATGAAAAAAGGGGTAAGCTTGATTGAAATATGCGATCAAGGGTTCAACAGAAGAAATATGTAATTACATACATCCGCAATGAGAGGACACAATATATCTTCCTGCCCATACTGCTTGCTGGCAACAGCAGCTTTCATCCGTAGAGCTACTTCATCCTTGTTCCTCACATCCATACTCTCCGAACCCTTCTCCACCAACTCTTCCAAAACCTCAATCGTCTACAATTTCAATCAAACAATCAGGAAGAAAAACCCAAAAAGGAAAACCGATGTTGATTCCTCCATTTCGAAAATGAACAAAAAAATATTTTGTTTATCGAGAACAGATCTGATTGGCCTAATTTCATAAAAATCAAACCTTGTTGATCCCTTTAGTGTACCCACTGATGATCTCACTAGGATGGAGACCTGTTCTGATCAGCTCAGCAGCATGATGAAGAAGCTCTCCGCCAAAGGAGATCGCAAGATTGGCGCCATCGCCAATCTCCTCCTGCTGAGCCTTGCCAGCAAGCACTAAAATCTTCGCCGCCGGATGCTGCACTTCAAGTTCGTTCACGATCGTGGCAGCATCACTCGTCACGAACAACTTATCCAGATGGTTAATCACCATCTTATTCATTCCTGGATACCCCAATCAACCGTGCAAGGGCCAATTAATCCACTAAAACGAGCAAAAAAAATACAAAAAAACAAGATGCGTTTAAGAGGAGCTCAAGATCAAATACCATTGGGTCCAAGAGAGGTGCGGGTGATGTGAGAGAGCTCCTGGCAGGCGTCGATGTTCTTGAGCACGGCTTCTTCCAAGCCTGAGAGGAGACGGTGGCCCTCTTTGAGCATCGATTGGAGGCCATACGGCTGCATGTTGAACACCATTTTTCCACCGCCTTCCTCTGCTGCGGATGCTGAAGACGATCGAGAGTAGGGATTCTGCGAAGAACGATCGACTCTTCGATCTGGGGATGCGAAGATAGAGGAAGAAGGGCTTCAAGCAGAGTGGAAAACAGAAACCCTAAATGAAAACCCTAAGACGATCTCCCAAGTTTCCTCGCAAGATGGAAGACGATTATTCTAATGGGCCGGACTGAATAATAGCTTGCGCTCGGCCCATATATGCAAGACTCGTGACGGATGACGATGACGGATGACGGGTGACATATACCTGATTGTCGGTGACTGATGACGGATGACGGATACTGGTGGTTGATGATGGAGTGTATAGTATGGATTATGGATGTCGATGACTGATGACGGATACTGGTGGTTGATGATGGAGAATGTAGTATGGATTATGGATGACGATGACTCATGACGAATGACTGACATTGGTGGTTGATGACAGAGAATGTAGTATGGATTATGGATGACGATGACAGCTGACGGATGACGAACGCTAGTGGTTGATGATAGAGTATGTGGTATGGATTATGGATGATGGACACTGGTGGTTGATGATGGAGCATGTAGTTTGGATTATGGATGATGGATTGTGAATGATGATCTATGGTTGATGGACAATGGATTATGACTGGCTGAGATGGACGGTGATAGTGGGTGTTGATCGACTAACAAGAGACGACGGACAATGGAAGACGGTCGACTGAAAGCTGGTGAGGCACGACATATCGTTGACGTTGGATGACGGATGATGGATGTTGAACAAATGGCATTGGATGATGGACGACGGATGACAGACGATGGACAATGAACGTCAGACAAGGGACAATATATGATGAACAACTAACATTGGACGACATATAAGGGACGATGGATGAGTGATTCTAGTATGGTGGTAATGTTTAGAATGCACCGCCTCGTGATGAACTAGCTTTTTATGTCCTTTGTTACGAGGCTTGCTTTCTAATTTAATGGACGATGGAATGAACAGTTGGGAGATTATAGCTTTTTAACTAATTTATCACCATCTTATGCTAAAAAGGAATGTGACTGATGGAAATATATGGGTGGTCCAAAAGCCAATCACACATTCCACGTGTCATTCATCGTTCATTCATACAATGTATTCATTATAGTTTGTGTGTGATGCTTATAATAAAGTCCACGTATACATGATCTGACTTAGTGAATTGTGACGAGATCATAATACGGAGATCACTAGTCTTTAACTAGTGTTCTACATATTCCTATTTGAAGGATACTCCTGAATTACATTGAAGTATCCCGCTAGAATGGCACTTTCTAGTCTCACGTATATGATGAGTATTGTTAGTCCCGTAGCTTTTAGGGTGGTTACACTACTGATAGATGTTGGGTCTTGTTTAGATGAAAGAATTCATTAAATTAATCTATGTGAATCCACAAATTTTATTTTAGCAATTTGGCAATCATATTGATTCATGTCGTAATTGTGTAAGAGGTCATTGGACATGAAACACCAAATACATCTCGTGGATGGATGGTTGTACTTTGAACATGACATATGAGCTCCTAATCATGGAGTTCTAATTAGTCCTACTATGATTAAAACAACAAGTTTTTAAAGATGATTGAATAGTCTATATGGGATTGCATATCTCGATATAATGGGAGACAACTCAAGGAATATTTGGGAGACAGCTCAAGGTATGGTCAATGAAGTCCTAGGCCAAGGTGTTGGAATGCTAAAGAAAAGTTTTCTGATGATTTTGAGTGCATCAAAACTAACTCTTATGAACAATTAGGGTTTGACTGTTGACCATACCCTAAGTCATCATTGGAGCGTCAAGTGGATGAAGGACCTTACATGCATGGTAATTGCAGACAAACAAGTTCCATGAGAAAATCGATACACACTCCTTTGTATCTTATTGAGCATGAGATGTACCTTGGAACCTTGTAGGTTGGAGATTCAACACGATGATATAGTTAATTAATTTATAAGGCAAATAGAAGTAATTAGGACATTGAAATTGTTTACTGGACTACTATACTGGTCAAGAGGGCCACACAGAAATGACATTTTGGACCTCAAAAGATATACTAAAAATTTGGGGGTTGTATGAAAAATACCCATTAGAATAACAAGGAGAAGACCCGTAACAAACTTCACCCGTGTTAGGATTATTTAGTGCTCTTCCTCTTACTCTTCGTTATCCCCGTGGCACATTCCTAATGTAATGGGGCCAACATAATGATGATGAACATGAAAGGAGCTCAACAAGAAGAAGGAGATTTGGCATAATAGGGTTCTTGTAGATACATCTAGAGGTTGCGCACTTAGGCAGCTCAAAACCTCTCTCTTGATGATCCAACAAATCATGGATGCGATCTATGCCCAAGTGATATAATTCATTCTTTTGTTGATGTCATTTTGATTATGTTATCAGTCTTCTATTGTAATACTTGTATGTGTTTCCTTTAAATCAGGGCCGTAGAAACCAAAAGGAATGAGAGAAAACTATAGCATGTAAGGTATTCCAACTCGAGAGGGATAACTGATCGTGTTGATCAAGATATCACTCTTTATTGAGTCTATCGTGGAATATTTAGTCAATGCTTATGTGCAATGTTTACAACGTGATTTATCATGTGTGTTTAATCGATTGTTTGGTCAACTGTCGAGCTTTAGTATCCTCACTATATTGGAAATCATCTTATTATGATGGGTGCATTAGAAAATCATCAAAAATAAATTTTTCAATATCCTCTCTAAATTGGCAAGGATTTGACAACATCATCTTCCTTGATTTTTGTACGTATTGTACTAAGAGAGCACACTCCCAAATGGACCACGCGATCATATCTAGTGCCTCACAGTAATGTCAGGGCTAAGAATATGTGGTATCCCGTGATTTGATTATGGGCTACGAAATTATCCATGCACGTTATATGAGCATGAGTAAATAATATTATTTCATCGGTATTTTTTGATGTCACTATCTAATATCCTATTAAATGAATACATAAGATATTTTTTTAATATGTGAAATCATAATAGTATGTATCAGCATGATCCACTCATCACTACAAGTATTAGTGTATTTAAATTATAAACAATGCACACAAACAATAATGAATGCAGTTTGAGTAGTAATTGAATAATGCATGGATGTGATATTGACTTGCTAGTCTGTGATTGAATAAAAACACAACATAATAAAAATTACTAACAACCTGTTATTTTTATGGTATTTTCATGTATTTTACATGTTTATTCTCATTGAAATTATAACGAGTGCATATTAGTAAATCTTAAAATGATTTTTTTACATATTCATAATATTTTTTCTGATTTTATTGATTTTATGATATTTTAACATGGCTGACGTTAATTTCATAAAAACAATATTTGATAAGTTGGAAAATATATTTTCATGGTTATTTTAATATTTTAGGGGGTCAGAAAATATAATTTTAGAGCTACTGTGATATTCCTTTTTTGGTTTTACGACACCAAATTTATACGAAATGTATTTTTGTAAGTAAAAAAATATTTTTTTAAATGTATTTATAAATTTAATGATTTTTAAAAACCAACAGTCCTATAAACTCACAACACATAGATCAAGGATAGTTAAATAAGAAGTTTGAGAAGGGTTCAACTTCAAATCATGAATCCAATGATCAAGGACATTTCAGTTGAGGTTTTTATGCTAGAAATTTCTTCCTCTCCTCTACCCATACATGGTATCGGATCTATAGATAGATCCCTCATATTTGTAAAAATTGTACCACTAGGTTTTGTTCATAATTACAATTAAATAAATGATTTCCCCATTCAAAATATCATGTGTCCATTCCTCATTTGGAGAATAAAGGACTGAACAAGTAATGTTCCCAGCAAGATTCGCGAAGAGAAAGCACTATTCAGTACATTGGACATGTGATGTCAAAGTAGCGTGATTGTCATATTTTTTAGACTCTCTTTTTTGGAACTTTTCATGGGTTATCCTTTTTTGTAGCATAGGTTTCTATCAATCTGGAGGCGACTACTTGATGTAGCCCAGAAGCCCATTTTCTTAGGCCTTTCAACAACTAGTGACCCTTGAAGGAGATCCTTGTAGAGCTGATAAAATCTGCAAAAAGTACCTAGAGCCCCTCAAAATACTCTAACATGATTTTCTCTAACACGATCCTGTGACAGATTTTCTCTAACGAGATCCTCAAACAGATTTCTATGACAGCATCCTTTGACACATTCTTCTTCTGTTAGGATCTACTAAATATCTCTACTATAAATTTTCATAGCTGCAAATCTTCTGTTTTGTCACACCATGATCTTCTTGAGCCACACAAATATCTCCTAACAGCTTCTACAGGCCATTTAATCTACAAAATATATCTACTCGGGCCTTTCAGGCTACTTATCCTTTTGTTTTAGCTTGTCAGAGTTTTTTCTCAATGTTTTGAGTTGTTCTTTCATGGGTACAGTCATTATGGATGACCATGCACTTGTTGTGGCCTATATAAGGCCGCCATATACCCTTGAATAATTATTTATTGAAGTTTATTGTTTTGATAAAACTCTTGTTTCTCCCATTTGTGTGCTCTCTTTGCTAGTGAGTGTTTCAGTGATTGTGGATTCAAGCACAACTCATCGTGGACTCAACGGTTAGAGAAGCTAGTTATGTGGATTCCAGACTTGGATCCTTCAAGTGGAGTAAGGCTTGCGGATTCAAGCCATGTTCATACACTGTTCATGTACTAAGGTTGCATCACTACTTACTTTGTCGTCTGGTGGTGCATGCCCACCTCTATTTTCATCACCCACGGGCCACTTAATCCACATCGATTCCACCCTTATGTTGCTTGTGAACGTGTATCCGCCTCCATCTATGCCACCATGGACAACATTAAATCATCATCACTCACCCACTTGATGGCATCAACATATATTCACAACCCACTCCAACGCAACTCATAGCCATAAATTTCCTTTTCTCTTAACCCACTCACGTTGATTCCCATCACATGGCATCACTAAGGCATCCGTTGAGATAAATTGTATTTTATTTGTACTTCGCATGAGAAAATTCTATGAAATTATTTAAATTATTTTAATGTTTTCAATAAATTTGAAGCCATCTTTTCTCGTCATTTTTTTTAAGTCCATTAATTTAATTTTATAACAAAGATTTTAATTCTTACAAATTATATTAACAATCCTAAAAATATTATAATTTACTTCTTCAGTACTTGCGCCCTATGGATTTGACCCTCACTTTGTGCTCGTAGCGGATATTACAATTAATGTTGCATGACAAAAAGACATAAATAACATATTTAACCCCGATTTCTGGTTTAACACGTAACTTACTATTATCACCAATGGAAATCATACATCTATATCACAAGATGTAAATAATTCATTATTCTTATAACTTTTTCAAACTACCATTTTTGGACAGCTGGCATTGAATCATCTAGTTAGATTTTGTTCACTTTACATCATATTTGATGGATTTTTTAAACATTTTTCATGGTGTACATAGATATGACTTGACTCTGATTCAAATTTATAGTAAACAGAACAACCACATAGTTTGTAATTTTTTTCCTTAAGACAGTTTTTTACCAAACAATGTCATAGGTTCGTTGTTTATAGCGTGACTCCTTTAGGCCCATTTTAGCTGAAAAATTATTGCTCCACCTCACTGCATAATTCACACTTATGGACCTCATAAACTTATACATCAGGGTAAATAGGTACCAGGCTTCTGAAAATAGCATTTAATTTTATATTCAACAAATATTCGAATGATTATTTATAATACGAGAGTTTAAGGCATAAAATTAACCAAATGATATTGACATAATTCAAAAATATGTATTTTTTTTATATCCATCTTATGGAAAAATCATGATAAAAAAGTCAAGGTCAAGAGTGGACATTGAATTAGAAAAAAATTACTGCACGAGTAAATTAGTCGTAGGAGGTTATATGGGCGAGCTCAGAGTTATAATTTTATTTATCCACTAATTATTGAGAGCCTATGTGTATTATTGTTGCACCTCCAAGGTGAGTGTAACAAGTAAATGAACACTCATTTTTACCCCTGATAAGGGGCTGTAGGGAATGAGAGGTATTGATATAAAATACTATGAAATGATATCAACTATAAACTGAATAGCCTGAAGAAGTGTTGGGTTCTAGAGATCGTAATTAAGATGAACAACTCAAAATGATCCGCATCAGCAGACTTTAACGAATCATAACAGCATCGACAAAACCATGAAATAAATCACCCTAGTACGAATCATATCCATGATTCCTTCGATCCTCCAACAATTGAAGTGGAGCTACTCATGTGTGCAGTCTCTACAAGTATCCACGTGATCCTCGGCACGTTGAATCTCCTCCTTCATTAATGAGCTCCGTTCAACCCAATAACCTTTATTGGCCTTCTAAATTATTAACTATATCATCCTATATATTAATTAATGTCGGATCGATTTAACCCAATTGATAGGCTATCTCCAATGCGTGGGGTGCCAATGCACACCTCGTGCTTAAGAAGATAAAAAGGACTGTGTAACGACTCACTTATGGAACATGTTCATCATCAGTTACCATGTACGTATAGTCCCTCATCCACTTGATGCTCCTAGGATGACTTAGGGTATGGTCAACTATCAAACCCTAATCGATCATCCAAGTAAGAACTAGTGCATTCAAAAATCATCGGAGAATTCTTCTTCGATATTTCACTGCCATGGCCTAGTACTTCATCGCATCGTCTTCCTTGAGCCGTCACCTCTTATATCGAGGGTGGGTGATCCCATCTTGACCACTCAATCATCTTCGTGAAATTTTTTATGCACCCAAACTATTTAAAATCCCATGATTAGATACTCGTAGGTCATAGTTAAAGTACGCCTATTAATGTATAAGATGTCTTTGGTGTCTTAAGTTTAAGGACCACTTACACAACCGTGACGTGAATCAACCTGATTGACAGTATGGTATAATACCATTCAGGGATTTGAATGGATCAATTCAGTGAAATCTTTCAACTAAAGAATACCAACTATCTGTCCTTAGTGTCTCCACATTACTATCTACGGGACCGGCCATAATCATCTTGTGAGTTAGGCTAGATAGTGATATTATCTCTTGATACTTCAATGTCCTTTTTGAGTATCTTTTGAATATGAATATTTAGAACACATGCTTAAATACTAGTGATCTCCGCATTATGATATTATCATGATTCATTAAGTCTTTTCATGTATTCATGGACTTCATTATAAACATTATACATGCACTACAATTAATACGTTCTATTAATGAATATCGAATGATATATGGCATGTGTAATTGGCTTGCCAACAACAATAAGAAGAATATATAATCAGTTGAAGCCAATAAAAAAAAGATGTAGTGCGTAGCAAAAATTGAGTCTTTTGGAGGTTATAAGTCTAGTGCTTCCATAGGATCACCGTTGTGGAAGTGTTCTATATTGAATTGGGAGTTAATCAAATCTACTTGATGGAGGACCATCCAGCAGACACCAAGCCCGGACGTCTCCAGCCACGACGAGCTGCTCGCACCGATGCTCGTGACCCAGAGTTTAAGTACTCCGCGTAAGCATCTTACCTTCCCTTTTTATTTGTTTTGTCTTCTTGTTATTTTCGTTCTGGATTTTATGGACTGGGCCGGTGTTGGGTCTCGTCCTTGTCTTGTTTTTTTTTATTTTTATTTTCAATTGTAAAGAGAGGCCGAACCACGTCTCGCGACGGTTCGTCCTCCCCCACGTTCTCACTTGGGGATAACATGCCCAAGTGCAAGTGCAAGTTTGAGTCATTTGTTGAAGGAAATTCCAACTTGTGTCTCCACCGTATCGTAGATAGGAAAGTAGATCGTAGAGAGGAGTGGCTGTCCTCGCCCACGTCGAGATCACTCCGTGGAGTAGAGCCCATGTTCCCATGTCGAGACCACTCCATGGGAACGCGCCCAACGTCTTCGTCGAGATCACTCCGGAGACGCCTAAAGATTTCAAGACTCGCCATTTCTTGGAGCCGTGAAGACCCCCTCGTCGAGACCACTCCAAAGGTGTCCTGAGATCCAAGAAGTGCCGCCGACATCCACCGTTCCAAGATTCATCAAGAAATACACCAAGCCATTCCAAGAAGCTCGAAGAATTCCATCTCCAAGATCCTTCTTGGGTGGTTACTGTTTCAAGAAATCTCCTTTCTCGGAGATCTTGATCCAGCCCCTAGAGCTCCGCCACACGCTCGCACGTGCCCTGCGCTTGCAAGACCCCTGCTCTGTCCGCGCCCCCGCGCTCTCTCCCTCGACTGTGCGCGCCTGAGCGCGCCCTTGTCAGCCCGCACCAGACATGCCTCCCCAGCGCAGCCCTGCATCGGCTCTAGACCCGTCACCCACAGGTGCGCCACCGCGGCCCCTCTCTTCTTGCATGCGGCCGCGCGCACCCCAGCGCGCGACCCCGCGCGCGCGCCTGCGCGCCCCTGTGCGCGTGTGTTCGCGCCTCCATGCGCGCCTGTGAGCGGTCTGCGCGCGCCCCTTGCTTGCGCCCACACCCGTGGTCGTCTCCCGGCGTCGGCACACGCATCAGCCGCATGCGCCTTTGCGTGCCCCGGGCGCGCATCACCACCGCACGCGGCCCTGCGCGCGCGTGCGCCAGTCGCCGTCCTCCGGCATCTGCACACACCGGCGCCGCAAGCGCCCAGACCTCGCTCGTGACCCCGCGCCGTGCTCGTCCCCCCCTGACGTCCACGTGCGCCCACACACGTCCCGCCTCCACCGCTCGTAGCCGCCCGCCTGCAAGTCCCTGCTCATCCACTGTCTCGTCTCGATTCCTGACGACCGAAACATCTCACCGCGCCGTGGACTATCGTCAAATCAGGTACCTATTCGTCTCCCCTTCATTAATTCCAGTATTATTACCTCTTTCGGTGCTGTCATCCGCTATATCTTCCTCTGCCCTGGTTTACTCTGATAATCTTTATAGGATAGGCACCTTGTCGAGTGATAGGTTTCTCCTCTGTGGTTGAAGATTAATCATTGATTTTTAGGCGTTGAACACCTTCGGGCCGTCAAACGCCCTCACTTCTTAGACGTCTTAGTTGGTCTAACGGGTCATTAGGAGTTTAATTCGGATCAATATCTCATTTAGTGATTGGTATTGACTTCCATTCCTGTCCGTGGTTGTCCGATTATTGCTCATTAAAGGAATTCTCTCAACTTGACATTCATTCATTTAACTACGAATCCACTCATCGTTCTTCATGTGACGTAATACGAGCCGATCGATCCCGGCTGTCATCGTATTACATCGCTACTTACAGGGAATATCTCTTGGGATCCCTGAATATTTATCTAATCTTCTATCCCAACATATATCCCTCCACATAGTTCAATTTCCATCATGATAACCCTCTTTTCTCCAAGCTTCTGATTAGATTACCATGCTTCTTATTCTCTCTTCCTTCTTCTTTTCATGCCTACATCTATCTCCATCTATATCACTTATTTTGTATATAATCTCCACTTACTTTCTTCCCATATATTATATTCCATTCCAGTCTCAATATCTCTTCTGTCTATTTTTTCATTTATCGTTTACACATAACACTGATTGATCTCATCTCTCTCTCATATTCCATACATGTTTTGGCACTCTCTCTTTTAGTCCCTAACTTTTGGTTCCCCTTTATTATCACACATCCTTATATCCACCACTCGTTTATCTTTTATTTCATCCATCATCTTCATTTTTTGGCACTATAATTCTCTCTCTAATCCTCTACGTGTCCTTTTTGTCATCAAAATACTTGTCTACAGTGTCTCCTTGTTGGGCGCAAACACTCGCGAAAGTGTATGTGGACGTGAAAAAATACAAAAGACAGTGAAGATGATAACCAAGCCTATTCGAGGGGATACATCAAGGCATAGTTGTCAGCATCATCATGTCCCTGCATCGTCATCGTGTGGAGAGCACTAACCACGTGTGTGTCTGAGAGAGATAGATAGATAGATACTTACGGTTCGAGTGAATTTTCAAAGATAACTCAACTCAATGGGATCAAAGAATGTTACAAGTATGACAAAACAAGAGTGGGTTGCCTTTTATAGGCACAACCCATGGCCTAAGTGCCCCCCCTAAAAACTAGACAATTCTATTTTCTAGGACATGCATCTGAAGGTTGCAGTGGCAAGTCAACCCCCAAAGTCCCACAACATAGGGCTGGGGCTTTTGATATTTTCAACAGTCCACCACTATCTCTTGGATCCAATCCCCAGTCTATCTTCCTCTCCTATATTTATGTCCATATCTATCTATAAATCTTTTTCATCCCACATCCACTTTCCCCTGTCTTCTCACCCCTCTCAACTCCTTCAACCTCTCTCTCTCCATTCACTCTTTTATCTCTCTTTCTCCCAAATCCATCTCTTCATTTACTCTATCTGCTATCCCTCTCCCATCTTTCTTTTTCCTTATCTCTCAGCTCCTTCCATTTCTATTTCTCTCCCTTCACTCTTTTATCTCTCTTACTCCCTCCCATATATCTCTTTACTTTATCTACTATCTCTCTCTCATATCTATCTTTACTTTATCTACTATCTCTATCTCCCATATCTCTCTTTACTTTATCTATTATCTCCGTCTCCCATATATCTCTTAACTTTATCTACTATCGCTGTCTCCCATATCTCTCTTGGCTTTATCTACTATCTTTATCTCTCATATCTCTCTTTAATTTAACTACTATCTCTATCTGCCATATCTCTACTTACTTTATCTACTATCTTTGTCTTCCATATCTCTCTTTATTTTATCTTATATCTCTACTCTCATGTCTCTATTTACTTTATCTGCTATCTCTATCTCCCATATCTCTCTCTACTTTATGTGCTATCTCTATCTCCCATATCTCTCTCTACTTTATGTGCTATCTCTATCTCCCATATCTCTCTCTACTTTATGTGCTATCTCTATCTCCCATATCTCTCTCTACTTTATCTGCTATCTCTATCTCCCATATCTCTCTCTACTTTATCTGCTATCTCTATCTCCCATATCTAGATCTACTTTATCTGCTATTTCTATCTCCCATATCTCGCTCTACTTTATCTGCTATCTCTATCTCCCATATCTCTCTTTACTTTATCTACTATCTCTATCTCCCATATCTCTTTTACCTCATCTCTCTGCTCTTCCCATCTCTCTTCCTATTCATTCATTTATCTCTCTTACTCCCATGGCTCTCTCTTCATTTATTTTATCTACTATCTCTCTCTCCCATCTCTCTTTTACCTCATTTCTCAGCTCCTTCCACATCTATCTCTTCATTCCTTCTTTTATCTCCCTTACCCCATATCTTTCTCTTCATTTACTCCATCTACAATCTCTTCTCATCTCTCTTCTACCTCATCTCTCTCTCTCTTCACTATTTTATCACTCTTATTCTCATCTCTCTCTCTTCATTTACTCTATCTACTATCTCTCTCTCATCTTTCCAGCGGCTATCATCTTAAGAACCCCATCATGATGTTAAAGCACATTCAAACAGATTCAATCTCGCAGAAGCAGACTAATTAAAGCGTGGCAAGATCAGGCGGCAATGCCGAAGTAGTTCAGCTTTCGAGCAGCGGAAGAAGGTGAAGTTCTCGGATTTCTGATATTCCGAGGTCGTGAAATCGCCGGGATGGAGATTATGATCGGCATGTCCACTGCGTCGTGGTCGGCTGGTTCAATTTGCCGTTCTAGAACACTATTTTTTGGTGATGGACATGGCATTCTGGCAGGAAGATTACGCCGGGTCTCCGTTAGACTACCAGTCTTTCCTCGCCAACCACTTCGGGTGAATGAAAGTTTATAATTTTTTTTTTTTTGTATAAATTTCCTTTGCCAGTGGATCTCGTAGCTTCAGGATCGGCGGGATTTTCGCTGGTTTTTTGAGTTTCTTTTTTCTTGGAACGATCAGTCATTTCGTCGGGCGAGTAAAGTTTTATCAAAATTATTTTTTGTAGAAATTTCTCGTCTCCATGGATCTTGTAGCTTCAGTATCGGCAGGATGTTCGCAGGTTTTGCAAACTTTTTTCTTTGAACGATCAATCATTTCTACCAAAAATGATCGTTAAGATTCGTTTTAGATAGCGTCGTATGATCATCATGCGGTGCGTGTCTGGAAAGGGTCGACAAGCCTTAGGGGCGAAGGGAAAGTCTTAATTCTAATATATCAAAATCATTTTGGTAGAAATTTCCTGTGCCTGTGGATCTCGTTGCTTCAATATCAGGGGGATTTTCGCTAATTCATGAATTTTTTTCTTTGAACGATCGATCATTACTACCTAAAATTACCGTTAATGATTAGTAAGTCTCAATTTAGAAACCGCCAATATGATCTGTACGCGTCGCGTGTCTGGAAAGGGTTTTCATATTATCTCATGTAATCTAATCCAGATGTCTAATGCATCTAAGATTTGCAAAACATTCTTCGGATCTTAATCAAGTTGGGCTGTCTGAATGGCACAGTTTTTTCATTTTCATACGTCGTTTTCATTTTGTAGGTAATTTCCTCTGCCTCGGGCGACTTGCAAAGCTGCATAGGCAAGCTTGAATCTCTGTTTTGCTATGATAAACCAATCCCAGAAGAGAACATTGAAAAACCCATTGGTTTATCTCTAAGCGCAAAGGAGATTGGTGGGAAAGCACCGTGCACGGATTGTGAGTCAAAAGGGGCGGTATTGTGTGCCACTTGCTCAGGTTCTGGTTTATACGTTGACTCCATTTTGGAGAGCCAAGGGGTTATCGTTAAAGTTAGATGTTTAGGTACTCTTCTCATCTCATAATTTTTATTATCCTAACGCCTAGTTTGCATGTTCCGTTTTCATTCAAAGAATACTAGATTTTCAAAACTCTTCCAGTCATGGTTATGTAATCATGCAACTGAAGTTGAATGGAAGATATGAATGCCATTTGTGCAAGTTGCTGACAATTTTTTTATTGATCACCGATTCTGGTTGATCTTCCCCTTTCCTTTCCAGAAAAAAATCCAAGGACTAAAATTCGCCCAAGTATTTCATGTCAGGGGTACTTTTGTCATTTATCTTCAGTGTAATTTCCCTTCAAATACATGTAGGCCTCACTTATAAAGTATGGGAGATCCTTCTGAAGGGAGGCACGGGTATGATCTGGACCTGTAGCCATTGTTATTTTTCTATAGTTCTCTCTCTTCCCTTCCAAGATCTTTCCTATGTTGAAATTGACAAGAACTGCTAGTTCTTATCATGGATTAGACAGGAAGGGAGGGAGAAGATGCTAGAATGATCGACATGGAGGGTCGGAATGCCGGGAAGGGACCTGGCAGGATGTAGGCATGGTTGTTATGTTCTGTTCTTCTTGAAGGAACACAAAATTCGCACAAAAGAACCGCACAGGGCCTTGTTCTTTGTTCTGTTCTTTTCTTTTTTCAAAAACGAACTAAATTCGCACATTCACACAAATTCGCACATTCGCACAAAACAAGAACAAAATTCGCACAACGCGAACAAAAGAACCGCACACGGGTCTGTACGATGTTCTGTTCGAATTGTTTTTTTTCTGTTCGGAAAACCGAACAGAACGAACCATTCGCACAAATTCGCACGAAACGAACAGAACGACCACGTCTAGCAGGATGTATGTCTCTCAGGGAGGAGATACTGCCGGAGTAGACCTCACATGGTGAGAGAGACAGGAGAACAACAACTCGATATTTCTTCCTGGCTGCCATCCTAAAGGAAGGGCTGCCCAATTTAAAGAGAAATACTTATGACGAATGACCAAAAAGCCCATTCTGGGTTTAAAGCACAAAATTAACTCTAGATTTGATGGGGATCATATCTGAACCAAATACGACTGCTGTCCTCAGACAGAGTCTCAGAGTATGTGACTCTCAGAGTTTACTGAGAGTCTCCCCTCTCCAAGCACGACCAACCTAGCATGCATTATTCCACATTAACCATTATAACCTTGACCTAGTGACTAAAAGGCCATTATTGGGTGACCCACTGATATGTTCTTATCAAAAACCTACAACTACAGCCCTATCATTTTTAAGTGAATCGAATTTAGACTAGTAACCACCAACGCGCACTTATACTCATCGTTTAACTGTTCGTTTTCTACTTTTTTTCTAATTTCTCGATTTCCTTGATTAAGTACTGGTTTGCCGTTCTATCTTCATGTTAGACTGTTTGGACCTGTTGGTCTCTGGTTTCAGGTTGTGGTGGCTCCGGCAACGTCATGTGCTTCACTTGTGGTGGAAGAGGTCACCTCTGAGCTCAGATGGCAAATAGGTTTGTCTCCAACTTGATTATCATTTGTGGTAGGGGAAGATTTTCATAGGAAGTTGTATGCATTCCATAATAAAAAATATTTATGTCTAACGTTGTTCATAACTTGGGTCATGATAGAAGAGAGAAAAGCTCCTACACGTAGATCTGATCATTTCTCTTCCCTCTTGAGCAATTCATTGCTCACTCGCTGTTTTACCACTTTTTTTCTGTACCATTCTGGCATGAGGCAATAGTAGATTCGCAGCTGAACCATCACATAAAGTCTGGTGCTATTCACTACCAAGTCTATAATTTCCTTGTTTGTACTATTTTAATAACCCTGTTGGCCAAAACATAGAACTTACAATGAGAGGATTTTTTTTGGGAAGACAAATGTAAGGATCTGCAAAACTCTTTCACCCGTTCTTCTTGATGAACCCTACTCTGAACAAGTGCCAAGAGTGACATGGGTATTTAAATATTATTTATGAGCAAAAGATATTTTTGTAGTTTGCCCTTTTTAATGACATTCCTCAATGTATTATTATCATTTTGAGAATGATTATGCATGAGAACAGGGTCTTTTAGTCTTGGTGATTTATAAATCCTAAAATATAATTTCAAGGCGATATTTTTAAAAGGATCAGGACTGTGGGTCATCCTCATTCATTATATTTCTAGTGTTATTATAGTTATGCTAGTTATAAATATTTTCCTCATCATGACCAAGACTATTATTAAATTTATGATTTGGATCTGTATTTGCAAGAGATATCTGTATTCTATCTATTATTGTCATTCGTGCTCATGACATTTCAGATCTGAGGAGATTTGGCCTTCAATTATCATAACCAGAGTAAATGCACTCATAGACATTTCATTGGCATTTTGAGATAGATTTTTGGTGTAGCTATGAGGATATTAACATTTAATATGTTTATAATGATTCACTCATTAAACTTTCCTATTCATCAAAGACTTTTGTTCACTTCTTGGAGTTCTGTGACACATTTTAGTCATTATTTGTAAGACAGCAGATTTAAACCTTTGGATGCGACAGTATAAAGAGATCCACGATGATAACAATTTCAGGTTGAATTCTCAAAAAATGTAATACCATGTGAACTTACTTTTCGTTTTCATAATCCATATATTCCATGGTGAAAATAATACTGTATTAGAAAGAAAAAAATATCATTGATCAGATGATCAATATAATCCTGAAGTTTGATTGAATAGACAGAGGGTCTCTTTCCAGATCACATTATCTCTTTTTCGAAAAGTTTTTAATTTGCAACTTCAATTTGAATAATTGATTATTCAGGTAAATATCAGAAGCATGACACCACTTTTGTATTTTGACTGATTTGAAGTTATTGAGAAGAAACATATTTGTAAAGATAATTGAAAGTTATTGAAGGAATGAAAAAAAATATAACCGGAGGATCATAGGAAGTTATTGGAGAATAAATTGAGAGAACTTGTTGATCTGAATTTGAGCTTGAGATGGGTCTGAATTCATAGAACTCAGGTTGAAATTAGGCAGGTCGAGTGATCTGCAAAATGACAACAATATATTAATTTTGAGCTTCTAACATGATTCGCACAAAAATTTTGGGATTCAAATAAGAATGTTTAATGAGTCTAATGGACAGAGTTGGGGTGAGTAAAACAACTTTGGAATTGATCTGAACTTCAATGAAAAAATGGGTTTTTCTTAAAAATAGGATTTTATAATGGACTGACATGAGAGAAATGAGAGCATTGAAGAATGTTATAAAATACAGTTGCATTGAATTTCCATAATTTGAAATTGAGTCACTGGTTAGGATTTAGGTTATGAGAGTGAAGCAGGTTTGAGTTTGGAGGTGCCTTGAAAGTGAACTGAATTTGGGTTTGTGTTTGGGCCTTACAAGCTGATACAATGCTCCAATGGGTGTATCTTCCTGATGTTATTCCCATATATAAAACCCCAATTGGATAGATATGGACTGGTCAATAGGGAGACGAGCAAGAGAGCTCCTGGGATGGAGAGGATAACGAGAAGGGTCAGGGAAAGAGCCAAACGGAGGAGGGAAGGGATCAACCAGAGACTAGCCGCCTGAAGATGCGACGAAGAGGAGATGATCGTGAGGACAAGGACCGCAAAGGGGAAGATGCAACTTGGACGTAGATGAGAATAAAGGAAAGAAGGGACATGAATAGCCAATAAGATAACTTCTGGTCTACCCTCTTGAGGGGAGGTTTGTGTTATTTAAAGGAAACATGGAAGGAGCGGGGCACAGAGGGTAAGGGATTGTATCACATGCCTAATGGCCCTATCCACCCCAATCTATTTCTATATCTATTTACATATCTCTCTCCATATATCCCTATGCAAGTGGTTGTATGCTCTCTCACATTGATCAATATAATCCATCACATTGGTCTCACATTCTTTCTCTATGACTTTGATGGCCTTCTTGTTTCATTTTTGCTCATCATCTCTCATCGTAAGTTGTTCCACCTTCTAATAGACAAGTCGCTGCAGTTAAATTTGAGTAGTATGATATGCGAGCAGGTGTATGTACAGAGGAAGGTCCTATAAGGGCCCAATCTGCAAGCATGGGTCCAGCCCACAATAGATCCTACTTAAAGCCCCACTCGAGTGAGTTTGTGGTAGGAAATTACATGGTAAGTTCTCCACCCCTCTCTTGCGACATCACCCATGTCTTATCTTGGTCGCGACTCTTCCCTCCTTTGTGCTCGCAAGTCGATGTCATCACCCCCTGTTGAGCCTGCAAGTGTTCGTCGGTGATCCTTCACCATCCTCTCATTATTTTTGTTCTCTCCTCTCTTCCCCACAAACCTCTTCTATCTCTCATCCCTTAACTCCTCATATTGCACTGCACCGTCATTGTATCAATTTGAATCGTTGTTGGTTGAATTTGAAGTTACATTCCGGTCATCGAAGATATTTGATGATCCATGAGGCTGATTGAGCTGGAATTTTAAGGGTAGCTTCATCATTATAACCTTTTTCCATCAGTGCCCTCTAATCTATAAATAAAGGCATGGTTATTTGTAAAAAAATATCCTTAAACTATCTTCCTACGTGTTGAGCTAACTGAAAGAGAATGGGTTATTGAGATCCATCAAGCTTGTCCTTGGTGTCCTATGTATGTGAGAGGATGCAGAAAACAAGAAGGAGATCTTTCATGCACAAGAAAATCACCATGATCCCAGTAGAACTTAAGGATCTACGGTAAGCATCCTCACCTTAGATTGGCTCTTTTCATTATCAACATTAGTGCACATCCATCTTATCTTCCAGTTATACAATCACATTGCATTTATGCACACATCAGTCACATCTTACGCCTTTCACATCACCGTATCTCCATCATCTCACTGTCAATCCCCCCTACATGAAGAATTCTTTTTATCACGTCTCCATCGTCTATTTTACTCCAATTTTTGTTGTCACTCCCTTCTATATATCACTCGTTCTTCTAATATCCTCATTAGCACTTTCTACTATAATCATCCAAATGTTAGTAATAGTTATCACCTCCTTGCCTTACATTTTTTTCTCATATCTCGACCCTGTGTTTTAATATGTACCTCCTCCATCCTCTTTAGTCAAATATTTCAGGAATATTATATCCTTAATTAACGTTTCTGGTGGAGACCATCAGTACTCATCATTGGCTAAATTTACTCAAACAAGCATAGGTAGGGACAAGACCTCACTGTCAAATAAAAAACACCAATGATAGATTAAAATCCTAATTTTGAGTTTATCATGGGGATGAAGACATGCCTATCAGCCAAAAAAATATAATGCATATCACTTTATCCTAAATGTTGATACATTACATTTTATAAATCAATGGAATAGGATTATTGTATATGATAGGACCTTTCGATCACTAGAGTCCTTTGTTAGGGAATATTCGGCACCATCTGTAGGGTAAGATGAGTCTGGAACTGTATCTCCTATGTTGTACATGGTTTCCTAAACTTTACATTGGCGAGGAACGTTTATACTATACACATGCGACCCAGTTTGTACAAATTAAAAATCAATTTCTCCAAGTGTGTGCGACCAGATTGTTGGTAGGATTCTTCTCCATAGAACATTGGGACAAGTATTCCCAAGATAAATAGGATGGTGACACAAAGCATCAAAATGTGGATGATACTCCCCAGCTGGAGGATGTTGAAGGCAGAAACTCAAATTATCCCACTACATCGAAGGACACGAACTTGCTGATACCACCATTAAATGATTTTCATTTGTTTTTTTCAAGCGATTTTATGACACGTATGGTGTTTTTATATTAAATTGCATGATAATTTTAGTGCCTTTTAAGTATGTTGTGTTTCTCTTTCCCTCGTCATCGAGATTTTGAATTGAAAATTTTGAAGATTATTTGGATTTCAAGTGATTAGATGCCAATGGTGGGACTAAATTCATTACTAAGCCATCTAATAATAGGATGAAGTTTATTCATTTTTTATAACTTACTTGTTTATCTATGTATAAATAAAAGTTATGAGGCGTATAATACCTAGTAATTTAAACATTGAATTAACAAAATTTTAATTGAATACACTGGCATTTACATTCATCTGATATATATTATGATAATGATTTTTTTTTGTTCACTTCGACTGATAGATATCTCCTCTTCCTTTATTGCCCCACGAATGAGTGAGGATAATGAATATTCACAGTGCATATCCTACAGACGTCCCCTAATTAGGTGTCATTTATATCATTAATTCGTCAACTAGATTATAAGTGGAACTTTTGAAAATCGTTGCTCTCTCTTTAATTGGTCTCTCTATTAGCCTAGAAAAATATACTCAGATTGAGTACAAATAATGTAATCAATTATATTATTTTTCAATCGGTGAATCACAAGACATAAAATGTATACTAATGTAATTACCACGTAATCATTTTTCAAATAAATTAACTTACACTTATAATACTTTGGCAGGGTGAAATAATGTGCGATGGGCACTTTGAATTTATGTACAGAATTTTCCCTTCTCTTCCCACAAGGTGTTTGACTCAGTGACATAGTTGTCACCTTGATCAGCGTGCACAACACTAAACCTTGACACTTATTGTCTGTGAAAACATGCACATCAGATCATTGTGATGGAAATTTAATGGCCATGAATTAAAAATATATGCCGGCTCACTCAATATCATTTTCATTTAGTGACACCTTCATATATCTATCAACGGCCTCAGATTTCCATGAATGGTCAATCAGACACCCTATGTTAGTCACCGTCATCTTCATCTTTCAACCCACTTTTTATCTCATCTTCATCTTTATACCTTCTTCTGCATATACTATGGTGATTTTGGCTGATTGCATATAAGCGAAAGCATAATACACTTTTAAAGCATTCACAAGATGAAAAAAATATCAATTTTCTGCTCTATACTAGTAGAGATCATTATGGAGGTAGAATAAAATTGATACTTTTGGTGGTGAGTTTGATAACAATTTTAAGCTTCCTAGTGTGACAAAACAGCTTCAGTGACACTACATTGCAGAGAGTGAGTTATTATCTTGCGTGCATTGCGTCTAATATCGTACCAAGACACAATTTTTTTTGAATGTGCTAAAAATTCAGGGTGTTATGATCAACTGTCATCTTAGTCCCACCAGTTCAGGCACTACACTTAATAAAATATGTCACAAAATAATGAGGTGATCTCATAAAGATTTCCCATGGTCAAATATTGGTGAAGAAAAAACTAAGGATTCTAACTATTTTTAATAAAATAATACATATCTAGCAGAACATTCGGAGTTTGATTTCAATTCATAGCATGAAAAAAAAGACGTCCACCTCTTATAATCATGTTTCCATATTACCATACACTTAGATGATAATTTTATCAAACATTCATCTACACCATGTCAAAATTTTAATCCATCTAATACTGATTGCATCAAGTCCGTCTTCATTAAAAAATTCATGGTGGACTTCCACAGTGGGATCGTCTTAAAACCCACAAACCTCTTAGGACCATGATTTGCTTTTTGAAAAATAAATTTAATGCTATTACCCGACAAAGCGATAACCACCCAACCATCATTTTACATTGTCATCCCACTTAGATTCTGACTTTATCACACATTTATTGGTACCATATCATACTTTCATTCATCAAATCCAGATAGCATCCATACCATCTTCATTTCAAGTTTCCCAGTGGCCTATGCTGGGGAACATAAAACCCACTAACCTCTAATGAACATGGTTTTAAATTACCGTCCACTTAGACGATAATTTTATCATGCTTTCATCCATATCACATTATATTTTCATCCTTCAAATCTGATATTGCTTCCATACCATCTGTTGAAATATTACTTCGTAATGGGCCATTACAAATATATTGTCTAAGGGGCCCTTATCGTGACCCATTAGATATGACTTATCTCTCTCCTCTATAAGTGGCTGTATCAAACCCTAACGTTATGAGACTTATTTTTTGTGTTTTCTTCTTACTCCCTCCTCTCGACTCTCTCGCTCTCAACCCGACGATCAGTTTTTTCATGGTATCGGAGCTGTGATCCGCCGGCCGGTCGCTCTTCGTTTGTTGCCTCTGATCGTCCATCACTCATCAGTGATTCACCTTCCTCCGTCTCGCAATTTCGTTTCAGTTGGAGCTCATTTTTCGCTTCGGTTGTATTCCCGTTGGAGCTTTGAGCATTCTGGTCGACTCCTCATCAATCACCTTCAATTGGAGCTTCAGTTGGTTTTTTTGGAGATTCGTCGACTTCTTGTTTGTGGCGATTTCTTGTCGGTGGCATTCTCGTCGACTCCTATCTTCTGAAATATGGCGTCCACTACTTCAAGTACATCTTCGGCTATCCCTCCCGTGACTCCTACTGTTCTATCCAGTCTTGACCTCAACAGTTGGATTTCTCCGCTGCCTCGTATCCCACCAAAATTCCTTTTCAATGGCTTCAATCTCCTCCAGTGGCGCCAATATGTTCAAGTGGCGTTGAAAGGAAAGCTCCTGAGACACCTGTTGGAAGAGGGACCATCATTGACTGCACCAGGATATGACCATTGGTTGGATGTGGAAGGCGTTATCCATCATTGGCTACTTGATAGTATCAGTCCTTCCATTGCTCCAGATTTCCAGCCTCTTGCATCTGCCAAAGATATATGGGAGACAGCCCAAGAGGCTCATTCAAAGAAAAACAATCTTGCCATTATCTATGACCTCGTCAGTCGATCGACTAACTTGGTTCAGGGACCTAGAAGTGTTCTTGCGTATAGCACTGAACTTGCTGCATTATGGGCAGAGTTGGATCATTACATGCCACTTGATCCAAAGTATGTTGATCGTACTTATGTACTCCAACTTTGAGTATTCCTCATGGGTCTTAACCCCGAGTATGAGCCTCTTCTCAGTCAACTTATTCATTGGGAGAATGTACCTACTTATAAGGAGGCCCTTAACAGTATTCCGACCGAGGAGTCACGCCTCCGCATTCTTCATTCTGAGCCTACTTCTGCTATGGCCAGTTATCATATGGGTACTTCCTGATCAGCTTCAAGTCTTCAAGGGTCACCACCACCTTTATCTCCTTCTCTTGTTATGAAATCTGCATCCTCTTCTCAAGGATCCAAGGGTGACCCATCTCTCTTCTGCAATTACTGCAAGAAGCGGGGCCATAGTAAAGAGATGTGCTACAAATTACAACGCAAGACACACCAGAGCCATCTGGTCACGTCTCAATCCAGCCTATTTCTTCCAAGTGGCTCTTCTCTAGTGATGGCACCACCATCTGTTCCCTCCGTTTCAGCTCCACCACCACCAACCTTGTTTCCTATGGGTGATCTTTGGCAATATGAAATTTCTCAACTCCGTCGTCTCATTCAAATGACCGTGGTTGGCTCCACGACCTTGGCCAACAGTGGTATGCCTTCTCCATTTCCATCATTGTCTTTATCGTCATCATGGATTATTGATTCTGGAGCTACGGCTCACATGACACAGAATGCCCATTCTTTTCCTACCTATTCTCCTTCGCCCAGTAGTCATAAGGTTTGCACCGCCTCGGGTGATCTTCTCACCATTGCCGGTGTCGGATGTCTTCACTTGTCCTCTCTTCTTACTCTCACTAATGTCCTCCATGTCCCACACCTCACTGTTCATCTCCTTTCTCTTCGTCATCTTGTTATGGATCTCGGGCAGGATCTACTCTTCACTCCTAATAAATGTCTTTACTATGATAAGGTGAGGAGGCAGAGGATTTCACTTGCTGAGGAGCATGGGGGTCTCTACCTCCTTCGTCGACCATTTTCCACTCCTGTTGTGGCCTCTCCTCTCTACTCGATGTCACACGACCAACTTTGACTTCTTCATCGCCGCTTGGGACATCCGTCCTTCTCTACCCTTAAAATCTTATTTCCTCGTCTTTTCCATGGACGTCCAGTGGAAAACTTTGTATGTGACTCTTGTCATTTAGCTAAACATACGTGCATCTACCTATCCCTCCTCTGATTTATCTTCGCGCTCCTCTGTTCCTTTTTCTCTCATCCATAGTGATATATGGGGACCGGCTCCTGTCACCAGTCTCTCAGGTGCACGGTGGTTGGTTACTTTTATCGATGATTGTACTCATGTTACATGGGCCTTTCTCCTCAAGCATAAGTCTGACCTTCCTCAAGTCCTCATCTCTTTTCATGCCCACATTCACACTCAATTTGGGACATCTTTTCAACGCTTCCGCTCGGACAACGCACGTGATTATCTCAACACCTCCATTTCTTCCTTTTTTGATTCCCACTGCATTGTTCATGAAACCTCTTGTGCCTACACTCCCCAACAGAACAGTCTGGCGGAACGGAAATTCCGTCATATCTTTGATACTGCCCAAAGTCTTCTTCTTCACATGAACATGCCAAAACACTTCTGGGGTGAAGCTGCTCTCACTGCCATTCACTTGATTAATCGTCTTCCTTCTCATGTTCTTTCTCAAAGTACCCCGTTGGCATCCCTTCAGCATTTCTTTCCTTCGGTTAAATTACACACTCACCTCAAACCTCGTATATTTGGATGTGTCTGTTATGTCTCTCTTCATCCTCCTCATCGTGATAAACTTGAAGCCAAAGCCATCCGATTCGTGGGGTATTCATCCCGTCAAAAGGGGTACAAGTGTTACCATCCGTCTACTCATCTGTTCTATGTGAGTAAGGATGTTACGTTTGATGAGCCTACTCCCTTCTACACCACGCTTCCTGCATCTTCTCCTCCCCTCGACCCTTTGGACATGTCTCTTGACTTCCTTGTTCCGCTGTCCCCTTCCATTTGTGTCTCTCCTCCTTCCACGCCACTGGCTCCTCCTCTATCTCCTCTCCCCTCTTCGCCAGATCCTCTTGTTCCTACTCTGGATCCTTCTCTTCCGTCTTCCCTCTCCTCTCGATGGTTTACCGGCCCCACTTACGTTCGATGTGCCCGTCTCCTCTCTAATGCTCCGCCTTCCAATGAACCCAACCCTTCTCTTCTTCCTGCCCCACCGGCTTCCTCTTCTCCCTCTCCTTACCCCTTAGCCAATTACCTCTCTTCTCATCGTCTTTCACCTTCTTATCATGCCTTCCTCACTAGCCTTGACTCCATTGCTCTCCCAAAAACCGTCGTCGAAGCTCTTTCCCATCCTAAGTGGCGTCATGCCATGGAAGATGAACTTTCCGCTATGGCTAAAAATCACACTTGGGATCTTGTTCCCTTACCCTCTGGTAAACGTGTGGTTGGTTGTCGTTGGGTGTATACCGTCAAATACAAATCAGATGGCTCCCTAGAATGCTATAAAGCTCGTCTGGTTGCCAAAGGTTACACCCAACAATTTGGGGTTGACTATCAAGACACATTTGCTCCTGTTGCTAAGATGAACATTGTTCGTCTTCTCATCAGTCTTGCGGCTCATCATGGCTGGTCTTTGGCCGAATTTAATGTCAAGAATGCATTTCTTCACGGTGATCTCCAGGAGGAGATTTATATGTCCTTGCCTCCAGGCTATTCTTCACCATCATCGGACACGTCCCTGGTGTGTCAGCTGAAAAATGCGCTCTACGGCTTGAAGCAGTCTCCTCGTGCTTGGTTTGGTTGCTTTACTCAGTTCATGAAACGTCTTGGTTATTCTCAGTGTAACGGTGACCATACCTTGTTCTATCGTCATTCCTCCCCCGGGGGAGTGACTCTTCTTTTGGTTTATGTTAATGATATTATTATCACAGGAACTGCTTCCCCTTTTCTTGTTGAATTGACAGATCATCTTGCTCGAGAATTCGATATCAAACCTCTCGGACCATTGCGCCACTTTCTTGGCATTGAAGTTGCATATTCCTCTACAGGTATATTCCTTTGTCAACGCAAATATATTCTTGACCTTCTTCGAGAACTTGGAAAAAGTGATGCACAACCACTTCCTACCCCCATTGAAGCCAACCATCATCTCTCTCTTTCCGAACATGACGATTCGATTGACCAAGGCCGGTACCAGCGCCTTGTCGGCAAACTTATCTATCTCACTCATATGCATCCAGATATTGCCTATGCTGTCAGTATTGTGAGTTAGTTTATGCATTCTCCTCACGTATGTCATATGCGAGCCGCTGACCGTGTACTTCGTTACCTCAAGGGTACTATTGGTCTTGGGTTAGTCTTCAAAAGACAGAGTGGTCTTCATTTGGACATTTATACCGATTCTGATTATGCGGGCTCCCCGACTGATCGTCAGTCGACCACGGGGTACTGTTCTTTTCTTGGTGGTAATCTCATCACCTGGCGCAGCAAAAAACAAGTCGTATCCCGCTCAAGTGCTGAGGCCGAATTTCGGGCACTTGCTCAAGGTATCTGTGAAGGACTGTGGCTTCGCAATCTATTGACTGAGCTCCAACTGATCAGTGATCAACCCGTTCACCTTTTTTGTGACAACAAGTCAGCTATTAGTATTGCTCATGATCCCATACAACATGATCGTAGTAAACATGTGGAGCTCGATCGTCACTTCATTAAAGAAAAGCTGGATCATGACAACTTCTGCACTATTTGTGTTCCCTCCGTTCAACAACCGACTAATATCTTCACCGAAGGCTTACCGGGGGGGTTCGCTTCCAAGAATTGTGTGGCAAGCTGGGTATGGACAACATCCACTCTCCAGCTTGAAGGGGAGTGTTAAAATATTACTTCGTAATGGGCCATTACAAATATATTGTCTAATGGGCCCTTATCATGACCCATTAGATATGACTTATCTCTCTCCTCTATAAGTGGCTGTATCAAACCCTAACGCTATGAGACTTATTTTTTGTGTTTTCTTCTTACTCCCTCCTCTCGACTCTCTCGCTCTCAACCCGACAATCAGTTTCTTCACCATCTTCATCTCTAGTTTTATGGTGAGTCTCAACAAAGGGGTCATCTTAAGACCCGTTAAACTCTTATGATACTGACTTCATATTAGCATCCACTTAGATGATGATTTTATCCTAATTTTATAAATAACATGGCATACTTCCATGATCAAATCCTGATATAGCATCCATAACCATATTCGTGTCAAGTTTCAGGGTGAGTCTCAACAGAGGGGTCATCTTAAGACCCGTTAACTGTTTATGATAATAACTTTATATTAGCATCCACTTAGATGATGAATTTATCATACTTTTATCAATAACACGCCATATTTTCATGCATCAAATCCTGACATAGCACCCATACCATCTTGATGTCAAGTTTCATGGTGGGCCCGTACCCACTAATTTCTTTCTTCAAAAAAAAAAAGAATTAACCTCTCATGACAATGAATTCATATTAGCATCCACTGAGATGATGATTTTATCCTAATTTTATAAATAACATGACGTGACATACTTTCATGCATCGAATCTTTATGTAGCATCCATCCAATCTCCATGTCAAGTTTCATGGTGGGCCTCAACAGAGGGGCCATCTTAACACCCATTAACCTCTTATGATAATGAACTCATATTAGCATCCACTTAGACGATGATTTTATCCTAATTTTATAAATAACATGACATGACATACTTTCATGCATCAAATCCTGATATAACATCCATAGCATGTTCATGTCAAGTTCCATGGTGGCCATGTACCCACTAACCTCTATATAAAAAAAAAGCATTAACCTCTTATGATAATGACTTCATATCAGCATCCACTTAGACAATGATTTTATCCTAATTTTATAAATAACATGACATGACATACTTTCATGCATGAAATCCCGATATAACATCCACAGCATGTTCATGTCAAGTTCCAT
This sequence comes from Wolffia australiana, assembly GCF_029677425.1. Classification (NCBI taxonomy): domain Eukaryota; kingdom Viridiplantae; phylum Streptophyta; class Magnoliopsida; order Alismatales; family Araceae; genus Wolffia; species Wolffia australiana. The sequence goes on from NC_135842.1 coordinate 11,350,254, forward strand.
GGTGGCCATGTACCCACTAACCTCTTTCTTTAGAAAAAAAACGGATTAACCTCTTATGATAATGACTTCATATTAGCGCCCACTCAGATGATGATTTTATCCTAATTTTATAAATAACATGACATGACATACTTTCCTGCATGAAATCCCGATATAACATCCACAGCATGTTCATGTCAAATTCCATGGTAGCCATGTACCCACTAACCTCTTTCTTTAAAAAAAAACGGATTAACCTCTTATGATAATGACTTCATAGTAGCATCCACTTAGACGATGATTTTATCCTAATTTTATAAATAACATGACATGACATACTTCCATGCATCAAATCCTGATATAACATCCATAGCATGTTCATGTCAAGTTTCACGGTGGCCATGTACCCACTAACCTCTATATAAAAAAAAAGCATTAACCTCTTATGATAATGACTTCATATTAGCATCCACTTAGACGATAATTTTATCCTAATTTTATAAATAACATGACATGACATACTTTCAATCATGAAATCCCGATATAACATCCACAGCATGTTCATGTCAAGTTCCATGGTGGCCATGTACCCACTAACCTCTTTCTTTAAAAAAAAAATGGATTAACCTCTTATGATAATGACTTCATATTAGCACCCAATTAGATGATGATTTTATCCTAATTTTGTAAATAACATGACATGACATACTTTCATACATGAAATCCCGATATAACATCCACAGCATGTTCATGTCAAGTTCCATGGTGGTTATGTACCCACTAACCTCTTTCCTAAAAAAAAAAACGGATTAGCCTCTTATGATAATGACTTCATATTAGCATCCACTTAGACGATGATTTTATCCTAATCTTATAAATGACATGACATACTTCCATGCATCAAATCCTGATATAACATCCATAGCATGTTCATGTCAAGTTCCACGGTGGCCATGTACCCACTAACCTCTTTCTTTAAAAAAAAACGGATTAACCTCTTATGATAATGACTTCATATTAGCACCCACTTAGATGATGATTTTATCCTAATTTTGTAAATAACATGGCATGACATACTTTCGTGCATCAAATCCTTATATAACATCCATAGCATGTTCATGTCAAGTTTCACGGTGGCCATGTACCCACTAACCTCTTTCTTTAAAAAAAAATGGATTAACCTCTTATGATAATGACTTCATACTAGCACGATGATTTTATCCTAATTTTATAAATGACATGACATGACATACTTTCGTGCATGAAATCCCGATATAACATCCACAGCATGTTCATGTCAAGTTCCATGGTGGCCATGTACCCACTAACCTCTTTCTTAAAAAAAAAAGCATTAACCTCTTATGATAATGACTTCATATGAGCATCCACTTAGACGATGATTTTATCCTAATCTTATAAATAACATGACATGACATACTTTCCTGCATGAAATCCCGATATAACATCCATAGCATGTTCATGTCAAGTTTCATGGTGGCCATGTACCCACTAACCTCTTTCTTTAAAAAAAAAGCATTAACCTCTTATGATAATGACTTCATATTAGCATCCACTTAGACGATGATTTTATCCTAATCTTATAAATAACATGACATGACATACTTTCATGCATCAAATCCATATATAAACATCCATAACCATCTTTATGTCATGTTTCATGGCGGGCCTTGCAAGGCCCAAACATAGTGGGCCTGATTCCGTTGACTGGGGTGGGGCCCACATTGTAATCGCCGCCTGAAAGTCAAGAACGAGGATACGTTCTTCTATCACTGGTCACCAGCAGAAGCTCGCGAGAACGAAGAGGAGCGGGTGCGAAACCCTAGAAATTTCGAGACGTCGAATGTCCGATCGATTTCGCTGCCATGGGCGCCAGCAGGAAGCTACAAGGAGAGATCGATCGCGTACTGAAGAAGGTGCAGGAAGGCGTCGACATCTTCGACAGCATTTGGAACAAGGTACGCTTCGTTTTTTGTTTTTTTTTTGTTTCTAGCTGCGGATTCTTTGAGTTTTTTTGTTTTTTGATCTTTTTTGCGTTTTTTTCGCCTGGTCAGGTTTACGATACGGATAATGCGAACCAGAAGGAGAAGTTTGAGGCGGATTTGAAGAAGGAGATCAAGAAGCTTCAGAGATACAGAGACCAGATAAAATCATGGATCCAGTCCAGCGAAATCAAGGATAAGAAGGTTTGTTTTTTTACGTTAATCTCTGTCGCGCTGCTCAGGATGCGTCCATGCTTTGACCCACCGAATCTGTTACTTTTTTTTAACGTGCTGTTTTTTTATTATTCTGTTAATGTGCTGTTTTTTATTATTCATCGTAGAACCTTCGTCTAGGTCCCCAAGGTTATTATGATGATCTTATTGTTTAGGTGAGAGATTTAGTTATGAATTTCCGATCTACTTTGGAATTTTGCGTACATTTCAACTTTTTTAGGATATCCAAGTCGTCATTGTTGATCCTATGTTCCCCCCAACTCAATCGACATTTTGATTTGTGATTAGCTTTGGTCTGTTGGCGACAATGAAACCCTGAAAAGCTAAACACATAAGCTGGTGGCAGGAAGATTCAAACTCTGTTAAGGGGTATTTCAGACTTCCCCCCTTGTTAATAGTTCTCTTTAAATACGTGTAGGCTTCTATTACGGGGGTAAGACGAGAATTTGTTGTTTGCCACCAGTCTGATGTCTCGAAAGTTCCAGTTAGCACCTCAAATTGGCTGCCTATCGAGTTACCATCAAGCTCAAGCATTATTTTTTCCATTATATAACGCGTGTGCGCCTCATGTCAAAGTGTGTCGCAAAAACCTTTTTCCCCCTGTTTATTTTATTCTCCAAGAAAGTCAGTGAAAATGTAAGATCTCGTTATTGCCATACCCTTGGAGAGCAAAACACAAGTAATGCAAAGTGGAAGTACATTCTCAGCATATCAAAGTCGCCATCCCATTGTCATATCCTAGAGTTCCACAGACTCTATATCAGATCTTCACAAACATATATTTAAACGCGATTACTGGGTATAGAGCATCTGTTGGGTTAATGGGTTACCGTTTCTTTGAAGGATAGAGCCCTGGTTCTCCTGTCATCCTGTCCCCACTGATATCTGAATTATTTGCTCGAAACTTTCAAGATTGTGAACTCTCTTGCTCGCCAATCATGCTGGAATGAGAGGATTTGAAAGTGGGAAGGTGTTAGTGCCAGTTTGATTCTATGTAGTGAATTTTTCCACGAAAGGTAGTTCATGCTATAATTACCACTTGTTGGAATCATCTGCTTCAATGTGCCCAGTGGCAGGTCACTTACAGTCCACTTTGACAAATCTGATCTCCCGTGTGAGAAAATAACCCCTCTCCAATCAAAACTCCAACTTATGTTAGCTGTTATTTTAACCAGCACTTAGCGTGAATGGATTGAGGTTCCTTTTGAAATGCCTAGCAATCACGACGGGAATTACAAAAAAGGGAAGGTTACGTGACTAATTAAATGAACACGTGAACTCTTAAGGAATCCGAGGTGGCCTGCTTAGTAGTCACTCAGTCAAAATAAAGAAATACAGGTCAGAGAAGGAAAGGCAGGAAGAGAGCGCTCTATGACTGACATTCTTGTGGGTATCTATGCATAAAACTAGAGAGAGAGACACTAAATTCTCGTGTCTAATGAGAGGAAATCATCATACTCCATTGGCCATTATATCTTTCATTCCATTCCGTATGCTTGATGTCATACTGCGTCTCTTTGTTATACTTGTGATTTATGATGATCCACTAAGATTTTTGTGGTCCTGAAAACTTTTGAGCAAATTGATCAGTAGGACATGCCATAGCACTATTTAGTTTGCATGAAAATTCTATCTATTTCATTCCTCATGCAGTAAGTTATATTTTTTGACAACACCTGACTGAAGAGTGTCGCATTCTGTCTCCAATGCATCAATATCATTCCCAAGGCTACTGCCTAGACATTTGTTTAAATATTAGCGAGTTCCGAGAAACATGGTCAAACTAATAGGGGTCCGGGTGCTATGTTTCTTCCTTGTCGACTTGATCATTGACTCTCTTGTAATGCTCTAATGTTCTAATGACTTTCCTAAATAGCATTCGGTCTCAACTATTGAATGTTGGATTCCATAGAATAGATTTTGTAACCTTCTAATGTCGATGATAACTGTGAAGATGTTGACTTAGGCAGTGTTTTTATGAGCAGGCTCTCATGGACGCACGGAAGCAGATTGAACGTGAGATGGAACGATTCAAGGTCTGCGAAAAAGAGACAAAGACAAAAGCCTTCTCCAAAGAGGGCTTAGGACAACAACCGAAAACTGTTAGTGATCTATTCATCTGGTTTTTCTTATTTCTTCTTCAATGTCTTTCTGCTTTTGCCATTAAAGCCTGAAAATATTAAAGCTATTAATTCATGCCGATTGTGTTAGAGTCCTGATAAGATAACTGAGTCTTGAAAATCGTGGGGTTATAAATACCCCCTTGTAAGGCCATTAGAGGAACCTTTTGATGAATGATCATTTTGTGGTTTCTTGGCACGAGTAGCTGTATCTGTCTGTCATGAGGGCGAGAACTCTTTCTTCAAAAAAATGAGGGCGAGAACTCTTGATTCGGAAGTTCTTGAGGGTTCGTACACCTATCGCTCTCTCTCCTTCTCTCTTACCTCTTTCATCTCTCTCATTCTCCTCTCTCTCCCTCAACCCATTTCTTGATTTTGTTGGACCTACATGCGGACTGTAACACATTGTCAGCCAGTTCTGGTCAAACTAACCCAAACAGAAAACAAAAAAAAATGAACTTGTTTTTTGTCATTGCTTTCAATACTTTTGCAGACCAAGGGTGGCCAAATTGAGATTGTATTTTATTCAAGTTTATTATATCCAATATATCGTTGTTTCAGTTTATAAAAACATCGAATCATTTCTTTCAAAAAAAAAATCGAATCATGATAATGACAGAAACTCTCATTGTAGGAGGGAAAAGTTCTGGCTATTGCGATGCTTGTTTTACCATTTAGTTGATGTGATGCGGGTTTACTATCCACTTATTTTTTAAAAGTGCGACGAGTGAATATACTCAAGCCTTTTCTTGGAACTTTTGTTTCTGGTTGAATTTAGGATTACCAATGAAGTCCTATATATTCAACTCCCTGGGTGTAGGTACATAAATAATTCTATGATTACTTCCGCAGTTGATTTTTCTGTTCATTTTGTCCGCGATTCATATATTATAACTGAGCACCACTGCGGAGACACAGATGGGTAGAAATTGAATTTCTTGGATTTCGTCCCCTTATGTTTGTTTGTTTGAAGTTTCGGTTTATTTTTGGCAACGATACATTTCTTTCTCGAATTTGTAAGTGATTAAATTTTTTTTCTCCTTACTAGGATCCAAGAGAAAAGGCAAAATCCGAGACGAGAGACTGGCTAAACAATATTGTAAGTAGCCTCCATGGTTCCTTCAGTTTGTACTACGAAACGGCCGATTAACCTCTTTTTTTAATGACTAGACATGGATGGTTTTTTCTTCTTCGCTTGGTATCCCATTTATTGTTCGTGGCAGGATTAAAAATAATATTCAGTATATTAGATTTTTCATCTAACTTTTCTATTTCCCGTCGAATATTAATTTCGCTAAAAGTTTGCATTGAATATAATATTCAAAGGGATGCCTGCGAATGTCTTTTATTTAGAAATCATTCCTCTCTTCTTTTTGCTCGCAAGGGTTCACATTTTTCTGTTAGAGTGATTGTTGACTTATGGATGTCTGAGATTAATTTCACTAAAGGTCTGTATTGAGTATAATATTCAAAGTGATGCCTGCAAAGGTCTTTTATTTGGAAATCATTACTCTCTTCTTTTTGCTTGCTAGGGTTTGCATTTTTTTGTTACAGTGATTGTTGACTTATGGATGTCTGAGATTGCATTATTCAGATATGACCCAAGATCAATGTGGCTGGCCAATAAATTTCTAGATATCCGTTTGGAAGCTGTAGTTTTCGCTTGAAATTTCATTCCATGCTCAACATTGATCTGTTTTGCTTGAGGTGTAGTAACTTCCCTCGCTGTAGTCCAAATGTCTTGAGATTTGATTCTTTCCCCGCTCGTGGAACATTCCTGATTTCTTGGTGTGATGCCTTTATGTAAGCCTTATTGGGATTATCTAGTGCAAAAATTGTGCAGAGAATCAACTTCGTGGGATATTTTGAGGGTTTTTTTCCAAAATTTTATAGATTTTTAAAGTCGTAACTGTCTCAAGTTGCATTCTTACAATTTTGGGTCTTTCTCCAAAATTTCTTACTTTTTCATCATACTGGACCTAATTGTCCCTGAGTGCCGTACATGTAATGTGACTCTGAATGTCACAGGTTGGCGATCTCGAATCTCAGATTGATAATTTTGAGGCGGAAATGGAAGGTCTATCTGTCAAAAAGGGGAAGACAAAACCAAGTAGATTGGTGAGTTAGAAATGAGTGAAGTTTGATTTTCCCGTGAACCTTACCTGTTAGTATAAGTAGTGTAAATTTCTCGGTTAGACTTCTTGGCTTGCTCGTAAAATATAATCTCCTTGCCGTTTACCTTTTTTCCTTTCAGACTCACTTGGAGACATCAATTACTCGGCATAAAATGCATATCATGAAATTGGAGTGGATCTTGAGATTACTGGACAACGATGAATTGAGCCCTGAGCAGGTCAATGATGTTAAGGAATTTCTGGAAGATTATGTTGAACGTAATCAGGTGAAAACGCGAAATAATTCTGATTTTTATCCGCTTGAATTGGAAAATCCTTAATCATAAATGCACCATGGTTTTGAACGATATTTTCTTTACCAAGGATGTACCATGATTTAGATGTCGTTTATGCTGCAGAAGAGTGAGCTTTGTACTTACAGAAAAACTATTTAACAGGTTACATTTTGTTTATGTGGAGTCTTTGAATTTTCTTTGTGATCCCACGTTTATTTGCAGGACGATTTCGACGAATTTAGCGACCCTGACGAGCTTTACAGTGCACTACAACTGGAGAAAGTAGAATCTCTGGATGATTTTGCAATTACATCTACTGCTCTTGTCAAGGTACTTTCATTTACCTTTCTAATTACCTTTAAATATTGTGATAATACTCATATCAGATCGCTTTGTGTTCTAGTAATCTATTTTCGATCGCTTGAGGATTTGAAGTAATCCGATGCTTTTATTTCCACCCTTTATGCATCATTATAAGTAAGTTGAGTTCGGCAGAAATCAAAACAGGCAGTAAATTGGTTTAATAGAGCCAACACCTGTCAATGATGACAGAAAGTTCTTCGTCATCTCATCGAACGTGTTGTGCGTTCTATTCAAACTTGGATTCCATTGTCAGTCTCTCAACGTTTAGAATCTTTCTGGTTAGTTAGGACTTGTATTGTCGGAGGATTTGGGTCTTTGCTTGACGGAGTGGAATCTCTGGTCTTATTTAAACTTCATATTTATTTGTTGGTACATTAGCTAGATAATTTGGAATTCTTTAATACTGTTATTTGCATGTTTTTGGCTCAGCTGGTGTCTCGATTTAGTCAAATTAATCCTTGCCGCAGCGCTGTTCTTCCCAGCCATGTTGATTTCGTTTTTAATTTTGTATTGGATTCTGCTAAAATTTTCTTTAATTACATCGTTCTTATCTTGGCGGAAGGGTGTCGGTTCTCTTTCCTCCAGTGCTGTTCTTGGACAGAAGAGTTCAATATCCAGTGCTATGTCACCAGCATCTGTAAGTCGCATCGAATCACAAACGCCTGTGGTTGATGTATGTGAACCTACATTACTATTCTTATACTTTTCCTGAATTGATACTACTTCATAAAGCTATTATAGGCATTGCAACAAAATTGCACATTCCTTCAAGCATACTCTGAATTTTCAGTCAGAAACCTAGATGGAGTTATTTGTAGAAATTATTTTGGGAGTTTAGTGAATTACATGGATAATGTAGAAGTTTTTGTTGATGTTGACGTGGTCACATCAAAAATCCATTCATCCTGTCTCCGGATCACTACAGTGAGAACGAACGTTTAGAAGCTGTTTTAGGAACATTCTAAAAATGATTTTCAGGGGAATCTGAAAAATGTCTTGTGGGTTTTATTCGTAGTTGTCATTTATGGTTTGTGCTTCTAGATTCTTTGGCGATCACTTTATTGCGTAACTTGTTGATTCCTGGAAAAGTTTGTGATAGACATTTAAATTGAATGCTGTTTCTTTCTCTAGCTGTTCTTATCTTGATGGAACGTGAATGAAAGTAAACGGTCCGATTTTAAGTAATATCTGAATGTCTCGTATCCTAAATGAAATCCGACTTTTTTTTATCATTGAAGTTTTTCAATTTATTTTTATTTATTATGCTTCAATATGACATCGCATAAGATGAATAAAAAAATTGAGAAATTTAAATTGAGAAATTTAAAACGCAAGAATTTTCATTGTTCTGTTGTTTCAGTCAGGATCTGCTCTCCAGGTCTCCTCTGCTCCAGATCAGACTGAAGAGACCTCTCAGGAGAGCAACTCTGACGTCAGACCAAGGACTCCAGGGAAAGGCGCAGTGTTGGGTTCATTGCCCTCTGGAGCTTCTTTGGGCTCAGGGGTGACCTCCCTTACTGGGCCCAATCCACTCAATACTGGAGGACCAGTACCTACGGCAGTTCTCTCAAGCCCCAGCAGTCTCCAAAGAGCTCCTGAAAACCCTCTTTCCTCCACGTCAGCACCGATTGCGTCCAAAGAGGAGGATAATACGATCTTCTTAGGCCGCAGACCATCTCCCGCTCCTGCTGAATTTGGGTTAGGGAGAGGAATGGGGAGAGTCTCTACTAGCTCTGCGGCATCAAGTGGGGTTTCTATCCCTTTAATCTCTGGTTCTGTCGGGCCTTCGTCAAGTGCGCTGGTGTCTGACGTGCCGAAAAGGAATATTCTTGGGGTTGATGAGAGGGTGGCGAGCTCTGGCCTATCTCAGCCTCTTGCCTCTCCTATAAGTAGCAGATCGGCTTCGCAGCCGTTCTCTATGTCTAATGATTATTCTACTGATTCAAACAGTATCGGCGACGGGCCAGTGATTGGTAGAGCTTTCTCACCTTCTCTTGTTGGTGGAGTTCAGTGGAGACCTCAAACCATTGCTGGATTTCCGAATCAAAGTGATAGTGTACGTGGTCACTCCTCCTATACCCTGCACATTGCTTAATTACATTTCTAAATTGTTGTTTCTAAACGCTGCCTTACGATTGAACTTTAACTACGATAAAAACTTCAGCGTCAGCTTATATTGCTATTAAAGGCTGTTCCCTTTCCAATTTCCTCTTTGGGACGAAAATTTTGCTGATCGTTTTCAATATTTTGCTTTTGACTGCTTTCCTGGAGGCTAATTTTGGATACTTGGACCTAGGACATTTATTCCTTTTCATCTCTTTATCTAAACTGTTGATCAACTTCGATGACTACTTTTTGAGAAGGTTTGCGTCGGTGACACGGGTTTATGCTTTTTTTACTCGATTAGATACTTAGGGTTGTGTACAGACAGGCAAAATGGTATGGATAAATTGCCTTCTCAGAGTCACAAAAAAAATTTTTGGTAAAACATGAGGGATGAGTTTTGTTATCCCATAGACATCCCATGATTCCTCGATGACTTATTATTTGTGAGAAAATATGATTACTTTTGTGAGAAAATATGTTCAAATATGCCCCCTGATGACTTTTATTTTGCCTACTTATTTTTTTCATCTCATACTTAAATTTGATTTAGCATCAATCACATTTAGTTTTATACCTTTCAAGACCGAAATCACGATCACTAAAACGATACTTTTCTTCAAGGACCTGAATATTGAAGCATCCTTTTTAGTGATTATGAATTTAATTTAACTCGAGTGTGTGTTTTGATTTTGCTACGTTTGATCAGTAATGTGCATTTTTATATAATTTTTAACATTTAAAATCTCTCGTAAATCTGTCAACTAATTTTTTTGTTTGATTTTGGTTTGATTGCCTGAAGCTGTGCAACTGACTATCTGTGCTTCTTTTGTCGAAATACGTTTGGGCAGGTGCGGGGTAGGACTGAAATCACTCCTGATCAAAGAGAAAAATATCTTAAGCGCTTCAAAGAACTCCCGCATCTTCCCGGGGGCCATAAGCAACAATTTTCAACGCAACAAGCTAGTTCTATACTACAACAGGTCATTCCTCATTAATTGAACTCCATTTTTCAGGTGTTTTTATATTGTGGGGTTATATTTTTTAAGACTTGTCGATAATTTCTTAACAATTTCATATTTCTGCAGTTGAGTCCTTTGACCTCATCTCTGCCTTCTCAAGTAGGGGTTGGTCTTGGAAACCAGGGGCCGGGTCTCTCTGTTATTTCTTCCGGCCCAGTGCAGCAGAGCTCTGTTCAACAGTCTTCTCATCCTGCACTTCTTTCCGTAGGACCTAAAGATTCAGGTTCTCCTAAAACATACTTTTTCGTTGCTCGGTTGAGTATTTGTTCGTTGAACATGCATCATGAATGCAGAACCTGATCGGATGAAAGTTGAGGAGCCACGGCTGCTGCAGACTGGCGCGACAGATGATTCCGCTTTGAATTCTGGGCTCAAACAAAGCTTGACTAGTGACGAAGATTTGAAGACGCCATACCCGGTATATTGGGATCTTAGCCTTGTTGAATATTGAGTTCTCTCTGATAAATTGTCTCCCGAATCGACATAGTAATATTTGTTGTTTGTGCCGTGTGGTCTTAAACCCTAAACTGGAAAATCGTATTGTTGATTTACTTGTTAAATTGATAAATGACAACTTTTGTTCTCAATAGCTCTGATAATTTTTAGCACGAATTGATTTGTTGACCTTATAAAGCTTTCTCTTGAATTTATACAGAACATTAGTTCGTCAAGGATTAATATTTTCGCAGGCTTGAAGTTACGTGGGGATTCTCTTCTGTTAACTTATCTTAGCTGGGAAATCAATCGGTTGGTTGACTAGTTAAACTGAAAAAGGACAACTTTTGTGCTGGATAGATTTGATATTTTTTTGCTCGAATTGATTAATTAACATTATAAAACTTTATCGTAGGTTAGCTTATCTGTGGTGTACGATGTTCAAAACGAAGGGATTTGAGCTGGAAATTGAACTGTTTGTTGACTTGTTCAATTGATAAGGGTCAACTTTGTGCTGACCAGCTCTGAAACGTGTAGCTTTTGATGTTTGCTTCATACGTTAAGTTGGCGAGGTGATCTCAACTGATAGCGTGTTCTTATGCCACAATTTTGGTTGTCCTCTGGCTTCTTTAGTTGGATAATTTGGAATTGTATCACAATTCGTGGAACAATTTGAGTCACGCGTATAATCGCAGATGAAAATGAACAATAATTTGAGTCACGTGCATAATATATAAATGAGAATAATTTTGAATCACGTGTATTACAGTTTTCTCTCCTGATGTTTCCACTTTTAGAATAAATTTGAGTCATTAATGAGATAAATTCTCTTTTTGTAGTCTGCTGGGAGCGCCTTGGCCGCTGAAGTTAGTCAAGGGGTCAGAGATGTTGACCTTTCGCCTGGTCAGCCGTTACCACCCTCGCAACCGTCTTCCAGCTTGGGTGTTATTGGCAGAAGAAGCGTCTCAGACCTTGGCGCAATCGCCGACAACATTAATGTGGCAAATCCCGGAGTGCTGCACGATCATGCTTACAACTTGCAGATGCTCGAAGCCTCTTTCTACAAACTTCCCCAGTCTAAGGATTCGGAACGTGTGAAGAACTACATCCCTGTAAGCCGTCTTTGCCTCCTCTGAAGATCAGACTGGGATATCATTGTTGAATTCCAGTAATCCAAGCCAATCATAGAGTATTTGGACGATGACCAACAATCATCATTGTCGTCTTAAACTCGTCATTGTGATCATCATCGTTATCCTGTCCTCAGACGAATGACGCTGATGATTTAGTCACCATCTATCGTCATCTGAGTGAAGGTTACGAGAGGGAGAGTGATCATCGGAGATGACTAGACAAAAGTGTCATCGTCATAGTCATCCTATCTGTGGACGAGAGACTATGATCATGACCATTAGTCATTGCGTCGTCTCTTCATAGTCCTCTCGTTATTAACATCTGTTACAGTAAACACCAAGTCAATGGACTAGTGAGAACGCCAAGATTATTTAATTTGATTCAGACCTTATAATTTCATTTCTTTTTTAAATTAGATATTTTCTGAAAATGATATGCATTTATCAATTATATTTTTGTTAAAATAAATTTAAGAAGACGATCTAGTGGGAATTAGCAACTATGGAATACAATTCAGTCCTTGAGCATTAAGTTCTCCATTTTTCTATTCCTTTTATGTCTAATTGAGCAATGAAAGACATGTAGGGCAGTCTTTCAAAAAAAAGAAAGACAGATTGCAGCAGGACAGGAGATGAACCACGATGGAATGCTGATTTTTACCACCTCCAAACATCGGCTTTTCCTCGCTCCAAATCTATTTTTGGATTTGGTTAAATCCTGGATATTGTTTGCTGACGATGTCAAGTCTGTCTTCCTTTTTTGTTGAAAAAATCAAGTCCCTCTTCTTTGACGCTGATGAAACATTCTCGTCTTGTCAACCTAGCCATAGGAATGTCTAAGACTAATGGGTCGTCATCGTGTTCGTCATGTGGATGATGAATGACGAGGATGATGACCAGTCGTCCTCTTGGTCTCGTTCACGGCAACGATGACACCTAGTCCTGAATGCTTAAACCACTGAATGCCTCTGCCTGTGAAGAATACGAAGAAAACGCGATAGCGCTCCTTCAAGATCGAGAAATGATGAATGGAGAGACTATTGAGGATAACAGAAGCACTTTTGCTGCTGGATTTGTGTAATCCTATGGAAAACAAGTTTCTAAATAAGAAATTACAGTATATACGTTGATGTAGCTGACTACAACGTGGATACATATTCTTGAAAGCAAGTACTTCAAAAAATGTTTTTGCGCGGAATATTCATCTTCTCGAATGCTGGAGAAAATTTATAAAGAAACTCTCGCAAGGTTTAATTTTTTTTTTGAATGAAAAAAAAATCTGTCGTATGGGTTTAATTGTTAAAGTATTCTGTTGTATGTTGCAGCGTAAACCATCTTTGACTCCTGCCAGCTACCCTCAGTCACAGCATCCGATCATCGACAATCCTGCCTTCTGGGACAGGTTGGGGAGTGAGAATATCACGGATATCTTGTTCTTTGCCTTCTACTATCAACAGGTATGAGCTGATCGCCGCCTTTCTTCTTTCCTTCTCCCAGCTTTTTTTTAAACAAAATCTCTCTTGCTGCAGAACTCGTATCAGCAGTATCTTGCTGCAAAAGAACTGAAGAGGCAGTCATGGAGATACCACAGAAAGTACAATACTTGGTTTCAACGGCACGAAGAGCCCACCGTCACCAATGACGATTTCGAGCAAGGAACTTACGTCTATTTCGATTTCCACATCGCCGATGACCTTCAAAACGGGTGGTATGTTCTCGATCTTATGAATCTGATCACGGCCCATTAAGGGTGTGAAATGGAATTACAGTTTCTTCAGTGGAATAAGGTATATTGCAGGGACGTGGACGGGATGATTTTTTTGTCCCGGGATGAAAAAATCGTCCCGTCCAAAGACACGGACGAATTTCAGGACGAAAATTCGTCCGGGGGACCACCGGGCGGGATGGTTTTCGTCCCATGGGACGAAAAAAGTGTCCGTCCGGAGGTCTCGGACGTTGGACGGACGAATCTGGATGGAAAACCGCCAGATTCACATGCGTGCCAACGGACGCCACTCAGAAATAACTGTAGATATGGCCCTTCACATTCTCTCTCCTCCGTAATTCCTTAAAAAACTTAGAAAAATCTATATTAATATATTAAAAATGTAAAATGGGTTTTTTCCGTCCGGGACGAGGGACGGGACGAACATTGGTCCCGGGAGGACTGGATGGGACAAACATTTGTCCCGGGAGGACTGGACAGGACGGTTTTCTAACTGTTGGGCGAAATTTCGTCCCATCCTTCGTCCCTACACTGAATCCGGACGTCGGACGGGACGAAATTCGTCCTGTCCCGCCCATCGTCCACGTCCGGGACGGACCGGAACTAATAAGGGTATTAATGCCCTATAGAGTCAACTGAACCAGAGAAATCGACCATTTACCCTTTCTCTTCACCGACATTATGATGAAAATTGTCGTTGACAATTCAGTCATCGTCATCGTCATCCTTCCGTAGACAAATGATGATTATGTATTCGTCAATGTTTCTCTTCATCTGAGCGAGGTTTATCGATGGACAATAAGAAGATATTATCATTGTCGTCATTCCGACGAGGATAGAGATGATGGAGATACTGTCATCTTCATCATCATCGATACCATGAAGAACCTTTAGAAATCGGCATCGGAGAACAGTACTATTCTAGGTGCTTGAATCTTTAGATAGATCTCCTTTCGGTGGTAATATCGATGGTGTCAAAAAAAATGAAGGAAGAACACAAACATTTTCTTTGCAATTTATCTCAATAATTGATGAATTGTGTACATTATCTCAAACAGGTGTCAGAGAATAAAGACAGAGTTCACGTTTGAGTACAGTTACCTTGAAGATGAGCTTGTATAGAGAGGTAGTTGTGCAGTAGAACACGAGGGCTGTTGACCACGCAACGGTCACAGTAATTTAGGTATGTGCTCTTCCTCTGTTTATTCTGCCTTTCTTTTATCTTTCTAGTTATTGTATATATATTTTTTAGTAATTTTTTTTAGGACTTCAGCTCTCAAGTATTTTAGGTCATTTCTGTCTGAAACTTTTTATTTTAAAATCCGTTTCAGAGTTGGCTCCCTCTTCGATGAGCGGGCATCGTTCTTAAGAACGATCCTCCAATGGTTATTCCCACTTCATTTTCTCCAGGGTAGAATGTCCCTTAAATTCCATATTATCATTGTACTTAATTTGAGCGAAAAATTTTTCTCGTCTTTTCCTCTCACATCCTGGATAGCAAGAACATTTAAACCCATTCCGAGTGAAGGATCCTTAGATCAAGTTTTTCAAGAGTTTTATATAAATCTTCAGCTACCTTGCAATAGGAGCGAAGTTCATACACAAGAAGAGAGAAATAGGGATCTGCACGCGTCATCCATCACGTCATGCGTCACCATGATGGAAACATGACGGATGACGCGATGGTAACGGTTTTAGGGGTCAGTGATTGTGACGGTGACGGATGACTAAGTGGTCGTGACGGGGTGTCCAGTACGAGTGACGTGATGGAATGGCCGTCACAGATGACGGTCGTGACGTAATTTTTAAAAAGTTAAAACTGACAGAAAATACATATAAAAATCTTTATTTTTAATCTTTCCGACAGCTGAGATTTCACCACGTGACATGGCCACTACTATTTCCTGGCATTTTGCATAGAAGTCCGTGTTTTTTTTGGGTGCGCCAACTGCCACCGCCTATAAGTAATTGGAGATATACGCGTCCGTTCAAGTAGAGTTTATTCACGTCACCGGTGAAGGTGATGCCGTTACGGTGATGGGGACATGACTGGACGCCCTATGGAGGGACGGTGACAGGAGCATGCCATTTTTTTGCAAATGCTGGGATGCGTGACTGGACGGTGACGTGATGAAAGTTTTATCACGTCACTGTATCATGTTTCGTCATCTGTTCTGTCACGTCCCGGACGTGGCGTTCCCTAGAGAGAAATGCCCTTCACTTTGATGGTCTGGTTAATATAATAGTCTGCTCTGGTTAATTTGATAATCAGCCCCAATCGAAATTAGAAAATTCACTCAACTAATACCTCTTAATGATCATGCTTCAAGGTGTTAGCATAGGTTGGCATTCATAATTAGGGGCTAAGCATCTTGAAAAAACATAATGCAATCATAAATGGCGTGTAAAATGCCTCTCTCACTTTCCCATTTTATCCTTCAGGCCGTATCAAAGACATCATTCATAAACTTTTTCTTATAATATATTAGAATACGTTTTTTTCTCCAAAAAATATTAGAATGCATATGCTTATGACCCTCATGATTCAGTCGTATTTATCTGTCCAGTGACTTCCATGGCCAAAAATTTTGTTGTAGGTTGACTTGATCAGCATGAATTCTTGATGACCAATTGTTTATATAAGTCTACCTTGCATTTGGCACTCACTTTGGATCATTCATCAAAAGAACTTGGTCTTAAAATACTCTTAATCACATTCTTAATACTTACTGAATTAGCGTTCAACTCGCATTGTCTCATGTTTTGGCTGATGGTGTACAAAATAATTATTCATCTCATAACATGCTTGATATAATTATGCATCAAAATTTTGCTCTCATCATCTGTGACGATAAATGAACTAGATGATTTGCTACAAATGCCAAGAAGCCATTAGTGGGAGATTGTTTTTTACTACCCAAATCTGAGAGATAAATGCCTAGGTCAGCTTTATTTTCTCCTAACTGTCCATAAGTGCAAGATTTATGTTCCTGCACCCCCAATAGTCATCATCCACCTAAATATCTGGTCCATCAAGATACATTTTCGTTTATTTATGTCCAAAGTCAATCTACTGTGAACAATAGATCAGTATATGGCTAGAGGCCGAATTAAATCAATCTCATTGGGAATTACTATAACATAGATATCGTCCTAATCTGAGCTTAAAGGTCTATAATGAATTATTTTTAAAGTAATCATCACATTAAATATAAAGCATTAATTATTTGTAGCTGAATTAACTCTGAAACATCTCAAAGTTTCCATTAAGTTGCATGCAGGTCGTTCCAAAAAGAAATCTGGTTTCAGATTATCATAATTTACAGTATATATGATATCTTTGCTGTATTTTCTAAACAAAGATATGACACCAAAACACAGGAAAAAGTGGAGAATTGTAATTTTTTTAATCACATTGAAAGCCAAAAAGTGCAGTGAGAAACTCGAATTAGGATTATAATTTGTCGTCGGCAATTTTAAGTTTAATCAAGAAAAGTACAAACCTGTACTCATGTAATCAGCTAGCTAGTGATGATTACGGATCCTCTCCACATTGAACAACAATAGCAGATTAAATATTCTTTAAATAGTGATTATTGAGATGAAGGATGCTTATATAAAATAGAGGATAGAGAGTTGAAGAAAATGTAAAGGGAGGAGATGAAAACATCAAGAAGATCAGTCTAAAATTTTGGAGTGAGGAGATAATTATATGAGTGAGATTAATAACTAGTGAAACATAGAAGGGCCAATAATGATATAAGAAGGTAAATAGTCAGGTAGAGATGAGAAGATAGAAGAAATTGCACATGTGGGTTGATGGTAAGATTACAAAGATACTGTGATGTGAAAAGGCATAAGACGTGATGGAACAAAGAAAGAGATGGCACAATGATGATATGGACGATAGTACTTACCTAATCATGATGATGAAAAGAACTAATGTAAGGTGAGGACAATCAACATAGATCCTTACCTTTGTCCTGATCAGGGTGCCTAACAAGTGTAGGTAACCTCTCTACCTCTTCTCTGTTGCCTCATTTCAATTACCCAAGACGCCGGTAAGGAGCTTGATGGATCTCCGAAAGTCACCCTCTCTCAACCAGCACTTAAATGTACAAAGCAATTTTAAGGTTGAGTTTTATAAAGATCGACCTTCAATTTTTACTCAACGTTTCAGCTCAAACAGCCTCTTCGATCATCATATATTGAGCCTTAAAGATGGAGAAATATTGGATATGCATTTCATTTAATATTCTCTCTCCTCGTCAATGCCGTTGCTGCGTCAACATTTCTCGTTAACAAGTTTTGTATCATGTGGTATGATTGCAACATTTTTCCTAATCATCAGTGGTTGTCATAGCCAATGGTGATATGTGTCTCCCACGAAATAAGAGAAAATGGAAAAAGGTGTTGATGTGTCATCACATCAAGACCTTTCATTTTTATTTAATGATGCACATCAATCAAAAGGAAAGAGTTGTGGTTCTTGTAAAAATAAAAAACTACCCCAGGGAACAAAAAAAAATCTCGCTGGGTTTCCCTTAAATGGATGGATATAGTTGGGTCAAAACACTAAGTTAGAGCCTTAAATTTCATTCAGATTCTGAATGGATTCATATGAAATATTTTCATATGAAAGGTATGCATTTCATCTTCAAAGCAAACAAGTCACCTCATTTTTCAACAATATAACTTTTATAAATACTTGTGAGAAGATCAAGACTTAATTAACCGATAAAACTAGTATCATGGATAACTTTAACACGACTAAAACTTTGATTACAATGCAAAGAGGTAGCCGAGATGTTTAATTTTAAATAGGTACGAGGTGCAGCAGTTGAGTTGGGTCAGGCCAATAGCCAGACTTGGCGGAGTCAATCTTACCATTAAACTGTCCTCTTTGGTTCAGTCAGTTTATTTCACACAAGGGTTGGAATACCTAAATAATTCCAATTCAATGCAAACTCAGACCCATGCCTAAGTCGCTATGATCTGGGTAGAGTCCATTGTTCTTAACACTTGCCTTTCATTTTTATGGTATATATCAAGTATTAGTTAGTATTAGTTCATTAACTAATATAATGTTTATTAAAATTCCGATTCCTCCTACCCACTATTTTCAAAATTAAATGAGTTCATTAAAATAATTATACATTTATTTTCATACACAAAAAATTTGCAAATCACAGATTAATATTTCAGCAAAATAATACTTTTTTTCTGGTCGAAGTTTATTTATGTTTAAAGCTTAAAATTTACATTCATTGCACTTTAAACTAAAATTCACATCATTTAATGCTACTTCCACATATTAGTATCTATTAAATAGGAAGCACCTCAATATTTTCTCAATTACCTTTTCCTGAAGTAGTTATGTTATGAGTTTTCCGTAACTTGATAGATTCTATTTCAATTGAAAATTTTAGTATCTTATAGAATTTCTATTTTATTCATAAAAATTAAATCGTTATTTCTGATTTTTTATCGATGTTACACACTTTTTTATGGAGTACAAAAAATAACCATTGAGTTACTTTTTTGTCGTGACATAACTTTTTCTGTGTTATTCAAGTATTTTACTCAATTAAAAAGCATAATTTTAATAATTTTAATTATATAATTTAGTACACACATGATAATACCAACTTTTTTATCAATTTGTAAATGAACTATATTCAACCAACATGCATTTTAAATACTACTCAAATTATTTAAGTAAAGTTATATATATTAATGTCAATTTAATGTAAAGTATGTATATATTAATCTTTAAATTGATAAAGAGGGGTTTAGTTTCTTACCATGAATAAGGTAGAATGTTTTAGTTCATGAAGCTCGTAACTACACTATTTTTAATTAAACATTTATTAAATTATATATAGTTACATGATATTAGATTATATTCAATTACAATTATCATAAATCTAAATCATTAAGTTAATTAAAATCAACATATATTTCATGCAATTTTTAATTTTATAAATTTATTTATTCTTAATTTAATTTTATTAAATATGAATAATTTTTAATAATATTGTGATCTGACCCACCAAATTATGTGATTTTATTTGAGCTACCGTTCCAGCTAACCCAAATGTCTCAAGGGGCTTACTGGACTTCTTATTTCCTCAATCGCTCAAATATATTGACTCATTTTTTATATAATACTTATTTTTGGTTTCTCACATTTTATAAGATCTTAATTAATGTGGATAATAATTATTTTCCAGCCTAGTTGATGTATGTATTATCAACCAAATTGTCGGGTTAATGCTAACATCAAGAAATTTGGATGCATCATGAAATCCCTCTCTCGTTAGGCTTACCAATGTAGGACAATTCAAATATATATATATTTTTTCATATATATGATGTTCTTCTTATACATCGAATGGTGTGGTTGGAGAGAGGTGGAAGAGAGAAAGCTACCCTCAAATTTTAAGCCCAATGTCTTTTTAGATCATTAGATATAATGGCTATGAAATTGTATGAGTCCGAGACAGTAACTTTCTATCGTTCCTCAATCAATCTATGTTTCAGGTGTGATCGTGATAGAAAAATCCTGAGAATGATTGAAAGTTACTCAGCTTCTTCAAAATTGAACGTATAATTATGAACTTAGATCTCCATTTCTTCTCTAACACATACCCACACAATTTCAAATTTAGAGATGCATTTATGGAAATATTAATTGACAAAATTTTCAGTGCAGCCATGTGTCCCTAATTTCCATCACATTTATTGCTAATGAAATTGCCACTTTTTATCTTGAAACCGTGTCCCAATGAATTTTATAAAAATAGAATTTAGGGCCATGATTGGTGCGTTATGGAACTTAGAGCTGCATTTATTGCAATGAGTGGGAGGCCAATCATTGGCATCAGGAGATATTGGTTGCAACCATTAATTGGCCACAATCTGAATAAATGTTATTGCAACATATAGCATGAAAGCATAAAATTATGATAAATTATATTTTTATATCGTAAAACCGTTTAAATAATCCCTAAAAATACACTGAATAAATCTTTATTTCATTTGTCAATATGATGTCATGTGATTTTTATAAAGACGCAGTCCATCCTGGCACACTCTTGACTTTTCAAGGGCATAAATGATGATGTGGGGAAGGTATGGATGGAACTTTTTTAACTAAATACATGGGGGTGTATCATTAAGAAAGATATTTAGAAAAAAACAGATGTAATGAGTAACTCATTTTCATTCATAACTTGTATTTTAATTTGAGTCTTTAAGTATGAGTGACCATCCCCTCTTTTTAGGGTGTACGATGATGTCCATACCATTAAACATGTGTGATGCTTATAATTTTAGGGGTCATTATGCCATTCTTTCAATGATGGACTTAATGATAATATTTATCTATTTTTTCCTTAAATGGTATATATTAGATATAGGGAAGGGTCAGTCCTTATGGAGGTAGGAATGTTATTTCCTAATTTATTTAATACTACAAGTATAAATGGTTTAGAAAAAAGAGGGTTAGATGACTCAGTTTATACTAGTGATAATGATCTTAGTGGTTGGAACATTGATATGACAGAAGAAGGAAACCTCAAAGAAATGATATTTTGAGACAAGTAAACATGATAATACAAATGCATATTTGATTTTCTAATAGTTTGATTAGAGTTTAGATCATGAAGATAGGTGAGAGTATGGTATAAATAATTTTTGGAATTTCTATATGGATGTTATATAAATGAAATATTAACTTTCAGTCTCATTGATGCAGGACGTCGTCGGGACGTCGTCCAATCGACACCGAACGTGTATGATCAGTGCCGATGACAGGTAGTGATAGCCGGACTACGGCGGAGCGTCGTCCGACGGTGAGTGCCAGCGAGCGAATAATGATGGTATGCAAAAGCGATAAACTGTGGTACGTGCAAGTGCCGACTCGCGGGAATTCTGAAGTCCAGGAAATCGACGGAGTTGCCCGGTGAGGAAGGGTAGACCCTTTGAACCTCGTCCGAGAGGACGAAGACGGCTACGGCGCCAAACGGGGTAACCCCACCGGGCGTTGCTATCACGGGACGGGCAAACCCAACTCGTACCAAACAGGTAAGATGCTCTTGTTGTCGATGTAATTTACTCAATCTTTCTCACTCACCTACGTTTAACCCGAGCGCAGTGGAGGCAATTGAAAATGCACTGAAAGAGATAAGAGACGGGGCTGGGACAGCGTACCTTGTCAACGTCCCGGAGGCGGCCGTCCCGAATTCGTGCGTCGGCTGGTGCTGCGTCGTCGGGGATGATGTAGTTGAGGCGCGGTGGAGGATTTAATAACCAGGAAGGATGGAAGATGCGACGAGCGGTGTCGGCAACGTGCGGGCAGCGGCGCCGGCGCGCGGGTAGGTGCTCGGCGGCGGTAGGTCTTGCCGAGTGTTCGCGCGCGGATGGTGATAAGTCCAAATTTAGGGGTTTTATGTCGTTGTTTCGATTCAGACTTAGCCAACAATATTTATGAAAATTTTCCACTTAAATACTCTATAATTAATACAGGGCAAGTAAGGGGTCGATCCACAGAGAGGAAGAAATTTAATTTCAGATTTTTTTCTCAAGCTTGGGATGAAGAAAATGATTTTAAACATGAAAAATACAATTTTTTTGGGAATTTTTTAGATTTTTAGGTAATTTTCATAATTCCCTATGATTTAAGTTAAGCCAAAATACAAGGAGAAACACAAAATCATATTTTTAAACTAATTTTTCTAATTTCTCTTAGCAAATTAATCAGAAATAAATCTTTTTAGAATTTTCTGGTATTAATTTACATAAAAAACAACTATAAATATTAAAAACGAGAGATAGAGATTGTTTTAGAATTTTTTAGGTGTTAAAATGACTTTAAATAGATTATATGAATTTAATAATTTTTTCCTAATTTTTTCGGATTTTTTCAATGCAGAAAATCATTATCTGATTTTTTTATTTTTTGTAATAATTTTTAAATACTAAAAATATGGTATTTACCTACTCTGGCGATCGCTGGAGCGGCGGCGGCGGCGGAGCGGCGTGGGCGGCGGTGGCGGCGAAGCGGCTGCGGTGGCGGCGGAGCGGCGGTGGTGGCGGCGGAGTGCTGGCAGCGGCGGAGTGCCGGCAGCGGCGGCGGCGGCAGAGTGGCGGCGCCGACGGCAGGCCAGATGGCCCGGCGGGCCTGGTGTGGCCCCTGTAGGGCTGGCCTTAGTGGGTCAGCTCACTAAGGTTAGCACTTAGCCAAATTGGGCTTAAGCCTTATTGGGCTTAACCCAATGGTCAGGACTTAGCCGATTTGGCTAAGTCCTGCATAGGGCTAACCTGTGCCCTGCAGTCGTGTGTGCTGGCTGCGCGCGGACCAGCGGGCAGAGGGCTGTCCCTGCTGCACGGGCACCGCACACCGCACAGTGGCGGCTAGAAGACAGAAAATTTGAGTTTTGAAATGATAAAAAATGATATTTTAATGCGATTTTTTTGGGGTTCGAATTAGGGCATGCTTGAGGATCTAGAGAGAAATAGGAGATATTTTAGAGGGAGAAACAAACGTTTTTAGAGAGATAAAATGTCGAAATGAGAGGATAGAGAGAGAAAATGAAGAGATAGAGAGAAAATGTAGAGATGGTGTAGAGAGAGTTTGAGAGGGAATTTGAAGGTGTAGATGAAGGAGATTTTTTATGGAATTTTTAGGGGGTGAACTATGGATATGGATTAAGGTCTTGAGAGAGAAAGAACAGATTCTAGAGAGATAAAGGGCCTAAATGAGGAGATAGAGCGAGAAAATGAAGAGAGAGTGTAGAAGGAGTTTGAGATAGAATTTGGATGTGCAAATGAAGAAGATTTTTTATGAAATTTTTAGGGGAGTAACTATGGATATAGATGAATGTCTAGTGAGAGAAAAAACTATTTTAGAGAGAGAAAGTAGAGAAAATGAGTGGGAAAGTGATGGATTTAAAGGGTAAATGGATGGGAAGTGATGGAGAAAGTAGAAATCTAATATCCTAAAGTCTCAATGAAAGTTTACTGAGCTCTCAATGCTTCCTCTCAAGTATGGATCCTTATATTTGGCCAGGATCGGGCATTTTTCAATGCAAACAAGAGACGAGATTAAGAGAAAACTTCAATAAACTCACATTAAGCAGGTTGAACAACCTGGATTTTTGAAAATGCCTTGTCCTGCTGGCCAGCCACTCGCTAGAGCACGTCCAGAATGAGGGAAAATGAGGGAGAAAAAGTTCATTTATACATTGAGAGAATTACAAAAATACCCCTTTGGGCATTATCTATTCTCTTTTCTTGCCATTTTGCCTCTTTTTTCTCCATTGATTGAGAGCTTTGCCTTGTAATTTCCAGTTTGTTTCTTTTGTAAGGTATTTGAAGGCCCAATGGGTAGGTCAGGTCGTGGCCCAAGACCCTCTGATCTCTCCTTTAAAAACCTACAACACCGTTTCATCATTTGCAGCCCATTTTGATAATCACTAAGCTCCCAAAAATCCTCCAATTTCCTAAGAATTGTATCTTCTAATTCTTGTAAATTTCTGCACATTTGGAACTATAAAAGACTCATCAGTAATCAAACTGATTGACTTCATAGAAGTCAATGAAGTTAGTGAAAAATAATCATAATGTGCAAAAGTTGGGATTTCTAGCTAATGCATAAATATTTGGTTAATTCAAATAATAACATGATAAATTATAAATTAATAATACTAAAAACATCTAAAATGTATGAAAATATATGTTCATTTATCATGTCATTAGGCGGCGGCGTCGATGCGCGGGCACAAGCATCGGCGGCGTCGGGCCGTCGGCTTGTGCACGGGACGCGGCGTTGTTGCACTGCAGGCGGGCGACAGCAACGGTCTGCACCGCAAGAGCGGGCACGAGTGGCTGCCGCTGCACGGCACAGGGGACATCGCGACGGGCGAAGGCGGTGCAGTGCGCGGGACGGCTGGCGGCGGCGGTTGTCGGGCTCCGCAAGCCCGCGCTGGGACGGCGGGTCGTGGCGCGGCAGGAAGGTCAACCGCGGCGAGCTGACGCCGGAGTCGCATGCGGTGGGCGATGACAGCGATCAGTTGCACCGAACCTGCGCGTACGAGCGGAAGCATCGCAGCACGCGGAGGCGGCGGTTGCAGCGGCCGGGGAAGGCGCTACGTGCGGGAGGGCGCGGTGGACTGCGAGAGCGACGGTTCTGCGACCGTGGACGGCTCACAGCACACGCACGCGTAGGCAGCGCGGCCGCGCTGTGGCTTCGAGCGGCAGTGCCGGAGGCGGGCAGCGACTCCCCAAGCGGCGACGTCGGAGGCGTCGTCAGAGGCGGGTGGCGACTCTCCGAGCGGCGGCATAGGAGGCGGCGGCACAGTTTCCTTTTTTTTCCTTCCTTCTTCTCCTTCCTCTCCTTCCTCCTTCCTCTTGGATCATGACCCTTCTTCTCTCGTGAGAAAAATCTTCTTCAACAAAAACAAAGGGTAAATTCTCTTAGGGCATCCATCGTTCCTTTTATAGGGGAACATGGATGAACCCTAAAACTACAAACATAACAAACCAAATATGAGAAGGGGGAGGGGGAAGAGATGAGGGTTCATCCCCTTAGAGGGTGGAGGGGGGGGATCCTTATAGAATGGATCTCCCCTCGCTATACGTGATCGTAACGGGGATCGAAACAACGAACGACGAACTAAAAACCAATCCGGGCGTACGTACCGTCGTCTTGGCGTGCCAGGCGGGCTGAAAGCAAACCGGCGGCAAAGTTGATGATGGTGGTGACGTCTCCGAGGACGTTTCTGAGGGCTCGGGCTGCGCCGCGCCATCACTCATATAAAGACATCCATGAGACTCCAAGACATCAGCCTAAGATCTTCATAAAATTGACCTTCAGCCAGGTTTATCAACCTAGAGCCTGGGGAATTTCTGTCTTGTGGCTAGGCACTTCAGGTGATACCTCAAAAGTAAAGGTCGATATTGAAATGTTTAAGTTTGTACACAGGGATTATTTACTGAAATATTCTTTCCTCATATATATATATATATATATATATATATGTATATGTAAACTTGAATTTTTGGTCCCCTTCAAGAGGGAATTTGAGGGGTTTAGTGTGCTGAGAAAAGTTTTTACCACACCCCTCTAACTGCTCCCTTCTCAAGGTTTATGTGCATCTCTTGCATTTTTTTGCCAAAACTATTTTTTATTTTAATTCTTGACATCAATAAGACATAAATTTCAAGTTTGATACGTCAATTAAATTTATTTAATCATACGTCTAGATGAGGCACAATACAACTCATCATTTATAAATTTATTTTTCTCAGCATTATATATTCATATGAATATCTTATTAGAATAGAGACTGTATTCAAGTACGTGGAATTATTTATTGTTGAAGTGTGATAAAAGTTTCCTTTTTCACATAGCATTATGGGGACTTGTATTAATTTTGTGGCTCAATTAAGGGGACTCATCGAGGTAGTATAAAAGCTAAGCCCATTGAGACAAATCTTAAGGGAACAAGATTAAGCCTAACTTTAATATACTATAAGAAGGCAAAAATAACCAGGCATCTGATTTAGTTCGCATTTTTCCTAAACCTAGTTCCTATTGGGATATGCTATAGGATATGAGGAACTGTAAGGTCTAATGTCACAAAAAACTAAGAAGGATATGCTAATGATTTTGTAACATAAAATAGCATTCTGAAATGTCTTCGTTCCGTCATCCATCCCCATGGGTGTGGATGATGATGGATGACAGATTGCGACAAAATGAATGACGATGCGTCATCCATCCCCGTTCGTGTGAACGATAACGGATGATAGATTGTGACAAAACAAATGCCAATGCGTCGTCCATCCCCATTCGTGTGGACGATGACGGATGACAGATTGCGACGAAACAAATGACGACACTTCATCCGTCCCCATAGGTGTGGATGATGACGGATGATAGATTGTGCCAAAACAAATGACGATGCATCATACATGTCCATACCTATGGGGACAAATGATGTGTCATGGTGAGATCGAATGCAAAGTGTGACGAAACAAATAACGATGCGTCATCCGTCCCCAAGGGTGTGGACGATGACGGATGACGGACTGTGAGGAAACAAATTACGATGCGTCATCTGTCCCCAGGGGCGTGGACAACGACGGATGACAGACTGTGATGAAACAAATGACGATGCGTCATCCATCCCCATGGGTGTGGACAATGACGGATGACAGACTGTGACGAAACAAATGACGATGCGTCATCCATCCCCATGGGCGTGGACGATGACGGATGACAGACTGTGACGAAACAAATGACGATCTACCATCCGTCCCCATGGACGTGGACGATGATGGATGACAGACTGTGAGGAAACAAATTACGATGTGTCATCTGTTCCCAGGGGCGTGGACAACGACGGATGACAGACTGTGAGGAAACAAAAGAACGATGCGTCATCCATCCCCATGGCTGTGGACGATGACGGATGACAAACTGTGACGAAACAAATGACGATCTACCATCCGTCCGCATGGACGTGGACGATGATGGATGACAAATTGGGACGAACTAAATGAAGATTCGTCATCCCCAAAAGGGTATAGACGATGACGGATGACATGCAGACATGAAGGTAATGACTATCCATCATCCGTCCAATCCTTCCCATCATGCAAAGTCCGTTGACCGGATTCAGTCCAAACGTCACCCGCGGCCGCGGCTTCCGTAAGGTCGAAGCAATGTACGGGACG
Organism: Wolffia australiana; assembly: GCF_029677425.1. Lineage (NCBI taxonomy): Eukaryota > Viridiplantae > Streptophyta > Magnoliopsida > Alismatales > Araceae > Wolffia > Wolffia australiana. The sequence continues at coordinate 11,377,522 of NC_135842.1, forward strand.
GACGACGGACGACGAACTGAAGGGCAGTGTCCCGAGTTTGCTAGAGGGAGTGACGGAACGGGACGGGACGGATGGTGGATCGTCATCGTTCCCAACGTTAGTTCGAACTTCTTTTTTCCCTCTTTATATTAAATGTTTGTATTCGTATTCAGTGAGATCGAATGCACTGTCAACTTGGCTGTGAGATCGAAGGAAGAGGGTTTCATGTCGCCACTCATGCCTTTGTACTCGTTCTTTGTGCTGTTATTCATCGTCATTCTCTCATTTGTCGGAGAATCTGCGGTTGCTCTGACAGGTACTGAATTTTTTTGTTTGTTTCGGCCATTGATGGCTGCATTTTTCAGTTTTTTTTTGGGAATCCAGGACCTACTTTTCTGTGTTTTTTTGTTTTCCTTCAATCTTCAGCTTGATTTTCTCTGGTGATTGCCTGTGAATCTCGTTTTCGTCGTCGGAAATTCTGTCTGAACAACTATTTCGTTCTCTTTTTTTGTATTTTCACGACTTTCCTGGCTTTCGCGTTGCGATTTCAGTATGCTGCTGATGTTATGTTTTATCGTCAGTCGTTGACTGTTTGTCCGAGGAGATTGATTTTGCGGGCGCGATGTAAATCCAACTTAACGGGCTGAACGTTGCAGAGAATCACCTTCCTTTCGTATTTACCTCGTTCCTGGTTAATGCGGAGCTTCGAATTTTCTGCGCCCGAGGAAGAACCGAAAATTTTAAACCAGACTTTACCTCGTTGAGAATCAGTTTGCAGTAATAAGGCAAACATTTAGGCCGCAATTTCTTCCTTCTTCTCTATAGCGCCACAGTGGGAAGGTTTATATACGGATCCGACGTAATCTGGAAAGAAGTAGAGCTACCTTTTTCGGACATCGAAGTAAACTTCCTCCATCCTAATTGATGATTCTTTCAACGCTCCCAGTTGTGAATTCTGTGTGAAAAAAGAAATAACCCCTTCTTGTAAAAAATATCTGTTGTTGGTTTCAATCTAGCGCACAACGCTGCTCAATACTCAGCAAAATAATGTTGCAAAGCTTGATCCTACTACGTAATCGCGGTTTTAACACTGTCTTCTCTCTTTTGTTTTGCATGCATTATTACTTAGATGTGACCTATTTTGACTTATTCATTACGATATTTCAAACCATTTCTGTTTTGTTTATTGATAAGTTGATTGTTATTTTAATCGAGAAAATATTTTCTTGCTATTGACAGAAATCAATCTGGACGACAAATTGCATAAGCCCACTTCAGTGCGAGTTTTTGGAAACTCAGCAGTTCCGGGCAGCGAAGGAAATCGATTCTATGAAAGAGTTCACATAATTGGAAAATCAAGGTTTAAGTTAAAAAGCTATCCAAGTTCATTTCATCTCACGGTAAAGGCTTCTGATGTGATGCCTGAAAAGCAACGGACCAAACTGGAGTTCTGCTTCCATGGGTAAGAGTTATGTTTTTTTTTCTTTGAATAAATGGGTAAGATTTATGTTACAATCCAAGTTCTTCTGTATTTGTATTTTGCTTCTGGAGCAGTTGAATAATTCCAATGTATCCCTAAAGAATGATCCTTTACATCAAAATTTCACAGGAATTCTTCTCTAGGATTGGGTCAGTGCATGAATGAGTGGGAAGATTTTGAAAACAATCAGTGGGCTGTTATCATGTCGCCTTATTCTGATAAATATCTTGATGTCAAATTTCCTGGAGCATCTGGATCCGTCATTATTTCTATTGAAGAAGGTATGTCCCATTGAACACGCAATTGAAATGATTTTAACTTCATGTATTCCATCCTTTTGGTAGTAAAGTCTTCTTGTTTATTAACACATGTTTTAATTTTAGAGTTTCAGCAGTGGCGTCTCTTTTTTCTGGGTTTTGGATTTTCTCTGTTAATGCTGGCGCCAGTCGTCAGCAGTTGGGTACCCTTCTATTACAGCAGTTCAATGGTTCTTGGTGTTCTGCTTGTCATCTTGATCATTCTATTCCAGGTAATATTCCTGGAAACTGTATGAATAAAATTTCAGCCAGTCTTACACAGATTAGTTGGATGATACTAGTGCATCACATGACCCTCCGAAATATTATTGTCATTAAACATTTATGCGATTCCTGATTCATGTCACTCTTTATATTTATGCTCTCACTATCATGATTAGATTTATATACTTTTTTTGGAAAAAAGTGAGGGAAGGTCACCTGTGATTGATGGTCCTCCCTCTATGATTAATAAATAGAAAAGGTACAAATACAGCCTAGACCCAAGGGGTCCCTACACCCTCCATTCACCTCCCTCTAAACCAAACCAAGACTGAGCTCTCCACATGGTGCACAATGCCGACCAGCAACGGCTCTCGTCCTTTGAAGATGACCTCTTTACGGTGCAGCCATATGGGCCATAGCCCAGCAAACAGCGTCCGTGTTCCTCTCTCTCTCCCTGGGTAATCCTTCCTGTATTGAGTCCCAGAAGGCTCCTCTTCACCCTGTCATAGATTGGCTGGCCCATGTTTTTCGAGCAAGCAGACATTCAAAGAATGGATTGGAGCAATCTTCTTCACCCTCTGTGTACATAACTCCTGTCGGGGCTTCCGCTCGCCATCTCTTCATGGAGGCCTGTGTCACCAATCTTTGGCTCAGGAGCAGACACCCAAATAGCCACACCTTTAGGGATATCTTTAATTTCCATACAACTAGGTATGCTCTGATGATTGACGGTTCCTCCTCTACTTGTTTTTGTCTGATCTGTACATATGCACCCCTGACGGAGAAGGGTTTGCCTGACCACATCCACCCATCTTGAGCCCTGATCTCAGGTTGCAGATGCAGCAGGGACTGTTGCATATTTGGATAATCCTCCACCCTCTGTGCTGACAAGTTGCCGACAAACAATGGGTTCCAGGTGCTGTCCCAACAGTCCCTAACCATGGCCGTGGGTATCCTCGCAATTGCGAACACCCGTGGGAACTATACACGCAAGGGGCCCCTAGCAGACCAGTCGTCCAGTCAATAGCGGAAAGTAGTTCTATCGCCCAGCTGGGCTGCAAAAATTTCTTGAACTTGAGGAAATTTTTTTCTCAGTGTCCCTTCCAAAACGCAAATACCCTTCTGCTTGGAACGGCACACTGCTCCCAGTGTAGCCATGTCAGTAATTGTCCTTCAAGACTTTGATTGACATATCCTCTAGTCCCATGAGTCAGCCACCCGTGGAGGGGAACTTACACAGGCAGACGGAGAAAGACCCCTGGGGAAGGCAGAGTCAAGCAACTGGCCCAAGATAGGAAGGCCTCTCGAAGGTGGGTTCCTGTCACAAGGCCCAGCGGACCAGTGGACACTTGACTCTGGAACGTTTAATATAATCTTTATTGCATGGGTACCTGCCTGATTAGGTCTGCTGATGCGAAGTTGAACTTAACCATGGGTCTAGATGATATGTTTATGAAAAGTGGTAGAGGGAAGGGGGAAATCAGAATTCTTTACTTCAATAGGGTTTTGTGTTAAATCTATCTCCCTAGTTGAGATTGATTGAAGTTAAAATTAAACAGTTCTGTGTTAATGGTTCCGTTGTTTTGGCTCCCTGGGTGGCAGACTTTTCCCGTCACCTTACCTCTCTCCTCCGGTTTGTCTATTTCCTACAGAAATAAAACTTGAGAGAAATCATTGAAAATATCAATTAACTCATGAAAATAACTTTGATGGGCACCAGAGTCTCGGCAAATAGTAGTGGTGAATATTCAAGAGTTAAATTACTCTCCGATTCAAAACTAAATTATGAGAGTGCTAGTTCTCCTCCCACCATCTCATCTGAGTGAGGCCAAACTTTTACTGCTTAATTAAATTCGCCATATTGGTCCTCACATCTACTGTGAAACAAAATCAAAAGACTCGTAATGCCTCACAAGAGCTGCCTATGCCTTTCCATTAAACATGAGAATTTTTTTGCTGCGACGCATTTCTTGTCATGATTTTAATATTGTGGTCGCACATTACTGAGATATGCATTTGTTTTGTAGTCCGTATCTGCTGACAGATTTCTTTAATCTTTTAGTTTTCATTATAGAAGTAGCTCACGCTATGTAAATGCCTCACGTTAAATCCGTGTAGGCTAAGATACTCGTGTTGCATATTTATATCTCACCCTGAAATTGCTTATTGATCAGAGTCTTTACGATTCAAAGTTGAATTACTCTTTCAATGCATACTTGGGCTGAATGGTTGTGTTTTGTGCCCAGCGCTCAAGAGTCGTATTGATAAAGTGTCCAGATACTTAACTTGGAATATTGTGTGTTGTGCCACCGAATTCACTCACATGCCCCTTATTTTCCTGTGCCGTATATGTTCTTAACTTGTCATTCTGACACAGGGGATGAAGTTATTGCCTACAGGAAGAAAAAGCTTCTTGTACTTGACCCTTTATGGATCAATTGTAAGCATAATCTAACCCACGTCATTGTCATTTTTCCTTTCATGGTCTTAGAAATTCCAATATCTGACGGAATAAAGTTGAAACTTATTCAATTAACTCTATTCAGGTCGGTGCTGGCTCCTTTCTGGTGCATTACTTTTCTGTGATGGTTAACTCAATCTTAGTGAATTTTGGGTTGGACGAAGAGATGCATAATCCTGTACGTATACTCACCTCTTTTTTATTGGTCTTTATAATGATTTAGCCCTCCTTTACTTTGAGGCAAGGAAAGATTCCTTTACTTTGAGGCAAGGGAAGATTACTCTAGGCTCTGTCTCAGGTAGTTTCTGCATTTGATCATAAACATACGTTCGAATTCTTGCTGTGAGAATAATCTGGAGAGATAACTAAAGATCTAGGAAGATCCATGGGACTATGAGTGGCATGGAAATCTGATAGAGTCCTTGGTATAGGGCTTTCCCAGGGAAGAAAAGAGAGAGTGATACAGCTGTGACCAACACATAACTACCTTGAAATGGAATATGCATCTACATACTGTTGGCACCCGACCTTGGAGATAGACCAGAAGACTAATATCACCTGAAAGATATTGACTCCAATCGACTCCCTTTGCACAGAAGGATCCTGGTGCTCTGCGGTATACAGCTCAGCCAATACCCTTCTTCAGCCACGAGAAATCCCTTCTGATATGCCCTTCCTCCTTCCCGTCTCTCCTTCTATCAGATGTGTGCTCTCTCATCCAATAATGCCTCTGCTTAGCTGTGAAAACTGGCTCGTCATGTCGATTGCACATGACCAGGTTTTCTGTTTAATCATTGGTCACTGGGGCCTGACGAGGCACCACGTGCCCCCGACTTGTCTTCTTCCTCCCAAATGTTAGCACAGGTACCGTATCAGATACAAGGAGAAGGTATAAGTAACTAGGTTCACAGGCCTGGACTGGCTCATGTGTTGAATATTTCCTTTTTATTTCCTTTTGTACCCCTGTGTCTCTCTCTCTACTACTATTCTCTCAATATGTACTCCCGTTAGGGAACAATGTTAACCTAATGTGAAGTTTCTTGTTTCTACTCAACCCATTGCTTCTCTCTGGGTTTCTACATGGTATCAGAGCCTGCAAGCTCGTCCACCTTCTTGGCTGTCGATCTCCAAGCTCGTCCAGCGTCCAGTTCTTGCCCTTTCTGCTTGACAACTCTTCGTCCAGGCTTCTCCAGAGATTTCGGGATTTTTCCCTCGCCTTTCCAGGCTTCGCCGTGCTCATAATAAACCGGCGCCGATCCCGCTCCCTCCGTCGATCTCGTCCGCGATCACCTCAATCTGCCCTTCTCCCGCAACCAAGTCTACGACAAGATCTGCCGGCTCAAGCACAAATTCGAGCTCGCCTTGAAGATTCGGGCTTACCTCGCATAGCTTGCCGTCTCGGATTCCCCTTGTCTTGAAGGATAAGCCTCTCTCGCCATCTCGGTCTTCTCTCTGGACGGTCTTCTCTTCTCTGGACGGCCCTGACGGTCTTCCCTTTGGACTTCTCTTTGGACGGTCATTTGTCCAAGATTGAGCAGTCTTTCAAAGAGGCTTCTCTCGCCATCTCGGTCTTCTCTCTGGACGGTCTTCTCTTCTCTGGATGGCCCTGACGGTCTTCCCTTTGGACTTCTCTTTGGACGGTCATTTGTCCAAGATTGAGCAGTCTTTCAAAGAGGCTTCTCTTAAGGACTATATCTCTTGACGGTCGTTTTATATTCCCCTTCCCTCCCCAGGAAGAAATATCGATATTCTCTCCAACTGGCAGCCGTTTGGGAAGGTTACTCTTATCATTTTATTGGCGGACGGTCTTTACTCATTGCCCCTCAAAGGACGATTGTTCTTAAGGACTACTTGTTCATTTGCTCTCGGTGACTGTCAAGATTCTGCCTTCTTCTCAGACTTCGACTGGAGATTATTCGACTGGAGATTGTCCCCATATTAAATTTTCGGCACCACTACTTCGACTTCGTTCAATTATCCTTGTGTGGACCTATTAACTCAGATCGAACATCATTCTTGGCTGTTCTCTGGGTCGGCTATTTCAGTGGTTCTTCGGTATTCTGTGTTACCTTGGCATTCTTTAATATGGCCTCCACCGATTCTACCACTTCTACTGTCTCACTGCCACCGGAAATGAGCTCCCTACACTACTCATTGGCACGTATGCCTACTGAATTTCGGTTCACGGGGTTGAACCTTCTTCAGTGGCGTCAGTATGTTCAAATTACGTTGAAAGGAAAACTCATGAAACATCTTGTGGACGCTCCGCCGTCTCCTACTGCTCCGCACTATGAGCATTGGCTTGATGTTGAAGGTGTAGTCCACCGGTGGCTGCTCGATAGGATCAGCCCCTCATATGCTGCTGAATTCCTATCCTTCAGTTCAGCGAAGGAGATCTGGGACGCCGCTCAAGAATCTCACTCGAAGCGAAATAACTTGGCCATTATATATGACCTCGTTACTCGCTCCACGAATTTGACTCAAGGTCCTCGCTCTGTTCGGGCCTATCATTTAGAGCTGTCTCTTTGGGCTGAGTTGGACCACTACATGCCCCCCGATCCTCATTCGGTTGACCGTGGATATGTTCTACAGCTCCAGGTGTTCAAATTCCTTATGGGACTGAATCCTGAATACGAGTCTTTACGTGGCCAACTACTTCATCGGGAGAAGGTTCCCACCTTGAAGGAAGCCCTGGTGGAAGTTCAGATGGAGGAAAGCCGCCTCGGCCTCTTCCATTCCGAACCCGCCTCGGCTATGGCTATTAAGCAGCACGGGAGCTCCCGACCTACATCTGTTCCAGTGGCATCGCCGTATATGTCCTCTCCTAAGGTGTCATCCCCAACCATGAACTCTCCGGTCCAACAATCAGCGTCTACAGGCCATGGTGCTCCGGGTAATTCCTCTATTTTCTGCAACTACTGCAAGAAGCGTGGTCATACCAAGGAGACATGTTACAAGCTCCAACAGAAGAATGCCCATCAAAGCCACTTGGTCTCTCATCTTCCTCCCCAGTCTGGGCCGGTCATGCCTCCTCCTACGTCTATCATTGAGACTTCTTCCCCATCCGCGCAGCCAACTATTGCAACTGCTGACGCCACATCCTCAAAGTCGCCCAGCTTCGACATGATGAAATCGATCAACTTCGCCAGCTTCTTCAATCCAAATTTATGGACTCTACTTCCTTCGTTCATCAAGGTACTTCTTCTTCCTCTTCCCATGTACAGTGGATAATTGATTCTGGTGCCACCGCCCATATGACTCCTTTCTCCAAATATTTTCTTACTTACACTCCTTCCCTCTGCCCTTGTCATGTCTGTACTGCATCCGGTGCTCTCCTCCTTGTCGCCGGTGTGGGAACTGTCCAATTGAATTCCACCCTTACCCTTAGTCATGTTCTCCATGTTCCTCGTCTTACCTTGAGTCTATTATCCCTTCATCATCTTGTCCGAGATCTTGGTCACGATGTCTTTACTCCTAATTCCTGCTTCTATCGTGAGATAAAGGTGTCGGGACTACGACACTTAACTGCACAGGCAGGAAGCCATTCTATTCTCCATCTCTGGGTCTCCTACTCTCCGTAACTCTCCCACACTGTCGCCACCGGATCCTCTGATCCTTCTTCATTCTTGCTTGGGCCCTCCTTCTTCTACTTTGAGACTTATGTTTCGCTTATTTTTCGTTTATTTCGTGGTGACGTTTGGTGGTGTTGTTTTGTTTGTTGTTCAAACATACACAAACACACCACATCCTCCACCCCTTCATCTCTCCTCTCCCTCTCTCTCTCTCTCTCTCTCTCTCTCTCACGTGCGGCCTGTCCGTGTGCGGCTCCTGTCGAGTGTTTGGTGCTCGTTATATTTTGATTTTTGATTGATGATTTCACTTGCGTTACATGGAAATCTCAAAAATAAATCCGATCTCTCCATCTCCATCATGCTTTCCAATTTGCTTCCAATCAAACTCCTCCCGCTCCTTCTGCTTTGGCGATGATTAATATCTCCACCTACGTTAATTCCACCTCCCACCTCTCCGCCCCATGGCATTCTTGTCCATACTTCTTGTCATACACTCCTCTCAAAAAAATGGCTTCCTGGAACGGAAGCTAAAGTTTGCTCTCTATCTTCACTCATTTCCCTTCTTTAAAATAGGGACATGCTAAATTTCTTCTGGGGTCCTCTCTCTCTGCCCGCCTCCTCATCATCCGTCTCCTCTCGTCTCTTCCCCTCCATGTTCCCCTGATGCATGCCCACCCCATGCCCCCCTTTTCCTTTTGAAAACTAATCTCCCTCCCTCCCCTGGGTGCACCCTGACCGTCATCCTACTCGGACAAGCTAATCGCCTAGCTAGCTCGGGCTAAGTTGCCAAATTTGTTCATGTCAAGGGTCTCTCTCATATCAAAATCAAATGCTATCATCCTTCTACTTTGTCACTCATTGTCAGCAAAAATGTCACCACTTGACAAATCCTTCTTCGTCTTCCTCTCCTTCCTCTTCTCCTTCATGTGTTGACTCCCTGGATTTTCTTGTACCACTTCCACCTTTCTCCTTATCCCCACTCCCTGCACCATCTTCAACTCCTCCCTTGGTTCCTCCCTCTAAATTTGATGGCACCACATACCATTGCCGTCCGCGTTCCCTCTTGCCTGTTCTTGCCCCGACACCTCCGTCGTTATCCAATCCTGAACCGACCCACACTCCTTCGAATGCTGATCTTCCCATTGCCCTCTGCAAAGCCACTCGCCGATGCACCTCCACTCCTTTATACCCGTTAGCCAATTACCTTTCTTCCCCTCGCCTCTCTCCATCTTACCGTGCTCTTCTTACCCGTCTCGATTCCATTCCCATTCTGAAGACTGTGGCTGACGCATTGGCCTCCCCTGATTGGCGACGTGCTATGGACGAAGAGTTAGCTGCTTTGGATAAAAATCAAACATGGGATCTGGTGTCGTTACCTTCTGGCAAGCACTTGGTACTCTTGAGAGGTACTCTTGGTAATCAAACATGGGTTTTCACCGTCAAATATCAGTCCGATGGTACTCTTGAGAGGTACAAGGCACGTCTTGTGGCTAAGGGCTATACCCAACAATTCGGTGTTGATTATTTAGAGACATTTGCTTCCGTGGCCAAGATGAACACGGTTCGTCTTCTTCTCGCTCTTGCGGCCCGCCACAATTGGCCTCTTCAGCAATTCGATGTCAAGAATGCCTTTCTTCACGGCGACCTCCATGAGGAAGTTTATATGTCCCTGCCTCCTGGATATGTGGCCCCTCCCTCGGCACCTCCCTTGGTGTGTCGTCTTAAGAAGACACTTTATGGCTTGAAACAATCTCCTCGGGCTTGGTTTGGCCGCTTTACGCTCTCTATGACCTCCTTTGGTTACTCTCAATGCAATAGTGACCATACCCTTTTTTACCGTCATTCCCCGTCCGGGGGAGTCACCATCCTTCTCGTGTACGTGGATGACATTATTGTTACGGGGAATGATTCGCAGGCCGCTGCTCAATTGGCGACTCACCTTGCTAGTGAGTTTGATATTAAACATCTTGGTGTACTCCGATACTTTCTTGGCATTGAAGTCGCCTACTCTTCGACTGGATTTTCCTATGCCAACGGAAATATCTTACTGACCTTCTTCAAGAACTTGGCAAGGCGGACTCTCAACCTCTTCCTACTCCCATTGAAGCAAACCATCGGCTCTCTCTAGGGGATCACGAAGAGGCTGTCGATCAAGGAGGGTATCAACGCTTGGTGGGAAAGCTACTCTATCTCACTCACACCCGTCCGGACATTACTTATGCTGTTGGCGTCTTAAGTCAATTTATGCATTCACCAAAGGCCTGTCATATGCATGCTGTCAACCGTGTACTTCGTTATCTCAAAGGTACCGTTGGTCTCGGTCTTCAATTCAAGCGTAAAGGTGGCCTTCAGTTAGATGTCTATACTGATGCGGATTATGCTGGCTCTCATGTTGATCGTCGCTCTACCACGAGTTACTGCACGTTCCTTGGGGGGAATATTATCACTTGGCGGAGCAAGAAACAATCTGTTGTCTCCCGCTCTAGTGCTGAGGCTGAGTTTCGTGCTCTGGCACAAGGCATATGCGAGGTATTATGGATCACCAATCTTCTCACAGAGTTGAAGCTGTCGTGTAATCAACCTACTCAACTATTTTGTGATAACAAGTCGGCTATCAGCATCGCCCATGATCCGGTACAACATGATCGTACGAAACATGTCGAAGTGGATCGTCACTTCATCAAAGAGAAGCTCGAGTCCCGACAATTTTACATATCACATGTTCCCTCCGCCCAGCAGTTGGCTGATATCTTTACCAAAGGCCTGTCCGCTCCGCGTTTCCAAGAATTGTGCGGCAAACTGGGCATGGATGATATCCACTCGCCAGTTTGAGGGGGACTGTTGAATATTTCCTTTTTATTTCCTTTTGTACCCCTGTGTCTCTCTCTCTACTACTATTCTCTCAATATGTACTCCCGTTAGGGAACAATGTTAACCTAATGTGAAGTTTCTTGTTTCTACTCAACCCATTGCTTCTCTCTGGGTTTCTACATCATGAACCCCCCTCCAGGAGGATTTCCCAGCGAATTCAACTTCTTGCCTGCCTTCTTTGTGGAGGGCTACATGTATTCAAAGGGAACTAATCTAAGGTCAAATGACCGAAAGACTCCTGAGACAGGGTTAGGGATCATATCAAAATCACATTGAGGATGATAGACCATCTGGGAAATAAGGGAAGCTCAGGTGAAGGACGCATGCAGTCAGGAACTGGTCTTTGGGAGGATTCCTAGAATAATTTTTGCTCAGACGCCATTTCTCTTTACCCTTCTTCAGTACGTTTTTGTACTCATTTCTACTACTTTTGCTAACCCTTTTCTGACTTGCGTAGTATGCGGTGATATTTTCTTAGTTTACCTGAAGTTTCTTACCTTCGTTTTGCATAGGTTTCTGTCTTTCTGTTGGTTGGAATCTCTCTATCAGGCGCTGCTATGGGGTACTGGGCGGTTCGCAAATTTGTTCTTCGCTCCGATGGAACAGTAGATGCTGGAATTGCTCAATTTGTGAAGTGGGCAATGCGTTCATTTGGGTTTGTGCTAATTTTGCAGGTACATTTTATTTCTCTGTCTTATTAAGGTCAAGCTGGCTGAACGGATGCTGAGTTTATTATGTCCTGTCTAATAGTAATGAAAAGAGAAATTTATCACAATTTTTTGTTTGGCTTGTAACCGATATTCTTCCTTGATAAAATTCCACTTATTTGTACCCAATATTCTGGCGTTGTTCACGCTTCTTCGGGTACATGCGTCATAGTGCTGAACCAAACTTTGCTGCTGATGCGATAACTTATATTTGTTTGTTCTTGTTGGCCAACATTGATGGGCGTTAATTTATGATTCTCCTTACCAAACAGCTCTCTCGGTCCATATTTTAGGAGACCATTGGCGTTCCTAATAATAGGATCTTATTATTCTATAATTCAATCTGAAAATATGCCGGGTCATAAAACACAGGAACGAAGATGAAATTTATGTATTTTGCCTCTCCAAACTCTTTGGGACAACAGCCTGAGGATGATAATCTATGTTCCTTTTTTCAAGCCCGAATGATTCTGTAAAAAAATTCTGTGGGTTTATCGTGTGCAACTTTGACTGATGCCCTCTTGCAATATATTTACTTAATATTTTCCTGTTCGTCTCTGTAATAATGAGGAAATAAGAGTCATAGACCTACCTTTTAAAGATGTTACCGCAGCCAATGTTCTATTCGCGTGCAGGGGAAAAATGTACTTTAAGTGGATCGTTCATATTAGATCGATGAAATAACATTACCAGTAACAATTGCTTCTGAATCTTAAAATACTTGCGCCTCTAGCTGTATGAAATTAGAATCAATTTTGTACAATATCCCAAAAGATCATGAAATAAAGGGCTTTTAGCATTTACTAGGGTACGCTCCCTCTTCATCACTTATATACTTGCTAGAAGGTCATAATCGTTGCTTTATACGACATTTCTCAGCCCATCGTATCTTAATAGAAGTTGTTATATCCTCTTGATGGATTTTTATGGAAAATTTGCCTCTTTTCTTGTCAGAGTACTCTTGATTCTCTCTTAGCACTAGGAGCAATAGGTGCTTCTCTGGCAGCGCGCTCTGCAATTTCAATTTGGATCCGGCAACTTAGAAAAATGCAAGTTCACTGTCTCATCGTCCATGTCTTAAATGATTTGTACATTTTACTTATGAAGTAACTAACACGATGTGACTTGTTTTCAGGAGAAAGAGAGGTTCAGGGCATTTAAATCTGTGGCATCTTGCGGCGACACAGCCTAACCACAAGCGTGCCGAATTTCTGAGCCGCTCTCCAAAGCCAGGGGTCAAGAAACATTATCTTGGCAGTTCGGATAGCGCTTATGTGCCGCTGCCAAGTTCCTCAACCAAAGGTATGTATCATGGCCTGCATCTGATTTTCTATCATTCACGCTGCAAAGACTTCAGATATCAGAAAAATGGGTCATCGCTGGATTAAGTATATCATTTATACTGCCTCTCATAAATGCCATCAGACATGGAATTGTGGATGCTCTTTATACACTCAAAAGTAAAAGAACCCAAGTACCCATCTTTTTGTATTTCTCCAAAGTTCTCCAAACTTCTATAATCTTATTTTCTTTGACATCTCTTCGTCTGCAAACAATTTAGTTGGATCAGAATGTCATATATATATATACAAAGCATTCATCTTTTTAAAGTTTTGTAGAAATCTCGATTTATCCAAAGACAAAAAGTCATCCAAAGATCTTTACTCTTATTTCATTTGGCATATCTTCATCTGTTTAGTATTTGATTCATGAGAAGGTTATTCGTAAACACAAAGCAACGATTTTTTGCACCCTTGAAGTTTCTCCAAAGTCCTCAAATCTTATTTCCTCTGACATATCTTCATCTGCAAAGAATTTGGTTTGATGAGAGTGTCACCAATTACAATATTTTTTTTCCAAAATCTCCGTATATTTTCAATTATAAAAACTTAGTAAAGAGAAAGAAAAGTACATTTTTTATTATTATTTCCATTTTCAGCTCTGATAAAGCCGGTCAAAGTCAACAGAGGGTCAAATCCGGAGGACTACTACTCCACTTTCCACAGGCTGCCGGCCCGGCGCAGGTACTCCAAGAAGGAATGGGACAGATTCACGCAAGAGTCCACGCAGGACGCGCTTGCTGAGCTGGCAACCACGGAGGAATTCTCCACCTGGATGGCCGAGAATGCTCGCAGGATCCACGTGTCGCCGGAGCAGAGCTCCGACGACAGCGTTGAGAGCAGCTCGGACTCGTCGGAGGCGACTGACGTCAGTGAGAACGAAGACGGCCTCAGCTTCTTTGGCCGTTTTCTGCCCCACTAAGTGGGGCCTACTCTTCTTTCATGGGATGCATGGAAGTAGAGAGAGACACGGGCAACGAGAGAGAGAGAGATAGAGAGAGAGAGATGTAAATGAGCAGAGAAAATGGGTTCCCTTTGCAGAAGGTTGTTCTAGGAAGATCATCTTGTTTGAGATTCTATGAAATCTTGACATTTGCATAGGAAATAGGATGGTCTGAAGTTCTGTTGGTCCTCTATTATGTTTATCCATGATGGATTTTTTTTTTGATGAACTGTTGAAAATGGTTATTAGAACATGTTGGGAACGCCACTCGGTTCAAGTTACAGGTGGAAAGTTACAGATACTTGAGGAACTTTAAAAGTAGGAACGACATGCGAATATTCATTACACTTGACATTTAAAAGTATCACAGCTTAGCAATGTATATTTCTTTTGGCCTCAATTACTCTTCTTTGTTATCTGAAAGTTCTCGTTTTCTAGTGAAAAAATGTTTGGTCGTCAAATAAAAAATTATGATACTTCTGTACAAAAATGCCAGATTGAATGGTCCCTTTGAAAATAAAGTAATCTTCATTTTATCCTAGGTATATTCCTGGAAAGGAATTGCAGTAGGTATACAGTCTCTAATCTACCTTAAAGTCATCCTTAAAAAGGGTTGACTGATGAGCAAATCGAAACCTATTGTTTGGGTGGGCAAAGAAACCTCAATAGTTGCATATCAAAAGAAAAAGATGGCTAAATATTATAGTTTTAAAGAACGTAACCTAAGGAAATTTCTCCCTTCCAGGAGTTCAATATATCTGGAAAGATGAAAATTTCATATTTTATGGTTGTGTTGAACATTTTTCCATTTCCATACTAATCTAATGTAGATGATGAATATGTATGATTCTTAAATCCTGTTTTCCCTAAAAAAGTTTCATTTATCATGTCTAGGATGATAGTTATCAAGTTTTTAAGAGGAGAATCATCTTATTTCAATAGTGTATTTCTATTTCCTTGTTCATTCTAGATCATGTCGATTTCTTAATAATCATTAAATTATATATTTAAAATTTAATATCTATTATTCCATATTGTTGCCTGAAAATTAATAAGTTTAACTCAACTAACTTCATTTTCTTATTAATGTCTGAGAATAAAGTGAAATTATAAGACCCCTTAAATGAATGGAAACAGAACACAAGGATAACTTGTGGGTAGGGGTGTGGCTGGTTTTCTGCAAAATTTATTTCAGTAGAGCATATGATGTTGATGGGCCGAGGTAGAACACTCAATTGGCTAAGATGGCCCCTATGAGTTTTACCAACCTCAGGGAAATTCCTAATTCAGGCTGTCATTGTTCATACTGATAGACTATATGCATGCTAGATCCAAAGCTGAGAGGAAAACTGGTCAGATCTTATGATAAGGGAGCAGTAACTAAGTGTAGATTTTATCAGCAGGAGCAAGAAGTAAAATAAACTGATACAAAGAGTCCAACTTCACCACCCACTTCCTTCAGCTAGAAACTCGGAAGGAAAAATAGAATAAAATTCCAAATAAGGAAACGATCTTTGATAAAGATACTTTAAATAAGTGGATACATATTTATATGTATCTATATTGAACGAAGGTTTAGTTACTGTGAAATAGTCCAACATTTTCAAGCTCCATATGTTTTTTCTATAGAAGTTCCTTATGTTAAGGTTCATGTTTTAATTTAGAGTTTCTCTTTAATGTATTTTAAGACTTTTGCTATCCAAACAATTAAAAAAAAAGATAAACTTTTAGAAAAAAATCCGAAGGCAGCTAAAAAAAGAAAAGCTTAACTGCAAGCTTCAATCCCACAACCTTCTATGAGTCATGAAGTTAAATAAATATGTGGACCACATGAAACAAAGTTTTTTGGAAATTCTGAAGCTTTTTCTCTGAAATCTAGTCCCTGTTTTAAATGATTCAGTAGATATATCAATCAGATAGACGAATTTAAGATATCTCTTAGCTGCATTATGGCTGCGTTATGGCTGCACCACAATAAAGTGATGTTTAAGGGCTGTGCCTGTGGACTCGATACTACATGATATGGAGATCTATATATCCTACTGGTTTTTTTTTATTGGCAAAAAACACGGTGCCGGGTACGGCCAACCCTGCGGTTGTGCCCGTAGACCGATCCAGCCATGCCCTGGACGCCACCCAGGGGGATTTAATTTATAAAGCGAAGTGTTTATCAATGTTTATAGGCGTGGAGCGAGTATAAATATCCCAATTACACTCGGATCCCACTCGTCCACACCCATGTGCAGAAAAGGAAACGATACATAAGTGATACCTTGCAGGTGCTCGGAGAAGTGCTCACGTCGACGCCTCACACGAGCCCCCCGCATGATGATGGTGGAGAGATAGTGGAGCTGTCCCCGCCTTTAACAAGTGCATCGATGAAGTGCGTGGCGAGGACCTCATCCAAGGTGGGCGCAGTCCACCCCGCTGTCGTGATCGTCGGATCAGGCGTGAGCGCTCCCACCTCGAGTGCTCCATGCGACCCGCCATTCCCACGGAGCCTCCTTCAAAAGTGTGTGGCACGTGCGGAGGTTCGGCAAGCTGAGACGTTCGACGCGATAGCATCCCCTAGCGGTCGGAGGGAGCGCCTGCCAAGAAAGGAAAATGTAAGAAGGGAGTTGTGTGTGTACCGCATGGTTGACGAGGGCATCTGCTGTCTGGTTGTCTTCTCGCAGCTGATGATGAACGCTAGTTATGCGAATATATCCTACTGGTTTAGTAGGAAGTGAAGGACGGAAAATGGACCAGGCTGGTTGGTCATTTATTTTTTATGATCATATGTATTATTAAATTTTCAGATTGATCACTGATTTCGGGTGATCTTCCCTCTTTTGCTTAAATAAAAGAGAACTCTTAGCTGAAAAATAGGTTTTTGTCCCCCAGTCCACATAAATATAGGATTAATTATGAAGGTTTTCTTTTTACTTGGCATTACTCAGCATCAAGCTTTAATAGTTGAATTATGTAAAAGATCATCGCAGCTGCAGCCTCACCATCACTACCTTGTCATCAAAAGAATTATATGGCAATGGACTCTCATCTTCCAGCTTTTGTCCTAAAAAAAGCCCCGAAATAACGCAATTAAAACTGTCATTTTGTCAAACAAATAATTATTTACCAGAACGACTGTCCTAAACACAAAAGCCATGGCATCATTCCAATACTGATTTCTCCCTCTCTCAGCAGACAAGGAAACGTGTCACAGTCAGGAACATCTGAAGATGGTAAAAGTCAACATATTCATTTAGTGGTGGTTAAACCCACAGAAAGTCAACAAAGGTCAACGTTACAAGTCTCATGCCCACCAACATGACCTTCATCTCTATCTCTCTACAGATAAAGGTCAGAGCAACAGAAGAGCCCCCATGCAGAGGTTAAGTTCTTTGTCTTACTCTCCGGCCGGGGGTGTCCCCGCCATCAGAGAGGTGGCCCCATACACTCCTGCTCTTACTACCAGCACCACCGCCACCGCCACTGCCGCTGCTGCACTCATCATCACAGCCCGCCACCGTCCTCAGCAGTTCTGACTGCAACGACGGGAAATTTTCCTTCAAATACTCGAACCCCGGCGACCTCATAACCGCTGCGCACCAATATAAGATCATTATGACGTCAGTGTCGATCAACATACCATGAACCTCTCGTCTCTCTTCACACGACTTCTCTTCGACACTGTAGTGGGAGAAGAGGGAAACAAGATTCAAGAAAACTTACTTCACTTATCGAATTCCTAATGGAGTTCCTTGGCTTATTATACATATGCCAAGTTGTACATCCACGTGGGCTAAAAAATAGAAGGCCCAATACAAGAAAGTATCCAGAATTCGAAATGAATAAAAGGAAGAAAAAATGACTAAAAAGAAATGAACTCATATTTCGGCTGACAGTCAGATATCATATATATAATCAGACAGATGGAAGGATGGTCTTGTTGACTGATGGACAAAGATGGATAGATAGATGGAATTATTGACATTCGATCAGATGGACCAGAGGATGGATCCATGGAAGGATAGATTGGTGGATTGTCCGGTAGACCGATGGATGGATGGAGGGATGGCCTCACATGGACCAACTGATAGATGAATGGAATGATAGATCATATTTTCAAATAATATATTTTCTTCTTTACCTGCAAGATTGTCAGCAGCGAATTTCAGACAGACAGCACGGAGGTCCATTGCATGATAGCGATCAGCCAACGCAAGAGTGCTCGAAACAGAATGTACACAGATGTATTTGCAAAGATAAGATTCGCAGAGCAAACGAAGCCTCCCCAAATCATATCTATCTGCTGCAGCCAAAAGCTTGGCCGCAAGCGACTCGGAGAAGAAAGAGGTCGATGGCTCGTCAGACAATGCCAAATCCTCTTCCAAGAGTGTGTCCGTGTATATGAAATGCAACATTGCCTGTTCCGATCATGGTCATTACTGATAAGCATGATCATTAAGAAAACAAAAAAGGAATTAAAGGATAATCTTACTGTTGGACTGAACTCCCGCACTATCTCTCTCTCTCCTATCTCTCTCTCTTCTTCTCCTTCTATGTTTCTCTAATCTTCCTCCATTGTAAGTGGGCCACGTTATATAAGTGGCCCACTGGGAGAACTTCTTCTCTCAAAAACTCCCACGTGTGACCCCTCATCAAATGGTCACACGTGGGACCATTTTAATGAGACTCTCACGTGTGAGTCTACTTAAGTGACTCACACGTGAGAGAATGTACGGGGGACCCCTTAAAGGGCCCCAAAACCCTAGCCTCCGTAAGGGTTTTTTTTTTTGTGTGTGAAGTGTTTTTCTTTCAACTCCAAAGGCGCCACCCTGTGTAGGAGCTCCATTCCTCCCACCATTCCTTCTGTTTCCTCTCTGTTTATCATCTATCTGTCAATTTTTTAACATGGTATCAGAGCACTCTATCCTGTGAGTACATCTCTGCAGCATCTCGAGGAAGTCTTCCAGGGAGCTTACCTCGATTTGTCAAGTTCTTCAGCATCATCTTCAAGCATTGCAAGCCTAGGAGATGAAATCACAACCCAGGGTACCCCTGGATTTGTTCAAGATATCCCTGGAGCTAGAGTTGGGGAAACAAGTGCCTCAAATGCAGAGATTGGAAGGGCTGGAGTTGTATTTCCCCCAGCAGAAGTGAAATTTGATGGGGGAAACATGTTTGAGTGGTCAAAAATGGTCACTCTCACTGTGTATGGTTGTTTCCTGGGAGATCATCTGACTGATCTGCCCAGAACTCCAGCAGATGCGGATTTCAAAAGGTGGAAGGCAGAGGAGTCCTTGATTTTGGGTTGGATGCTAAGATCCATGACTCCTGAGATGAGGAGAGATTTTCTCTACTGCGACACAGTGAAAGAACTCTGGGATGAGATCCAGAGATACACTGCAGAGCAGTCACATGACTGGCGCATTTACGAGCTCAAGGTGCAGGAGACATTGGCGCGTCAAGGTGGAGAAAATGTCAGGCAGTATTCATCCCGACTCAAAGCAATTTGGAGAGAAATTGACCATCTTTGGCCAGTGCAGAATCCACAATCTGTGGAGAGGCAATACATTCTGAAGCAGAGAATTTTTACATTTCTTATGGGCCTGAATTCCATCTATGAGTCAGTGAGGAGTCAATTGCTTCATCGAGAGAAGCTGCCGTCTCTTGAAGAAGCTATCAGTGCTATCTTACAGGCTGAGAGCAGATTTGGGGTTACTCCGGATTCTCAGGTGCAGAACTCCGCTGCGCTCCTTACAAAGAAGCCTGAGATTCGGACCAATCCCACTGGGAATTGGACACCACGTCCATCTCAACCAAGTCCAGCTGTGGGAGGCGAAGGAGAAGATAGTCGTGACGCCCTTTTCTGCAATTACTGCAAGAAGCGGCGTCATACCAAAGAAAATTGCTGGAAATTGGCTTGGAAAAATCAGAATTCGGGCAAGAAGGCCCTCGTGGCGGCATCACAGCCATAGAGTTCAGGACCTACCGTGACGAGTCCCGGAGTCGAAGAGGTGCAGGAGAAGCTCAGCTCCACCGTCCTAGTGAAATCAGGTAATTCCTTATCTGATGAATGGATTGCAGATACCGGAGCTACAGATCATATGTCCCCAAATGGATCCCTGTTCAATCAATATTCCTCTGCTGGGGCCACTCACAGAGTTCAGACAGCAGGAGGAGGATCGTTATCGGTGAAAGGTGTTGCCAGGGTTCTACTTAATTCCCTTGGCCTGCTCAAAGATGTTCTACATGTGGAAGACTTAAGAGCTAACTTGATTTCTATACAAAAAGTCGTTGATTATTATGGTTGGAGATTTATATTGGACAGTGATGAGTGTTTTTTATGTGATAAGGTCTCCGGGACGAAGATTTCGTCCTTTAGGCGAGAAGGTGGCTTACTCCTCCTGGATGGCAGTACACGGCAGTGCATGGTGACACAACGGATGAGTCCCAAGGAGGAGAGGGTGATTCGTCTTCATCAGCGGATGGGGCACCCGCCTTTTGATTTACTTAGAACTTGTTACCCCTCTGTGTTTCGGGGAGTTTTTGTTAAAGACTTGTTTTGTGAAGCCTGCCATATGGCAAAACTTCAGAGAACGTCGTTTAAATCTATGGATGATCGTTTTCATTCCCCATTTGATTGCATACATAGTGATGTGTGGGGACCGTGCCCAGTGGAAAGTCTAACTGGATGTCGGTATTTTATAGTGTTCATTGATGATCACAATCGTACTATGTGGTTACACTTGCTGAAGTCAAAGGCCGAGGCTCCAAAAATCATCGTAGAATTCTGCAAAATGATTGAAAACCAATTTGGGAAGAGAATTAAGCGGTTCAGATCTGACAACGGAACTGAATTTCTCAACTCCGAAGTCAGGTCACACTTCTTGGACAAGGGGATCATCCATGAAACTGCTTGTGTGAACACCCCTCAGCAAAATGGCCTAGCTGAGAGGCGTCTGGGTTATACCCTTGCAACTGCCAGGACATTGTTGTATCAAGGGAATTTGCCGAAGAAGTATTGGGGAGAAGCTGTGTTGACTGCTGCTCATCTTATAAATCGAATCCCCAAGAGGGTAATAGATTATGAAAGTCCCCTGAATCGACTGAAAGAATCGTTTCCGAAGGTGCATTTGTTCTCTGGACTTCCTGCCCGTGTATTTGGGTGTGTTGGATACATTCATCAGAACTTGGGAAAGTTGGACCCACGAGGAGTTCGTTGTGTATTTGTGGGTTACTCCGGCACCCAAAAGGGGTATAGATGCTATCACCCCCCATCACAGAAGTTTTTTGTCTCTGCAGATGTTGTATTTCAAGAATCTGAATTTTATTTTCAGAAAGAAAGTCCAACTAAAAGGCCTCCAGATGACCAAGATGTGACAGACTTGGAATTTCTCCTTCACATGGGATACACGCAAGTATCTCCAGCTATCTCGATCCAGGTACAACCACCTGGAAATCAGGAAATTAAAGATATATCCGAGGAGTTTTATAATGATGAAGACCCAACAACTCATCCTGTAGATGGAGATGGAGAGGAGCAGAATGAGCAACCTGAACAAGACAGTCAAGCTAAAGCAGTTGCAGAGATGAGTCAAGGGGAACAGGAAGAACAGTCTGCAGAAACTATTAATATCCAGGAAATGGATGCAATTGATGATGATGTTGGGTGGCCTATAGCCCTTAGAAAAGGGGTGCGATCCTGCCGAGCCAAGTCCAAGTATCCTATTGGCCAATACGCTAAGTATGAGAAGCTAAGTGATGACTACAAGAGCTTTCTTTCTCTGCTGGGAGATATTTACATTCCAAATAAAGTTGAAGAGGCCCTTCGAGACCCGGGATGGAAAGCAGCCATGGATGAAGAGATGGCCGCTCTTATGAAGAATGATACGTGGGAGATTGTGAACCTTCCCAACGGGAAGAGAGCTGTTGGATGTCGTTGGATATTCACCCAGAAGTTCTTATCAGATCGAACACTTGAAAGACTTAAGGCCAGACTCGTTGCTAAGGGATATACTCAGACGGAAGGTATTGACTATGGTAAAACGTTCGCTCCGGTAGCTAAATTCAATACAGTTCGAGTTTTAATAGCCCTTGCTGCCAAGTGTGATTGGGACATCCTCCAATTTGATGTAAAAAATGCATTTCTCCATGGAGAACTAGAAGAGGAGGTGTATATGCAACTTCCGCCAGGATATACCTTGACAGACAAGGCGAATCAGGTATGCAGGCTAAAAAAGGCGCTGTATGGACTGAAACAGTCCCCGAGGGCTTGGTTTGGGCGATTTACAAAAGCTATGATTGAACTAAATTACTGCCAGGCAAGGGGAGACCACGCATTGTTCATTAAGAAGGGAACAACTGGAAAAGTTACTGTGTTATTGGTTTATGTCGACGACATATTGGTTACTGGGGAAGATAGTGAGGAAATCAGTCATTTGACTGCAGCCTTATCAAGACAGTTTGATATGAAAGCACTCGGCCAACTGAAATATTTTTTGGGGATTGAGGTCACATACTCTAAGGATGGAATATCTCTCAGCCAGCATAAATACACACTAGATTTACTCCAAGAGACAGGACAGCTGGGATGCAAGCCTGTTAGTACCCCGCTGGATGTAAATGTCAAGATCGGAATCACACGAGATTGGAAAACTGATCTATCTCAATCACACGAGACCTGACATTTCTTATGCAGTCAATCTACTGAGTCAATTTATGAGCGATCCACATGAAATACATTTACGTGCAGCTTACCGCATTCTGGCATATCTAAAGTTTACAGTTGGGCAGGGACTTCTTTTCACTCGGGAAGGAGGTTTGTCTCTGGAAGCTTACACCGACTCTGAATGGGCAGGATCCGTGATAGATAGTCGCTCCACATCAGGCTACTGCACCTTCTTAGGGGGCAGTCTCATTACTTGGAGGAGCAAGAAACAAAAAGAAGTATCGTTGTCAAGTGCAGAAGCTGAATTACGTGCCCTGAAGAGTGGTGTTTCAGAGTGTCGGTGGCTGAAACATCTCCTTGAAGATATTGGTCTGTATGACAACAGTGGGGTCAGATTGTATTGTGATAACCAGTCTGCACTGGCCATAGCGAAGAATCCCGTTCAGCATGACCGAACAAAACATATTGCCATGAATCGTCACTATCTGACCGAGAATATTGATCGTGGTGTTATCAGACCAGCATTTATCCCATCTGCTGACCAGAAAGCCGATATCTTCACCAAGTCATTGCCGGGTCCAAGATTCCACTTGTTGGTGTCCAAGCTAGGCATGGTCAACATCCACACCTAGCTTGCGGGGGGGTGTTGGACTGAACTCCCGCACTATCTCTCTCTCTCCTATCTCTCTCTCTTCTTCTCCTTCTATGTTTCTCTAATCTTCCTCCATTGTAAGTGGGCCACGTTATATAAGTGGCCCACTGGGAGAACTTCTTCTCTCAAAAACTCCCACGTGTGACCCCTCATCAAATGGTCACACGTGGGACCATTTTAATGAGACTCTCACGTGTGAGTCTACTTAAGTGACTCACACGTGAGAGAATGTACGGGGGACCCCTTAAAGGGCCCCAAAACCCTAGCCTCCGTAAGGGTTTTTTTTTGTGTGTGTGAAGTGTTTTTCTTTCAACTCCAAAGGCGCCACCCTGTGTAGGAGCTCCATTCCTCCCACCATTCCTTCTGTTTCCTCTCTGTTTATCATCTATCTGTCAATTTTTTAACACTTACCTTGAAAACCTTAGGATCCATATTGTCGATGACAACTTCAGTGGGTTTTTCAATGGGAAGACCCTCTGGATCATAGAACTCAGATCGAAGGACTGTTGATCTTGCGGCCAAGACGAGTTTGTGAGCTTGAAATTTTTCTCCGCTGACATCGAATATGACGTCTGATCCCTCTTGGCTTTCCAAAAGCATGCCAAAATGGTCGCCAATGTCAGATTCTGGGATGCGGATGGCGCACAAATAAGGGCACTCCACAGATGATATGACAACCCCAACGGTGCAATTTATCTTCAAGCAATCATCCTTGAGAAAATCAGATGTTTCAAGGGCAGCTCGCCTGAAAAATCGTTTGTAGCCCCTGTTTTGAGAGATAATAGTCAGCCATAAAGTTATTTGATTAAACGATTTTACAATCCAAAATTTAAAAAAAGCAGCATTTTCATACGAACATGAAATTAAAGAAAACAGAAATGGTAACCAAATAATTGAGAACATTCTTTTGTGCAATCTATCCCTCCTATGATAGGGGTTTCAATCAATTTTACCATGCGAAATAGATATTAGCTGATTTTAAACTTACACGGTCAGGTTTTACTAAAATTGAATAATTAATTAAAAGTAACCAAAATAAAAACTGTCGAGACTGTTAAGATAGTCATAGTCTCTGACGGTAGGTGAAACTGAGCATGTTGCGTCTCATCAGCGAGCCTCCAGGTCAACAAATTTACGATTTTATAAATAAATGTATAAAAGGAAGATGCCTTTTAAATATAGCAACATGATAATACTTGTCACGGGTAAAAAACCTCAATCACAATCCCTGGTTCGATATTTTTTTTCCAAAAGACTGAATCGCAGAGTAATTAGCAACATGTCTCGCCTATGAGATGTAATCAATCAAAATATCGATTATTTTGATCAATCTTAGCGGTGCCCCCAATCAAAGTAATTTTAAGAGTTCCCAAAAATATTTCTAAGCATATATTATTACTTCTATCATCATTGTCTATCACCGCATATAATGAATGGCCTATTCTGGGCCAAAATTAACAAAGAAGAAATCACCCTAAAATTAAGAAATCAACTATAAGTCGAAAATTTAACAGCCCCAATATAATGATAAGAACAACAAGTATGAAAAGATTTCGATTTATCATCTTTCCAGCAAAACAGAAAGTCGATAAATAATTAAATAAATAACACAGTACATGAACCGATTCGTCCGAAGCCTATTGCGGAATAAATAATGATAAAAACGGAATTCACGCTGTGTTCCACATGCAGAATGATCTACATGAACAGCCATTGCAAGAGGCTCCGAAAAAAGTTTAATGTTAAGCACGCATTATCATCAAAAGACAAAAAAAAACCATTAGTTAGAACGAAATTCCAGAACCAAACTTGATTTTGACAAGATCGAGAAACAAAAAGTCGTTTATATCACAATTACCACATGCTACCCCGGTACTTGAGGGTGTAAGGCCCGCTTTCCAGAGACCGATCAAAATGGCTGTGAACCTTGTGATTGCCCTTACCGCTCTGATCCACCAGAGTGAGTTCAAAGAGCGCCCTCACGTCCGTTCCCTCGCTCGCAAGCGCGATGAAAACCGATACATAAGCCGAATTATCTTCTGGATTCTTCCCGTCGGGGTAAAAATACACAGCCCAATGAAATCCCGCCACCATGAACGTATCGCTTGCGATGTGCTTCCCAACTCCCATACCCTTCGCCAGAGAGTAGCCCTCGATCACGAATTTGTGAGACCCATTAACCGTTTCCGTCACAGAACGCGAGCTCGACGGCGACATCGCGCGACCCATTTCTTGTTGGGGAAGAGCCATCACATTAGGCGAAAATTCCCCGATCAACGATCTTCCGAAGAACTTGTGATCATCAGATCATCTCAGCAAAGCAACGCAGGATCTTCAATTCCTCGCGATCTCTGCCGAAACCCCCAAATGGTTGAATTCGGGTTTAGGGTTCCTCTCCAAGACTCCAACTTCTCTCTCTTTCTCTCCTTTGTATGTAGGATCTGGTTCTTAAATGTTCGTCCTTATCAGGTTCCTATGTTCTTGTTATGAGCTTTGAATAAGATACTAACATTAGACATATTATATATACCCCAACTCATTACATTAAATTGTTTGTTATCCAGTTATTGATTTGATTATAGGTAGTTCTAAAAATGTTACTAATTTCTAAACATTGATTAATAGTGATGATGCCAGGCACTAATTTCAACTGATTAATAGTTGAAGGGGTCTCTATGGTTAAATTGTTTGTAACCAGTTATTTGATTTGGTTATAGGCAGTTTTTAAAAGGTTACTATTTTTTCTGTGGTAAATTAAAATCAAATAAAGGTCATAATTGTGAAAATGATAAAAGTCATCTGCATAGAGGAAAATTATAGATCAAAGAAATTTACTATATTTTTGAACTGATGTTTTTACAAATAATTAAGGGTATGTAGTGTGCTATTTACATAGCCAGCTCTTTAATTTTTTAATTAAAATTTAGGTGTTATGGTTAATATAGCCACAGGAACACAACGTTTCAAAGAAAGGGCAGAAAATTTAGTTAAGGGGTTTCTACGGTTACATCTGTGATTAATAATGACACCAGTCACTAATTTCAACTGATTAATAGTTGAAGGTGTTTCTATGGTTAAATTGGTTATTGATTTGATTATAGGGAGTTTTTAAAAAGTTACTATTTTTCCATGGGAAGTTGAACAGACATGTAATGTTTAAAAATAAATAAAAGTCATTATTGTGAAGCATGTGGTTAATGATGTCAAATGAGTAACGTTTCCTTCTGCATAGAGGAAAGTTTTGTTGAACAAAGAAATTTAATGGGATTGAATTTACATTGTATTTGCATTGATGTTTTTACAAATAATAAGGTTATCTACTGATCAATATTTACATATCCAGCTCTTTAGTTTTTTTAATTAAAATTTAGGTGCCATAGTTGTAGGAGAACACAACAATGTCTCAAAGAAATGGCAGAATATTTTAATTAAGGGGTTTCTATGGTTACATCTGCGATTAATAATGATACCATTCTCTAATTTAGACGGATTGATTTAGCTCTTTTGAGAAAATATTATATATCTCAACAATAATGAGCCTTGGCTATTATGCAGTTAAATTATGCAAGAACTTGCCCTTTGAGTGGTGACTATTCACCCTATAGTTGTTATATTTACTTTGAGTGGTAATTATTCATTTTATGGCCTTAAATGACCCTGGTGATATCATCTACACAATAGAAGGGTAAACTAGTCCTTTTAAAGACCTTAATAAGGAATTTCACGTGAATATTTGTTTTTTATTCTCAAACTCTCGCAAAATTGCTAAAATATGATATTTTTAGTGGTTTTTTTATTCAAATTATAAGGGATTAACAGATATCTTGACTGAAAATTTAAAATTGTTGAACGATGGTTGCAAATACCATATCCTAAAGCAGCAATGGGTGTCTGGCATACAATAGTCATGATAGATATTTGTAAAAATATTTCTCCTTTTAAATTCGGAGGCTCCTTCGATAGACATCTCCCCAAGTACTGCAATTCCTGACATATTTACATTTTGCGTCTTTTCTTATGTGGTCATTAATCAACTAGAACTGCAAAATACAAGAAATTTAAAGGGCCCTCGTTCTGAAGACAAGAGTAGAGTGGGATATTGTTTCCACTACAAAAGTATGGATTCATCAAGTAGAGAATCACAATAATTATGATACTGACCCGAAAGGCAAACACAAATATGGATTTTTCTCCTAATTATGATTAGATGAGAGATTTGCTCATTCCAAATCTCATCGTAGGTTCCATGCAACTGAATTCTCTCTCTCTCTCTCGTGTTCTCTCCTCCTCTGTCTCTCTCTCTCTCTCTTTCGTTTTCTCTTCCCTCTGTCTCTCTCTCTTTTTCTTTTTCTTTTCCCTCTGTCTCTCTCTCTCTTTCGTTTTCTCTTCCCTCTGTCTCTCTCTCTCTTTCGTTTTCTCTTCCCTCTGTCTCTCTCTCTCTCTCTCTTTTTCGTTTTCTTTTCCCTCTGTCTCTCTCTCTCTTTCGTTTTCTCTCTCCTCCGTTTTCTCTCCCCTGTCTGTCTGTCTCTCTCTCTCTCTCTCGTTTTCTCTCTCCTTCGTTTTCTCTCCCCCGCTGTATCTCTCTCTCTCTCTTCCGTTTTCTCTCTCCTTCGTTTTCTCTCCCCCGCTGTATCTCTCTCTCTCTCTCTTACGTTTTCTCTCTCCTTCGTTTTCTCTCCCCCGCTGTCTCTCTCTCTCTCTTTCGTTTTCTCTCTCCTTCATTTTCTCTCCCCCGCTGTATCTCTCTCTCTCTTTCGTTTTCTCTCCCATGTCTCTCTCTCTTTCGTTTTCTCTCTCCTTCGTTTTCTCTCCCCCGCTGTATCTCTCTCTCTTTCGTTTTCTCTCCCCTGTCTCTCTCTCGTTCGTTTTCTCTCTCCTTCGTTTTCTCTTCCCCGCTGTATCTCTCTCTCTCTCTCTTTCGTTTTCTCTCCCCTGTCTCTCTCTCTTTCGTTTTCTCTCCCCTGTCTCTCTCTCTTTCGTTTTCTCTCCCCCGCTCTCTCTCTTTCGTTCTCTCCCGTCTCTCTCTCTCTTTCGTTTTCTCTCCCCCTCTGGCTCTCTCTCTCACGTTCTCTATCCCCCTCTGACTCTCTCTCTTTCGTTCTCTCCCCTGTGGCTCTCTCTCTCACGCTCTCTCTCCCCCTCTGTCTCTCTCTCTCTGGTTCTCTCCCTCGTGCTCTTTCTCTCTCACTTGTTCTCTTTCTTTCTCTCTCTTTCTCCCTCTCGCTTATTCTCTCTTTTTCTCTCTCTCTCGTTCTCTCTCCTCCTCTGGCCTTCTCTCTCGTGCTCTATCTCTCTCTAGTTCTCTCCATCTCTTGTCCTCTCTCCCTCTCTCTCTCGCATTTCATTTAACATACATAATTATTATATTTATTTGTTATTAATTCGAACAATTCGATCCCTACATTGGACCGGATCGAGTATGATCGAATACGATCAGATCCCTAGTTATTATGAAAATTTACTTTTATTAATTCATTTTTCTAGCTGGTTTTCAAGGGCACCCGTCCGGGTCAAGGTGCCCCCAGGATCCTATGGCAACGACAGCTCCTTGAGAGGATCCTAAACCTATCTAGGGGTAGTTTCGTCATTTGGCCCACAGGGGCATTTCAGTCATTTAGCAATTATGTATTTCCTTTAAATAGTGATGGCCCTCCCTCTAGGAGGGCAGCCAAGAAGAAGTTAATTGAAGTAAGGTCTTCTTGTCTAAGTCTGGTCGCTCTCTCTTCCTACACGATCCCCTGCATCCATGATCGTCTCTACCTCACCGTGTCTCCAGGCAGCTCGTCCTCGGCCGATCCCTACCCCTCAGCTCTGCCTTCCCCCAACCATTCCCTTTTCTCTTCTCTACCCCGAGAACTTCTACCTCTTCTCGTCCTCTACCCTCCTTCCGAAATGAGCCTAGCTAGATCAAGGATCGTATCAATGTCAAGCATTGTTCGTCACATAGTTAAACAAGCACGTACTATGAAAATATTTTTAGCTTCACAATTTAGGCATTCCTAAATGCATACACACATCGCGTGGCGTACAAGAACATAAAGACATCACGTGACCTCAGATCAACACATGACGTACAAAGAAGATGATGATGCTAATGATGATGACGATAAAGTGGCTGGATGAGGATGATGAAATGCATAATGATGAAGCAGATGACCATTCATAACCAAGAATGATGATAATGGTGACGAAGAAGAAGATTAGATGCAGAGAAGTAGTGGATAAGGATGAAGAAGACGATGATGTGGGCCACAGGGTAGAGGATAAAGATGACCAAGAATGATGATATAGATGATGATGAAGACAGTGATGAGGCGCAGGATAGCCTCGAATAATGAGCAAGAATGATGATATAGATGATGATGATGACGACGAGACGAGGGGCAGGATAGCCTTGAATAATAATGACCAAGAATGATGATGACGAGGACCGTGACCGGGCAGGATAGCCTTGAGTAGCGATGACCAAGAGTGATGATATAGATGATGATGATGACGACGGTGACAAGGGACAGGATAGTCTTGAATAACGATGACCAAGAATGATGATAAACAAGACGAGTAGCAGAAAGAACTGCGATGATGAAGAAGAAGAAGCGGATGATGAAAATGAAAGAAATAAGACGAGCAGGAAAATGATGAATGATGTAGATGAAGAATGATGTTGATGAACCGGATGATGAACAACAACAAGAAGAATAAATTAATAAAAAAAAGAAGAAGATGAATGTTATCGATGAAGAATGATGATGATGAATTGGGTGCTGAACAAGGAGAAGAAAAAGAATACATTGATAAAAAAAGAAGATGATGATGATGAGCAAGAAAGTGATGAATGTTGTCGATGAAGAATGATGATGATGAACTGGGTGCTGAAGAAGAATAAGAAGACGAAGAAGAAGAAGACATTGATAAAAAAAAGAAGATGATGAGCAGGAAAGCGATGATTGTTGTCGATGAAGAATGATGACGATGAACCGGATGCTGAACAAGAAGAAGAGGAAGAAGACATTGATGAAAAAAGATGATGATGATGAGCAGGAAAGTGATTAATATTGTTTATGAAGAATGATGATGATGATGAACTGGATGGAACAAGAAGAAGACATTCATGAACAAGATAACAAGACATTGATAAGAAAAGAAGATGATGACGATAATGAGCAGGAAAGTGAACTGGATGATGAACTGGATGCTGAAAAAGAAGATGATGATGAGCAGGAAAGAGATGAATGACGAAGAATGATGATGCTGAATTGGATGCTTAAGGAAGAATAAGAAGAAGACAGTGATAAAAAAAAGAAACGAAAGAGGATGGATAAAGTGCCTCTGCTCAAGATCACCATAATGATTACAAGTCACATATTACAGCATTCCTTTTTTACTCATCTTCTCAACTTGCCCGGTTTCTCCGTCTCGTCCAGCGCGAGGAGCAGCAGCAGATCAAATAACATGGGGAAAAAAACAACTCGGGCACAAGGGCAGCAGCAGATCATATTGAGACGAAGCCAGAAGAAAAAACCAGACTGAAGAAGAAGACCAAGATCTAAGACTCAAGCTGCGCATACCAGATTCCCTGGATCTTGACATCCTTGGCGGCCTTGGAGCCTAGATCGGTATCCGACGGCTGCACGCTCTCGAACACGCCGATCACCTCGCCGGAGTCGGCTCTGCTGCTGCTCACGCTGAGCGTGATCGTCCCGGTCCCGGACGACGCGTCCTTGTTGTTCTCCTTGGCCAGCTCCTCCTCGTCTCCGCGCCCGCCGGCTGGCAGCGCCACTGCATTGTCATACCCGGCAGAGCCGCCGCGCCCCTTGGGGTCCAGGAACGACGAGCCGCGGTACGACGGCACGAGGAACGACCCGCCAAACTTGTCCGGCGTGCCGGTCGCCACCAGCTGCTTGATGGTGAACAGGAAGGGCACCCGCTCGCCGCCCGGCAGCTGCACCGTCACGGCGGCGTAGTCGATGCCGTCCTTCTCCTCGAACTTGATCGTGCCGTCGGCGGAGACCTCCAGCGGGCCCTCGATCTCGTCCAGGGTGTACGTCAACCGCGTCATCAGCTTCGTCTTTTGGAACTCCGGCGCCGAGTTCTTGCTCACGCCCTCGGCCTTGACCGTGAAGGAGGTGGGTTCGAGGCAGAGCTTCTTCAGAGTGTACTTGCCCGCCTTGAAGGGGAAGCCGTCCACACCGCCGGCGATCGTCGGGCACTGGTTCGCCGTCCCCGTCCCCTTCACCTCCATGTACGTCTTGCTCTGGATCTCGTCGAAGGTCAGCCTCTTCGGCACGCCCTCCGCGTTCGCCGCCCCCTGCCCACCATCAACCTCGTCGTCTCAGCCTCAGTTTTCAATTCAAAGATTTCCAGAAACCCCCCCGGTTCGCCGGTTAAATTGGGTTAAGCACGCGGAATTGGGAAAATCACCCTAATCCAGTGATTTAAATCCCAAAACTTAAAGAGAAATCGATGATCGGCAAGGAACTGGGCAATTCGCCAGTTAAATTGGGTTAAACATGAGGAATTTATCCAGAAATTGAAGATCGCGCAAGAGTTGGGAAAACCACCCTGATCGAGCCAGCCATTCAAATCCCAAAATTTAAAGAGAAATTGATGATCAGCAAGGAATTGGGAAATTCGTCGGTTAAATTGGTTTTATCATGCGGAATTTAACCAGAAATTGAAGATCGCGCACGAATTGGGAAAATTACCCTGATCGAGCCAGCCATTCAAATCCCAAAATTGAAAGAGAAATTGCTGATCAGCAAGGAAATCGGGAAATTCGCCGGTTAAATTGGTTTAATCATGCGGAAAAACCAGAAATTGAAGATTGCGCGCGAACTGGGAAACCCTAATCAAGGGATTCAGACCCAAAGAAGAGAAATTGCTGATCATAGAGGGATTGGGAGATCCGAGTAGAAAATCTCCTAGTTCGCTGGTTAAATCGGGTTAAACACGCGGATATTAACCAGAAATTGAAGATCGCGCGCGAATTGATAAAACCCTAATCGAGCCATTCACTACCCAAACAGGAGAAATCGATGAGCAGAAAGGGATTGGGAAATCCGAACCAAAAACCCCCTAGTTAGCCGGTTAAATCGGGTCCAACACGGAGAAAAACCAGAAATTGAAGATCGCGCACGCATTCAAACCCAAAAAAGAGAAACTGCAGATCATCAACGAATCGAAAAACTTACGGAGGCGACGAGGGCGGAGGTGGCGAGCGCGAAGCCGGCGACCTTGGCGGCCTCCGCGCAGCGCTGGGCGAAGTCCTTGACCTCGGTCTGGAGGGAGCAGCTGAACCTCGCGCCATGGCACTCGACGCCGAAGGCCTTGCCAACGGCTCCCGGCTTCCTGAGCTGCACGAGCTTCGCCGGCTGCATCAATGTCGCCGCCGCCTGAAGAGACGCCATGGCCGATCTCCTCTCACACTCTACCTCCTCGCGATCGTCTTCTTCCTCGAGCTCCTTCTTCTACTCCCCCTTCTTCTTCTTCTTCCTCGGCGAGGTGAGGAGAGATTATACGGCCAGCCAGATTTCTAAGGATAAGGGATCTTATCCTATTCGTCCTCTGATAGGCGGTCGACGCTCGCCACGTGGCGATCCCGCGATCTTCGTCGAGGGCGCGTGAGCCAGTAGAACTGGCCGTGGGCCCTACCCCCGGGAGAGGCCTTATTGGGCCTTACTGGGCCGTAGTGATCCTTTTAGAACTAATTATATAATTATTATTACGACTCTGCTACGCGGGCAACCGGTTGCCCCCGTCGAATCTTGAGGAACCGGGACACGTGGAAAAAAACTACGTGTCGTCCCAGGATTGGACCAACCGGTTGGCCAATTTTTTTTGGCGCTCTTCTTTCGCGCTCTCTCTCTCGCCCATTTCATTTTACTATATGTTCTCTCTCTCTTCCCGACGATTCTCCAGCCTCCGGAAAGCCCTGCCACCAGTCACCGCTGCCGCCGCCTTCTTCTCCAACACCGTCGAGGGTGACATCACCGTCGGCATCACCACTCCAGCATACGAAATCACCACTCCGGCATCACTGTAAGTTGATCCCTGCATACGAAAGCTTGCACGAGGCCGCTGCGAACATGCAGATCGAGGACAGAGATTTGTCCTCTGTCTTGCGGTTCACACCCGACGAGCTCGGCAACTATCTCTCCGACTTGTTCTTCGGCGATGCCTCGTCGGGGTCGAGCACTCTGCCCGTTTTTTATTCTTCTGAAAGGTCCATGGTTGAAGGTTCACCCGTGTCACCCACACAGGTCACGACCATCTGATATTAGTTGTGAGTCCGGCGCAAAGAGCAAGAATTTCCGCGTCAACAAGTTCTTCCATATCTCGGTGTTTTTCCTGTCTGAAATCCGTCTTCTTTGAGATCCGAGTCTTTGGAATCGTTCTTGCGGTTGGAAGTGGAAATTTTCTCGATAAATTTGAGTCATTCTGTGGAGAGATTCCTCTTCTTTGGGATCCGCGCCTGTTTCGAATCGTTCTTGAGTTGGAAATCACATTTTTCTGGACACAATTTGAGTTATTCTGCGGAAAGCTTCGTCATCTTCGGGACGCCGAATTCTAGGTTTCCTGCGGAAAAATCCGTCATCTTTGAGATCCGAGTCTTTGGAATAGTTCTTGCGGTTGGAAGTGGAATTTTTCTCAATAAATTTGAGTCAGTCTGTGGAGAGATTCCTCATCTTTGGGGTCTGCGCCTGTTTCGAATCGTTCTTGAGTTGGAAATCACATTTTTCTGGACACAAGTTGAGTTATTCTGCGGAAAGCTTCGTCATCTTCGGGGTGCCGAATTCATGTTCTTCGAGGTGCCCAGGCTCCTCACCCTCTCTTCCCCTTCCACCGACGCCTCCATAGCCTCGAATCCCCAAATCTTCTTCACTCTGTAGACTCTGATCCGCAGATTGGTATAGAGATTGCTACAGAGACACGCCGCCGTTCATGGTATAGAGATTTCCACACCAATTTCCATGCCATGTATAGAGAGAGAAGAGAGAGAGGAGTACAAAGAATAAGCTAAGAAGAATGTTATGGTAAAGAAGAAGAACGTGGTGAAGAAGAAAAAGAAAAGAAATGCTACACAGAAAAAGACGGAGAAGAAGAAGAACAATGCGAGGAGTGAGGCGCGGGAAGAGGAGTGAGACGCACACAAAGTAGAGAGCGGAGTGCAGCACACAATTCGAATAGAGAGAGCGAGAGAGTAAGAAGAATAACAATAAGAAGAACGTTATGGTGAAGAAGAAGAACGATGTGAAGAAGAATGTAGGAAAATGAAGACAGAGTCACCGGAGGATCGCCGGAGGACCGCCAGGAAGAGAGAATAAGGAAAATGAAATGGCGAGAGAGAGAATATTGGGAAATGAAATGGGGCTTTCCAGAGGCTGGAGAATCGCCGGAGAATCGCCAGGGTTGTTTCGCCGGAGAATCGCCACAGTTGTTTCGCCGGAGAATCGCCAGGGTTGTTTCGCCGGAGAATCGCCGGGCCTTTGAGAATCGCCGAACGAGCGTATTTTCGCCGGAGAAATGAAATATACCATATTTTTCCGAAGTTCTTTTTCCACGTGTCCCGGTTGCCCAAGATTCCTTTGGGGCAACCAGTTGCCCGCGTAGCAGGGTCGTTATTATTATTACTGGGAAGAAACACGGTGAGAAGGAGAAGCAAGAGAGGGGGGGGGGGAAGTGAGGTATAAAGATAAGTAAGAGAGAGAAATGAGAATGAGAGAGAAGGAGAGAGCAAGAGGGAGAGAGAGAGTACGAGAGAAAGAGAGAGTGAAGTAAGAGAGAGGGAAGGGAGAGAAAAAGAGTAAAATGAGAAAGAGAGAGAGTGAAGTAAGAGAGAGGGAAGTGAGAGAGAAAGAGTGAAATGAGAAAGGGAGAGATAGAGAGAGGGAAGTAAGAGATAGAAAGAGTAAAATGAGGAAGGGAGAGATAGAGAGAGAAGTAAGAGAGAAGGAAGTGTGAGAGGGAGAGATAGAGAGAGGGAAGTAAGAGAGAGAAAGAGTAAAATGAGAAATGGAGAGATATAGAGAGAAAGTGCGAAGTAAGATAGAGAGAAGTGAGAGAGAGAGAGAGAGTAAGATAAGAAAGAGAGAGATAGAGAGAGGGAAGCAAGAGAGAGAAAGAGTAAAATGAGAAAGGGAGAGATAGAGAGAGAAAAGTAAGAGAGAGGGAAATGAGAGAGAAGGAGAAGAGAGAGAGAAATGAGAATGAGAAAGAGATGGGTATGAGCTCAGTATTTTGTATTTGTAAAAGTTTAGTATTGTTCGATATATTTGGGGTTCATCTCTTTACCTAATTAGTTGTTTGTAGGCTCCATAAAGCTATTGGAGGGTGTGTGAGCTAGCTAGACTGGTTGTGGGTTCCACAAGGAAAGACGGTGTTGGGCAAAAAGATTGGGCTCTTAAGATCTTGAAAGGAACTTTTTTTTTTGGGGAGGAACACGGCGCTCGGTATGAGCTCATCAGACCGATTCAGCCGTGCCCTGGACGCCACCCAGAAAGATTTTATACAAGTAAAAGTTAGATATATTTTGTGTTCATCTGTTTATCTAATTACTCATTTGTACACTTTATAAAGCTCGTGGGGGGCATGAGACTTGTCGATGTGGGGCCTACCGTGGGGAGCATTATTCGACCGAACTGGGCCCTCATGATTGTGATGGAATTTGTTTTGGGGAAGAAACATGGTGCCGGGTACAAATTGGTTTGGATGATACTTCTTATCCTTTCATATTTCATTATGGTATAATTATTCATTTTTTAAAAATTTTAGTTTTAAATTTATTTCCTATATTTATTTTACTGTTGTTATTATGTAAATCCCTGTTGGACTCAAGGGAAGAATGTCAAGATCCTAGAATGCCAGGGAGCAGCAACTACCAGGTCTCCTTGGAACGCTCCTGTTCTTTGGATCCAAAAATTATTAATTATTAGTATTCCCTTCATCTTGAGCCAAGGTTTAGTGGATATCTCAACTCAGTTTACCATTTTGGGGGTTCACTTTCTACATAGACTTGAAAGAAGCTATTCTTTCGACTTATGTTCTCATATTTTTCTCCAAACCAAGACTCTTTAGAATGTTCCTGCAAATAAAACCTTATCAACTATTTGTATTCAAGCTGTCTTGAGTTAAACATGTTACTTATAATCAATTTTATTGGCACCACAACTCATTTGTTTGTTCTACATTCAGTGTGGTCTTATGACGAAAGGAGTACATAATTTTATGTTTATTTTAACTTAATTAATATGTTTTTATCAAAAGAATAAATGTTTCGATATATTATTTTGCATATCCTCAACATTCCATGTGCTGAAATGAAACTTTATAAATAATTATTAATATTTGAAAATTTTGTGTTATAGTAGCAGCACAGTCTTGTATGGTATATTTAAGCTGCACCTATAAATTGGACTATTTCATTGTTGGATATTTTCAAAGTAAGGTGGTTGCAGTTGAAGTATATAGCTAAAGCACAAAAATATCTTTTTGGAAACCCAATGAGTGGAAATTGGCCCACTAATAGGTGATGCAGAATGGATGGGAAGCGGAAGCAAAAGACAACTGTATAAAAACATAAATTTTATTCCTCTATCTATTGAAGAAGACATGTTCCATGAGGCTAATGGGATCTTGATTGTGACCAACTGACATTATACAAAAAGCCATCATATTTCACAAGAGAAAACATATTTTGAGCTTATCAGCAGCAGATACCAATAACAACCAAATATATATTCATAAGAGCTTATTAACACACAACCTAGAGGGAAACTAAAAAAAATTAAAGTCAAACGGAAGAAATGACCTCATCAATACTTCATTCAGGATTGATCAGTCCACGCTTACTCCCATACCCATTCATCCATGCGTTTATTGCCTGTGATTGAGTCGATAGCAATCACGATACGTATGATCTCCACCTTCATATGATCATGCTGCTTTGAGCATCGCTAGATGAAAGGTGCACCAAGGGAGGATCAGCATCATGCTATTGGGTGTACTCCTGCATTTCATTAAATTGTGAATGTTGACCCGCAGTCATGGCAAGTCACTGAGACAATGAGCCGAGCAATAATGGCCTTTATATCATCCATAACTTGGCTTTTTAACTTCTACTTTTTGACAAAGATACAAAATATCCCATCAGACAATAACTGATATTCGGTTCAAAGCTCTGTGCTGATAGTGGTTCAGATCATAATGTTATTTCGAATGAACAAATCTGACATGGCGATAGAAGATGCTGACACTATGTTTGCTAGTTACTTCACTTGTCTGGGCTTTTCTATGTCTTTTGCAGGACACATCTCACACTCACACATCATATCACATAGATGTGTTCCATGCTTAAGAATGATGGATAATTGTATATGTACATTTAACTTTGATGCATCATCCTTCTCGTCATGATGTGGGTCTTTATCCATATTATCCTCCGGCATCAACAACTGTGTGCTCTGTCGCCTACATCACAACTAATAGAATGCTGCATATTTTTCAAATTGGATTCATTTTTCAGTAAAGCAATAAGTGTAACTTTCAATTTCAATTTGAATATTAATACATTAAAATGGTGGGGTGAGTACTCTGGTTCATTTTGGCAAGTCGTCTGATAGTGAGAACAAGTCCTTCAAAAGCTTAACAAGCGAATGAATAAGTGGATGGTGAAACAAAAGGGACACGTTTTTCCGATGTTGAAGAAAATTTTAATAGTTCTAAAAGTTTGGGAATAGGTAAAACATATTATTCAAAGTTCAAAAAATAATAAAACATATAATTCCATATTAATATAATTAGTCCACATGGCCGCACATAAACTAAGATGCAATCACACAAAGCATAAGTCCAAATGAATAGGAAAGTGACACATAACCTAAATCTAACAGTATAACTAAAACATATCAATGGTTGAGTAAATCACAAAGATAGAAACGCCACTGATGGAACTCAACACATAAAAAAGACAAGAGTTAATCAATCCAATTAGTCAACTGAAGAACACCAAACATCACTTGACTTTAGATTAACCACACTTCCTAACCAACATAGCCAAATATATCTTCTCCATTTCTTTTGGATATTGTATGCCATATATCTTCTTCAATTGTATCTTGATTCATGAGGATTGGTCTATGTTAACCCATCCCACAGAGAGAGAGAGATGGAGAGAAAGAGATATATGGGCATTATTGATAGTGTCTACCTATCTGCTACGAGCCTCCCACTAGGGATCAGGGTTCACATCATATCAAATAAATAGAATGCTGATTGAATGTTTCCATCTATCAAATGAAGATTTGATCTGAACAGATCAAATCTTTCGATTGAAAAAAATTAGATCAAGTACCGACAAATTATTCGATCGATTTGATTTTTTTGTTCGTGTTTGACCGAAAATTTATTCAAATGATTCAAACAAAATTGAACAATTCAGCCATAAAATGAAAATATGTGAGATTGGAATTAATTTTTCGAAGAAGAAGGGGTGAGGGAACTCATATTTTCTGAAAAATTTGTAATGAGGTAGGTAAAATATGTTGAAATATTTTGAAAGACAAAGGCATGAGTTTATAAGGAAGAGTTATAAGTTAGCCATTATTATGTAAATTATATCTAATTATAGGTATAAAATTATAGTAAAAATATTATGGAGTACTAAGGTATGACAATGTGAGATGAATTGATAGGAGAGAACTATAAATCACCATTATGAGACTACGAGTTGACATCCTAGCTTGAGACAATGTCAATATTGTGACCTGACGAGACTGTGTGATGTGATTGGGTGAGATGATGTCCCTGACATTACATGCGGACGACATCATGAAGCATTTCGATGGATGACGTCCCCGGGTTAGACCATATCAATACCATGAACCGACAAGATGATGTGACATGACCAGATGTGACGTCATTCCTGACGTCACATGCCAACGATGTTGTTGGCCACGCGCGTGGATGGCATCCTAGCTTGAGACCACATGATGTCGGACGTTGTCGATGGCATCGTCCGACGGATGGTATTCACTAAAATAAATGTGGCTATGTGATGCGTATAACCTAGGTGAAACATACGTGCAGGGCCGACGAGTGGAGATTACGCCGAGTTTTGAGCTCCGAGGTGGGCTTCTGTTGATGGTGATGGTGACCTTTTGACCCTCGTCAGAGCGATGATGGCGACTACGGTGCTGAATGAAACAAGTCCGTAGGGGCTCGCACATAACGGACGGGCTCGACCCGTGCCTAGGAAGACGCTCAACTTCATAGTTTTCACAATAAATGTCTCTCACCTAATTCCAACCCCATCGCGGTGGAGTGCAGTAAAAAATATACTGAAAGACGTAATATAACTAACGAGCAAAGGGGAACGGCGTACCTCGTCTGTAGGATTCTTCATTTTGTCATTGATGTC
Source organism: Wolffia australiana (assembly GCF_029677425.1). Taxonomy (NCBI): domain Eukaryota; kingdom Viridiplantae; phylum Streptophyta; class Magnoliopsida; order Alismatales; family Araceae; genus Wolffia; species Wolffia australiana. Next base: position 11,417,118 of record NC_135842.1, read on the forward strand.
TTCGTCGTTTCAATGGACAGGTACGGGCAGGACGATGGAGAAATGCCAAAGACAGGCACAGAATAACTCTACAGGCGACGACAGTGCGGCACGGGATCATGATGGTGGAGGTTTTGATCGAAGGAACGAACCGGGGACAATGGTGAGATGGCTCGTGTGATGGCTGGGCTCGACTGACGCAGTAGAGACGTGGAGTCAGTGCGGGCGGAGAACATCAATCAGCCTCGTCAACTCTGGGCACAAGCAACGCATGGGTGGAACCACCAGCAATTCTGGGCACGAGTGGTGCTGGTGGTTCAGCTGCCGCATTCCAGGTTGACGGCGCTAGGATTTGGGCAGGGTTGACAGTGCATGTCGGTGCAAGGGACGTGGCGGGCACGATCTATTCTGCAATCAAGTTACCACTTGAAGTTGCGTCAACCATTACGGCACTGTCAAGGGCGCCCGTGGGTTGTACACTTCAAAGGAACCACGGGTCGGAGCTCGCAGGTCCGTCCATCCAATAGAAGAACAAGGAAAAAAACTCCCAGATCTATCGACGATGCACGATAGCAGACACGCGGCGAAAGGATGATCGCGTGATCAACCATTTGCCCGCCACGGAAGACCACGAGTTTGCGACACAACGTTGGTGACCGGGGTGTCCACGCAGTGCGACTCGGCTGGGGTGGCTTCAGCCAGGCGTGGGCTGCTTTTGACGTAGGACGACTATGGGATGGACGATTTAGGGCGGATGACGAGGCTATGGGTAGGAATGGGTAAGGGATAAAACAATCCACAGAAATCACGGTCGATTCTCGGACTTAAAACCGATGAAATCTGGTGGTGCAGCTCCAACCCTTATCGAGGCGGAGTACTGTCTTCCCCACCGCGGCGATGCCTAAGCACCAAATCAATACCTCGAATTCACGTCGCGAAGAAACACTCGAGAAAGGAGAGAAGAAGAGGAAATCCAAGTCTAATTCTGACGGCGGTGGAAACTTCCCGAGAAAATACTGAGCGGAGAACACGCCGACACCACGGGGTTCAGGTATACCTCAGCACCGTAGTGCGTGTAGAGGCTGCGGTAATTCTGCTCGTGGCGGCGGCGGCGTGATACTAGAACGGCGCTCGGGCGTTGTCCGCCCTGGTTGACGTTATGAAGCGGGGGCCGGGTCGGGCGCGACGAACTCCCAGCAAGGCCCGTAGCGGCGCGCGCGCGGCTTGAGGCGCCGCCGACGACAGCAGCGCGCGCGCGACGCGGCGTCTGAGGCGCACGCGGCGACGGGATGGTACGCAGCGTGGCGTGCGGTCGCGGCGTGTGACCGCGCGGCTGCGCGGCGGTGATGACGACGGCGCGGCAGCGGCGGCGGTGGCGGCGGCGGCGGCAGCGGTGATAGCGGCGGCAGCGGCGGCACGGGGAAGGTTAGGGCAAGATGAGGTAGGGCAATCCTCCAAGAAGAGTTAGAAAGAAAACTCAATTCTTGAATTATGATTGCCTAATGAGTTCTTGAAACAAATGACCTTATATAGGCCTTGGCGGAAAGAGAAAATAACTAGAAAATAAGACGCAAGGGAAAACGTGCATCACGTCACGCCAAAGGGCAGTTGTGGATCTGCCTTTGGCGTCGTGTCATGACGCGCGTGGAGACGTGCGCGGGTGGTGACGTGGCGGACGACGGTTGTGGCGTGTTGACTTCTTCGTTGACTCCTGTTGACCGAGGTGGGTTGACTTCTGTTGACTTCATCTTTGGATCCGTAACGTCTGTGTTGACCCCGACTGCCTGCGGTGACGTGTCCCAGGCTGATGCATTGGCTTCATCCTCGCCATCAGCTTTCTTCGCGGAACAACCGTCGAGGGTGATCTCAGCGGTGCGAGAGGTTGACCTCCTCATGGGCACTTCGGTAGAGGATAGGTCGGCCGTGCCATGCAAGAGCGACCGTGTGGGCAGATGCAATGTCGGCTGTGTGGTGCACCTCGGCAGTCGCAAGGTCGACTGAGTGGTAGATGCAAGGTCGGCCGTGCAAGGTCAGCCGTGCAAGGGTCGGGCGTGCGGCGGAGCCTCATGGTGCACTCGGTTGGCAACGGCTCTGACGGCGACTAAGATCAGGGCGGCCAAACAACCACGTCCGCAGATTTGCTCTGCCGCGACGTCACAAATCCGGAAAGTGAATCTGAGAGGAGGGAGGACACTCGACGGTGCTCCCTTGTCTCCTCTGTCTTCTCCTCTTTCCCTTTGCTCCTCCTTCCACTCTCCTCTTCTTCTCTCAAGATGAGACCTGGACGTGGAATAACTGCAGCACAAATTCCAGATCTGGGTGGAACGTGGTCCCATCATGGCCTTATATAGGGCCATGATGGGCCCTTACAGTGAGTCCATGAGGAGGAGCCCAATAAGTTCCTCCCCCTCCATTTTACAACATTAAAAAAAGGACATTACAAAATCAAAAGATGCGAAACTAAGATGATACAGCGGGATTGAAAGCACGGCGACACATACGCATCATGACGACTTGGGTTCACTCGTCATGACGAACAAAACACTGGATTTAAATGACTGAAGACAGAAAAAAAAAACACGAAGAGACAGACGCGGACATGCCTACCCGGGGTATTTAAACCCCGTCATCCTCATGGACGCTTTGGCGTGCTGGTTGGGCTGGACATGGACTGGTGGAGATGGTGATGACGGTGATGATGGCTCCGCTGATGATTCGTTGGTGTCGTCTAGATGCGCTCTATTACCACATCAATACCCTAACCCGGCAATATGACATGACGTCACCTGGCGAGACAAAGTCTCTAACGTGACATGTTGATGATGGATGACGTCCTTGGTTGAGACCATGTCAATATTGTGAGCTTATGAGACAACGTGATGTGATTGGGTGAGACGATGTCCCCAACATCACATGTTGATGATATCATCAGCCATGCGGTTGAACGACATCCTGGATTGAGACCACGTCAATGTTGTGACCAGATGAGATGACATGATATGACCAAGTGAGACAACACCCCCGACGTCACATGCCGACAACGTCATCGAGCACGACAATGGATGATGCCCTCGGTTGAGACCACGTTAATACCATGAGAACAACAGGGAAAATGCCCCCACATTACAGGATAGAGTGTAATGTACCTTAGATTTCCTTTTCTTTTCTTTCAATATTTTTGGGTTTTTCTTGTAATTCCAAACATCCCAAGGGAGAAGGCTATAAAAGCCCCCTCCCTTGACGTAAACATTAGTGAAAATTGAATAGAGAAAGTTGTGTTGTTGTTGTTGTGTCATTGTTCTTGTGCCAAGCCCTCCTCTTGCTCACTTGCGATGAGCCCTTGACGTCCTGGCGTCCTTTTCATCATCTGCAAGCCGTAGCCTTCATCTTCACCGTCACCACCATGGCTCTCCAAGGCCATATGCAAGATGTAGCCTTCGTCTTCACGGTCGCCACCACCGCCGTTTGCAAGCTGGAGCCTTCGTCTTCATGGTCGCCACTGCCGCTCTCCAACGCTGTCCTGCATCAGATGGCAGCCTCAATGTCACATGTCGACGATACCATTGGCCACACAAGTGGACGACATCCTAGCTTGAGACTATGTCAATACTGTGAGATGATGGGACATGACCAAGTGATAGACAAACAATATGCATGTGGCTAAAACATGTAATTAATGATAGTGAGAATGATAACTAAAAGTTTGTTTCGTGAGACAAAGGGGTCATTGTATTTTTTCATTCGTGAAACATTCTCTAGCAATCAATCAATCTTGTTCTTCTTTGTGGTTCTCTTGCTCCGTGCTCCCCCACAACACTAAGTGTGTGCAAATCTGCAAGATTAAGATGAATTAATGATCTTAAAAAAGACAAATCTGACTTACAAAGATCCCTATCTGTGGTTGTGGTTGTTTACCATGATAACGATAGTTCATCATCCAATAAATATTCATCAATGGTAGTGTTTTGTGCTTGCCGTTTGGTTTTGTATGGCTACAACCAACACGTCATAGTTGTCAATACCTCAATATTTTTTGTATTCAAATGGTGTCTGTTTCATGTGATGACGATCTGACCAGTGGAGAATAGTCTCTATGTTGGGGCAAAGGTTAGCAATATTGATAGAAACTCTTTGGCTATCTTCGCTAATCGAGGGAACTATCGTTGCCCAGTTTCCTTCCACCAGGATAATGTGTCTGTAGTAGGATAAAAGGAAGCAGAAACATAGTCATCCAACTCATTTGTAGAGACTATTGACCCATGATATGAATCATGCATCATGTAGAGCTTCAATACTTTCATAAAAATATCAATGTGAAGGCTTGGCATCAGTAATGATTTTGTTCTACCAATTTGACACATACTGTGAGTTTCTCGTTCTGCCATTTTTTGAAGCCTACGGTGCACATAGCTCAAGACAACTGAGTGTCACAATGGATCCATTGACGCTAATTTTACTGCAAGGTGCAACATGGCTACAACATTTACGACTATATTGCGCTTTGGCCTAAATATATACTTTGACAACTTTGTCGCCATTTGGTTGATAGCGGCCAAGAGCAAAACACATGAATCTTCTGTCAAACTCTCACTAAATTTGTCAAAGTACATATTTGGTTGAAGCGTAGAAGTGATCTCTATACGTGGACATTCGACAACGTACAACACCTACAACCATAGGTATTGTAAGCATGATCATCCTGGTGGATGAGTTTGTGGCCCCTACAAATAGCTTCAAATTTTTTATGAACTCAGTGAGCATGTCCCACTCGTCATCAGTAATGTGGAGGTTTGGTTTTTGCATATCGATAAGGAGGGTCATGGTGAACAAGGCCTGCCAACATGTTGAAAGCCCAACATGTTGCGTCATCGCTTCCAACATGTTGCGGGTGGAGTTCCACCTTGTTGGCATGTCAAGGGTGAATTTGTTGCTATTTGGAAGCCCAGTTGTCGCACATGTCTCCCCTTATCATAGTTATCAACTATCTAACTCATGACACAACTTTCCAATGAGAGAAAAAACTAGCACTTGTACCAGATGACTCCCTCATTAGATCATTCTCTCGAGTCATGCTAGTATCGTCCTCCTCTATGAAGGCATGTTCTCAAATGTAAAGATTTGCTAGCCCAGCTTGGACAACAGGGTTAATGATGTGGGTGAAACAAAGAACATGAAGGGCATGCATGACACACAGATTCATATCCATTTCTTTGTCTGACAATACTATGATCATTCTATCGTTGCATAAAGCATTTACATTATAAAACGATCATCTAAGTATTGGTATGGAATATACATTAACTACAAGTTTGAATTCTTCGAGCACTGACATGACAACTTTGCTCATTTTCTTTCCAAAATGGTCGCAGGCTAGTTCCCGAATAGACAACACCTAGTTCCTTAACTTCCACTCATCATCAATCTAACTATAGTGATGCCAAGTAGTTCAATATCATTCTCTGATGTCCACGTGCCCACATTTAGGGAGATATGGTCGACATTTGTGAGTTCCTAAGTAAATTGATTCTTCATCTCACGATAGGACTCCATGAATGACTCTTACGGTACTCTCGAGCTTGGAATATGCATGTCCAATTTTACATAGAACTGAGACCATCACACAAAACCCTTTTGTCTGCTATACTACATGGTCTTCAATTCATATGCGCTGCCCAAGCTCTACTTTAGATGCTTCATGGATAATCCCAGTCCTTCTCAGTGCGCAGGCCACCACATAATTGGTCAGCGAATAATTTCTTTATCTTCCGTAGTCCCTTCAATTCGTCGTGTGTAACACAATGAAAATTCTTGAGATGCCTCCAAAAGAAAGTTGTACTGCCTGCATGTTCCTATTGATGATGGCCTTGATTTGGGGGGGGGGGTTGACCTTCATTCATACCTTACATACGTATTGTTGAGGTCTTGTCTTCCTGAAATACTAGAATACCATGTACCTTGGTGCATAGTGTCTGCTTGCATCGGTCAACCCCTCAATTAGATCAATCGCTTTTCTTGGCATACCACTAACTAGTGCTTCGTCACTTGTTTGATCACCCATGTGTTCACCATCGTTATGCGAACCAATAGGAGATGAGCTTTCAGATGTTTCCTCGTTAGGGGATGGATATCCAAGATATGAGTCTGCATGTTTATCGATAGAATCACCATTGAATCCATCATTTATATTAAGCATAGATAATAATGTTTTATTAGATTTTCATGTAGGGTCCATCGTGATGAATCAAAAATCATGATCAGTCATGAGAAAATAAATAATGTAGGAAAAAAGACTCCAACATAAGATCCCTATTTCTAGGAAAATGACCAAGAGATGCAATTTTGGTGGGGCATGAAGAAGATGAATGACTCATTCATCTTGGAGAGGGTATGTGAAGATATATGTTGGAAACAAAAGAAAATGAGATATATGATGGAATAGTGTAGGCGACTGCTAGTCATTTTTTATCTACGTTTGAAATATAATAGAAAAATGCCTACAACTGAAATATAAAAAAGTAACTGGACCCCAGAAAGCCATTTGTCTTCTCTCTCAAAATTTTTTCATCTTGACAACTTTCACAGACAAATTCCCTCTTTTTCTATCTAGACTAGGTGTAATTAGATGACAAGACATAATCTTCGGCTTATTCTCTCATATTTTCAACATAGAACTGCTCTTAAATCACTTCACAAAGATAAAAGCCCCATGTGATATTTCTCTAGAGTGATTACACCTTCTTACTTCCTCTTTTTTTCCTTTGTCAAAAGTATTTATGGAGAGTGAAAGGCAGTTAATTTGCTTCAAAAAACTCAATAAAAATAATATATTTATGTTGCTCTTCTTCTAGTAAAGACGGAATATTATTTGGATTCCCAACGTGAAAATAAATTCTGTCATCTCTATCTATACTTGTCAAAAAGCTATAAATGGAACATCAGTGAAATTTTTAGTATATTTTTAGCCAAGATCACATGTTTGGGACGTTCATTACCATTCTCAGATTATTGGCTGAAGCATTTGTTGTAGAATCAGAAGTTCCCTTGAAGAGGGGGCAGCGAAGACCTTTGTCTGAAAGAAATACTTCAGAAGAAAGAGAAAGGTCAGGTCCGAATGTGTTTCTCTTAGAGTCATCCAATAGATGGAAGACAGAGAGAGATAAGACAGCTCATTTCTCTTAGAGATTGTGTTTCTCTTAGAGTCACCCTATTTCTGATGGGGATTGCATTCCAAATCACACCATACAGTAGATCCAGACAGCTGATTTAGACTCTCACATGCCCCAAACTCATGGCAAGGTGCATCTCCCAAAAAGAAGCAATGATTCTTGTAATAGGTCATGCACCTTCAAGATTCTCTGCAAACTGTTCGCACATGTCCTTCTCTTGTTGGAAGCTAAGAGGGGGGGTGAATTAGCTTATCTACTTTTAATTTGCCTAAATTACTTTTAAGATTCCTTGGATTGTCGCTCACCTTCTTTCTCTCGAAACCAAGATTTACTTGGTTCCTCAATCCGCTAGTGATCGAGTCAATCCAAGGCCCCCCCCTTCGAGTCCAAATTAGGACTTAGGATAACCTTACTAAGGATCCTCCCTTGTAAGGCACCCTAACCCAACTCACCGAGTTGCCTCTGCAGAGGAGTCTTCCGATGGTACGTCACGTCCTTGGGTGCATGAGCTTCACCCCTGAATCGCCTTCGGGTAGACCGTCACGAGCTCTTCCTCGTAGGTTCACTTCCCTCGTCACCGTCACGTCCTTGGTGCCACCAACGTCACCTCCCTGCCTTCTCGATCTTCAACACCTGTTCAGATTAGTGGAAGAAACGATATACCGCTCCCCGTGATTGATCAAAGGTCAATCACCGCTCTCAATGATGTATGAATGATCAAACACTAAGATTCAAATGTGATATCAAGATCAATTCTGAAAACCTGTCTCATAAGTACTTTCAAGATCAACAAATCAATTCCTCTTAATCACTTTCAAAAATAATATCAATCCCTTCACTATCCTTCACAAAATCTCATAAAAATCACCACTAACTCAATGATTGTGGAGGAAACTATCACCCTTTTCAGTAAATGAATGAATGATGAAAGTGAAAAACTTCACTTGAGATTCGAGAAGCACAAGCACACTGATTGCAGGGGAAGAACTTCACAAGAGGGAGCACTTTCTTCTTCAAAGAGGAGCTCAAGAGAGATGGATTTCCAAGTGGATGCCTCAACCCTTGCTCTGAAGGGGTATTTATAGGGCTAGAGGGATAGATTGTAATTTTCTGAGAATTTCAAAAAAAAATTCAAGCTCAAAAGGAGCTGTAATTAATTTTTTATGATCTTTCAAAGTTTTATAGAAAGTTTCCTTAATTAAAAAATTAATTATAGTAATTAGTGCTAATTAAAGTAGTTAGGTTTAATATAGGAATTCCAAAAGTCGGAAAAAATATGATTTTTAGAAATGACAAATGAATTTTGGAAAGTCAACTGTCGGACCGGACCTTTGGAATAAATCAAATTTCCTAATTCGATTTATCGGGTCCGAAGTGAGTTAAATATAGAAATTTTATTAAGTTCACACGTGGCGCACTAGTCAAGCGCCACATTGCCAGGGCGGAGGTCGCGGGTTCGAATCCCGCCCGCCCCGTTTTTTTTCCTTATTTAGACTTTCTACTGTGGACCCGACCGCGGACTTAACTGGTTAAGTCCGCCCGTCGGGTCCGCCACTAAGGCTAATGGGCTCCGCCCATTGAGGCCTTATTGGGCCCTTTATAACCCAAAATAAATCCAAAAAAAGTGATTAAAAAACCATTTCTCATTCAATAAAAATTCTTTTAATTTCTTTATTATTATTTTTTGACATTTTAAAATATAAATCAATGTTTTAAAGACACTTTAAAACCTAAAACGCCCTTTATATTATTTAAAACATTTTAAAAACATTTTCAGAATATTTTAAAAGCATTTTTAATTATACAGAAGGTTTTAACAATTTCTTTAACAATTATATTAATAGCTCTTAATATTTTAAAATATATTTTTTAAAGCATTCAAAAACCTTTAAAAACCTTTAACTTCAAAGAACTTATTAATTTATAAAGTCATGATTACTATTTTAATTTAATGTACATTAAAACACAAAAACCTCAACATCTCTGTTGATCAAAATCTGAAGTTTTATGGTCTTATAAATTTTCTAGATGCATATTAAACAAAAAAATAACATATCTGTTTGCATTTTTTGTTAAAAAAATCTAAATAGTATTGTAATACTTACTTAATGTCCTTTTAATAAGTGCAATAAGACGTCCGACCAACACTCCAAAATTACTATGTTTTCTACATACTATTGTGCATTTCAAAGTCAAGAACATGGATCCTAGGCAAAGCCTGAATTTAGGGTTCCACATTTCGTCAACCCAATAGTCAATCTCGATCTCAATTTACAGTTCCACATTTCTAGTCTTCATGCCCATTTTCTTTCAAACTAAAAATAAACGAGAGATAAAATTGAGTCGTCAAGCATTTGGCCTTTTTGTAATGTTCACAGAACTCAAGATAAACGATATCCTAGGACTCTTTAATCCCTCCTTTCAAACCAAAACTCCAAATGAACAAATTTCTAGTCTAATTGGAATGTCATTGATCAGTTTGTGCAGAGATGACGGAAATGTGTAACAATGAAACATGGTAAATAATGAAACTTGATAAATAAGGAAATATGGTAAATAACTAGATACACAATCCAAAATATAAAATAACAATGAAACATGGTAAATTCATAGAGACCTCGACTACGCTCCTCTATCTCTTTCATGTTAACACCTCCACAGACATTCCGAATGCATAATGCAGATGCAATATTGCAGAAGAGAAAAATAATTGATTCACCGCACGTATCATATTTCAATTAATAAAACTCCTCTCTAGACCTCCACGACCTAATCTCAATGCAGAAAGCTTTCTCAAATATCCTCACTACCCTGGCCTAGGATTTGCTGTATCACCTTCCTTGTGTCAATCTCCTCTTATGTTGAGGGTGAATGATCCTGTCTTGACCACTCAATCATCTCGTGAGCTTCTTAGTACATCCGAGCTATGACTTGTTTGAATCCTGTGATTAGGGACTCATAAGTCGTAGTCAAAATATAGTTATTCATCCACCAGATGCCCTTGGTGTCTCAGGTCAATTGGTCACTTATACAACTATGACATGAATCAACTTGATTGACATTTACATATAATACCATTTGGGGATTCTTTAGATCAATTTAGTGCAACTCTTTCTCCAAAGAGAACCCATAATTTGTCCATATTATCACCACACTAATAGTCACATGATCACCTACACTCATGTATATGTAGGATTAGATAATGTGATTCTATGCGGATAATTTGATGTTCATCTCGACTATGCATCGAATATGAATATTTTGAATACATGTTTAAAGACTAGCGATCATTGTATTATGATCTCATCATAATTCACTCTATCATTGTACGTGTTAATGAACTTCATTATAAACATCACACTGAAATAGTAATGAATGTAATATTTTATTTAATGAACTTAAATAAAATTTGGGAGTGTGGTTTGGCTTGATGACACATTATACCTTGATTCATCCAAGGGGCATCAAGAAAATGAGCTACTAAAATTTTATGGTAACTGATAGTAGAAATGTTTCATAAGAGAGTCAATATACTCATTTGTATCTTTTAGAGCACTAGGTGTAGCTTAGAATCTTATGGAGCAGAAAGTCTACTTCTTGATTAGGTTTAAATTGATATTTGAGTAATTGATTTGTATGTTGATACAAATAAATAAATAGATCAATGAATAAAGGCTATTGAGATGATAGAGGAATTATCTAGACTGATACAATGGATTAGAAGGTCATGAGCAAATGCAATTTTAGATATCACAAGATATGCTTAAATTTGAAGGATTTTTTATGAAAAATACCCCATTATGTACAAATAGGGGAAGGCCCTAAAACAAATTCAACCAGGCTAGGGTCCTTAAGGTGCAAAACCTTAAGGATTGATAAGGAAGACTAGTGATATAAATGATGAGATTTGACATCCTGGGTTCTCTGAATATGTTTAGAGATTGGTCTTGTGAACAACTTAACACATCTCACATAAGGAACTGACAAGTTGAGCATCCAAGCTACGCCAAGGTGATTTGATTGTTTGATTTTAATGCATCATTGCAAGTCCATGCTCAATCTTTCATGCAACAAATCAGTAAAGTTTCACCTCAATCATGGCCCCACACCCATCTCCATCGCCACCTTGATATCTATGGCTGACCTTGTCATTCTCTATGGTAGAGAAAGCTCTCTCTCCACATCATCCACCACCAATGCCATTTCTTTCCGAAATCATGAAGATACTTTTATCATCTTCTCCCTAATAGATCATGTTATCACCATTGTGTTTGTTGTAGTTATAATTAAAATAGTGTTACAAGATAAATTATTATTTTGTTGGATAACTGAATTGTTCTTTATTAGAAATCTTATAGATAGGTTTACTTGCCATACATTTTCTAAATTCAAAATAAAACTCAATTATTACTCAATATACATCCAAGTCTAATAAATATATTAAAATCCTCAAAAACACGTAATGAGTTTTCAACATAGGTCTTGAGCAGAGACCCATGTGAACCTGATGGGTTCATAAGTAAAAGTTTAAGCCGCACATAACAGAACCAGATCTCATGAATGACACATGTTAATTGAAACACTCCCATTTATGTATTAAACATCATCAATATACTTATCGTGTTGTACAAACTATGGCTATTGATTGATAATAATCAGAACATACTTATCTTGTTTTCCGCTATACTACTTTTTATGGATAATTTCCACCAAATTCTTACTGTAAATTACTTTTATTTGAACTGAAAATTGTAGTTGATTGAATGATTCCTTTAGTGGTTCTTGAAACAATGAATGTTTTTTTGGGTTGTGGGTTTATTATAGACATGATCCTTTAGTGTTTCACGCAAAGAAATAAAATAAATCAAGTTAAAACCTAGTGATTGAATCATCTTACAACTTATTTGATCAATGGTTCCTCAGTTCCTAAACTGCGACTTGTTGAGAGGTTCAAGCGCCCAGACTTTAGATGCCTCTAGTGATCCTTAGCATGTCAAATCTCTTCCATCTTGATGAGAACTATTATTTATCCACCATAGTTGTCTTTTTGATTGGATTAGGAGGGGATGGAACCCAAGGAGAGCCGGGAGCAGAATGGACACTTGAAGAATTCTGTCTTTGGTGAAATTTGATCAAGGCTTTCTCTTATTTAGACTAAAATTAACTTTTCATAAAATTCCTGAATTTTTTTGATATTTTTTTACATCCAAAAAACTATTTGTGTGAGCGATAAACTCAAAACTAGGAGAAAATGTGGATCTTCATGAATTTAAGTTTAATCCATAATATTTATAAATATTTACTCATGAATAATTTATCTAGATAGCTTTGAACATGGGTCATTTCCGCAGGAAATGAAGCTTAGGGAAATAGCTATTTCTGTAGGGGGAATTCTAGAAGATGAGAAATATTAAGTATATCATAACAGATTGTTCTTGGACGATGATAGTGATCATGATAGAGATAGCAGCAATTAAAAAAATAGGAAGACTGGATTAGTATCATACTAGTAATGGATTGGGATCGAATGAGTACGAACTAAAGCTTATGATGAAGGAAGACGTGGCGGTGACATTTGATGGATATTATGTGGTTGTCAAGCCAATCACACTACCATGTTTATATAAGTTCATTGAATAAAATATTTGCATTCATTATTATTCCGTGTGATGTTTATAATGAAGTTCATGAATACGTACAATGACTTAGTGAATTATGATGAGATCATAATACAGTGATCATTAGTATTTAAACATGTATTATAAATATTCCTATTCAATGCATAGTTGAGATGAACATCAAATTATCCGCATAGAATAACATTATCTAATCCTACATATACATGAGTGTAGGTGATACTGTGGCTATTAGTGTGGCGACAATAAGGACAAATAGTGGGTGCTTTTTGGAGGAAGAATTCATTGAATTGATCCGTACGAATCCCTGAATGGTATGCTACTAAAGGTCAATCAGGTTGATTCAAGTCACGGTTGTATAAGTGATCCACTAACCTAAGACACCAAGAACATCTCGTGAGTGGACGACTACATTTTGACTATGACTTATGAGCCTCTAATCATGATATTCAAATTAGTTATAGATCAAATGTAGTAAGAAACTTACGGAGATGATTGAGTGGTCAAGACAGGATCATCCGCCCTCGGTATAAGAGGAGATTGACTCAAGGAAGACGACGCAGAAAAATCCCTGGCCAGGGTAGTGAGGATATTGGAGAAGGCGTTCTCCAATGATCCCGGTAACACATCAATACTAATAAAAATGACAGATTAGGGTTTGGCGATAAACCATACTCTAAGTCATTTGAGAGTCTCGTGCGGATGATGGATTATACATATACGGTAATCGATGACGGTAAAGGTTCCATGAGAGAGTTAGAGACTACTCAGTATCTTCTAGAGCACGAAGTGTAGCTTGGCACCCCACGTGCTGGAAATTTAACCCATCGATTGGGTTAAATCGATCCTTATTTAATTAATATATATGTTGATATAGTTAATTAATAAGGTTGGTCAATAAATGTTATTGGGCCATTAAAGTGATTAACTAGAACGATACATGGGCCTAGAGGGTCACACGCACAAGGTCATAAGGCATTTTTGTATATATTTTACTGTGTACGGTTTTTGAGAAAGCCTTAAGTAAAATATAAAGAGGGAAAGGGGTCTCATTTTAGGCACCCATGCAAGCCTGATTTGAGAACGCCTCCCTTTCTCCACTCTCTTCTCCACTCATCCAAGGAAGTGTGTCTTCATGGTGAGGAGATCTTCAAGATTTTCAAGAAGAGTTGAAGAAGAAGACGTGGAGATCCAAATACCGAGTGATCGCATGGATACTTCTGGAGGCCGGAGGTGTGAACGGCTTCAGAATGATTTCAGAGCGGCAAAGTCAAGGGTGGAACGAGTTTCCCAAAAGGTACTTTCAATGTTTGATTTTAAAGATTGATTGTGAATTGATCGACATGCTTTTGCATCCATGGAAATGTGTTTTCCATGGACTAACCAAGGCACCAAATCCAACAACATTAAGAAAATATGAGAGTTAAATTATAGGAAGTAGCTGATTTAGGGTTTACTAACTTAGGGTTTAATAGAATATAGGAGGATGGGAAGTTGAGACGGGACGAAGATGATAGTGTGGTGCGTAGTGATGAAGGTAGTGAAATGGAAGTAGGGTGATGATTGAAATTGGGATAGATAGAGCTCTAGATTTTCTTAGACGAATGGAGAGGATGATGATGGATGATGATGGATGTTGGTGATGGATGGAACTTATAGATGATCTACCTAGGATCCCAACATTATTCTGGGATCAAGTTGTCTTCCTGATGCAAATCAGCCTCCTCGTCTTCTTTTTTGATACGCCAAGCATTTTTTGATACCAAGAAAACCATTGTTGGACCTTCAAAAACTCACTTTCTTTCGATCTGCCTTTTTAGGAGAAAGTGAGCTTAAATATGTCTTTTAATAAAAAATGGGAGCTCAATTAATAGACCCAACCATATAGATGGATGGAGGACATAAAGACAAACCTACCCATAAAATTACAGGTCAATCAGTTCTAAATCGTCAAATATCAAGCATGGAAGTTTGGTGATTCTCATAAACTGATTTCATATAAATATTCTCTCTCCTCATAACCATCACAGTTGCATGATAAAACATGTAAATTAATGGGTTAATTTTGGGGAATTTACACATTTTTATGCATAAAAAGGAATATCAATGTATGATGTAAATATGATACCTATTATTAGATTGGGATTCTAATTTTTGTGGATTTAATCATATTTTAAATAATTTATCTGACATTTTAAATAATTTGCTTCTTATTCAAGTGGGCTGATTGAAAGATAGTGAGTTTTTGAGATCCATCGAGTGTTTTCTTGGTGCCTTGGGTGTGTGGGAATTATCAACAGATAAGAGGGAGAGCTTACCTACAGTAAGCATCTTCGAAGTACATTGTTCTTTCTAAACAATGCCAGTGGTTTTCACTACACATCCCACTTTTCTATCATCACCATAAGTCCTTCAAATCCCATCTTAACTCCTTCATATCATCATCATACTTTTAACTATTTTGTTAATTATTGTATTTGACTCGTTCTCTACCATATTCCCGTCACGCTTCACGTCACCTTTATTTCATTCTTACATTCACTTGCTAATATCAAACTTGAATTGTCACAATCTACTAACTACTCTCCTCGACTTAATATCACTATCTAGCCTCGTATTTCCTCATCACTTGATTTCATTTTAAGAATTATCTCTTCTCATCTTGATAATTACCATATTAAGAATACTAAATCCAAAATCATCATTCCCTATGGAGACGATCCACACTCATCACTAGCTAAAAAATTACTAAGTGAGTACATGTTTATATTATTATTGAATAATCTCAAATACTAATGACAAATTAAAACATATTAAAATTGTCCAATAATCTTTATAAGTCTTACTTTCTTGATTATTTATGCCATATTTACTAATAAATTTATGATTAATTTAACCTAATTGATAGGTTGACACTACTGCAGTACAATAGAGGCCTTATGCAACCACTACGGGAATTGGTGCTCATGGGTACCCATTACACAAACCATTGTATTTGCCCAAGCCCACCACAATGGTCCTGTCGCTACACACAAACACACGAACACAAGGGCATTGCTAACTCCACTATGGACTCAAATGTCTTAAACATTAAGGCTGGGCCTTGCCAACATGGAGACCTAAACGTAGACTTATCTCGGCCCCTGATCTGAAATCTTTAAAATTGTCTAATAGACCAAAAATCAGATCATATTGGCAACACACAAAAGTGAAAAACTAATTTTTAAGGGAAGGACGAGTTGTAGATGGGTTTGAGAGAACACAAAATTGAGATACTAGGCTACCAAATAAATGTAGGAGAGTGATAGATATTTTTTAGGTAAAAATTGTCAAGCTATGAGGCCTTGATCAACTTAATCCGATCTTGATTATCAAGAAGAAGATTGAATTGAAAACATATCTTACAATAAAAAACATAAATTCATATCACCTAGTGAGTAACAACTTCTGGTGTTACACTAAATCGAGTTTCTAATCAGATTGAGATGACAATAATCTACATTTGGAATCATGTTCACATTGAAAGGAGGTGTAATGTCTTGTAAGAGTTCCAAGCAAATCAATACTAGGAGCTCGATGAGAGAAGCTGTTTATATTCCAGCAAATGAACCTGCCAAGGAAGTACTCATGTTGAAGAAATTCATCCATGAGCTTGGTGTTGTTCTTTCAATCTCCAAACCTATTCAATTGTTGTGTGATAACAATGGTGCAATAGCATAAGTGAAAGAGCTACAGTCTTATCAAAAGTCAAAGCACATTATGAGCATATTTCACTTGAATTTAAAGAGATCATTGCTCAAGGAGATATTGTGATATAAAGGGTTCCACCAACTGAAAACATAGTGGATCCCCTAACAAAGGACATTATTTAGCTCTATCACTTGTGCTATTGCACCGTTGCTCATGAAGCTTTTGAGCGTCATTGTGAAACAATGGGATTGTTGAATCGGGGTGATTGACGTTAGTCCAAGTGGAACATTTATGGATATTACATGGCCATCAAGCCAAGCACACCACCATGTTTTTATTTCAGTCCACTGAATGAAATATTTCATCATTATTATTCACGTGTGATGTTTATAATGAGGTCTATGAATATTCCTATTAAATGGATAGCTGAGGTGGTCTTCAAATTATTCAGATATAATAGCACTATATAATCATACTTATACAATAGCTATGGTTGATCCTATGGCCTTTCGCTTGGAGACACTAAGGATAGATATTGGGCCCTTAGCTTGGAGACACTAAGGATAGAAGATTCCATCTGTATGAATCCCTGAATGGTATTTTACCTAAACATTAATTAGGTTGATTTATGTCACGTTGTATAAGTGAATTGTAATATACCTAAGACACCAAGGACATCTTCTAGATGGAAAAATATGTTTTAACTATGGATCACAAGTCTCTAATCATGGAATTAAAATAATCCGTACCTCAGACATAATAAGAAGTACACATAGATGATTGTGTGGTCAAGATGGATTCATCCGTTCTTGATATAAACTGAGATTGACTCAGGAAAGACATTGTAGTTAAATCTTCAGGCATGTTTGTGAGGATATTGGAGAAGGGTTTCTCTAATGATACACATTATGCATCAATACTAATTGAATGACAGAATAGGATTTCACAATGAACCATACCGTAAGTAGTT
The DNA here is from genome assembly GCF_029677425.1 of Wolffia australiana. NCBI lineage: Eukaryota > Viridiplantae > Streptophyta > Magnoliopsida > Alismatales > Araceae > Wolffia > Wolffia australiana. The sequence goes on from NC_135842.1 coordinate 11,434,559, forward strand.
CGGGAGTCTCGTGCAAACAAAGCTTCGGTGGGAGAGTTTAAACACTACTCAGTATCTTTTAGAGCATGAGGTGTAGCTTGGTACCCCATGGGCTGTAAACTTAACCTATCTATGGGGTTAAATTGGTCCTCAATTAACTAATCTATATGTTGATATATTTAATTAATAAGGTTGACTAATAATTATACTAGACCACTAACATTATTAACTAGAATGATAAGTGGGCCTACAATGTCACATGCATAAGATCATAAGGACATTGGTTGATATATTTACACTTAATGGGTTTTAGTGAAATATCCTAAGTAAAATATAAATAGGGGAGGGGAACCCATTTTAGGTACATAGGCCAGCTATAGGTGAGCGCCCCCCATTTTCTTCCTTTATGAGCTTTCTCAACTTATGGTGAGAAGATCCAGAATAATTTCAAGAAGAGTTGGAGGAGAAGAAGAGGAAATCCAAGAGTAACTTGATCGCCTTCATACTTCTAGAGGCTGAACATGTGAACAGCTTCAGAACAAACTCCAAGGGAGAAAGTCAAGGGTGAAACAAGTTTCGCATAAGGTGCACGATGTTTTAGAGATCGATTTGTAGTCATTCACAACTTCTACTGCATAAAAAATAGTTCTCTAGTCTCTAATCAAGGCACAAGAACCCATCACCTTGTGCTTAATGTAATGCCCATGACCATCGATGTATTCTTACTCCTGTGGTAATAAAATACGTTGATGTTCTGCTATGTGCTTAGCCCAACCTCCTTAACCCAAGAAATCTTGAGCATATGCAAAGATAGTTCCATTGTCTTCATAAAACTTCTCAATGTTCCTGTCCTAAGCGTCGAAGCCGGTGCACGCTCATTCTGAGCATTGGTTCTTAGCTCTGGATTTGACCGTGTGACACTAGCCACACATGTCTTTGGTTGTGCAACCCACCTGTGGTTGTGATAGCATGTGAGCCCACCACCACACTAGTTGTGCATAAGCTTGCAAAGGCTCTACATAGTGCAAATTGTACCTGAGCTCGTGCTTGTGCACACACATTACATAGTATAGCGCAAAATATCTTATTTATTTACAATTTTCTCACCTTTTTCATTAATTATTCTAACCAAAATACTTTGGTTTTTAAAAATTTTGAAGACCGGATTTTAAAACCTATTTCCCTGACAAATAACCTCTTATCTATGATATTTTTATAGAATCATTATGGTGAAAGTTTTAAATATTATTCCATAAGTATATTTCTAAAAAAAAATAGAGTTTAATGCTAACATTGGTATACTTATGTTACTAATAAATGAATCATTTTAAAAATACTATAAATATTTTTAAATAAAAATATCTTATAGTTTTCTACACACACAATATGGCTCTTTTTGTCTATTACAAATTGCTCGTCTAGGGAGACAGAGCGAGTGTGTGACAAAGTCAAAGTGAGATAAATACATACAGTTAAAGAGAGAGACACTGTCATTCATATGATTGACATTGTGATATTATTAAATACCTTTAAACTCCAATTTAGTCCAGTGAAATATATATTTTTCCTGGAATCTAAATAATTCATTGAAAGTATCACTTTTCTAGTACATATGATATTTATCAACATCTATGTTCTATTTATAACTCATCCATTTATAAGATGTTGAGAGATTTAAGATAGATGAAAACTTGACTGAATTTTTGCCTAAAACTTTTTGTTCTTAACAAAGAAGGAACCACTTTTATTATTACTATTTCCACTTTGCTGATGCATTGAACAACTAGTATAAAGTATTCTGATTCTGGGCATGAATACGCCATGAATCTAGTGCCGAAACTCTGGGATACAAATTTTATTGAAGCGGACATTTTTTGGACCTCTCTGTCTCAAGCAAACATATGTGAAATATCAAAATGGAGAGCTATCAATGCTAATACGGGGAATGGTAAATGAAATATAAAATAAAAGGACAATTATGTTACACCTTTGTTGTGAGGAACGAGAATGATTGTCAATGGTTGTAGACATGAAAATAATGATAATGCATAAATGTTTCTGAGAATATATTAAAAAGGACAAAAAGTATAAGAAAACTGGTCAAAGAAAAAAAAACTAGAACCCAGCCAATGTTCTTTCAGTTATGCATTTGCTGTGAAGAGCTGAAAAGATAGTGCCGCTAATGGTAGAAATATACAACTAGATACAAATTTGATTATGATAAACAATAATTATCATCGAATTAATGAAAGAATAAAGTGAAAATAAAACATGAGAGGAAGGTTTATCTTGCAATGCAGAGGTCTAAAACAATATAATCAGTGCTTCTAAACAACCAAAATATAATTGTGCACTGTAGCAAACACCTAGTAAAAGTATTTTCTACAAATATCCAGAGCAAGAACAATATTAATGTAATAAGACACCAAAGAATAATACTAGGGCTGATCTAAAGTTTTTACATTTCATCTTAATCAAAGAAGTAAGTCAACCATTTTATGGACAATACTCATGTAATAAAAGAGTAATACTAGGGCTGAACTAAAGTCTTTAACTTACTTTTCATGTTACTCAAAGAAGTAAGTCAACCATTTTATGGACAAGACTAATGTAATAACAGAGTAATACTAGGGCTGAACTAAAGTTTTAACTTTTCATTTTACTCAAAGAAGTAAGTCAACCATTTTATGGACAAGACTAATGTAATAACAGAGTAATACTAGGGCTGAACTAAAGTTTTAACTTTTCATTTTACTCAAAGAAGTAAGTCAACCATTTTATGGACAAGACTAATGTAATAACAGAGTAATACTAGGGCTGAACTAAAGTTTTAACTTTTCATTTTACTCAAAGAAGTAAGTCAACCATTTTATGGACAAGACTAATGTAATAACAGAGTAATACTAGGGCTGAACTAAAGTTTTAACTTTTCATTTTACTCAAAGAAGTAAGTCAACCATTTTATGGACAAGACTAATGTAATAAAAGAGTAATACTAGGGTTGAACTAAGGTTTTTAACTTTACATTTTACTGAAAGAAGTAAGTCAACCATTTTATGGACAATAATAATGCAATAAAAGAGTAATACTAGGGCTGAACTAAAGTTTTTAACTTACTTTTCATTTTACTGAAAGAGGTAAGTCAACCATTTTATGGACAACTGATGCACAAAATTATTTATTTTTTTAAAGAACATGAACTGCATTGACTGCAGGGAAGTCCCCATTTTGCAGTCTTTCCCGGTTACTCTTGAGTTCTTCGCTCCGTCCCCTTCCCGATGCCAACGGAGCTTCCTCACATGGCGTCTGAATCCCAGTTGCAGGCGATCAAGGTAACTTTTTTGAGATTCCCCCGTACTGTTTTTGTCGTAATCTTGCGCTTCGAAGCTTTTGCCATGCGCTGGGGTCATGTTTTAATGGTTGATTTTTGATTCAGAACGCGAAGGTGCTAATGGTTGGTGCGGGTGGTATCGGCTGCGAGCTTCTCAAAACCTTGGCACTGTCGGGCTTCGCGGACATCCACATCGTAAGAACTGTCTAGCATTTTGCTCGGTTGGATGGAATGATATGGGTTTGTCGCCGTTCGATTGAGATTGGTATTTTCTTCTGGCGAATCTTATAGCTTTGATCTCTTCCGCGCTGTCCCCTGGGAAAATCCTTTGCAGATTTGGCCTAATGTTCTTGTTCGAACTCCATCGTCTATAATTCTGTCATAAATATTACTCCGATAGCTTTATTTCTTTGAATCGGCGGCAAATTGTGACATAACTCTCGCGCAATGGTGAAATTTTTTTGTTATATACTTCTTAGTGCTTTAGGATGCGAATTTTCTGCTACCTTAGTCGTAAACTACGGCAACTTAGTGAAAATTTTTATTAGTCTTTATAGTCGGGACCGTGCGAACCACCGGAAGTGAAAGAATCGGAGAAATTTCCCTAATGGGAGCCAATGTTGCCCATGTGGGGAAACATATCGATAGTTTTAAATATCTTCAGTTATTACGACTAAGCATTTTTGTGTCTTTGATTCTTACTGAAGATCACTCTCTCATGTACGTTTGAGCACTTGGATCATTGAATTTTTTGAAAGACGTATCATGTGTCGTTCTCATCTGGGAAAAGATAACCAAAGTCTGTTATGTATTTCTTTGATGTGATTTATAGCATCGAGTGTTTCAAAACTTCGGGGTTTGGATCTGAAAACCTTTTTATTTTTTCTTGACTGCGCTACGTACGTTATGTCATTTATGTCGTTAGTTAAAGCGGAGGATATTGGTTGTGTTGTTTCATGTAAGTGTTTGTGGATGGTACCAAAAAACCATAGAGAAAAATGTTGATCTAGTTAATGGTGTTGACGTGAATTTTTCGCTTACAGAAGAAGAAACATGTACATCCGAGCTGGATAAAACTGGCTTTGTTCTTTGCGTGATCTATTTTGTTGATTCAAGTCTTCAGTGTCCTGCTCAGTGAATTCATATGACTAGGACATTCTAACGATGCATCCAATTTTTTTATTTTGAAGTCCAATCAGTTTTTTAAATAATTGTGGGAACTGAAAATTGTGAAATCAAGGTGGTTTAACCTTAACATGCTACTTATGCCCTATCCGAGCTCAAAAACTCAGAGCAGGGTACATATTGAATATTACAACATGGTTATGCTGCTGGCTTGGGCTTATGCGCTAGGTAGGCTTCTTTTCAAAAAAAAAAACAACATGGTCATGTAGTGATGAAAGAAAGATTATGTTACGAATCTTCAAATCTTCTCATTAAGGGAGCCTTACAAAAAGATCCGAGGGGATACAACAGAGGAGGTGGACATAATTTCTACTTGTCGTCGATTATGGAAACAAAAGGTTCCTTTAAAAATTAGGATCAATGGCAGGCTGTTCCTTAGACAGCAGTTGATTTTTTTTTTTTTTGAAGAAATAGAGGAGAGATCACATGAAATCGGTGACCTTCCCATTGTGATGTTCATATCTGAACATTAAATACAAAAATGGCCTACACGGCTGCTCCGTGTCCTGGAAATGGGCCTTTAAACCATGCAGAGGTAAAACACGCCGCTGCTTGTACACGCCACTGCTTAGACGGTGGTTGATGACAAGAGTCCTATGTAAGCGCATACTACCAGATATATTGGCATTGTGTCCCATGTGCGCACAGTGAGAGGACTACTCACATTTGATCTTCGATTGTCCTTTTGCCCGGGCAATGTGGCGAGCACAGCAGCTACGTGGGGTGGATGTGACATCCGACAAGGCTTTTTGGAACTTGCTATGGGACGGCGCGTGCAAATGATGGTCGGGGTGGGGAAGGACCCTCACGGTCCTTTGGGCAATATGGCTGCACCATTATTACATCGTGCTCAAGGGAAGAGCTGTCCCGTTAGATAACGTCCTAAATCATGTGAAGAACAGTGTTTCTTATTGGTCTGGGGGTGGTGACGGACAAAGATGATCGGTCGTGTAATTGTAATGCTTATATATATATAAACATAATTGGGTTGATCACTGGTTTCGGGTGGTCTTCCCTACTTTTATTTCAAAAAAAATGTTACAAATCTTCCAAAGACTTGCAAGAAACGCCCCAGAAGGGAAAGGCGGGCGCCCATTCACACCTAGGAAGATGGAGATTGGACAGGAAAAGGGAACAATCTAAATATATCCGTCTCCCTCCCAAAACGTAGCGTTCTGTTTTGGAGTTGTTGAGACTTCTGAGGCTGGGCGAGAGATCCTCCGTCCAGAAAGGGGGAAGCGGCGGCTTGGTTCCCTGTGTACCATTCTTCACTCTTCCTATTCTCCATTCTCCCTTCACTTCTCCATCGTTTGTCCTTGTCATATGTCTCTTTAACAATGGACATTATCCGATTGCTGTATACTTTATGGAGTTCTTTATATTTTCATTGAAGTTCTACATTGGCATCATATCAGATTATAATACAATGTGAGGTTTTCTGAGAAAGGAATAATTGTCTTAAAGAAGATGAAAAATGTTTTCATATTTTCTAGGAAAATTGGTTTAATTCATGACATCGCTAATTCTGAGAACTTAAAGAGTTGGCGCAGCAAAATAACGTGTCAAATAATTTTATCTCCAGAAGCTAACGTGGAAGTACCTTAATCATATTCTGGTGCCACTTCCATTTTCATGCCATGAGCACTAGTGCCAGGAATGATTTTATCAGTTTTTTAATGCTGATCGAGCTTTAGTTTTCCTGTCAAGCTTTTCTGAAGAACTTAATGGTTGGTTCTTCCATGTAGGTCGATATGGACACAATTGAAGTGAGCAATCTCAACAGACAGTTTCTATTTCGTCAGCACCACGTAGGACAATCTAAAGCCAAGGTACTGTATTTTTATCAGTTTCATGACAAATCACAGTCTGCAATATGTCAGCTAAAGTTGCAGTTGCATACTTTTGTTACATTTCACATTGATGAGGAGTCCATTGGCTTGTTTCGTGTTTCCAATTGCGAAATTAGGTTGCACGAGATGCAGTTTTGAAGTTTAGGCCTAACATATCGATTACACCGCACTACGCCAATATCAAAAATCCAGATTTCAACGTTGATTTCTTTAGACAGTTTAATGTCGTATTGAATGGTCTGGACAACTTAGATGCCAGAAGGCATGTAAACCGGCTCTGCTTGGCTGCTGAAGTTCCTCTGGTAGAGAGTGGTACCACAGGTTTTCTTGGACAGGTAATCTGGAACATTTGTCATATTTATCTAAAATATATCTGAATGCTTCTTTGTTCGCCTGTTTTATTTTATGTGCCTCAACTAAATCTGTTCTCGTTATTTTGAGCTGTACTTGCAGTTTCATGCTCTACTTATGATAATATTCCAAAATGGTGAATTTTTTCTTCTAATGACGTTTGGGTAGACATGCTCATATTTATCTTCTCGTTCGCCCAATTTTATTCCATCTTTCATGAAAGGCGTTGATTATTATATTTTTTTAGCCAGAAAATTCGATCTTCTACAAAGTCTGGAACATGCAAGGTGATGCATCAACAGGCAGCTCAGTTATTGTTATCCTGTTTTCTGAGTCTTTGCTATCTGATTCTTCGTGATATTTGGACTGTTTTTCTTCATTTATTGGACTGTTTGTCTAAAATGGCAAATGTGATTTCTCTTAATCATATTTCCTGGGGACTGATGATCAGATTTTGTTGTGAGATCTGGAGGGCTGGAGCCGTAGCCGACAAGCAGAAGAATAAAGCAACAGAGGAAAACTTTCTTAACTCTAACTACACCCATGTACCCCTGGATATGCAGGGATACTAATATGGACCATACATTAACGGGCCTACTAAGTAGAAAAGAAGTACAAAAAATAGAAAGTACACAGAATAGGGATGTAAATAATGGTAGTAGACTGTCAGCTAATATTTGTCAACCAAAACTTTTTTCAAACCTTGTGTATTAATTATTTCTGTTTTCCGTGTCAGGCATATTTTTTATTTTGGAGTGGAATGTTGCCAATTCACATGTGATGCTATGTTAAGCTTGTTTTTTCTAGTGGGATTTTGACAGACGTCTGTCACCAGTGAACTTGAGAATACCTTTCATTTATTTATTGAAGAGTTGGGTACCTTACGCGACAGGTGTGATTTGTCTCTATTCCTACATAATGATAATTTTGTCAACTTTGCAAAGCTAGGGGAAGAGTTTGGAGATCGTGGTAGGGACGGACCCTCTCCCCTTGAGAACATAATTTTTGGGCATAAACTCACGTACTTCCATGCCATATTCGTATGTCTTAAATCAGATCATGCTGCTAAAAACTACATAGACTATGCTACCAAAAACTGATTGGACATTTTCTCCTTTCTGTCCAGCACACCCCCATCAAACTGGTCAATGAAAGACTTTGTGGACAGCTTTGATATTGTGGATGGGCTTGGGGTAAAAAGTATAAAAGTATAATGTTCTCCTTTCTCTGGCCATGTACCTGGAACAACTCCTTCAGTGTCAAAGCTGACCTGATAGCTCCCAATAGCCCAAACAACTCCTCCAGCTCCAGACGGAAGGAAATCCCACTCACTAGAAGTCTCTTGCTAGATGAACTAGAACCGCCAGAAGTTGTCTTGCACTTGACACCCAACTGTCAGTTTAAATCCGCCTCTTCATGAATTAGTCTCACACCTGGGTCGGTGGCCCTGTCCAACTAGTTACCACATGCTGCTCCATATTCCTCCATTATTTGAGTCATTCCCGAGGGACTTTGGCAGCTTCCCCGAATATTCAGAAATTTTCTACAGAGGCACTTTGTAAAAGCCAGAATATCCTGGGGCAATGAATGGTTGCAGTCATACTCTGAGCAAATTCAGGCTAACTCAACTAGGAGAGCTTAGTTGAAGCATGATGGCGCCATTGCTGTTCCTGGTGGCAGACAGATTATCTTCAACTCTGCTTCCTGAATCATACCAGTCAGGGGTGGAAAATTTTGGAAAAAAAAAACCCATATTCATTCAGGTCACGTGAGCTCATATTTTTAACGTTTTACATCAGTCTTCTTGCATGATTATTATGTGAAAACCATCCAGGGTTATGTGTCCAATTAGAGGAAGCACAAAGACAAATATTTAAAAACATAAAAATGCATGTCATGGTTGTCACTCCCCTCAAGTTGGTCGGTAGATGCTCTGCAACACCAACTTGTCCAGCAGCCAGTTGAAGGCGGTATTGCCCCTGGCACTCCTTTTGTTAGTATATCTGCTACTTGATTCTCAGATTTGACATGCTGGAATTGGATGCTCTTTTCATCAAAATTACCTGGTCATTCTTCCCAGGGTCATGTGCAATGCCCGTTGCAGACTTACTGTCACATTATATTGTAGCTGAACAGTCTTTAGACATATTGAGCACTTCAAGTATTCCACAGCAATTCACAGATCCCTTTGGCTACTGCCCTGAATAAAGCTTCTGTCCTTGATTTATCCTCCACTTTTTATTTCTTGCTTTGCAATGTAATGACATTTCTCTCAAGGAGTGAGCAGAATTCTGTCATCGCACGCCTGTCCTCTGATGAAAAACAGAAAAATAACATGCCGAAACTGGCATGTCCACTGATGTAATGGTGGCCATTTCGTACCTTAGGAAGATCCCTTACTCACCAAGGGTTGGAGGTTCTGAACTGGCCAAACACTTGTTTTTCACCTTTTTTCTGGGCCAAACGATGGAAAGCCCAGGCCCAATTTAGCAAGGGACTGGCCCATTTGATCTGGTTGGCGTGGCGGAGATTTGTGGCCTTTTCTTCCTGTAGATGTCCTCTATGAATTACAGACGATTCTTTGCCATATCTATGTTCTATCAATCTGTGCTCGATGTACTTGCGAGCAGGCCACCTATCTTCTGGCGGCATCATCTTCTTCTCCAGTCCCGTTTGTCAGAATTTGCTGGATAAGTGTTTTTCTCATGGATTTCTCTCAGAAGCTCATTTATGATTTTAATGCGCTGGTACCGTTAGCTTTGAGGGATTGCAGAAAATAATGTAGAAAATGTTCGGTGTTGGGGGGGAGATCCAGCCTCCATTGAACATAATATTGGGCTTAAACTCCGATACCTTCATTCCATTCAATCTCTCATAAATAGGAAGATAGAGGATTTCGAATTTATATAAAACAGCCTTTTAGAAAACTAACGGGCAATTTATTCTATCGTTTGACAAATTTAAGGTTAACTTTGGAATGGCAAATATTAACGATGGTGAATCTATATTCTGATTATTAGGAAATAAAAATAACCCTGTATTATGGTGCATGCAGTTCCAAGGTTGATCACTGTTCTCGGGTGTTCTCCCTTTTTTCAAAAAAATAGTGCATGCAGGTCCAATTATGTCTTGGAATCCCCTAAAAAATTGTCTCATAAAATTTGGGCTCGCTATGGTTAGTTCCTTTTTGTCCGAAAATGTGGGAAGAGACAAATTAATGAGAAGTGGGACAATCGGAGAAGAGGCCTTAACCACCATTTTTGGATGGACAGATGTTCTCCGTAATCTCTTCAGCTTGAAAAACATTGCATCTATGGCCAACCCCTCCCTTTGATCATCAACTTTGTCATCTATTTCTGTCTCTACATGAATCCTTCTGAGAGATTTGTAAACTTTCTTTCACAGAAGCGATATCATCCACATGCATGTTTGTACGAGTTAATTCTTAAAGCTTGGGAAGCTGGGTTGCACATTTCCCTTGACTTCGAATGGTATTAAATAACTCTTGAGACTATTTCTCATGAATCAAGGATCAGGCAAGATAAATGAACTAACTTGCGGGATTATTTCTCTATAAACTATATTTTATGTCAATGATCTAATGGTGTGCCGTTTCACCAAATCCTGTTCCTCCGATTTCTTTTTCTTTTTTGGTTCCTCGATGGTCTGATGAAGTCCTGATTATTCATGGAAAGGTTACCGTTCACGTCAAGGGAAAAACAGAATGCTACGAATGCCAACCAAAGCCAGCTCCAAAAACGTATCCAGTCTGCACCATCACTAGTACTCCTTCCAAGGTACTCAATTCGACACAATCATTGTAGATCCTTTTTCATTTTCATTTCACGAATGCAGCAGTAAAATTAAAAAATAAAGGGTATATTTTTGAAAAAAATGCTTGCAAAAAAAAACTTTTGAAAAGTACTTTTGTTGGCACATAGTGTTGGGTAGTCATTCTATCCTCCAATCATCCAAAATGAAAAAAATACTTTTGTTTAAACATCAAATGATTATTAAGTTCTCTTCATGGTGTAGTAGCAATTGATTGTTGTCATATCTAGTTAAAAGCTTCGGTATGTAAGATAAGTTTCAGAGGAATTAAAGATCTAGTATTTCCGATGAAATTCAGTCTGTTCTATGCTCTGGTGTAAATAGAAAAATCCGCGCGTAAATTGGAATTATTCGCTGTTACAGCGGGGTAGTTGAACAAGAAATAGATGATTAGCACCGAACAAGAAAAAAACTACTGATTATTGATAATATGCCATCTTTAAGGTTTATTATGCATATTAGCTTAAAGGGTTGAAGAGAGAAGGTCTGTTCAATGCATCCGCTAGATCAATAAGATGAGATTATTATGCGAGAATTTTTGAAGGTATAAAAATTACTGCTCCGTTTCATTGTGTGGTGAAATTATTGTTTTCACCACGCTGAGTCATATTTTGATGTTTATTTGCTTCACACAGTTTGTGCACTGTATCGTATGGGCAAAGGAGCTGCTTTTTGCAAAGCTATTTGGAGACAAGAGCCTGGAAAATGACCTGAATGCGCGTTCCAGCCAAAATGGGGATGCCACAAAGCCTATCAAAGACATATTTGAGCGTAAACCAGATGAGGATTTTGCCCAGTATGGTAACAAAATATTTGACCATGTTTTTGGTCACAACATTGAAGCTGCCTTGGTTAATAAAGAGACCTGGAAGAACCGAAATATGCCTAAACCAATATACATTAAAGACGTCTTATTGAGCAATGATACACAGAAAAATGGAGCCCTCAGTAACTGCGGAATAGATGGGCCAGAGGTTTCTGCCGCGCAGTCTCTTGGACTTAAGAATTCTCAGGAGATTTGGAGTCTTGCGGACAATGGAAGGGTCTTTCTGGAGTCCTTGCGGTTATTTTTAGGAAAAAGGCATCAGGTAAATCCACGCTGATAACTTTTATACGTTTACTTTTGGACATTTTTTGATAATTTAAAGAAAAGCAGGAAATTGGGAATTTAGTATTTGACAAGGATGATCAGTTGGCTGTTGAATTTGTCACGTCTGCTGCGAATATAAGAGCTATATCCTTCGGCATTCCTCCTCACAGTCTGTTTGAAGCAAAAGGGATAGCGGGTAACATTGTTCATGCTGTTGCAACTACTAATGCTATTATTGCTGGGTTGATCGTGATTGAAGCAATTAAAGTTCTCCAAAATGATTCTCAAAACTACAGGTAAGTGTTTGACTCCTTTGATTCATCCCTTCCTGTTGTCGCAGTTTCACCTTTTCAAGTTATTTCATGTCATTTAGAAAAAATGTCATATAATTTGAAAATATTCTTCAGCAAAAGTCACTGGTTTATGTGCAGGATGACTTATTGTGTTGAACATCCAATAAGGAAGATGCTCTTGATGCCTGTAGAACCCTTTGAGCGTAGCAAATCTTGTTATGTTTGCTCCGAGGTATGTTCTATCCAAAAAACTAATTGCTCATTTGTTGGCCTGTAATGATGACAAGCTATTTTCCTTGGGTCGACTTGACGTGACAGACCGCATTGTTACTGGAAGTTAACGTTTACAAGACAAGGCTAAAAGACTTCATTGAAAAAATTATCAAGAGGAAGCTTGGAATGAACTGCCCAATGGTAATGCAAGGCTCGACCCTGATCTATGAGGAGGGCGACGATCTTGAGCCTGATATTCTTGCCAGTTATGCTTCAAACGTTGAGAAGGTTCCGTAGAATGCTTTTCAAAAGTTTATCTAGAATTATCCAGTTATCCTCCTCACGGTTGTCGCATTTGATCATTTCGTTTTGCTTTCATGTTCTTTCAGGTCTTTTCTCAGCTTCCAGCCCCTATCGTGAGTGGTACCATTCTCACAGTGGAAGATCTGCAGCAGGAATTCTCGTGCAATATCAATATCAAACATAGGTTTGTTATTTACACGACATACGATGCTTCACGAGCTTAGTTTTGTTGACATAAAACTACGTTTGGTGTACGATATCTTTCTGCTGGTTCATGCAGATTTTCTTCTGGCCTAGGATATCTTTACATTCGTTTGAAAACTTTTACTCCTTGGGTACGTTGAAAACCGGTTTCTAGTTGTCTAGGCCCAAGTTTCAAGGTTTCTGCTTGGATCTTGCACGCAATCCCATGTTTCATCTGTTGATTTTACTTTATTCGGATACAAATCAAATGTCGTCAGACATCAGTAGCATGTGATTTCTTGGCTTTATCATTTCAATTCTTTGTTGTCTGCCTCATTTTGATGTTCTCCTAGCGCAATTATTCACCAAGTTTCTTAAAGAAAGTCATTTGATTGATCAAGATGAACGTATTTTTTGTCTTAACAGTTTTCTTTCGTTCCCTCTAGACACGATAATATAACAAAGCTGCTTTAGTAACGTCTTATTTTTGGCCTCCAAAAACTAAGATCATGGTCATGACCCGGATTTTTAAAGCTTTGGAAGAGGCAACTTGCCAGAGGCTCCCCTGCGCGTCAGCATTTAATCACTTATTTGAGAATGAGATTTTCGAGTAGGATAGGTTAGACGTTCAGAACAGGATTCCTCTCACGGATGGGAAACCTGCTGTTGTTGCGGCGTTTCTGAATCTTTTTCTGCCGTATTTGTAAAATCTTCTTTCCCCCGACATCCTTTCAAAATTGATGGGAATTCACTTTCCTGATCTTGTCGGATACTAAATTAGTGCTGCCAATGTTTTTAGTTGTGTATAGGTTCAGAACATAGAAGAATGCTGCAATAGATAAGCGTGAATATAAAATTTCTAGTTTTGTGTGATAATCCTTTTTGAATAAATAGTTTTATGTGGTTATGATCTCTTATTTTTTTAATCTTTCCTGAAAAAAGGGATGATTTTGACGACGAGAAAGAGCCTGAGCAGATGGTCCTCTCTGGGCTGATTTCCAAGGATAATGCCTCCAATGGTGGCGCTACTCCCACTCATCAAGAAGAAGCAGAAACTTCAGCTATAGTCGGAAGCAAAAGGAAACTATCAGAGATATCAGATGTTAACTCATCAGCCAAAGGCACGGATGTCGATGAATTGGCTACGGTAACTGTCGACGATGGGGAAGACGATCTGCTGGTGTTAGATGCCGAATGGGAAGTCAGCAAGAAGCCCAGAAGACCGTTGGAACAGTAATTCAACCTCATGGTATGTTACTTATATACCATGATCTCTCTCTCTCTCTCTCTCTCTCTCTCTCTCTCTCTCTCTCTCTCCCCACTTCATTCTCTTGGTCTGGCCTCCTCAACATTTGCCATTTCACACAGGTCATGGTCTCTCTTGCCACACACGAAGGGACTACATCTAACCTCTCTCTTTCTTCCTCTCGCTCCATCCCATTTCCTTGCCTTTCTATATCATTCTCCATATATTCCACTACCCGGTAGTTTAGTGAGCTTATGACAAGTGACATAGGTATTTTGTATTGGGGAATTTCACCAGATGCCTGGCCCTTTAGTTTTGCCTTAGTGCTACCAAAAGAAAAATCATGTGTCAAGCTTTAGGCTGTTTCTAGTTGGCCACATCTTTAAAGTGTATAAACATGTATTTTGCTAACCCCCCGTTTTGGCTACATATTTTGAACTGTTTTTGGAAAATTTATTGGAAACAAGGGTGGTCTGTTGTTTAATTGATATTACTCTTGTTTTTTGACACGAGTTATTTGGTTTCCAGGTTCCAGTTTATACTTGAGATTAATATTCGTTAACCATCTCACTTTGTGTTCATCAAAGTTCAGATAATATTTTGATGAGGGGAAGTTGGATGGTAAGGTATTCTAAAATTTGTGATTATGGATTTTTAGAGTATGCGGTTAATTTCAGGTGCAGTTAAAATTTCGGATGCAGTTAATTAAACGAGCCAAGTGAATATAACGTCATTTGCATAAATCATGACCCCGCCTATTCAATAGTGGTTTGTAGTTTTGAAGAGTGTTAAGAAAATTAGAAAAATGAAGTCTACTTCATTCATGGTCCTGGGCTTGAGTCTCTACCTTCATGAAACAACATCTTTATCTCATTTTACCACATAAATTTGCTTGGTATCATTTATAAGAGTTTTTCAAGTGAGGTACTTAAAATGAGTAAATTCAGGGCATACATTCTGTAAATTTATAAGCTTTATAATTATTTAATACACTTGGAGTAATTTGAATTTTGACAAGCATTATGATTATCTGGTTAAGTGGTGCTCCTTGACCAATATGTCATGAGTCTCAGGAAGGTGGAGAGTCTTCATCTGACATCCAAGATAAAAGGAGCCATGATCATGCACTAAATAAATTTGTCATTTTGAATTACCGTTTTTACGCCTACAATTAGCCATGTACGATTGAGGATACAATATAAACGTCTTATGGATCCCATATGTCATGAAAGCCGTTAAACACAACAGCAGGTCAGAAGAAATTATTGCAGTCAATATCATGCAGTCTAAGTTCACCATGGAGTACATGCAGTCCACTGCTGCCAATCCCTTCAGTTATCCCTGTGGCATTCATGGTCTATGATCAATTTTATGAGTGTTAATTAGAGAAAGAATGCAAACACCTTATTTTATGCTTTGAAGTTTCATTCAAGTTGGATTCTATTTCCAGCCCTTAGTTCTAAGTAGAGTACAATCAATGGCATCCATATCCAATATTGGTTATCAGGTAACTCGATATCCAAGATTCTAAATATGTGGTAAGCTACTGATATTGATCTTGATATTGGATACAGATATTGATAGGTTGGTGGAGACTGGAACACATACTGATGTTGATATCGATATCAATTATCACTCTGAGTATAATACTAACAATATTGATACCAATAATCAGGATAACATATATTAACTTAATTTTGGATCTCAAAGACTTTTCCTTAATAATATTGAACTCTCCTATGCAGCTTGCTTTGGGTGTTACTTATTATCCTTTAATATTTCATTACATTTTAATTTTTTTCTTTTCTACACTGTTATTTAACTTTTAACAGTCAGAAATGCCAGCTCCTCATTAATTAAGGTGGAAAGAAAGAGCACGAGGAAAATAAGTATGGACCTCTCTTCTTTACACTCGTCACTAAGACTCAAGGAAAGAGTGTCAGGAATTCGGAATGCGAGGGAGTGGTGATGACCATGTCTCCAGGGAATAGTCCTGGTAATTTAATCTGTTAATCTTTCATAATTCATCTTCACATTATCTTGAGCCAATGTTTCCTAGACTTCTTAGCTCAGTCGTTCATTCTAGTTCAGTTTTGACAAATGGTGAAATGAAGTTAATACTTATTATTGTGTTTTTTTTCTTTTGACAGTAATGTCTTCATCTATCTCACTCTCATTTCCATTTGATATATCCACATCCCATTACCTATTCCTCATATTAGTATTTGTATCATCATTGATAAATAATAAATATCACCCTCTCACCACTCTGTATTCATCACACCACAATCCCCTATTTTATATGTATCTCCTCTCGTCCCTCTCGAATCATCATTTAAATAGTATTTAAATCCTAGTATAAGTTGCCTACAGAGATGACCTTTGCCCATCACTAACTAGTCAAATTATTTTATCATTAAAGTTTTATAAATTATTATTATTAACTCAAATATCAACGACAAATTAACACCCTAAATTTGATTTCATCAAGATTCATTCTGAAGACGAAGTTCACATTTAAAGGCTCCAAGGTTATGATGGATGAAATAAACTTTGAAAAGTTAGAAAGTGAGTTTACTATAAGTGAATAAAGAAAATAAAATTCATTTATTTTGTGATACGGCAATTAGAGTCGTTAGCGGTAATGGGGCTTTATTGGAAACCTCAGAACCTGGGTCATTTAGTCTATACCATTAATTTGTATTCAATATTTTATTTTTTAAATTATTCACTCATTGCAAGTTGTGTGTTAAAATGGCTCTAAACGAGTGAGACATTCTCTCTTTTTAGACCGTGGCTGGCCACTATCCTTTTTTATAATATTGTATTATTTTCCGTAAGAATGTCTCTCTTATCTGTGACTTTTCTTAAATATGATGGCTAATTATTTTCAAAGACCAGCGACACAATCTGATTGATGCTTCAGCTATGATATCTACTAATGATTGCCTAAAATGTTGGGCCATGTCTCATATCTGATTGATATATCCATATCTTGATCTTAATAATTAACTCGTGTTTCTTAAAGAACCTTTGAATAATTATTTCTGCTTGGCATCAACTTTTGATAAAGTCAACCCGATCATGAGAGTAGAAAACAGAAGACCTACATGGTTGTTCAGGTGATGATACTTGGAATAACTCTACCACTTCTACAAAGAATATACTTTTAATGCAATTTAAACATAATTCCATGACATTTGAGCAGCGTCAAAATGATCTTGATGTACTGGGATGTCTCATATTTTTAGAACCTCTAGAAGATGGTTAAAAATTGATTCCAAAAGAACCTATTTCACCAATTAGTACTAATTTATCATTATGAGGAAAAGTTCCATGGACTAGTTTCACAAATTTCTTTTTGTGTGGTTGGCATAAAATCTGATGCACCCAAGAAAATTGTTCCCAACTTAACACAAGCTGTACAATGAATCAGCCCAAATATGGTTTTTTGAAAAAATGCCCTTATCTCTTTTATTTCATAATTTTGGTCATCAAACTTTAAGATTCTGAACAAAAGCATTATTTGGATAAAATTTGATCCCTCTTTTACTTGAATCATAGCGGCTTTCCTGATCCACAAATACATTTATCAGTTTGTGTTTGTGTTTAGATAAAAAAATTATAAGCTTGAAGAGATAAGCTTCTTGAGACCAAGAATTGGAATTAATACCATCAAACTGAGCATAGTCTCATGAAAGATCAAATCATAGCTTCCCTGTCCTTCTTAGTAATGGCACCGGCCTTTTTTACTTCATTGTGGCTTTGCAACATTTCATATTTTTTTCTTGATCCTAAAAAGTGTGACTGGATTTTCCTAATAACCTTAGAACCTTCATAAAAAAACCTTCTACGTATAGAACTAAGATTAGCATTTACTTCCATTTCTGATAAATCATTGACTTGATTTGTAACATTGTTCATTTGAATCTGAATTCACTTAGTAACAATAAAGATCAAGATCAATCGATATTTAGATATTAAGATGAAGTGTTTTCGACTCTCTTTTCCCCTGATGAAGTCATGTCGCTCCTAAACTCACAAGAGTGAGAAAGGCACATAGCAAAGGTTCTGAAATAAAGTTATTTTTAAGATCAAACTCCTAATGCCTTCTCTGAATAGTGTATTTTAATTTATCTGAACCTGCCTAGAGCAAGATACCCCTTAGAACCAAGTAATGTTGGTGAGATATATGATGGGTAATCATCTCCTGCGGTTCGAAGAGGACAGCAGAGTTCTTCCAGTTCATCTAAACCTGAGAATCTTCATTATATACACTTAACAAATAGAATGATTCTCACTAGACTGAGGACATTGATTCTTATGAACCTATGGATTGTAACAAATCATTATTACTAGCAATGACTACCTCTTCCTTTCCATATCCCTCTCCCTCCTTAGATCTTACTTATCAAGTGACATTAACTTCATATATGTAAGTAATTCAATCAGTAAAAAGGTTTAAAGAAAGGGTGATTCTATGAGTACATTGAAAGGCAGAAATGATTAGCCAGCCTATCAGCAGGTACTTTCAAGGACAAATAATGGAGGCAGACATATATAGACATAAATATTTGATCTCAACTCGTAAATTGATGGTTAGAATTCATGTTGGCTTGATGATTAGAAACCCCTGAATTGATGATTAGAAGATCTATGGATGCCCATAGAAATAAGGCACGTGAAATTGACTTACAAGTCCAAGCTTACATATTAAATAACCCGTCATTGCAAAGTTGTTGGTTCATTGGCTTCTCTTTCAGAATAATGATCCTTTTTCCCAAGTTGGTAAATTGTTTTTCTTGCAGAACCTTACT
Source organism: Wolffia australiana (assembly GCF_029677425.1). Lineage (NCBI taxonomy): Eukaryota > Viridiplantae > Streptophyta > Magnoliopsida > Alismatales > Araceae > Wolffia > Wolffia australiana. Next base: position 11,453,231 of record NC_135842.1, read on the forward strand.
GAACTACTTTTAGCATTGTCCATGTTTGGCATTCTGAGTGGTTGACATTATATGCATTATATATATTATATCATTCAGCATTTTGTATACATATTTATGTTTATTTCAATCCAGGTGCCACTAGATTTAGCAAAAAATGTATGTCTTTCATGTCTCTGTATCTTTATGGATTATTTTTGGTCTTCTTCAACTGTTGCAACATCCAACCTCAGTTGTCATGGAGGTTCGAGGACTGGGGCAAATAATTGATACATCCTCCAGGAGCCATGAGATCACCAAGTGAATTCAATGAAGAGTAATTTTGAGAGCATCAAGGATGGGGTATTTTGGAGAAGATGCATACTAGACTATCGTGACAGGCAAGAACATTTGAAGATTACAATATCTAAAACTTAACTAAGAAAATAAAGTAAGCCATATCCCAACTTCTCTGAGACAAAGACGGTAGTGGCCACCCTAAACTAGATGATTTATTATTTTGTTTTGTAGAAAACGAATACAAAATATACCTGATTAAAAGAATGTATTAAATGTAGGTATTCAAAAAATATCGTCGTTGGTTGGCAAGAATATGAGACTTTATGGTGAATTATTAGATAGTTTTGAAAATTTTAATGTGCCCCCTCTCAGTCATCTAACACCCTTCTGCTAATCATATTAAATACAACACTTTGACTAACTCATAAATAGGTCATCCTAACTCGGGGTCCGAAATTTTATGATACTGTAATCATAACTACACTAATCGATGTTAACTCCTCTAGAGGAAAAACAGACATGAATCTCATTAATTCACTATGTGTAGTCATTTAGATGTAACTCGCAGATGACTTTGTGTTGTGTAACCATAAATTCAGAAGTTATAACACCTTCTGTTGCTGGAGTTTCAATTGAAAAAAGCGCTTAAAAATCAGTAGGATGTGTGCAGAGTGTATCATTACAACCATAGGAAAACACAAATGATCAACTCAGTTTAGGATGATAGAGCTTGTGTTTTGCGAAACTTAATATCGATTCATTCCCTTATTTAGGAAATATTGAAGGCAGCTTTATTTGTCATGTCGCACAGATGAAGAGAAGTAAACAAAACTATACCCAAAAGATTCATTTCCACAAGAGGTTTCCCACCTGATACGAACCTGGATCTAGGCTCGTATCAGAGGGACGGTAGAGGGCGAGGCGAGGTAGAAGTTCCCGGGGTAGAAAGGTGAAATGGGAAAGATCGGAGAGGAGGCCGAGCAAAGGGGGGTAGGGATCGGCCGAGGACGAGCCGCCTGAAGACGCGGTGAAGTAGAGAAGATCACAAGAGAGGGGGATCGTTGAGGGAGACCAGACCTAGACGAGGAGAGGGGAGACAAGAAGACCTTTCTTCAATCTACTTCTTCTTGGCTGCCCTCCTAAAGGGAGGGCATCAGTATTTAAAGGAAATACATATTTGCCAAATGACTGAATTGCCCCCATGGGCTACATGACGAAACTACCCCTAGATAGGTTGAGGATCCTCTCAAGGATCCTATCACCACCCTCATAGTAATAAAAACTGCATGGAAGGACTTCCAACATAATGAAATAACCTGAGCTAAAGTTACACTGAGAGAGTGCCAGATCATTGCAGGTTATTTTGATCCAACAAAAAATGAGAGAGAAATAGATCAGCTTAATTTATGTTCCATCACTTCTCTGGGCGGTGAGATGTGGTCAAATCTTATTCTCAGAGAATGAAAACTCACTTCAAGGCTCAAAGACCATGTTCTCCACTTCGTTCCTCGCAGACTGAAAAAGCACCGAGGAAAGATAACGCTCCCCAAAGCTGGGAAATATGACCTGCCGCACAGCAACAAACCTCAGAGGCCGGAGTTTGAGTTTCACAAGGCATTTTACAGACGACTTTTTTTTTTTTTTTAACACCCTTTAAATAATAGTCCTAATAAAAAAATAAGATCATATCTTACGACTATGAGTTTCCCTTCATTTTCGGGCCTCTTTGCGATCTTAATGGCAGCTGCGGCAGCCGCTCCCGATGATATGCCGACCTGCAAACAGTCACTCATAGTTGACATTATAGGTGAAAATATTTTTATTGGTTTATTGAACTAAGAAGGAAGAAGAGACGCACCAGCAAACCTTCCTTTAAGGCCAGCTGCTTTGCTGTTTCAATGGATTCCTCGCTCGAGATCTGGGACCAAAAGGAAGGGATCGTCAATCAGGGTCCTAGATGTTATCCGCTGTAACTTTTAATGGCAAATGTACAATTTGACCAACATATTTTGAGAAAGATATTAAATGGAATGAACGGTTACCTGGATCACTTCATCGATGAGGCCCACCTCCAACACACCAGGGACAAAACCGGCGCCGATACCCTGGATCTTGTGAGGACCTGGAGAAAAAAATCCACCATGAAAATGAGAGGGTCACCAACTCGTCAGGTGATCGTCCCTTTTAATGTTCAAAATAAAAATCCAACGTTAAAGGGTACTTAAATTTTTTAAGTGTTGAACTGAGCCCATGCAGAATCTCTCTCTCTCATATCTCTATCTCCATTGTAAGTGGGCCACGTTATATAAGTGGCCCACTACGGAGAACTCCTTACATCTCTCGCTGAAGGCTCCCACGTGTGACTCTTCATTAAATGGTCACACGTGGGACCCCATTTAATGAACTTCCCACGTGTGAGCCTACTTAAGTGGCTCACACGTGGGAGACTGTATTGGGGACTCTTTAAAGGGCCCCAAAAAACCCTAGCCTCAGAAAAAAACAAAGTATTCTGCCTTTTGTTTCTTCTCCAAAGGTGCCGCCCAGTGCAGGAGCTCTCTTCCTCTCATCATTCTCTCTCTGTTTGCCCTCTGTTTGCCCTACGTTTTGTCCGTTTTAACATGGTATCAGAGCACTCTATCCTGTGAGTGCATCTCCACTGAGTCTGGAGAATGGCAAGCCTAGGAGATGAAAGTTCGAACCAGGGTACTCCTGGATTGGTTCAAGAAAACACTGGAGTTAGAACTGGGGAAACAAGTGGATCAGTTGCTGTTCAAACTCCAGAGGTTGGAAGAGCAGCAGTTGTGTTTCCCCCTGCAGAAGTTAAGTTTGATGGGGGAAACATGTTTGAGTGGTCAAAAATGGTCACTCTTACTGTGTATGGCTGTTTTCTGGGAGATCATCTTACTGATCAGCCCAGAACCCCAGCAGATGCAGATTTCACGAAGTGGAAGGCCGAGGAGTCCCTTATCTTGGGTTGGATGCTGAGATCTATGACTCCCGAGATGAGGAGGGACTTTCTTTACTGTGATACAGTAAAAGAATTGTGGGACGAGATCCAACGATACACATCAGAGCAGTCACATGACTGGCGCATTTACGAGCTAAAAGTACAAGAGACGATGGCACGCCAAGGTGGGGAAAATGTCCGTCAATATTCATCTCGGCTGAAAGCACTTTGGAGAGAAATCGATCACCTATGGCCAGTACAGAATCCACAGTCCGTGGAACGCCAATATATCTTGAAACCGCGAATCTTTACATTTCTTATGGGTCTGAATTCTATCTTTGAGTCAGTGAGAATCCAACTCCTTCACCGAGAGAAGCTTCCATCACTGGAAGAAGCCATCAGCGCCATCCTGCAAGCAGAGAGCAGGTTCGGGGTTACTCCAGACTCTCAGGTGCAGAATTCCGCTGCGCTGCTTACTAAGAGGCCTGAGAGTCGGACGAATCCCACTGGGAATTGGACAACACGTCCAACTCAGCCAAGTCCAGCAGTGGGAGGCGACGGTGAAGACAGTCGGGACGCCCTCTTCTGCAATTACTGCAAGAAGCGTCGCCATACCAAGGAGAATTGCTGGAAATTAGCTTGGAAAAACCAGAATTCAGGTAAGAAGGCTCTTGTGGTAGCATCGCAACCACAAAATTCTGGACCTGCCGTGACGAGTCCCGAAGTCGAAGAGGTGCAAGAGAAATTCAGCTCCACTGCCCTTGTGAAATCAGGTAACTCCTTACCTAATGAATGGATCGCAGATACCGGAGCCACTGATCATATGTCCCCAAACGAGTCATTGTTCAACCAATATTCCTCTGCTGAGGCCTTACACCGAGTTCAGACAGCTGGAGGAGGATCATTATCAGTGAAGGGGGTTGGAAGAGTACTGTTCCATTCACTTGGCCGACTCAGAGACGTCCTGCATGTGGAGGACCTAAGAGCTAACTTGATATCTATACAAAAAGTCGTTGACGATTATGGTTGGAGGTTTATTCTAGACAGTGATGAGTGTTTTTTATGTGACAAGGTCTCCGGGAAGAGGATTTCATCCTTTAGACGGGAAGGCGGCTTGCTCCTCCTGGATGGCGGTACCCGGCAGTGCTTGGTGTCACAGCGGACAAGTTCCAAGGAGGAGAGGGTGATTCGTCTTCATCAGCAGATGGGACACCCCCCTTTTGATCTTCTTAAGACTTGCTACCCCTCTATGTTTCGGAGGATTTTTGTTAAGGATCTGTTTTGTGAAGCATGTCATATGGCAAAACTTCGAAGAACCTCGTTTAAATCTTTGGATGATCGATTCCATTCTCCGTTTGACTGCATTCATAGTGACTTGTGGGGACCGTGTTCGGTGGAGAGTTTAACTGGATGTCGGTATTTTATAGTGTTCATTGACGATCATAGTCAAACTATGTGGTTACACTTGCTGAAGTCCAAGAAAGAGGCTCCAAATGTGATCGTGGAATTCTGTAAAATGGTTGAGAACCAATTTGGGAAGAGGATTAAACGGTTCAGATCTGACAACGGGACAGAATTTCTCAATTCCGGAGTCAGGTCATATTTCTTAGACAGGGGTATCATACATGAAACGTCTTGTGTGAATACCCCTCAGCAAAATGGCCTAGCTGAAAGACGTCTGGGGTACACACTCGCGACCGCCAGGACACTGCTGTTTCAAGGGAATCTACAGAAGAAATATTGGGGAGAAGCGGTTTTAACTGCGGCTCATCTCATAAATCGGATACCTATGAGGATAATAGATTATGAGAGTCCTCTGAATCGGCTGAAAGAATTCTTTCCAAAGGTTCGATTGTTTTCTGGAATTCCTGCCCGTGTATTTGGGTGTGTAAGTTATATTCATCAGACCTTGGGAAAATTGGATCCAAGAGGGCTTCGTTGTGTGTTTGTGGGTTATTCCGGCACCAAAAAGGTGTATAGATGCTATCATCCCCCATCACAGAAATTTTTCGTTTCTGCCAATGCTGTATTCCAAGAATATGAATTTTACTTTCAGAAGGAAAGCTCAACTCAAATTCCTCCCGCTGATCAAGATTTGACAGACTTTGCATTTCCTCGTCACGTGGGAGCCTTCCCAGTCTCTCCATTGACTTCAAACCAGGCTCAGCCACCTGAAAATCCGCCAATTGGAGAAGTATCTGAGGAAAGTTTCAATGATGAAGACCCAGCAAGTCAACCTGTGATGGAGGAGGGTGAGCAGCCCGAACTGGACAGTCAAGTTGAAGTTGATGCAGAGGCAGAGGTGAATCAAGGAGAACTAGCAGGACAATCTGAAGATTCTGTCAACAGTCAGGGAATTAATGCAATGGAGGACGATCTGTTATAGCCCTTAGAAAGGGGGTACGAGCCTGCCGAGCCAAGGCTAAGTATCCTATTGGTCAATATGTTAAATATGAGAAGTTAAGTGACCGCTATAAGAGTTTTCTATCTCAGCTGGGAGATATTCATATCCAAATAAGATTGAAGAAGCCCTTCAAAACCCGGGATGGAAGGCAGCCATGGATGAAGAGATGGCTGCCCTTCTGAAGAATGAGACTTGGGAGATTGTGACACTCCCCAAGGGGAAGAGAGCAGTTGGATGCCGCTGGATATTCACCCCGAAATTCTTATCAGATGGAACACTCGAAAGACTGAAAGCCAGACTAGTTGCTAAAGGGTATACCCAGACGGAAGGTATTGACTATGGTGAGACCTTTGCCCCAGTGGCTAAATTTAACACAGTACGAGTCTTAATTGCTCTTGCTGCTAAGTGTAATTGGGACATTCTCCAATTTGATGTGAAAAATGCTTTCCTTCACGGAGAGCTAGAAGAAGAGGTTTATATGCAACTTCCTCCAGGATATATACTGACGGACAAGACAAATCAAGTATGCCGGCTGAAGAAGGCGCTGTATGGGTTGAAACAGTCCCCCAGAGCTTGGTTTGGGCGATTTACAAAAGCGATGGTTGAACTGAATTACCACCAGGCCAGAGCGGATCATGCATTATTCATCAAGAAGGGAACGACGGGAAAAGTCACTGTTTTGTTGGTGTATGTTGATGATATATTGGTTACTGGAGAAGACAGTGAGGAAATTTGTCAATTGACTGCATCTTTGTCAAGACAGTTTGATATGAAAGAACTCGGTCAACTGAAATATTTCTTGGGAATTGAAGTGGCATACTCTAAAGATGGAATATCTCTCAGCCAACATAAATACACCCTCAATCTACTCCAAGAGACAGGACAGTTGGGGTGCAAGCCGGCTTCTACTCCTCTCGACGTGAATGTGAAGATTGGAAAAGGCGATGATGGAGCAGCAGTGGATAGAACTTCATATCAGAGACTGATTGGGAAACTGATCTATCTCAATCACACGAGGCCCGACATATCGTATGCAGTCAGTTTGCTGAGTCAGTTCATGAGCGAGCCCCATGAAATCCATTTACGTGCAGCATACCGTATTCTTGCTTATTTGAAATTTACCGTCGGGCAGGGACTCCTTTTCACACGGGAAGGGGGTCTATCTCTGGAAGCTTATACAGATTCTGACTGGGCAGGGTCAGTGGTTGATAGTCGATCTACTTCAGGTTACTGCACTTTCTTAGGCGGAAGTCTTATTACGTGGAGGAGCAAGAAACAGAAAGAAGTATCTCTGTCAAGTGCAGAGGCAGAATTACGTGCCCTGAAGCAGGGTGTTTCAGAGTGTCGGTGGCTGAAACACCTACTTGAGGACATTGGTCTGTATGACAACACCGGAGTCAGACTGTATTGTGATAATCAGTCCGCACTGGCCATAGCAAAGAATCCCGTTCAGCATGACAGAACCAAGCATATGGCGTTGAATCGGCACTACCTGACAGAGAATATTGACCGCGGAACTATCAGACCTACATTTGTCCCATCTGCAGGTCAAAAAGCTGATATCTTCACCAAGTCGCTGCCGGGTCCAAGATTTCAATTGCTGGTGTCCAAGCTAGGCATGGTCAACATCCACACCTAGCTTGCGGGGAGGTGTTGAACTGAGCCCATGCAGAATCTCTCTCTCTCATATCTCTATCTCCATTGTAAGTGGGCCACGTTATATAAGTGGCCCACTACGGAGAACTCCTTACATCTCTCGCTGAAGGCTCCCACGTGTGACTCTTCATTAAATGGTCACACGTGGGACCCCATTTAATGAACTTCCCACGTGTGAGCCTACTTAAGTGGCTCACACGTGGGAGACTGTATTGGGGACTCTTTAAAGGGCCCCAAAAAACCCTAGCCTCAGAAAAAAACAAAGTATTCTGCCTTTTGTTTCTTCTCCAAAGGTGCCGCCCAGTGCAGGAGCTCTCTTCCTCTCATCATTCTCTCTCTGTTTGCCCTCTGTTTTGTCCGTTTTAACAAAAAGAAGTGAGCTTTCTAATGCTTCAAAAAATAGACTCCCATTTTTTTATGTTCTTGATGCTTCCTCTCCACCCCCTTATTTTCTTCCCGTTTTTTTTAAATTTTCCATCAAATCCGAGAGAGCATTTATGAAAGGTAGAGATAGATTAGAAACGAGACCTGGCCTCCCCCCTGAGAGAACTGGGCTCTCCATGGGCTCCACGCCATACAACTTTGCCAAAAAAGGGAAATTCAAATATCAGGCCAAAGGTTTTCCTCAACAGGAAAAACCAAGAAAAAAAAATCGTCAGAAACCTTTATTTCTGGGTTCTGCTCCTTGAGATATCTCCCTGTTCCTGTGATTGTTCCTCCGGTTCCAATCCCAGAAACAAAAGCATCAATCTTTCCTGAAGAAGCTTTCCAGATCTCTGGCCCCGTCGTCTCATAGTGAATCTACAGTACAGAGAGAGAGAGAAATGGCCAGAAAAATCAGACAAGAAAGAGAAATAAACCAGGATAGATGGTTCATAGGAGGATAATAGCAAGCACCTTGGGATTTGAAGGATTCTCAAACTGCTGAAGAATGTAAGAGTTTGGGGTCTTGGCAGCCAATTCTTCGGCTTTCTGCACAGCGCCTTTCATGCCCAGAGACGGGTCTGTTAAAACCAGTTCCGCCCCGAAAGCCTTTAGAATGATTCTTCTCTCAAGGCTCATGGATGCTGGCATGGTGATCATCAGTTTGTATCCTTTTGCTGCGGCCATAAAGGCCAGTCCAATGCCCGTATTTCCGCTGGTGGGCTCAATTAGTACGCTCTGAAAGAAAAAAGCAGCAGAAGAAAAAAAAAGCATAGTTGAGTAAACATGGTTGTTCTTTTCTGTTCGTTTTAAACGAACAAAAAATTCGCACAAAAGAACTGCACAGGGCCTTGTTCTTGGTTCTGTTCTTTTTTTTTCCAAAATGGTACAAAATTCGCACCTTCGCACAAATTCGCACGTTTGCATGAAACTAGAACAAAATTCGCACAGAGCGAACAAAAGAACCGCACACGGGTCTGTGCAATGTTCTGTTCGAATCCGCGCAAATTCACACAAAAAAAACAGAAAGACCACGTCTATAGTTGAGCTCACATCACACAAGAAAGGAAAAAAAAGAAGTCTAAGCGATTCATCTCTTCGCCAACGAATTCATCATAGTCATGTTTGACTTTGAACGAATGATGACGACGAAGACGAAGTTTTCATCAACAGATGGATGAAGAAGAAGATGATACTTTTGTCGATGTCATCATCCATAGACATGGTTGTTCTGTTTTGTTCGCACAAAAGAACTGCACAGGGCCTTGTTCTTTGTTCTGTTCTTTTTTTTCCAAAAACGAACAAAATTCGCACGTTCGCACAAATTCACACGTTCGCACGAAACTAGAACAAAATTCGCACAAAGCGAACAAAAGAACCGTGCAGGGGTCTGTGCGATGTTCTGTTTGAATTCGTTTTTGTTCTGTTCGGAAAACCGTACAGAACAAACAATTCGCACAAAAAGAACAGAAATACCACGTCTATAGTTGAGCTCACATCACACAAGAAAGAAAGAAAGGAGTCTAGCAATTCATCTCTTCGCCAACAAATTCATCATAGTCATGTTTGACTTTGAACGAATGATGACGACGAAGACGAAGTTTTCATCAACAGATGGATGAAGAAGATGATCATACTTTTGTCGGTGTCATCATCCATTTGTCATCGTCAACCCCTCACCGCGTCTTCAGGCGGCTCGTCCCTGGTCAATCCCTGCCTCCTCTGTTCAACCTCTCCGATCATTCCCAGGAACATCTACCTCACATCTCCTCTTTTCCCCTTCAAGATATGAACCTACATCAAGCTTCTTATCACTCACCTTCCCAGGAAGAGTTTAGAAATTGCCGAAGCTACGGTTGGTAGATGATGACAAATTCATTCTTTGGCCATTGACTTGAATGAATGACGACGACGAAGACGAATTTTTTCATCAACAGATGGATGACGATGAAGATGAAGACGATACTTTTGTCAGTGTCATCATACTTTTGTCATCGTCACCACAATCATCAACCGTTATAGTGCAGGGACGCGGACGAGATGGTTTTTTCGTCCCAGGACGAAAAAACAGTTGCATCTGCAAGGTTGGACAAAAACCGGGACAGAAATTCGTCCCGAGACGAACAGACGGGACGGTTTGCATCCACTCGGACGAAAAAACCATCCCACCCGCATCCCTGGACTGATTCCGGACGTTGGACAGGACGATCTTCGTCCCGTCCCGTCCATTGTCCACGTCTTCAGGAAGCTCATCCCTGGTCGATCCCTGCCTACTTGGTACGAGCCCACAACAAGGTTCTTATCGGCTGAGATTAGAGATTAGGATTGGCAGATGATGAAAATTCATCCTTTGGCCATGGACGGATTGATGAGGATGATGCTCATGACGAATCAATCATAGTCAAGTTCGACTTGAACGAATGACAAAAAATGAGAACTGATTTCCAATCAACAGATGGACGAAGATGATGATTGTGCTTTAATCAGTATCATCATCCATAATCCACTCGTCATCTTCTTCATCGAAACAAAATCCTAGTGGAAACAAGAACATTGGAGGAGAAAATCAGTTGGCAAACCTTCCCCGGCGAGATTAATCCCTTCTCCTCGGCATCAACGATCATGCTGTACCCGATCCTGAGAGAAATCATCAACCCCGGAGGAATTCTCAGTTCGTAAGATCGGAAGAAAAAGATAGAACACAAGAGAAGAATCGAAAATTTTGGAAAAAAGTTCACCGATCCTTGACGCTCGAGCACGGTTCCATCATCTCAAGCTTGGCCGCGATCTTTGCCACACAACCGTCCACAACATTGTTCAGATAAACCAGCGGAGTGTTGCCGATCAGCTGTGAAGATCGAAAGGGAACGGAAGAAGATCAGGAACAGCGGTTTTCCGACAAGCAAAACGGAAGAACTCGAAGAACAGCATCCTCAATCGAACCTCTGTGATATCCTTCGCGATTCTCTGTTCTTTAGATTCCCCCATCGCTCTAGATTTGGCGCTTTTTTCTGCATAGAACGCAATCAAAACCTTTTAAAACCGCTTGAAACGAGAGTAGAGATCCGCTGCATCTCACCTCTCCCTTCTCCGATCAGGAAATAATCCGTCGGGAGAAGATGTGAAAGTCGACTGATCTTCAATTTATCATCATTTTCCGGAGACAATTTTTACAAGTTTTCGGACTCGTTGATATAGATTTGATCCATTTCGATGGAGAAACTTCGTCCGTCCATCTGGTGCGATTGAATCGACGGATGATACGGCTCGATGATTAAATGTAGAAGAATGACCTTCAGATCGGGGCTATGGCGGGATTCTTGGCGTCGTCTTCGTTCCCGCGGCGCCGGAACTTGGCCCGCTTCGTAGAATTCATCGCTCGTTGGCGATTATCGTATGATTTTCTGCCGATTCGCCTCGATCCACACCGCCATTTCTCTGTAGATCGTTCCGAAGGTCGAATCCATGGCGGTGGCGGATTTCGATTGGAGATCGTCGACGATGAAGCATGGAAGCTCAGTTCCGCGCTCGCTCAAGCAGATTTCCTTCGTCCGAGCAGAGATTCCGTGGAAGAATCCGTCTTGCACGTTGATTGCCGCTACGATGCGTTCGATTTTGATCAAATCGAGGATCTGCGACTGCGGAAAGGACTGATCTACAAGCTGGATAGGGATTCGATGGAAAACGAGGAATGCAGCATCAGCCTATTCAACCGGCAGAAGAGCAAGTCGAAGAAGAAGGAAATCGTCGAGGATCAGAGAAAACCCCCAAAAAACTCTCGATCCGAAGAGAATTCCTCCTCGTCAACCATTTCAGCAGCGGAAAATTGCAAAAGGGAGAGGATTCCGACCTTCAATCAGTTGACGAACGCCTACCATTTTCCATTCTGCCTCGATATCTTCATCTCTAAGGGATCTGTTCGTGCTTGTATCATCCACAGATCAACCAGCAAGGTGGTTTCTGTCGCACATTCGATCTCCAAAGATATGAAATTCGATCTATCGTCGAGGAAGAACACGGCGGCCTGCGCTGCCGTCGGAGCGGCGCTTGCACAGCGAGCATTGTCCGATGACATCCACAACGTGGTATATACGCCGAGGAAAGGGGAAAAGATCGAAGGAAAACTCCAGATTGTTCTGCAATCGATCGTGGATTCTGGAATTGATGTGAAGATCAAGATCAAACAGAGAAAATCATTGAAAGGACGAAGATTCTTCCCCTAACCCGAGGTCGTCGCCAACATCGGTAGGCCAGAACTCTTCCGATCTTAGCTAGAACAATCATGTGTAGTTGGAAGTCTGAAGATTCATCAAAGATGATAACTTATCTGAAGTAGGAAAATTGCATGTAAACATGCTTTTATTTGAAATTTTTTACTTCCCAATTCACGTATTCTTAGCTAGAACAATCATGTGTAGTTGGAAGTTAAAAGATTCTTCAAAGATGAAAACTTTTTTGAAGTAGGAAAATTACATGTAGACATGCACTCATTGGAAATTTTTTACTTCCCAATTCATGTGTTCTTAGCTAGAATAATCATGTGTAAATTAGCCTTTATGCGTGCAGTTTACAACCTGCCTTTTGTCGTTAGTATGGGAGTGTTTGACGATAGCAAATTAAGGTGTATAATATTATCTTTTTTGATGTGCAATTAATTAAATTCCTATAAAATAATGTGCTGGTCCAAGATCTGCTATTGTAACTTCTTATTATAATTGAGGTGCCAAATCTAAATTCTTATTATAATTTTGACACAGGATCAATAATTCATCAACGTGAATAAAAAAAAAAGATAGGCTTTGTATAATGAGATTTTGAAAGTAAATATGTATCTATATTTGATATTAAAAAACCAAGAGTCTGAAGACATGAAGTAAACCACGATCCAGGTTTATTTTTCAGACCACATATCGATTTCTTTGTACAAGAAACATGTTTAAGATTGTTTGCGTTTTTAAATTTTCGAGGTTTTTATATAGATAGTTTCAAAAGGCTCAATGAGAAACGTAAACATGAAAAGATTTTCAACGAGTGAAGATACTTGACTCTGATAGAAAAATTAATTTCCATTCATTTTGAAATTCAATTGATGTGGTTTATGAATCACTTTTCCTTTTAAGAGAAAAGGGCCATATATTTTTTGCAATCATCAATTAAAAAAACTTTGTATGAGTATACTCGATACAATAAGACAAGTATCAGGAAGTCCCATGATGAGTTCCATGACAAGTATCTTGAATTTGAAAAGTCAGCTTGCAGTAAGGGTATTATCTGAGAAACATTTTAACCAACGGGTTGACAAATTTAAAATTTTCTTAACATTTCTATTCACATTAACTAGCTATGCGTCCAAATTGAGAACATATCTACATTGAAAACTTATTATTTCTGCCTCTTGATTGACCAAGATTCTACTAAGATCCCATATTTTGATAGTGATATTTTGTGTGAAGCTCTGTGTTTTAACATTATTAGCAAATTGTCTAAATTTGCTTGCATTTTCATGTTGCCAATTAGACAAAATGCATCGTTTTCCTTGACATTATGGTCACGATATCGTACACATTGGTCACCTTTTTTACTAGCCCAATCAAGAATGTGAAATCACAAGTGGTTCACAAACCTGCCGACCAATTGGCTTAAGAGAATTATAATTTACGTATTATTGTTTAGGAAGAAATCGAATAAGAAATGGAAATAACATTCTACTTCCATTGCTTTAAATGAACACACTGAATGTGCCCTATGGCATGAAAAATAAACTATGAGAAGGAACCTATCAGATATAATGACTTGTAATTTTTAAGAAAAAATGACTTCTGATTCATGTACTAAGAGCTTCACGAGAAGTTTCAAATGAACATTGAATCTAGAATAGATACCTTGTCAAGACGAATAGTCGTTCAAACTCCCAAATTCTTGGTATACTTGCCTACGGAGAGGCTGACCTTCGAACCAGACGGCGGAGCCGAGGAGAGGTGCGATGAAACACTACCACGGGCTCCGACGCTGAAGCTTCTCCCGCCTTCGACTCCCGAGAGCGATGACGAAACGGAGAAGGGTTAGATTGAAGACCGACAGAAACGCCACCACGGCTTGATACACCGGCCAGCCTATCGAACTCATCCCCCAACTTCCTCGCGCTTCTGCGCAAGGGCCGGATCGACATAACCTCCGGCGTTCTCGCTCTGTCCTTGAGCATCACCGAATCGTCCCGATCTCCGGAGCTATTTTGGCCGATGTCGAGAAGACGCCGCCTCCGCCGCGGCCGAGGAGTTGAAGGAGCAGCTTCGACTTCAAGAGCTTCTACTTCCATAACCTCCTCAAAATCTTTCAACTCCTCGATCACGGCGTCGATCTTTCTCTTGGCTCCACTCTCCGGTTCGATCTTCTTTGCGGTGCTGCTGACCTTATTTCTCGCGGCCTTCTCCGCTTGAGCGCGCAGCTTCTTGATCGATCCTTCGATTCGACCTTGGAGTCTATGGCGCTGGAAGCTGAGCCCTCCCATGGACCAATGCGCCTCGCGCGCCCAGTCGAGGAGCGGATCGAGCACTGTCGGAGGAGCGTCGACGCGCTCGTCGTTGAACTTCACGTCTTCGTAGTAGCGCGGCCTGGGCAGCGCGCTGCCATAGAACCGCCCGGGCCCAAGCGCCACCACCATCTTCTCCAACTCTCGAGCTCTTCCTCTTCGCGAGATCGACGACGACGATTGCAGAGATCGGGGGAGAAGGAAAGTATTTATAGGGTCTGAGGATTGGGCGGGAAAGTCGGTTTTGGCGCGCTTTTTTGGCGCCAAAACTGTAGTCGCCGGAACGATGACAGCGCGGGAAACCGCCGTGATAATAAATTCAAATTCGAATTTAGATAAAAGATTAAATGACTTTCCGGAAATAGATTTATCAGTATTATTTTGCCAACCCTAGAGCTTTATCGCTTATACAAAAAAACATATATATGATAAATTACTTGTGTAGGCGACTGAAAAACAGAATTTGAGTCCACTTTGAGATTTCATATATGATGCCACTTATGATGTGATGAAATATTGGCGACAGATGACATTACGGTGACGGAGGGTATTGAACGCGTGACATGACGGGCTGGTTGTTTTGGATGACAGCTGTGATGGATTTTTAAAGGCTTGTTGGATGGATGATGAACTGTGTTCCATCTGTTTGAAAAGCGTCATCCATCATTGTTTGGAGTCATGGACACATGACTGAACGAATTGTGTTCGGTTGTCTGTCATCTATGACAGATAACTAATGACAGATGTGACATAACGAATGTCAAGGATGACTAATGACGTTTATGGATGACAAAATTATCTATTAAAAAATATATAAGGTATTCAAGATGGGAGCAATGACCCATGATGACAAGAACCCTAACTATTGAATATGGGAAGGACAACTATCAAGGACAAGGCTGATGGTGAAGGACGACTCCCGAGGACGAGGATGGTGACCATGGAGGATGGGGCGGCAACTGAAGAGGACGAGGATGGCGATCGCTGCGGACAAGGACTACGAATGTAGAGGATGGAGACAACAACCACGAAGGATGGGGACGGCTACCATAAAGGACATGGACTACAACTACCAAGAACGGGGATGGCGATGGCCGAGGATGGGGATGAGGACAGCAACCGAAAAGGGCAAGGACATGGACAATGGCTGCTGATGACAGGGACAATGACTGTGAAGGATAGGGACAGCGACCACCAAGGACGAGGATGATGACCATATAGTAATAGAAATATATGTGGCTGGCAAGCCAATCACACATTCCATGTCTCGTTTCATGTTCTTTAATATAACATTTCATTATAAAGCACATATGATGTTTATAATAAACTTCATAAATACATAATCAGACTTACTAAATTATGATGAGATTATAATACAGAGATCATTAGCCTAGAAGCATATTTTCTAAATATTTATATTTGAAGGATACTAAAGAAGGACATCGAAGCATCCTAATAGCATAATATTATATAGCCTCACTCATATGATGAGTATGGCCAATCCCGCAGCCTCGCTCATATGTCACAGTTGTGTAAGTGGTTCTTAGACCTAAGACACCAAAGACATTATTGATGGATAATTGTACTTTGACTGTGACATACAAGTCTCTAATCATGGGATTCTAAATATTCTTAATTCGATGCATCAAGAAGTTCCCAAAGACGATTCAGTAGTCAAGATGGGATCATCTATCATCGGTATAAGGGAGACAATTCATGGAAACCACTTGGCAAAGGTATTAAAATATCGAAGAAGAGTTCTTCGACGATTTTTGAACTCAATAGTTCTCACACGGATGACTAGTGAGTGTTTGACAATTGACCATACTCTAAGTCATCTTAAGAGCCTCAAGTGGATAAGTAACAACACATACTCAATAACTGATGATGAACATGTTCTATGAATGAGTAGATACACACTCCTCTATATCATCTAAATCATGAGGCGTAGCTTGGCACCCCACATGTTGAAGACTTGACCTATTGACAAGTTAAATCGATCCAACATTGATTAATATAAATGATAATATAGTTAATTAATTTAAAATGCCGATAAAGTTTACAAGGCCACAAGAGTTATTAACTAGAATGATACTTGGGCATAGAAGGTCATATGCAAATGGTATTTCGAACGTCGGAAGATATATTTAAGTTTTGGGGGGTTTTATGAAAAATACACTCTTAGTATAAATAGGGGAAGGCTTTGAATGAAATTCACCCATGCCAGAATTGTTCAAGGCCTTCCCATTCTTATCCCTTCTCTCCATAGCTCCACCACTCTCGATGCAATCGAGATAATGTAACGACGACGGAGGGTGAGCAAACCTCATCAAGGCGAAGGAGGAGATTCGACATGCCATGGACTGCGTGGATAAGTCTAGAGGCTGCACATATGAGTAGCTCGACTCATCTCGCTCAAGGATCTAATAAATCATCTTGACGTCATTATTATTCCATCAAAATCTTATGTAGCAAATCGTTCAAGTTATTCATCTATATCCATGCTTCTAGAAACCAACACTAAGGATGGGAACGAAATTCGGTGAAGACGATGACCCGCGATGAGGGAAACAATGTCCACAGATAGTAGACTAATTATAATGGAAATTAAAATTTTGACATAAAGTTATTAAAGCTTCATAATCAAAGACACATTAAACACCAAATAAAATAAAATAAAAGGTCAAATAGCTAATAACTTATTGGGTATATGACTTCTGTTGAATCTCAATGTTTAGGCTTGGCTTGTGGAAGGACACTACAATAACCAAGATAAGTGGAGTTATATTTAAATACAAATATTAAGAAGTTATTAAATTAATAATTTCCTTGTTCATATTTTTAGACGAAGAGACATGATTTTCATCGCTGGATGACATTGTCGATTGCATCCAATAGTGTAACACATACAACAGCTCAATACTCTCCAAATCTAGGAGTGATCTTTGATGTGTCACAATGTACAACCCACTGAAAAGAGCCACTTTGCCGTTGTACTTGTTGCCGGCATAGAGAGGCACCAACTTTGCAAGATGTGGATAAGCTCATACACTGGTGAACATCCGCCATTTGAAAGGTCTTCATTCTCTCCAATGAAAAGCTCATTGATGTAGGCATCCAGATCTTGCATGAGTCATGCTTTTAGTTTGGAGTTGAAGCTAGCTTTGGCCTCCTTTATCGTCTTAGAAATTGAGGGAGTATGCTAGTGACTACCTTCGGACACTTGTGCTTCCATTGGAGTGGGATGGTCATTACCATGATTAAGTGAACTATGGAGACAAGATTGCAGGTACATAATGGAGTCTTCAAGGCTTTGAGACTCAATAAGAGCTACCTTCGTTGATGGATCAAGGCACATTATTGATACCTTGTATTCATTCATGCGTATGATAGTGTCATATTTGTCAAACTCATGCTTCATGGCCTCACATGCATCACCAAATGAATTCCCTATGTGAGTTTGGTGAAATCTCCAATACGAAAAAAATAACAACATTTTTGGATCAATCGAGTACATCATTGATGTGATTCTCTGTAATCTTGATCACGACAAGAACCATGGTTGCGGTGACAATGACGCAGGACGACTAAGGATTGGGCGATTAGTGATGTAGGGCGACTAAGGAATGGACGGCAGGGATAACGGGAAAAGGTTACAGATGGATGAACGACAATGGAAGGTTAGGGTATGGGGGGATAAAACAGTCCACAGAAATCCACACGATCGAATTCGGTCTTTAAAATCGATGAAAAGCTGGTGGTGCAGCTCCGATCCTTATCGAGGGCGGGAGTACTGTCTTCCCCCACCGCGACGATGCCTAAGCACCGAAATCAATACCCGAATTCGCGTTACGAAGAAACACTAGAAAGAGAGGGAGGAAGTGGGAAA
Source organism: Wolffia australiana (assembly GCF_029677425.1). Taxonomy (NCBI): domain Eukaryota; kingdom Viridiplantae; phylum Streptophyta; class Magnoliopsida; order Alismatales; family Araceae; genus Wolffia; species Wolffia australiana. The sequence goes on from NC_135842.1 coordinate 11,471,337, forward strand.
TCCAAATGAAATCTAATTCTGACGGCAGTGGAAACTTCTCGAGGAAATACTGAACGGAGAACACTTCGACACCAAAGAGTTCAGGCGTACCTCAACACCTTAGTGCGTGACGAGGATTCGGGAAATTCCGACCGAGGCGAGACTTGGCGAATTCGGGCGTTGCGTGGCCCTCTGGACGAAGAAGGATCTGGGCGTTCCAGGCGTTGTGTGGCCCTGGCAGAGAGCAAATGGTCCAAGATCAGTCCCGGAGCGGTCCAAGGACGGTTAGAGAGGGCGGCCAAGGGGCGGCCTTGGGCACCCTTGGGCGGCCAGGGAGGGCGGCCCTTGGATGGCCTGGATGGGCGGCCCTTGGGCGGCCTGTGGAGGGTGGCCAAAGGGGCGGCCCTGGTAGCCTTGGGGCGGCTTGGGAGGGTGGCCCCTTGGCAGCCTGGGAGGGCGCCCAAGAGGCAGCCTTGGGCGCCCTTAGGCGGCCAAGGGGGCGGCCCTGGTAGCCTTGGGACGACCTGGGAGGGCGGCCCCTGGGCAGCCTGGGAGGGTGCCCTTGGGTGGCCTAGGAGGGCGGCCTGGGAGGGTGCCCTGGGGCGGCCTAGGAGGGCGGCCTGGATGGGCGGCCCTGGGGCGGCATGTGGAGGGTGGCCAAGGGGGCGGGCCTGGTAGCCTTGGGGCGGCCTACGAGGGTGGCCCTTGGGTGGCCTGAGAGGGCGGCCTTGGGCGGCCTTGGGCGGCCTTGGGCGCCCTTGGGCGTCCTTGGGCAGCCTGGGAGGGCGGCCCTTGGACGGCCTGGAAGGGCGGCCCTTGGGCGGCATGTGGAGGGCGGCCGTAGGGTGGCCTAGAAGGGCGAGAAGAGAGAGAGAGAGAGAAGTGGAAGAGAGGGAAGAGGGAGGAAAGGCCGACAACGAGACGCGAGGTGCTGGCGGCGGCGGCAGCGGAGGCAGCGGAGGTGGCGGAGGCTGCGAGGTAGGGTTGAAAACGGGATAGGGAGGCTTGGGCAGTCCTCCAATAAGAGTTGAACAAAAACTCGATTCTTGAATTATGACTGCCTAACTGTTTCTTGAAACAATGGCCTATACACATAGGCCTTGGAGGAAAGAGAAAATACAACTTAAAGATGAGAAATTAAAGACGAGAAATTAAAGATGAGAAATTAAAGACGAGAAATTAAAGATGAGAAATTAAAGACGAGATGTTCTTCATGTCACGCCAAAGGGCAGTTGTTGATCTGCCGTAGGCGACGTGTCATGATGCGCGAAGGAACGTGCGTGCGTGGAGACGTGCATAGTGGAGACGGTTGCGACATGTCTGTAGCGGGAGTGTTGACATGCGTGCGTGGAGACGTGCGTAGCGGAGACGGTTGCGGCATGTCTGTAGCGGGAGTGTTGACATGCGTGCGTGGAGACGTGCGTAGCGGAGACGGTTGCGGCGTGTCCGTAGCGGGAGTGTTGATGTCGGTTGGCTATGGCGGCGTATCCGTGGCAGAGACGTTTACTTCGGTCGACCGTGGCGATGCGTCCGATGGTGATGCGTTGGCGTCCTCGCCATCAGACAAGCTTTGAAATACTTATGAAGTTAGTATCCTCAAAAGATACTGCTCACATGTTGTGACAATCCTCCAACATAGCCCGTTCCTAAAGCTCAATGTTGTAATTCTTCGCACTCGCTGAGATGAGTGCACATGCCATTTGATCAAGAACCTCTCACTTATCTATGGCACTGCACAACATAGTGTACATCAAGTTCCACGTTGTTGGGCAATGTAGCTCGACTTTGTTGTTGTTTAGCATTGCAAAGATGATTGCATATCTAGACGTAGTTTGCCTTCATTTGAGGTGAACAAGAGACACCTTTTACAAGTTCATTAACTCAAGCCACTACCTCCCCAAAGACAGTCATGCTACATCAATATATTGTGTAAATTGGATCTCTAACATTATCACACACACTCTGTTATATTTCTATTGGCATCACATGAAGGCTTTTTAGGCCCGATTGCATAATCAAGTTCAAGACGTGTCACACATGACAAATGTTGATCATCAGTAAATGTCATATTCATAGGCTGCAATCTTCTCGCCGTAGAGTTTATCATTGTCATGGTGTTGGCAGCATTGTTGGTGGTGACAATAGAGACCTGCTTGTTAGTGAAAATTTATATATTATATCTTACACATAAATATATATGGTAATAAAATTTTTGATCACTCCTTTGTCTTAAGGTTGAAATCTTCTAGGACCTTAGCAACGAGCCAGCTCATTGTCTCCCCATCATGATTGTCTTCAATATGTTGTAGGCCAAGGATCTGCTCTTGAAGCTTCTATTTTGTGTCAATCTCCCAATGAGGACATAATCTTTTGTAATAGTACAAGCATCCACTATGAGGGACGCACAGTGTAAATCAGTGAACCTATTTGCAAGAGCTGCATTTAGTGAATTGTACACTAGCCTGGAGGTCTCCTTAATTACCAAAGATCCATATATATCTATGTCAGCATGTGCTCTGAATTGCTATGTCTATCAAAGTCCCATTGAGTCAATAGAGGATCATGGCAGTGCATTACGAATGACAAGCAGTAGAATTTCTTGCTTTCCTCCTATGGAGTGATGCTAATGTAGTATTGTTTTGTCGAAGACATGTTGGGAAACAGTTATACAACTGAACATTGTGAACTCACTATACCTTTGAGTTCATCATATCACTTGTGATGAACTGTTTGTAGATGTCACCAAAAAACATTTGTACTCCCATCTTTACTTCGTTGTAAGTATGCTTTGTTCGCGGAGTTTATACCACAACACACTTCTAATATGTACCTCAAGTTGTCCACTCGCGTGAAGTACTCGAAGATTTTTGCTCTAGGTGGTCTCCTTGAATTTTGGCTTTGCCCTTCAAGGCATTTCCTACTATCACATACTACATCCACTACCTGCGGATGTTGCTCAGTGTCATCTTGATGGGGGTGACACCTTGTCTTCACTGGACTGTGTAATTTTACTGGCTCCCTCTTTCTACATACAAAGAAAGTTTTTTAATGAAAGAGTAAAATGTAACATCCTCGTAAAATATTAAAAAAATGTCAAAAGAGGTCTAATTTGGTCCGCTAATATTTTTCCCTGCATTGTAAAATAAATAAACAGCCAATAAAACAACATTGTAAAATAAACTAATTCCATAACAAATAAACATTAGTGTAATATAAATAAACAATCACTACGTAGAGGAGGAAGCATGGGAAAGAGAAATTAAAGAGAGATAACACTAAGAAAAATGAGAAGAGAGAAAAAAGATTGAGAATAATGTGGAGAATGAGAGAAGAATGAGATGAGAGAAATATGAATGGAGAAGAATGTAGAGCTTAAAAGAAGAGTGCGAAAAGAGAAATATGATTGAGAAGAATGTAAAGCCTGAAAGAAGAATAAGAAGAGATAAATGATACTGAGAAGAATGTGAAGCATGAGAGAAGAGTGAGAAAAAATAATAATTTTTAGAAGAATGTAAAGCTTGAAAGAAGAGTGAGAAGAGAGAAATAAGACTGAGAATAATCTGAAGCGTGAGAGAAGAGTGTGAAGAGGGAAATGAGACTAAGAGGATCGGGAAGCATGAGAGAAGAGTGAGAAGAGAGAAATAAGATTGAGAAGAATGTAAAGCATGAGAGAAGAGTGAGAAGAGAGAAGCAAGATTGAGAATAATGTGAAGCCTGAGAGAAGAGTGACGAGAGAGAAGTAATATTAAGAAGAATGTGAAACATGAGAGAAGACTGAGAAGACAGAAGTAAAATTGAGAAGAATGTGTGATGTAATACGAGAGCGTGCCGGGATCGATCGGCTCGTATTACGTCACAAGAAGACGATGAGGGGGTTCATAATTAACATGAATGAATGTTGAGAGAAAGAAATTCCCTTAATGAGCAATAAGCGGATGACCACGAATAGGGAGGGAAGTCAACATCATTCAATAAACGAGATATTGATCCGATTAAACTCCCAATGACCCTTGGGACCAACTAAGACGTCTAAGGAATGAGGGGCGTTCTACGGCCCAAAGGTGTCCAAGTTTAAAGATCAACGCGAAACCCTTTACCACAAGAAAGTCCTGCCCCTCGACAGAGGTGGCTATCCTATAAACGAGATAGTGAAAACCCGACAGAGGAAGCGATAGGAAATGACGGCACTGTAGTGGGTAATAATACTGGAAATGATGAAGGGGAGACGAATAGGTACCTGACTCGACAATAGTCCACGCGTTGATGAAAGTCCACAGTGTCGTACTGAACCGACGTTGGGGAGGCGTCACGCAGGTGAGCGGTGACTCACAGGTGGACGATCGCGGCAGTCGCGTGGCGCGGTGCGCGAGGTGTGCACACGCGGACGTCGGGCGGCGCGCGACTGCGATGTAGGCACTGGGCGCGCCGAGCGGCGCTGCGTGCGGCGGCCGGGCAGCCCGGACGACGAGGGGCACGCGGTGGCGTGCAGGGAGGCAAGGTGGCGCGCGGGCTGGCCGCCGGCGTGCGGCCGGGGCAGAGCGGACGGCGGGCGGCCACGCGGATGCGTGCAGGGGAGTCGATGGCGGCGCGCATGGGCGGGGCGCCTGCGCGCGATGGGGGCAGAGCTGGCGGGGCACCTGCGTAGACGCGTGCAGAGGAGGCGACAGCAGCGCGCGCGGGCGGTGCTTGCGGGCGGTCGGGGCAGTGCGGATGGCGGGGCGGCAACACGGATACGTGCAGTGGAGACGACGGCGGCGACGGATCTTGAGCAGCCTGAGTAGGGCGGATGGCGAGGGTGATCGGCGACAGCTTCCAATAACGTGGTTTATTGAAAACTGATAAACTCAGTTTTGGAGTGTTGTTACTGGTTATTTATCAGTTAAATCGTGTGAGGATAGAGCTTATACAACAAAAATTAGAACCTCACAGCCTTAGGGCAAGTGGGGTGTCGATCCACAGGGAGCAGGTAAAATGGTAGTAGTTCTTTTCAGTTCAATCTGTATGTTCAGTTTTCTATTTCCAAATATCAAACTCTGTTAAAAATTCTTCAGTAAAAGCTACCGAGATTTCTTTAAAAGTATTGGTTTAGTCAAATCTTCAGTTAGGTTCCACAGAGGTATCTTGGTAAAACTCAACTGAGCCGAACCGTCATCAGAGAATTTCTTTGCTGACGGTTTGCTTATGCTCTGTGGGGAAATTGAGCAAACACCCTGCTCGCAGACCGCTACTTGTGCGCAGGGGTGCCAATCAGTCACCTTGGCAGCTTGGGTGACCGGTGGCCCTAGCTGCTAGCGGCATGGGCTGCTGGCGGCCTTGGCTGCCAACAGTGTGCGCTGTTGGCGGCTGAGCAGCTGGCGACCTTGGCTGCCCGCAGCTCACGCTGCTGGCAGCTTTGGTTGCCGGCGGCTTGGGTTGCTGGCAGCGTCAGCTGCTGGCGGCCTTGGCTGCCTGCAACTTGGGCTGCTGGCAGCGCAAGCTGCTGGCTGCCTAGACTGATGGCAACCGAGGCTGTAGCCTTGGTCGCTGGCTGTCTTGGCTGCTGGCAGCCTAGGCTGCCCACCCCTTAGGTAGCTGCGACTAGGGCTGCTGGCAACCTAGGCGGTTGCCTTGGTTGCTGGCTGCCTGGAAGCTGCTACCAAAGGTGACTTCACCTGGACAATGAAGAACAACATGGTTTTTTTGAAAGGCAAAAGGAAGAACGATTCAATCTACTGTAAAACTCAAAATCAAGAGTAGATAGATGAACAATAGTCGTTGGAGAATGCTGAAAACACAGATTATGATCTCCAGCCCAACCCCTGATTGTCTTAGAAGGGAGAAGAGGAAAAAACACTGAAACCAGAACAATCACACCTCCTTGTGTCACGCCCTTCCGGCAAGGAGATGATCTTCTTGGCCTGGCTATGCCTCAGCTTGTCTCTCTCCCACCTCCAATGCTCAGCAGCTCTTGGAGGGTCTGCAGAAATCCTTCTTCTCCAACCCTAGCCTCCTTAGAGAGAAATTCTGGACAACCTACAATGAGCCCTTAAGAGGCTATTTATAGGTTTCTCTTAAACATACTTAATGGAGAAATTAGGGCTTTTCTTCTTCTTGATTTTTGCCAGCTCCTCTTGATCAACTTTATTTCTCTTTGAATGCTTAATCCATATCTGAACTTATTAATCAAACACGTGAGTTCTAATCCACTTGATTCAAAGAATCAAGTGGGGTTAGTAAGTTGGAAAATAATGCATATGAACGATAACCAATATGGATTAAGTGGATGCAATTGATGCTTTTATGCTCAAGAAACTCTTAATATTTGATGACATATTGAGAGTCATCAAAAACTAACCGCCTCAAGAAATCTCAGAGAAGAGGACGGTTTCTTGATCCGCTGGAGAATTTTGGAATGTTGTTGGCAGGATCTTGATGGAAGGCGGTGGTGGTGCTTCTTGGACCTTCCAAGCACCTTCGGAGTGATCTTGACGAAGGGATCTTCCGGTTTTAAGAAAATGACGAAGCTTGAATCTTTAGGCGACCTGGAGTAATCTCGACGGGGCGTTGAAACACGTCGCCACGGAATGATCTCGACGTGACGGCGCAGGCTCTAACCACGGAGTGGTCTCGACGTGGGCGAGGACAGCCAATCCTCTCTACACTCTAGCTACGATAAGGTGGAGAAAATTTTGGAATTTTTTTTCTCAACAAATGCCTCAACCCTTACTTGGGCATGCTATCCCCTTATATAATGAGGATAGGTGCCAAGTGAGATCGTGGAGAGGACGAACCGTCGCGAGACATGGTTCAACCTCTCTTTAGCGGTTACAATCAAAAGAAAACATAAGGCGGACGAGGCCCAAAACACTGGCCCAGTCTGTAAAATCCAAGAACAAAAACAAAGCAAAGACAGAACAAATAAAAGACAAGGATAAGATGCTTTCGCGGAGTACTTAAATGCCAGGTGGCAAGCATCGGCGCGAGCAGCTCGGCGTGGCTGGAGTCGTCCTGTCGTGGCGTCCACAGGATGGTTCCCCATCATCCTCCCGGGGTGGGAGGAACTCGACTCCGGCGAGTGAAGCTCCACGACGTCCTTGAGTGGGTGGATCAGGTCCGGTCAGAGTCGTCGTAAGTCATCCTCGGAAATCCACGTGTCGTCGGATGAAGGCCGTCCCTGGCAGTGGACTAGAAAAGTGCGACCTACCCGTTCCCCCTCAGCGTGAATTACCTCCTACAGTACCATTTCTATCTCTTCGTTCCGTACGAGGGTGGGAAAGGGAGGAGACATCGGGTTACTCTCACTCTCGTCACTACTAAAGTTCGAGTGGCTGTGAGGCTCTTTGATAGGTGGCGAGGGTAGGTATCGGATTAGATCGTTGATGTTAAACGTTGAACTAATCCCCCAAGTAGGCGGGATGCTCACAAGGTAGGCGTTGTCATTGATCTTTTGGGCTATATGGAAAGGCCCGACACTACGAGCATGGAGCTTCGTAGCAACCCCTGGAGAGTATCTCTCAGGCCTCAATCTTATCAAGACTAATTCTCCCTCAGAGAATGACATTGACCTTCGACCCTTATCAGCGGATGCCTTATATTGCTCATTCATGGATGAAATGCGTGAATGTATGATGTCATGCATGCTCTTAATTTGTTCGGCAAATTCTAATGCATTATCTGAGATCCTATGTTGTGAATCTAATGGCATGAGGTCAAGGGGTCGTCGTGGAAGTTGACCGTAGATGATCTCGAACGGAGCTCTCCCAGTGGTGCGATTCACCGAATAGTTGAAAGCGAACTCCGCTCGGGGAAGGACTTGGTCCCACGTGGCAACGTTGTCACCAACAATAGATCTCAGTAAATTGCCGAGGCTGCGGTTAACAACCTCGGTCTGGCCATTCGTTTGGGGATGGTAGGCTGACGAAAACTTGAGTTGTGTGCCCATGAGGATCCACAATGTCTTCCAGAAATAGCTAGTGAATTTTACGTCTCGGTCCGAGACGATTGTCTTGGGCACTCCATGTAGCTTGAAGATGTTGTCGAAGAAGAGTCTAGCTATCCGGGAAGCGTCGGCCGTCTTCGAGCACGGAATAAAATGCCAACTGTGACATTTCTGAGAAATCGTCATAGCCTGCCACAAGGGAAGGAAGAGAGAAACAGAACATGACATGGTGAAAAGAGAATCAATGATAAAAGAAGCAAACGAGAGAGATATGGACGAAAGACTAAGGAAGAGTGTGATAGAGAAGAAAGAGGAGACATGAGGAATGGCATGTGGTAAACAAGACATGAATACTTAATGTTCCCTATTGCCCTTCCACCAATTGGGCAACAAATCATCTTCTTTCTGCTCTATACTTGCGAGGTATCCATACCATTGCTTGGATAGCAACGTGATTCTCCATTGTCTCTCATTAGGGCCACCTCCCATAAAGTTTAAAGATATGATATTCTTTTTTGTCACACTTTGGGTTGGTTACGTCGTTCTCCTCCACATTCATGTGAAGGTGTAGACACCTTTGCAAGTATGCCATGTCATCATTTGGTATGATGGAATAAAGGGTCGTGCCATCATTGAAGGGATTGAGATATTAGCGGTATTATGAAGGTTTTAATTTGTAGGGATGTACCATCAAAGAACTTGTATAAGTGTGTCTCTCACCAATCCTCTTCCTGTATGAAAGAGGATGACTCAAAATGTTGCATATCTGAGTCCAGTTACTTCGTCAAGCCCATCATAATGAAAAATAACATTTGTCTCTCCAACTAAAGTTGAGCCACTCACATATTTTATGAACTACTAAAATGGTTTTAATACTTCAATAAACTCCTTCAAAACATTCCAACCACTAAGTGACACTCTCACGTAAATTTCTCTGGAGGTAAAGACATATTTTTTCATCTGATTAAATACATCTCACTTTTGCAAGTGCAACATACATCCTATTATATGTATTTTTCCCCTGACCAGGGAAATTGAGAGGAATATAATTATCATTTGGCATGTCCAGATCCTTGCATTGAGACTTTGAGATCAATCACCTATATTGGTCTGATGCTCATCTATGAATGACACCATCATCCAATATGAAATCTCAGTTTTCAACTGCTGGTCAATTTTCGGCACTTAATGGGTGTTGTAAAGAGCATTGATACTGGATTCACCTGTAGTATTTATCTCGTACAAGTTATAAGGCTGAACTTAGGGCTTTTATGCGGGCACTAATAGTGAAATACTGAAACTTCAAGACTAGAAAATTTCACATAAAATGTTATTCAATTGAGAAATGCAGTTCCAGCTCCATAAAATAAAGTATAATAATACTCATCATTCCACTATTTTTTGGTGGCATTGTATGTCACCGTGGCATAAAACTACATGCATAAATGAAAATGAATATGATATTATGACTTAAAAGAGACGATGATTGAAGTGCACTAACCGTGTTCACAGTTTAAAGTCTTTAAACTTATTTGCACCATCATACTTATTATCAAGCTACCAAACTGTGAGTACGTGGTAAAAAATCCCACTATCTATCCACGACATGTACCATGATGCCCAGTAAGTCACATCTATTTTTTGGTGTCCAAATATGTAATGATACTTTTAGAATGTTAGCAAACAGCTGCGTGAAGATTGGCTTCACTCATGCATGCATCTTATTTGCCATTACCTTTTATTGCTTTTGAGATGGAAGTCATTGTGATGGATATTGTTTGGACATCAAGCCAAATCACACCATGTTAAATTTAAGTTCATCGAATATTATATTATTTCATTATTATTCCAATGTCATGTTTCTAATGAAGTTTATGAATACGTATAATGACTTAGTGAACTATGATGAGATCATAGTATAGTAATTGCTAGTCTTTAAAAATGTATTATAAATATTCCTATTTGATGGATAATCGAGATGGACATTGAATTATCCAGATAGAATAACACTATCTGATCCTACTTATACGATAAGTATGGTTGATCCTATGGCTATTAGTGTGGCGACACCAGGGATATATAGTGGGTGGTCTATGGAGAAAGAGTTCAGTGAATTGATCCCAAGAATCCCTGAATGGTATTATACATAAACATCAATCAGGTTGATTATTGTCACTATTATATAAGTGATCCATTGACCTAAGATACTGAGAACATCTCGTGGATGTATGACTATATTTTGATTATAACTTACGAGTCTCTAATCAAAGGATTCAAACAACTCATAGCTCGGATGTAGGATGAACCCCATAGAGGTGATTGAGTGGTTAAGATGGGATCATCTGCCCTCGATATAAGAGGAGATTGACTCAAGGAATTCGTGGACAAGTTAGTGAGGATTAGGGATCGCCTGTCCCGATACTCGTACATGATGACAGTATCGGGAAGGATGCTGTATCGGATACCAGAAAGAGAATTTTCAGTATCCATTTTTTTCAATATTTGGATATCAGATATTGATATCGGATATCGGTTGCTATAATAACAATATCCGATATCGATGTCCGCCTCAATGTCATCATCGGCCTCTGTCTCATGGGTAGGATGACAACATTGATTATCGATGTTGGATATCGAATCTCAACAACTCCCAAATGCATTGATCAACATTAAATAAATAATCAGCACAAAAGTATATCTATAATATACTTACCTGATTTTCGCTTTGAAATTTTTGGCGCCTTTGCGGATGGCGGAGGGTGTGGCGGTCGGTGGACGGTGGACGGGGGGCGGCATCGACGGACGGCGGACGGTTGTCAGTTCTTCTTTTCATTCTTCCCATTCCCCAATCCCCATATTCCCCTTTTTCTTCTCATTCTTCACACTTTTCCTTTTCTTCCCCTTCTTCTCCCTGGAATTCACTTCTTCTTCTTCCCCTAATTCTTATCTTCTTCTGCTAGTTCTCATCTTCTTCTTGTCCACTAATTCTCATCTTCTTCTCCTTCTTATTCTTATTTGTAATTCATGTGGGTTTATTTCATTAAAATGTTGAAATCTCCATCCTGATTGCATGTATTTCAAGAATTTCATTTCAAGTAAAAGTATATGTAAATATAATTTATTTACATTCCTCAATGCATTTAGCTTTTGCGTTTTAGTGTTTTAAGTTAAATTTTTTTTTAGTTTGAGCTTTTTCTCCCATTATATATTTACTTTTGTGCTGATTATTTATTTAATGTTGATCAATGCATTCGGGAATTGTTAAAATTCTATACCTCATCCTCTTCTCTTCCCTTATTCTTGTTTCTTCTTCTCTTCCCTTCTTAATTTTGCCTTCTTACTTTTGCTTCTTATCTTCTCTTCTTACCTTTTCTTCTGCTATTTTTTTCATCTCGTTCTTTTTCTTCTTCTCTTCTCCTATTTCTTTGCTTCTCATCCTTTTTTATTTTTTCCTGCTCTATTCCCGTCTTCCTGTCTCCTTAATGGAGCACAAGATCCCACTCCATCAAGGATGATGCCGAAGCCCACGCCATCGCCAGCGACACCCACTGATGCCGGATGTCGTCTAGACGTCGTCCGGTCGTCACTGAGGGTTGCGAATCGGTATCGATAACGGAACTCTTTCAGACAACGACAGAGGGTGTCGTCCTATAATGATGATAAATAGAAAGGAAATATGACAGAATGCAAAAAGTCTTAATGTGGTACATGCAAGCGCCGAGTCGCGGGGCGTGCTATTCCCGGGTCTCAACGGGGTCGCCTAGGGAAGGATAGTCTAGGCTTCTCGAACCTCGTCCAAGGGGTCGAGGACGACTATGCGGCCGAACGGGATTTATCCCGCGACGGGTGAACCCGACTCGTACCGAACAGGTAAGACTCTCGAGTAGTACTTTGTCGTTTTCTCAATCTGTCCCTCGCACCTTCATCTAACCCAAGCACGGTGTAGGCAATTCGAAAGTATACTGGAAAAGATAAGAGACGAAAAGCAAAAAGGAGGGGTACCTTCATCGTGTCCGGCGACAGCTATCTCGGTAGCCCCACTGAGGGTTGTAACAGAGGGCAGCGATGGCGCGTCGGCATGAGCAGGATTGACGGAGAGGAGGCAAGCACGATCGGTAGTAGATGCGGCGTCACAGGTTCAGCAACACGAGTGCGGCGGCACGGAGCAAGGGGGTAGCGCGAGGCCGTCAGCACAATGCGGACGTGGCAGCGTGGACACGCGGTGGCAGCGCATGGCGCGCGGCGGCGCGGTGCGAAGGCGGCGATGCGCTGGCGTGCGTCGCGGCGGCAGCGTGGCGCGGTGGCAACGCGTGCAGCTGCGCGGCGGTGTCGCGCGGCGGTGCGAAACGCACGCTGGCTTGCGGGCTCGCGGACGGCGGCACACGTGGGCGCCGGGTGGGACGGTGCACGCTGGCGCGCGGGCGGCGATGCGCGCGGGCGCGCGGGTGGTGGCGCACGCGGGCGCGACGGCGGCAGCGTCGCGGCGGCGGAAGCTCAGTCGCGGGGCGGCGGTGAGCGGCAGCGAGTGGCGGTGGGCGGCGGCGTGGGCAATTGCGGCGGCTGCGGAGTCAGCGGCAGTGAATGATGGCGGCGAGCGGAGGCGGCGGCTGCGACGTTGGCGGCGGCAAGCGACGGTGGTGGCAGTTCTCTTCTTTCTCCTCTCTTCTTGCTTCCCTTCTTCTTCCTTCCCTTCTTCTTCCTTCCCTTCTTCTTCCTCCTTCTTCCTCATCCTTCTTCCTCCTTCCTCCTTCCTCCTTCCTCCTTCCTCCTTCCTCCTTCCTCCTTCTTCTTCCTTTCCTCAACGAGGGACTCTTCAACTTCTAGACGTTATGACTTTTCAATAAAAATTCAAGAGTAAAGAGTTGAGGGCGCCCACCCATTCCCTTTATAGGAGAGAGGTGGATGGGCCCCTTGAAACTACAAAGGAGAATGGAAAGGACTATAGGGGCTTGGGTCCACTAACGGGAGGGGAAGGTATCCTCATACGGGACGTTCTCCTCACTACAATGCAGGTACGAAGAACATAAAATTATGAAAGAAAACATAAATGCGGAAAACAAAAGTGGTTAATGGGATCGAAGATGGCGCGTCATTACCCAGGATATTTGAATCTGGGTGCATGCATCGTCGCTTTGGCTTGTCGTGCAGGCTGGATGCGAATCGGTGGCAGGGTCGATGACGATGCCGACTCCTTGAGCGATGGTCCTGCGGTCTCGGACTGTGCCGTGCCATCACCCACCGGCTCGAGCCTCGCCAGATCGAATGCCAAGGTGAAGGCGAAGGTACCCTAGTAACTCTGATTTTTGGGCCATATCCTCTCAACAGCCCTTTCGTTTCGATCCCTCTTTAATTTCTTCTGCATTTCTTTTTTTTCTTTCTTTTTTGGGTTTTTAAGGGAGCCCCTATCTAATGGGCCCCTTAGTTGGATCTCTTTCAAGGGGCCCATTACCATTTCCCATATTAGGGATGGAGTGGGCACCCTAATGCCTTGGTTAAGATCAAAAGGTCAAAGTTGAATTTTTCAAGGGAAAATAGAAATAAAGACTAAATTAAAAGAGGGGTCAAAACGAAAGAGCTGTTGCGAGGATAGGGCCCAAAAATCAGAGTTACTAGGGTACCTTTCGCCTCGGCGTGCCAATTTGGAGGGGTTGAGCCAGCGGGTGTCGCTCGCGACGTCATGGGCTTCAGCGTCGTCCTTGATGGAGCGGGATCTCGTGATCCATCAGTCCTCCTAGGGTCGAAAGACCTCGACTCCGATGAGTTGGGGTCGTAGGCGACGATAGTGGTGTGAGCTGCGGCTCGAGTAGTGGTGCAGAACTGCGAGCGGTGATGGCATGGCGGCTAATTTATGTGCAATTCTAGCTAATATATATGTGCAATTATATATGATAGTAATATATATGTGCAATTCTAGCTAATTTATCTACTTCTTTATCTTTATCTAGATATATTATCAACATTTATGTTAAGTTGTGAAAAATCATGAAATAAAATCCCCTTTTTCTAATTTGGAGTTAATTATTGTCATTTGTGGGACTAACCCCACTTAACTCAATGAGTTAAGTGGAATGAATCTCAGTCTCTTCTTAGTTTATGTGGAAGATGCAGGAATTAGGTGAAACTTTCATGAATAAAGGGGATAATTAAATGAAGAAGAAGCTATTTGGCCAAAATGAGCATGCCCATCCACAACCCTGGGCCAAGAAACGAGGCCCAAATCAAGACAGCTGGCCCTAGTCTACAAGCCCACTAAGGAAGCTCCACTTAGCCCACTATGAGAGGCATCTTGGGCCAAAGAAAGGAGGGAAAGGGGAAGGTCCAGTCATGATTATTTATGACCATTTCAGGTGCTTGGATGCTGATTGGAGGACTCCCTTGGACGTGGATCCAAGCTAGAGAAGAAGATCCAGCCATTCAATATATAAAACATCCAAGGGTGGAGACTTAACGATAACACCTTTAATGCTAATTAGGGAAATAAGTCTTGAACGTCCCTGGGGTATTTAAAATGTCTCGATGCTGATTGGAGGACCATAATGGACATGGATCATGACCCAGAAAAGAAGATATGGCCATCCATTGTATTAAAAATCCAATGGCTCTCATTTGCTCTCTCTCCCTATATAAATCCCTTCACCCTATTGTAATATTCATCTTGTGATTCAATCCAAAGTAATGTTTGGTGGTCTAAGTGCAATTGAGTCATAGATCCATTCACCTCAGTAAGTGCCAGGCTGAGCAGGAAGCATCCAGGGCTGAAGAAGCTGGTGGAAAGGAGAAGTCCCTTGGGCCTTGGAGGGTGTGACAAAGAGGTTACCTTCTTATTTCTCCTTTTTCACTCTTAACTGTTAGTTTCTTGTCTTTTTTTTAGCTAGCCAATATTTAGACGGTTCCAATGCATCCAACCACGCTCAAAAATTCATTCTAGAACTCATTCTAGAGTGAAGTTAGTGCATGCCATTTTTTCTCTCTCCTCCGTCAAGCCACTTTCCCATTTAGCATCCGGAGGTAGCCAAATTTGACTAGGTCCAGCTGTTTCATTTCCTATTTTATTTTGGCTTTAAAATACTCCTAAAAAATCCCAAAAAAGGATTTTCTGCTTACTATAATATTATTATATATATTATAATTATATTTTAACTTTCTTTGTTTTATATATTTTTATAAATAGTTATTTATCTTCATATGTAGTAAACCTACTTCTAAAATCATTAAAAAAAATATAACTAAAGCACAAATTCATTAGGAAAAACCCTTGCTCCCTGTGGATCGACCCTTACTCTCCCTACGCTAGTAAGGTTATTATAAATTTTTGTTGTTTTGATTTGGATAAACCAACGACACTAATTAGTGAAGTTAGCTCATCACTAATTACCTATAAAATCTGAATTATCAAAAACTTGTATCCGAACATCACATGGGTACCCCCTCGGGATGACGTTAGCGATGTTGTCTTCATCACTCATCTTCTTTTCTCTCAATTTTCTTTTTTTTCTCCTCTTCTACTCTTTCCCCCTCTTCTCCACTCATTTTTTTTACTCTTTTCTTGCCTTCTTCCTATTCCTTCTTATCTATTCTTAAATTTTCTTCTGCAATGCTCATTCGAAATTTTCCTCTGCTTCTTTTTTTCTCTCTCTTTCTTTTCTTCTCCTCCTCTCTTCTTTTTCCCTGCTCTCCTTTCCTGATGCTTCTATTTTCCTGTCCTCTCCTCTTCCTGGTTCTTATTTTTTTTTCTCCTATTTATTTTTATTCTCCCCTTCTACTCTTTTTCCTTCTTCTCCACTTTTCTTGTTTTTTTCCCTCTTCTATTTCGTTCTTACTCTCACCAGTTCTTAAATTTTCTTTTTCACTTCTCTGTCTAAATTTTCCTCTGCTCCTTTTTTCCTCTCTTTCTTTTCTTCTCCTCCTCTCTTTTTTTCCTTGCTCTCCTATCCTCATGCTTCTATCTTCCTCTCCTCTCCTCTCCCTGCTTCTTATTCTCTTCTCTCTTTTTTCTTTTTCTTCTCCTCTTTGACTCTTCTGCCTCTTCTCCACTCCTAATTTCTTTTACTCTTCTCTTCCCTTCTTCCTATTCCTTATTGTCATCTTTTCTTAATTTTTCTTCTTCAATGCTCATTCAAAATTTTCTTATGATGTTTTTTCTCTCTCTTTCTTTTCTTCTCATTCTCTCTTCTTTTTTCCCTGGTCTCCTCTCTTGATGCTTCTATTTTCCTCTCCCCTCCTCTTCCTGGCTCTTATTTCTTTTCTTCTCCTCCTCTCTTCTTTTGCCTTGCTCTCCTATCTTCATGCTTGTATCTTCTTCTCCTCTCCTCTTCCTGTTTGCTCTTTTCTTCTATCAAGTTTCTTTTTCTTCTCCTCTTCTACTCTTCTTCCTTCTTCTCCACTCCTCATTTTTTTTACTCTTCTGTTCCTTTCTTCCTCTTTCTTCTCCTCCTCTCTTCTTTTTTCCTTACTCTCCTATCCTCATGCTTCTATCTTCCACTCCTCTCTTCTCCTTAGTTCTTATTCTCTTCTCTCCTATTTCTTTTTGTTCCCCTCTTTGACTCTTTTCCCCTCTTCTCCACTCCTCATTTTGTTTACTCTTCTCTTCCCTTCTTCGTCATTCTTCCTCTCATCTCTTTTTAAATCTTCTTCTTATAGTCATCCCTTTCCTTATTGTCTTATCTTCTTTAATTCGTATTGTCTGCGTATGAAGTTGCAAATTTCTATACCTTGTCTAGAGTTTTAAGGAGCATTGTTCACAATGTCTCATTCAAGGAGCTGTTGTGCTACGTGACACAATTAGATTTGGACACCCCAAGTGCAAAGGTCATGAAGCAGTGGATGATCCAAATGCATGACCGCTTGAAGGAAGAGGTGAAGCAGATATGGGAGAATGTGGACCGAGTGTCCATCATTGTAGACAACGTGGGCCACGGAGAATGGTAATGGTCTTCTAGGCATTGTCGTTCATTGGGTGGACGAGAAATGATTGTATCAAGAACGAGTATTTGCCATCCAAGAGATCGTCGGCAAGCATGATGGGGACACCACGACGTCCATCGTTCTCCAGGTCCTAGAAGAATTCTGCCTGCGACCAAAGGTCATCATTCAGTATGGAACTTATCTTTTTAATTGAACATGTGATTTTATACGTGACTTGTGTTTATGCAGGTTTACGTTGTGAATACTGGCAATGCCTCTACAAATAAGAGGGTGTTTTCAGTGATTTCAAAGAAGATAAAGAGTGCTAACCTGACGTTTAGTGCCATAAGACACGTCCCATGTGTTGCACACATATTGAGCATTTTCGTCCAAGCGGTAATTAAAAGCTTCAGCGTTCCTTTGACCCAAGTAGTAGTGCCCGATGAAGGCGATGTGAGCAGGACAACAGAATAGTATGACAACAATGATGACAACGTGCATGGAGATATATACTCAATGTATGAAGACAATGGCAGAGCACGTTGTCTGTTATATTTGGGTGATGCAGTAACGAAGGTGTGGACACTAGTGTACAGTATTCGGAGCTCTGCTCAACAAAGAGTGGAGTATGTGAAGGCATATGAAGATGAACCCGAAGTTGAAGATTCTAACATGGTCATCTTGGACTGTCCTACCCGCTGAAACAACACTTATGCTATATTATCCAATGTTGTGAAGAAATGTGATGTGATTGATGAAGTATTGAAGAATTTTGGCAAAAAGGGGAAGTTGACAAAGATATCGAAGGATGAGTGCGTGTTGGTGAAAGAATTCTATCGCATCCTTGGGTGGTTCTCTGTATCTACCGATCATGTTTGGCGGATCGAGACATCGGCCATTTGTGATGTGTTATTTGTCATCAACGGTCTCATGCGCCACATAGAAGGGGTTGTCCAGAAAATTGAAGAGGGAACTTTCTTCACCTGCGTACAGTGGTTGCATGAAGGAGATCATTGGAACATGGTGCAAGTGTGCAAGGCAACACAATGCGAGCTAGCATAGTATGCAGAACTCCTGTGGGTGAATGATGCAATCACTTCGTGGCATTGATGGACCCATTCCACAAAGGGTCCATGCTCAATGAGGGAGTCAAAGAGGCAACCATTGCATATGTACGATCTCTGTTACCATGTGACTCGCCGAGACATGCAGCGGTTGAGCACTTTGAAATTGAGCACCCAAAAGGTAGATCGTTGGACTCTTGGCTAAATAGCACTAAGCGAAATGTCCAACCTTCATTTGTGTCAGCAAGATCGGCACTGGACAAGTTCAACCAATATCTGATAGAGGTCCTGCCTAATGAGGGAGTGTTCACCCCACTATCTTGGTGGGGCAGCACAAGATAAAAATGCTTCCCTTACTTGCCGCCGTTCAATCACTCTCTCTTCTTCGGAGACTTACACTATAGTGACGTACTCCTTTTCTCGTCGTCAAGTTTCAAGTTGACCTTGTTGGAAACTTTCCATTAGGCCATACTTCCATATTGTACAAGAAAACTTCAAATATAGACTTCCTATCATTTGACCATTACTAAAAACTCAATTTTATGTAGCCCTTGAGTTTCAACCCATCTTCTCCATGAACTCAGACATTTTATTTTGTCTTCTAAAGACATCCAGAATGTATCTAGTATTGTTTTAATGCTCATAATACTTAGAGCTTAGGCCACTTTAGGCCTCACACATAGAATGATGTACATGATTAATCAAATTATCATGGTACAATGAACCTCTATCAAAGTTCCCCATCTCAAAACCCTTTTTGGGATGATATCTATGTTTATAGATTTGAAGCATAGTGATAATGTTTTTGACCTATCTCTAAAGATCCATATTCTCAATACGTAGGTTACTTCTCCAAAATCCCTTCATGGAGAAGATATTTGACAGTCATTCTTTTATCGAGTATAACATTCCTAAATCATTCTCAATGAGTAGAATGAACTCTACATAAAGAATATGATAATTATGATTGTATTTGTGCTCCCACTGGCCGTCATGTATACTCACATGGCACATTTTTCATTCTCAATGAAGACATGAGATCTGATCACTCTATCAAAACTCATATTCTAATTATAGAGTGATCTTTTATGTGTAAAATATATCCACCAATGCCCTTATGACCTTGTGCGTGTGACCCTCTTGGCTCATGTATCATTCTAGTTAATAACTTTAGTGGCCCAATAATAATTATTGGCCAACCTTATTAATTAACTATATCAACATATAGATTATTTAAATAAGGATCAATTTAACCTAATCGATAGGTTAAGTTTTCAGCCCGTCGAGCTACACCTCATGCTCTAGAAGATATTGAGTGTTGTTGAACTCTCTCATGGAACCTTGACCGTCATCAGTTACCATATATGTATAATCCATCATGTGTGTGAGACTCTTGAATGACTTAGGGTATGGTTTGTTGTCAAACCCTAATCCGTCCTTCGATTAGTACTGATGCGTAACGGGGATCATTAAAGAATGCCTTCTCCAATATCCTCACTACCCATGCCAGGAATTTTCTGCATCATCTTCCTTGAGTCAATCTCCTCGTATCCCAATGGCAGATAATCCCGTTTGACAACTCAACCATCTCCGTGAACTTCTTACTACATCTGAGCTATGACTAGTTTGAATCCAATGATTAGAGACTCATAAGTAATAGTCAAAATGTGGTCGTCCATTCATAAAATGTCCTTGGTGTCTCCGGTTAGTGAATCACTTATACAATTGTGACCTGAGTCAACTTGATTAACCTTTAGGCATAATACTATTCAGGGATTCGTATGGATCCTTTTAGTGAACTCTTTCTTCAAAGAGCACCCACTATCTATCCCTAGTGTCGCCACACTAATAACCACATGATCATCTACATTAATTGTATAAGTAGGATCAACTTGTGAGATTCTATCCGGATAATGTGATGTTTGTCTTGACTATCCACCGAATAGGAATATTTAGAATACATGTTTAAAGATTACTGATCACTGTATTATGATCTCATCATAATTCACTATGTCATTGCACGTATTCATGAACATTATTATAAAAATCACTTCAAAATTATGAATGTAAATATTTTATTCAATAAACTTAAATAAACATGGGAGTGTGATTGGCTTGACGGCCACATAATATCCATCACACGGCAAGGCTGTCGGTGTTGGGGCCGGGGGCCTCGAGGCACTGGGAGGTCTCGGGGCACTAGGGATGGGACCGCAAGATCGAATGACTTGGGTTGCTGGCGGTAGAAGAACATGACCGCAAGGGTGAAACTCAAATTTGGGGGGGGAGACAAGTCGCCGTGGCAGAAGATCGCTACAGCAGTGTTGAGGCATTGGTGGAGTTGTTGGGGTCACGACGACACAGGTTGTTGGTGGCGATGGTGGGACCGGGTTCAGCAAATCAATACAGGAGATGGCTGCTTCGAACTCGACAAAGCAACTCGAGGCAGCTCGATGGTGGTTGGTGGCTCAAATCGAAGGTGGCTCATCGGCGGAAGTGGCTGGAAATTACTTCCACTACAGATGATCCTAAAGAAAAACAAGAGAAAATCCACCCCCTAGGGAGAGGAAGGTGGAGACCCCATGGTGAAAAAAAGTTGCTCTTTCTTCCTATGATCTCCAAACTTAGTGTGCCATCACCACTCCCCTTATATAGTAAGGGGGGGGGGTGTGGTTGCCCTAATGGGTCACCTTAGGGGAGGGGCCCAAACAAAAAAAAAACACAGAATGACACACGTGGAGGAGCTGCGTACTCAAGAGAGAGGGGCCTCCATAAGGTCAATGGAAACAAAAGATGACACGTGCAAGAAAATAAAACAACCCTATGAAGCTGTCATCGATAACATGCATTTTTGTGCCTTATATGATCATATTTACATGTTTACCTACATTAAATTACTTATATTTGCATGCTATCACACTTAGAATGATTAAACCTATTCTTAGGATGATTTTCTGAATTTTCTGCATTTTTTGGGATTTTTCTAACAATAGATTTTAAAAGAATATGATTTTTGAGACAGAATATGATTTTTTGACATTAAATTTGGAAAGACATGATTTTCTAAGTCAAAATATATATATTTATACGTATTTTTAGGGCTTTATTTTAATTAATATGGATTTTTCAATATGTTTTAAGCTCTTTTATTTTGCGTCACCACGTGTCGCCGTTCGATTAGTCGAAGGGCGAAGAATTAGAAATGATTATAATGATTGACAACCACCAATCATTAATTGAGTTAACGATTGTGTCAGCCAATCATTTCATCACATAATCATTGCAAAGCGATGATTGCAATTATAGATAATGAATCATTTCGAATTTCTGATGTAGGCGGGTGATGTGGATGAATGAAAACAAGGAAGGTAATTTTTTTGTAATAAATGCGATGAATATCGAGGCGCAAAATACAAAAAATGACTTCTCTCTCTCTCTCTCTCTCTCTCTCTCTCTCTCGATTCTAACAGAGGGAACGTGGCACGCACGCGTCCATCTATTTTTTAGAAAAAAAATATATACCGTGCTGATGTGGCGCACGTTGAAGCGTCACTACGTCAACCGCAAATCTTATTCTTTTTTTTCTTTGTTTTTCTTTTTCTATCTTTTGTCTTTTCTTCTTCCTAGGTGCACGTTGCATGGAATACGAAATGTGCCACATGGATACAAAAATTGTGGAACGCAGAATGGTTTGACTTCTCAACGGGCATGGAAAACGATGAGGATGATGAGGCGAGAGAAAATTTCAAGGGCTAGGATATCTTAAACTTCAAACAGCCATAACTTTTGATCTACAACTCTGATTGAGCTAAAATTTTCAGCACTGCTTAGTCTTCTCCTCTTCTTTCTATCCATACCATCTGATCTATAAATAGAGACCTGGATCATTGTGAAATTCATCCTGAACTTGCTTCCTAGTTGTGTGGGCTGATTGAAATATAGTGAGTTTTGAGATCCATCAAGTGTGTTCTCGGTGTCTAGGGTGTGTTGTAAAAAGCATTAGAGAATAGGGGGAGCTTACCGACACTCTCAAATTGCGATGATCCTGGCAGAACGTAAGGATCTAAGGTCATTGTCTTTGCCTTACGTGTTTCTCTCCCGACATCATTGTTATCATAATTATAGTTTTTATCAACTTTTCATTTTATCATTTCACTTACTTACGTCTCCATCATCTCGTCACTATCTTTATCATCATACCATTCGTGCATTCATCACTATAGTATCCTTCGCACCATCCACCTTATTCCCATAATACTTCACGTAATTCTACTTGTAGCTTCTTGATACCACTACATCACGCATCGTATCCACCATTTAACACGTCATCATTACGACCCCATCTCGTTTATCCATCCTCATCTATCTTAAATGCTTATGAGTAGAATCCTAATTAACCATCTCTAATTCACTTTCATCACACATTCACTACCGTATACGTAACTCTTCTCATCTTTGTGGTTCACTTAATTGAGATCGTATTTTCCCTACTATATTTTCCTTATGGACACGACCCGTACTCAGCACTAACTAAGTATTCTAAAGTATGGTTAAATATATTTTTATTGAATAATCTCAATTACCAACGACAAAATTAAACCCCCTAAATTGAGATTATCAGTCATCAAACCTGATTATCAGTCATAAATTTGGGTTCTTCATTTTGGCTCGTCATCATGACGTGGTTGTGGACAAGCTTGGGATTGATCTTCCAGATGGTCCTTCATCAATCCTATTACATTTCTATTGTTGCTATTTAAGTGCCCATGATTGACTCCTCTGAAATAAGGGGATACAAAATAACATTACCAATGGTTCTGAAGTTGCACTTGGCCCGAGGACGCGACATTAGGAGTGGGAGGCAAATCAATGAGCAAAAGGGGCAAAGTGTTTATTACATGTTCACAAGGTAACCAAAGGTTTTCCAGATGTATACCTTACATTTTTCTATGTTAAGTATAATTACTTGGTTAGATGCTCTCTATAGTTTATATTCTTTTTCTAAATCACTCATTCTTACTTCAACTCAATGCTCTTATCTGAGTAAGACTTGATACCTCACATTTCTTTTTTTAATAAAAAAACTTATTTCTTTGATGCAGGATATCAAGGTTGCATAGCAAATATACCAAGCGCGACTTCAGGAGTGAAGGAGGATCATGCAAATGGGTAAGACTAGATCGCATCATCTACTCCACTAATGGGCTCCATCTCTTCCCTATTACCAAAGTTGAGCATTTGAGTCACTACGCGCCTTTTGAATCTGAATATGAATTGACTTCGTAACATTCAGATGAATTGACTTTGTAACATTAAGTCATTTTCACTTTGTAACCCACTCGTTCGCCCCTCTACTGCTCTTTATCCGTTGAATAACCTCAGATCCTCTTCCTTTCCACTTTCAGGAGATGTGGACTCGACATCCTGATTGATAATAGCTCATCTATTCCAGTCCATGCTCAGCCGGTGCTTTGATTCACTTTTATGTATTATTATTTTATTACATTTCTTGTAATCTTCTTTCTTCTTCTAATTCAATTTCTTCTTATGTTCTTAAAAGCGGTAGCAAGTTTAGGACCGAAGCAATTAAATAATAAAGTTAAAAAAAGATATATCAGGCTGAGATGAGGATCAAGTCCTCAAGTGCAAGTGCTAGCACAATCATGAACTGTACCCTTTCTCTTAGCAAGAAAACATTTAGACATCTTAAATATAGAAATTTTCTGTCTGCAACATGCATAATAGAAAGAGGTTACGAAGTTACAAGGTTAAAGTAAAGCTGAAGTTGGTTTGATCTTTCCCCTACGTGCCTTCGATGCAGACCATAGCTCAAGCTAGGGCAATGTGCCTTCCACTGATCCTGTGTATTGTCTCTTTCGTTTCGTGTCACGTAGATGAGAATGAAGTCAGTAAACTAGGCACAAGTGAGCGGGCCAGAGCGAAGTGATGAGCAAAAGCAGTCATTTCATTCATGATGAACCTTACCTATGATGCAACGTTTTGCAAGAACTAATGTTATGTAAATTCTGAAGGTTTTCCAAAGGAGCGACTTTAGGCGTGAGTTTACAAGCGGACGAGCGACAAAGTGAAGAATTTGACTACCATGAGAACTGGGACACGTCAGCCACTGGGACACATGCTTTGCTAATTATTCTAGCTGCTCTAGTTGAGTACCAATGGCTTTGTTAGACTGAGCCAATTTGGTCGACCTTGACAATCGTAGAGACTTTTCAAAGGTATGTTTACATAAAGAACGAAGTAAACCTTCGGAACCATCCATTCACATTCAGATCTTTGTGGATAACTTTGTTACCTCTGCATGTATAAAGCAATTCCTTTCGTAAAGTTGGTGGCTAATCAGGTGCGCGCGGGAAAATGGTTCGCAACACATGAGTTGTACGATGAATTTGCTCAAATATTGGATTCGTAAAAAAAATTCCCTTCTCAATCCATCTCTGACTAATGGAGAAGCCTAGGAGCTTTCCTACTCCAAAAACACATACATTAGTTATTGTTTATGATTACATAAACGATAAGTAGATGCCTCAGTTTAAAGACCCTCACACCACTATGAAAACAGGCAAGAGGGTCTTAAAAGTTGGTAAAGACCCACCCTTTGTTTCACTCTGAATGGGTCCCTGAGGCCCCCGGGACATTGGATTCCCCTACATGTGGCTCGTCCATGCTTTTTTAGGGGTAGTGCCTGTGACTCCGCATAGGAGAACGAGCTGAACTTCAAACAAGAGTTTTCAGAGCATTGCATTGTCTGAGGGAGTGGGGTGAGTAGGCAGTGCCTACCAAGCAAAGCTTTCATCAATCAAATGATGCATGTGGGCTGAGCCATTCCATCCCAACCTGCTGGCCTAATTGGGAAGAGTTTCTAAATAGAAAATATGCACACTGGGAATATATATCTATCTTAGCTAGCAGGGTCAGGCTTTCCTCTAGTAGTCCCGCATTGGCCTCTTACAGTCCGTCCAGTCTCATCTTTCTTTGTTTATTGCCAGCCATCTTAGCTCCACATGAGACCCTCTTTCTATTGATTGATGAATAAAAAAAGGGCACTCTCTTCTGATTAATTTTATGTTTTCTCTTTTGTTTACTTTGACTTTGACTTCATCGTTTATCCACTAGGTAATGTTATCCAGCAGATAATTATCTTCAAGAGAAGTTCTTCAATAATATACTTCATTTATCCGCGCTTGTAAACTCGTGCCTTTCCTATTCAATCTTGCTTGTCGCCTATTAAGAGAATAGGTCCCATGCAGGCCACCTTTCTTTATCTATACCATCAGCCACGCAAGACCTCATAGGAACTATTTATGCGCCCTAGGAAGCAGCATGCGCCATCACCTGTAGTCCTTTCCTTTGTTGGGGACTTCCACAAAAACGGCCAGCATCGTCATATGCTTGACATTAGTTGCCCTGCTCTTGGAGTACCCCTATGGCCGATCTGTCACCCATCAGGGCTTGGCCATGTCCCGCCCCCTTAGGCATGGCTTAGTCAGTTATTCTCATAGTTCAGAGTGAGCTTCTATCAAAGCTCTTTGAGAATTTATTTTGTTTTCATGCTTCACTTTTTTATTTCATGGATTAGTATCATGTTTCTTTCTTTGATGATTATTCTTCTCTTTTTATTATTCATTGATTCAGTGATTTAATTTTAGTTAAAATAACTTCTTTCAGAACCATTTCAAGTGTTTATTCGTCGTTTAGGTTGGTGAGTTATATTTCTGCTCATTGTAGTAACCTCTGGGACTCTTTGCACCTGGATAGTACTAGTACCCTTTTGCTCTGGACTGCACTACCTGCCCTATGAAAACAAAATGAGTGTTGCGACAAAATGCAGATAGCCCTCATGCTGTAGTTCCCTCTAACCTGTTCTTAACGTCATCACAAGGCGCACAATAAGAATAAGACCAATAGAGACTTCATAAGAGACCATTTGAGCTGCATATCATAATGCTCCTAGAAAGCAGTTACGAGGCATAAAAGGAGATGCATTTGTAGAACTGGTTGGTGGTACGGGACAAGCTCCTGGGGAATAATCTCTTTCTTAACAAAACCTTTCTTTTCCATGACGACTAGGAACAGCTAAATAAAAAATTTCATTTTGAATTCCAAACCTCAACATCCTGCTGCTCATGGTATTTCAGGATCAGTATTGGAAATGAATGGAGAAGTGGTGGAATGTACCAAACTACATATTGGATTACTCCAGTGCGGCATGAAGTCACAGACGGTGAGTAGTATGTCGCTAGCTATGCCTAGTGCAGTCCCTGGGGATGGTGGAGGTTCCGTATCGTGTCATGAGCACCAGGCAAGAAAGAGGTAGGGCAGTTGAGTAACTCAAGTGAACCAAACTTACTTTCTAGGATAGAAGGGAGAAAGTTGTGAAGGTGGCCTCGTTATCCACACATCTGGTGAGATAAATGGGGTGAAGGTGTCTTGTTATAATCACCCCATTCTTTAAACAACCATAAGCTTGTTAAAAGAAGTACACCAAATCGTGATTCATCCAAGGTCTTGAAATCGTAAATGCTCCTAAAGTCGCACCTCAGAACCTTTATTTTTCTGAGTCGAAGCCCAGCCCGGCTTGTCTCCTTCTAACTACCGATGGGCTCAATATACGATCACGTGCAGTAACTGGGAGTCCTTTTACACCTAAGGCCAACTTCAATTCTTCAAACCTAGGTTCATCTCATATAGTGATTGTGGAAGTACATGGTTGATGTATCAAACTCGACGCTGTGTTTTGTAATATGCATTCACATCCGTGTCACAATGGATTTGGTAAGCTACATGTCAGGTGCATGGAAAACAGCCTTCGGTTCCCCAACCTTAATCATGGCAACCTTCCGACCGCCCAATAACCTATAGGGCTAGTAACTACTCCCACTCAGGCTAGGAAGTAATCCCCACGACCCAAAGCACCGAAGAACAAATAGAATTTGCTACAAAAGCCAGCTAACGGGGGCATTCCTTTGTATGAGAACATTTTAACGGAGAAGGTCATAACCAAAATAGGCTTCGTTTTGGCTAGGGCACGCAAATCTGCTATATATTTGACACTGGTTTGCCGTAATGCTGGAACAATGGTGAACGCATCTGTCGACATTGATGCATAAATAAAGATACCAATTAGTAGTGATAGAATTCCCTCTATAAAAGATACCAGTGAATAGAAGATGCTCAGTTCCGCACAACATAGGGATTGTGATGTAATACGATTACACCAGGATCGACGGTTCGTATTAAAACATAGTACGATATGATGAGTTATTTACGAGTATTTTGATGATATGGAAATCAAGAGAAACTCCAATGAGCAATATACAACGTCCCTTAACTCGGTGAACAATCAATTACTTCTACTAAGAGCGAGGTTAATCAGAATAGACTCCCAATGACCCTTAGGACTAATTACGGTGACTACGGTGTAAGGGGCGTTTGACGGCTCTTGGCTGTCCCAAGTTTAAAATCAATGAATAGACCTTTATCCCAATGAATCCCTACTCTCGACAGGTGGCTATCCTATCTCAGTTATCGTTTTTCATTCTAGGCAGAGGAATCGATAGGGGATGACTGCACTACACCAAGTAATAATACTGAATTGTAATAAGAGGGGAGCGAGAAGATACCTGAATGATGCGAGTCCTCGGCAAGGTTAATCAGGTTCGGCTGAACTCGGAGTCAACGGTGAAGCACCGGTGAGTGGTGTCCCTGGGCGCGAAGGAATGCGCGTCGCTGGTCGTCCACAGTGCGTGGTTGGGCATTGGCAGGCTGCAGTCGCGTGGTTGAATGGCATGGTGTAAGTGCGCCTGGGCGGGCGCGCACGAGGCGAGACAACACGCAGCTATGGGGGGGGAGGGCAGAGTCCGCCGCCGCATAGTAGCGTACAGGCGGCTGTAAGGGTGGGGCCATGTGGAACTGATACTAGGGCGCGCTTGCTGAGGGCTAGGGGGTGCGGGCGGAGAGCTGGGTCGCGCGGGCGGAGAGCTGGGGTGCGCAGCCATGGGCGGGGCAAGAACCGCCTATGTGCGGTGGCGTGCAGCGATATGGCCACAACGTGGGACTGCGTTGGAGATAGGCGCGGGCGAAGAGCAGTGCGGGGCACCGGTGCGGGCACAACATGGTGGATGCAGGGGTGCCGGGCGCGTGGGCGCGATCGAGGATGGGCAAAAGGTGGCGCTCCCTGGCTCTGTGGTGGGACTGGTGATCTTCCAAGATTTCCAAGAATTGGTTAGACCAACCTTGAATCTTGGATCTTTTATCGGCAAGAACGCCAGTTCCAGGCGATGGAGTTGCCTCTGTCGGGAGGCGGCGTCGACGTGCCCTTGGAGTGATCTCAACGAGGGAGGCGAAGGTGAAAGCAACTCCCAAAGCTGCAAATCTTGAATATCCAAGAAATATCTGGCAGGTGCAGGTCATCCCGATGTCGTCGACGTGTCCTCAGAGTGGTCTCGACGAGGTCGTGGTTGGTAACGGCTCACAGAATGGTCTCGACGTGAGGAGGGCGGGGTAACCACGTTCCCACGACTATCTAACTCCTATCTATCTAATCATCTCTAAACACTAAGGTAGAAAGAAGAACACGAATTTCAATTCAACAAATCCTACTTCACTTGGGGCATGCTATCCCCTTATGTAGGGAGGAGAGGTGCCAAGTGACGTTTCTAGAGGGGGAACCGTCGTGAGATGTGGTCCGTCCTTTAGTCACAGTTACAATTAAAGATTGAAAAATTAACGTCGACAAGGCCCAAACACAACGGCCTGGTCCGTAGGTTCAATAAAACAAAAATACAATCAAAATAAGGCGCGAACTGAAATACTACTTACGCGGAGTACTTGAACGCATGGTGGTGAGCGTCGGCGCGAGCAGCCCAGTGTGGTTGGACTCGTCCCGACCCTGCGTCATCCTGATGGTCCCCCATCAGATTGTCACGCTTTTGCGAAGAACATAGAATAGTAGAGGATCCAACATGCAGGACATGATTATCATTAGAAATTCACAGAGATATTGTGATATACTCTTTCCCATAACTTCCCATACTAGAACAACCCCACTAAAATGCAAATAGAGATCAGAAATGTTTTCAATATCACGAAGAATAATACCATCTATACCCCCAAAAATGGATTTTCCATAAGAAAGACATCGAAGGCTTTCCAAAAATTGAGATTTGGCCGTAGAAGGATCAAATTGTATCCAAGGAACATGAGGATATAAAAAAGTAATAAGAGAGGCACAAAGACCAATCAATCGTATCGGTCTTATTCTTGAATTTGGAATGAAAAGAGGAGTAATGCTTACTAGCACGGAACACGGAATATGATCACTTAGATTGGAATAGCATTCACAGAAATGTTCTAACATAGAGTACAATCTAAGATTGAAGAGATTAGTTGACAACAGTCAAAAGACGGTACCAAATTCCTATAAAATGGGGGTCTATCAGTGCAAGTCAGTTGAACACCGTGATTGATGAGTGGGTAGGTGGGTTAGGTGCACCTCTCGTCTAGTGGGAAGTCATGAGGCTAGTCCCCTCTGAATGAATAAGTAGTGGGCCCCCTTCCCGCTGCTCATAAACTCACGCCCTTATTTTCATTTTAAATATTAGATTAGTTTACCCGGAGAATATTTCTAAAGAATCTATCTAACCTCCCTAACATTCATATTCATTTTTACCGCTCGTAAAGTCACACCTCGCTCCATCGCTTCTGCTCCTGAAGTCATTCTTTGGACTTTGTTTCTTTCAGAAGGTGATTCATCGCTCGTATACTTGTGCCTCAAAGGATAGTTCTAAAGTAATTATTCAGTACTCCTTGAGCTGATTTTGTTGTCCTTGACGTTAGCACCTTTTTTAGTACTCCTTGAGCTAATCCCTCATTGTTTTTGTGCATTGAGCTTAGGAATACATTTATTTGCTGATATGATGGCTGGACATAGTTTAGTAAAAATTTTAAGTGGGTTTGCTTGGACTATGTTATGTGTGAAAGATCTTTGTTATTTCATAGGATATCCTAGTCATTTATTTATAGTTATTGCATTAACCGGTCAAGAATGTGACAACGAGGAATCATGATCCTGGTCTTCAAGTCGGCTCCATTGGAAAGTAATTATTTTTTATGTCCCAGGATTCTGCTAGTTTCGAAAATAAGTCGAAAGAAGGACAGGGTTGCTAGGTTCTGAAATAATTGATTTTGTAACTTTGATTCTGAAAACATAAAATCTCCCAAAACCTATAGTCAGTTAAAAGTCAACCGCTCTATGGATGATTAGATCTCATAAAGTGCAACTCCTGTTCTCAACCCACAAACGAAGTCCGAATTCATTGACTTCATAACCTTTGTAACTCCCGAACTTCTTTGTAGTGGCTCAGTTCCATGCTTATAAGGTTTCGCATGATTGACTCTATTTCATTATATTATATCTATATCCCAATTCCATTCATTTAATATTTCTTTGATATCATTGACACAAGGGATGTAATTTATGGTTATCATCTTTTTGTTTCTCTCTATTTAGAGTATATTTCATTTAGAGTTGATATGGAATTGAAAAAATCATCATATAATAATCGAGAAGTTGCAGCACAAAAGAAAGGGAGGAGATTTGTGACGATTTTGAACTTTTTTCTATTGGGTAATCCATTATCCTTATGCATGAAAATACTAAATTCCATTGTTACAGTTGGACTCCACTATGGATTTATGACCATGTTCTCCATAGGGCTTTTTATTTCTTCCTTCTTCTAGCTTGGGTTATGGAAGAAGGAACCGAAAAGGTTTTTTTCCCCAAAGACTTGCCATGGTAAGGAATCAGACAGAACTAGGCTCAGTCTAATTAAAACATAAAAATGGTGCATGGACCGCACTCAAGCTTTGGATCAATGTCTCCAGAAGCAAGGAATATGCCTGCATGTTTTGACGATAAGAACAAAAAAAATCAAATTCACCTCTATGTAAGATAGCCAAAGTACGGTTGAGCGATTGACATGAGATCATTGCTAGCATTCCAGGCGAAGGTCATAAATTCAAGGGAACATCATTTAGTCAGCAGAGGTAGAGTGAATCATTTGCCAGGTGTTAAATTCCATTGTATTTGAGGATTCAAGGATTTGCTGGGAATTCCCGATCAAAGGAAAGCAAAATCTAAATATGGTGTAGAAAGACCCAAATCGATATGAATGGAAGATGCCTTTGGAACGTTTATTTTGTTAGTTGAGATATTCCTAACGCATCGCTTTTTGCTTGATGGAAAAACATATTTTCTTTATTTTCTTGCATAAAGTTGAGTCATCGTTTCATCATTTCTGACTTCCTGCCAGGCATCACCTTCGAATAACCTTATTTCTTATAATTCCATTTTTATTTTTATTGGAATGTGTTTATGTCTTGAATCATGTTATGTTATCCTAAAGCCACCCTTTAGCTTCTTCATTCCGCTCCCGCTCGTTCGCGCCTTCTTTTTTTTAACTTGATCTCGCATGCATCTTCGTTCCAATTCCTACCTATAAGATGAGTCTTTCTGGACCCACTAACCACCTTGGTGTGCTATTGAGAACTAGGCTCTTAATGCAGGAATGTGGTTTTTTCTGGTTTTGGTTCTGTCTTATGGAAAGGAAAACATAAATGGAGGACTTTATTCAGTGACTCTTTGATTCTGCGAACGGTACACTTCCATTATTACAACCTGCTGGGTTGGTCTAGTCAACTCGCCCTTGTCCAGTACTTCAACCTCTGTCTTTTTATGTTGGACATTTTGAGTGGGGTTTGATTCATAAAAGACTGAGGGATAAGGCTTACAGAACAAGAAGGTGGATATTGAAGACTGCAAAAGGATGACAGCCAGACCCTTCTCGGGTTATGGTACCTTCCTTGCATATTCTACATTGTTGAGCCCTACTGATGAGGGTGGGTAAACAACTTTGCAATGATGAAATGACTGATGGAGGCTCCATACCGGGAACAAGTATGAAATTAATAACTTGGTTTTCTCAGAAAGTTGTATTATATTATGTTTATTATAAACGACAGAAGTGAACCTTTTACCTAGTATATTGACAAGAAAAGCAGAGATTTTCTCTAGTACTGTATAGTGAAATAAAATTTCACATGCTTCAATCACGGTCCACCACTTGTATAGTACTTGTCTCGTTCTTCTTAAACAATTGATATCCCTATCTCTTATCACTATCTTCATCCTATTATTACCTCTTACACTTTATGTACCTATCTCTTCTGGCCCTCTTGTATTCACCCTAAGATTTGTTCATTATACTCATAAGACAACCCTTTCCCATCACTAACTAGCCAAATTATTCATGAGTAAAGGTTTATAAATTTTATTCATTAAACTCAAATCTACAACAACATGAATTTAGCCTAATTTTGAGTTTATCAACTCTCTCCCTCTCACCATTTATCCATTGTATCCCTTTCCATATGAATCAATGAAGGATATTATAACTAAATATCCATTAAAAACATGAAATTGGGGCTGAATATACCATTTAAGGCATGTCGTATACACAATATTGATAATTTTCATTATAAGCATTGAGCGACAAATGGTCCAATCTATAGGGAGTAAAAAATGAATAATTGAATTACAAATTTGATTTGCACTTTTATTTTGGTTTTGCATATTTATTTTAGTGAAACTGGATTCAAAATAAGTATAAAATAACTTTGATCCAAAACTTGATTCAACATTATGGATTCAAGTTTTATAAATAACTTTGGGAAATTTGGTGGAAATTTATAATTTAAAGTATTAATTAATTCTAACTAAATATCTTCCCTATCAATTTGTCACCGCACGGGTGATGTTTGATAGTGGTAGACATGAGTGGAGTGGAGAGAATGAAAGTAATACCACCATTGACTGTGATGGAGATGATGGCGGATTTAGAGATGGCATAACCTAAAAAAGAGAAAATATTACATTAACCTCATTGTCACCTGGCCAACAAGCCGACGATGCTTTTTCTTCATGTGTCTTGATCTGAACATTACCCCTTCAATAATTTGCTCTTGGAATGCAAGAAAGGATTCAAAAAAGACTGTGAATGAGGAAATTGCTTTCCAAATTGTAATAAGTAAGAAAACCTAAGGGTGCCTTTTTTAAAAGGATGAAATGGTCTATTTATAAATGCCAGATGGTAAGTGGAAAGAGGAAATAAAGACATATCAATATACTGAACTTTTCAGCCTAAAAATCCATCTAGATTGTTAGATATTTGAAGTTGGAGCAGTTTAATGTTAGACAAAATTACAATTAAAATATTTATTAATAGTAATCTAACAAATTACGATTGTAAGATATTTGATGTTAGACCAAATTTTCTCTCTCCAACGATCTGTGTAGCAGATTGCAAACATGGCACAATATTTTTAAAAAACATGAAAAGTGAAGAAACTTGTTAAAAATATTTAATTAAATTCAATATTAAATTTTTTGACTTATAAATTTTTTTAATGAGTGCAAGGTCAGAAGCTTTCATAAAATTACAAAAAATAAGAATTCCTTAATTAAAATATTATAAAAACTCTTAGAAAATTTTAATTTAATATAAATATATCTTCTCTAATTTATAGAATACTTTATTTATCAAATGCATGGTATAAAGTTTTGTTAACATAACATAAAATGTAGAAAATATGAACTTTGTTCTACAAATGTAATAAATGACATGAAGTCATAATAATGTGGATTTACGATCATTTGAATGGCAATAAACACATAAAGTGTGCAAAATTACTGTTAAAATAAGTATGTTATCTGTGATTATCAGTAATTTGAGGTGATTCATGTCAGCAACATATAATCGCTTCCTCAACCTGAGATGCCAAGGACATTTTATGGATGGTATGCTATGCATTGACTAAGAAATACAAATTTTTAATCACATGATTTAGAAAAGTCCTACCTCTAATGTAACAAAAAAATGAAGGTTATTGAGTGAACGAGATGTGATTGTTTGCCTTTTGCATACAAGGATATTAGCGTAAGGAAGATGATTTAGTAAATCATTGGCAAGGGTAGTGGAGAAGACATTCTCAAGTGATCCCTGTTACAAATCATAACTAACTGGAATGATCGGGTTTTGAGATTTAACAATACCTTAAGTCATTTGAAAGTCTCGTGCATATGACGGATGAGTTAAGTCACAGTTAACAATAACTGATGATGGTAAACTTTCCATGAGATATGTCAATCACTACTATGTATCTTCTAGAGCATGAGTTGAAGCTTTATAGCCTACAGGCTGAAAACTTGATCTATTATTTGGGTTAAATCAATTGTTGATTAATTCATCTATATGCTCATATATATAATTAAATAGGTTTTCATATAAAGGTTATTATACCACTAGAGTAATAGACTAAATAAACACATTGACCTAGAGGGTCACACACCAAATATCTACAGACTTTGGTGGACAGAATTAAATTCTAAGGACCTTTTTAAAAAGTTATAAAATAAGTATAATATAGGGGTAGTTCTAAGTTCCAAAGAATGTCATCCTTGAATTTCAGGTTAAATATAATATGATTTTGCATTATTATGCTAAGTTTCGTGTTAAAATGATCAATCAAGCACTCGAAAAACCTAACGAGGGCTTTATTTTGAGATATTTTGCATTTGTTTTCCTTTATCTCTCTCATAATAATTTATCTATTTCCCTCCCACAACTTTCCGCTTGCTTACTCCCACTCTCAAACTTTATATATTTCCATCTGACACTATCTCTCTCTCTATCTCTCTCTCTATTTTGTTAATTTTTATTACAATCTACATCATAATACGTGATCAAAAAACAAGGAATTTTATATCTATGAATTACACAGGCTTCCCATGGTAAAAGAATATGTAAATGGTTTAACTGTACCAATAATTGTGATCATAATCATAAATCTAAGCTTCGCAAAAAAGGGAGGTGATAGTGAAAAGGAAGGGATAAGACGGAGAGCCTCATGAAGTTGTGGAACTAATTAAAAGAGTTTTGTATGAAAAAATATAGTGATATAAAGGCTTCTAATGGTGTAAAATCTGTCACAGGTTATTTTGAAAATAATTTAAATTTATAGGCAGAACTCTAGAGCAAACAGAAGAGCATTGATTGGTCTTCATCATTAGTGCATTTGTGTCTTTCTTGATTACTAACATCAAAACTTCTGAAAAATTTCAGCTTTTTTGCACAAAGTAATGTATAAATCAAGTGTAAAGAATCTATGAGCATGTCAAATGAAAATTTTAAAGAACAAAATACCAAGTTAAAAGGGCTTCTAAGCATTGTAGAAAAAATGTCATTCTCAATGAAAACTTGGGCGACTCAAACCATGTGGCTATACGTGGACTCATCTCCCATACGAATAATGATCTATATATTATCCATGAATTGCTTATCAGTTTTTGCCAATTCATTGGATCTCAGAAAGATGCATACTTGGTGGATGTATGGCGCAATGAGATAATGGATTATGACCTCACTCCAAAGTGAAGTAATAAATTAATAAATTCTTATTTCCACATTCCTAACTCACTCATATACAAATTTAACATCTATAAATTTAACATCTATAATATAAAAGGAATACATGTGCGCTTCTGGCCTCTGATTGGCTGAAAAGGAGTGAGAGAGAAGAGAGAGAATGAGAGAGAGAGAGAGAGTTCGAAAACGGTTGAGAACGTCGACAGTTGTTTCGAGAAAAACTCTGATAAATACTGAGAGTCAAAAAACGGCTGAGAAAGTAAACGGTTGCTCCGTGTTTATTCGCGTTTCATCATCATCCATCGATCAGAATCTTTTGATATATAGAGAGAGAAGAAACCGAAAGGAAATATGGATGTTGGAGAAAAAAAATCGAGGCAAACAGGGAAATGACGGCGTGATCGTCCAAGAGAAATTTCTAATTGGTAATCCCGTTTACCTCGCTATGTTTCAAGCTTATTCTTAATGCTGTTAACACTATTTTTAATCGTTGTTTACTTATTTCTTCTCTCGCGTAGTGGAATTTTGTACGAACTGGGCCGGTAATTTTATCGACTGGAAGTAATAGTTGTTTCTTTCTTCGTTTTTACTGAAATATATTTTTTTGCTCGAAGGAATATGCTGGAAGCCCAAAAAGTTTGAATTTCCATCAAAGGTTGGTTTTTCTGATCTAAAAATTGTTGATCTCCAATCCGCGTTTCGTCCGATCAAATCCATTTTTTTTTCAGATTTTATCAAGTCCGATTTCATCGCAGATTTTCTATCATAATCCTCTTCTCGTATCGATCAGTAATCACGGCGTGATGTAACAAAATCTTTTCATCATTTAACAAAATCTTTGTGCTGGGTCAACTGGAACGCATGTTCGTCAGAAAACGAGGTTCAACTGCAGGGACTCCGATGTTCTCCAGCGTCATCCACGCTGTCGGCAACGTCCTCGAAGGTCCCCTGGAATTCCTCTCTGGCAATGCCTGCAGGTTTCATTTCCTCTCTTTCTCCCCTGTTTTCTCTCTCTCTCTCTCTCTTGATCTCTCTCTCCCCATCTCCGGTTCGCTCTCTCTTCACCTCTACCCCTCTATCTCTGCCTCTCTCTCTCTATTGTATAGATCTCACTCAATCTCTCTCAAATCGTATCTATCTCCCTCTTTCTGCATCTGTCTCGCTCTATCTCTCTCTATCTCTCTCTATCTCTATCTATCTATCTATCTCGCTTTACCTCTCTCTATCTCTATCTATCTATCTATCTATCTCGCTTTACCTCTCTCTATCTCTATCTATCTATCTATCTATCTATCTATCTATATATCTATATATCTATCTATCTATCTTGATCTATCTCTCCCTATCTATCTATCTATCTATCTCGCTCTATCTCTCTCTATCTCTCTCTATCTCTATCTATCTATCTCGCTCTATCTCTCTCTATTTCTATCTATCTATCTCACTCTATCTCTCTCTATCTCTTTCTATTTATCTCTCTCTCTATCTCTATCTATCTATCTCGCTCTATCTCCCTATCTCTCTTTTCTCTCTCTCTCTCTCTGTTTATGTGTTTTTTCTTTCGCTCTTTCTGTCCCCAGGTTCTACTTCAATTTCTATCTCTTTCTCTCTCGGCTTCTCTGAAAACCCTTTTTTATCTCTCCTACAAATTGACCGAAACGTTCAGGTCTACGTACAGGCTTCTCTCTCTATCTCTCTCTATTTGTATCAATCTCACTCATTCTCTCTCAAGTCGTATCTATGTCCCTCTTTCTGTATCTGTCTCGCTCTATCTTGCTCTATCTCTATCTATCTCGCTCTATCTCGCCATCTCTATCTATCTCTATCTATCTCTCTCTATCTCGCTCTATCTCGTTCTATCTCTATCAATCTATCTATTTCGCTCTATCTCTCTCTATCTCTATCTATCTATCTCGCTCTATCTGTCTCGATCTCTATTTATCTATCTCGCTCTATCTCTCTCTATCTTTCTCTATCTCTATTTATCTATCTTGCTCTATCTCTCTCTATCTCTATCTATCTATCTCGCTCCATCTCTCTCTATCTCTATTTATCTATCTCGCTCCATCTCTCTCTATCTCTATTTATCTATCTCACTCTATCTCTCTCTATCTCTATCTATCTATCTCGCTCCATCTCTCTCTGTCTCTATTTATCTATCTCGCTCTATCTCTCTCTATCTCTATCTCTGTATCTCGCTCTATCTCTCTCTATCTCTATCTATCTATCTATCTATCTATCTATCTATCTATCTCTCTCTATCTCTATCTATCTACCTTGCTCTATCTCCCTATCTCTCTTTTCTTTTTCTCGCTCTCTGTCCCCAGGTTTCTACTTCAATTCCCATCTCTTTCTCTCTCCTACAAATTGACAGAATCATTCAGGTCTATGTACAGGCTTCTTTCTATCTCTTCCTCTCTATTTGTATGAAACCCCAAAATTCTCTCCTGAAAGTTGAAAACCTCAGGCCTACGTGCAGTCTTCTTCCTCTCTCTCCCACTCTCTCACTCTCTCTCTTACGTTATCTCTCTCTCACTTACTCGCACTCTCTCTCTATTACTCTCTCTTTCTTACTCTCTCTCTCTCACACTCTCTCTTACTCTCCTTCACTCTCTCCTACTCTCTCTCACTCTCTCTCACTCTCTCTTACTCTCTCTCACTCTCTCTTACGCTCTTTCACACTCTCTTTCACACTCTCTCTCACACTCTCTCTTACTCTCTCTCTCACTCTCTCTCTCTTACTCCCTCTCTCACTCTCTCTCTTACTCTCTCTCACTCTCTCCCTCTTTCTCTCTCTCTCTCTTTCTCTTTTTCTCTCTCACTCTCTTACTCTCTCTCACACTCTCTCTCTTACTCTCTCCCTCTTACTCTCTCTCTTACTCTATTTCTCCTCTTATTCTCTCTCTCTCTTTCTCTCTTTCTCTCTCTCTCTCTCACTCTCTTCTCTTATTAATATCTTTCTTACTATTGCTCCTAGTATCTTACTATCTCTTTCTATTACTGTCTTTCACTCTCTATCTCTCTCTTTCTCTCTCTCTCTTTCAATTTCTATCTCTTTCTCTCTGTACCACTATTGAAACCCTTATTTTCTCACTCCTACTGTTTGACGAATACCTTCAGACCTTGATTTGGAATCAATATCCTGGGTTCCCATATCCAAACGAGCAATGCACCTTCAGTTTTTCGATTTCTGAGGATTCTAGGGACAGATGTCTGCATTTGTTGATTCGTGTATTAATGATTCATTTTAGAACGATATTCTAGATTTTTGTTGTTGTTTGTATATGGGAAATAAATTCCGCTTTCATCGTTATCATCCATATCTGCGATCAAGATTGTTTTTTTCCCTCATGCAGTTCCAATCAATTATGATTTTTTTACACGTTGTTTTTCAAATCAAGTAAACTATCTCTCTCACAGTCTCCGATCTAATTCTTGGGTCGATTGGTCACACTATATGTCCAATAATCGAGAATTTATCTAGATTTTCAAATAGATTAAACAATCTCTCAATCTAATTCATGGATAGATTAGGCACATCATCTGTCCAATGATGAATTTATTTAGTTTTCAAGTAGATTAAACTATCTCTTAATCTAATTCATGGGTAGATTAATCACGCCATATGTACAATAGTCAATAATTTATTTAGTTCTCAATTATTAAACTATCTCTTAATCTAATTCATGGGTAGATTATTCACAAATGTAAAATATCGTTCTAAAATTATTGTTTATGCACAGATGTCTGAATTGTTGGTGTTGCACGTATGCCGATTGGATGTTTTTTAGGCACCCTTTCATCCTTTCCTGCTACCAAACTTAAATCGATTGCTATTATCCATATAAATTCTTATACTCTACTTAATTATACTCTACTTCATTTCAAATTATTCTTCTTAATATAGCAGCCGGATAATTCTCTTGGGGGATCTAAATTACAGAATTTCGTTGGTGGCGGCGGAGGTGAGAAGCTTCGATACAAAGAATGAATGGGCGATATTGTCGCATAGGGACCAAGTGAGGTCTGCGCCCCACCCGTCTTCTATGCTACCCCCGGCATGTAATCCAAACGAAAGAGCCTTCGTTTTTTTCCTTCTCCGTTTTCTGTCTACAAGCTTAAGATCTGTGTGGTTCGTTTGAGTAGCTGAAGATGGGATTTTTTAATTATCTCCTAGAATGAGTATGGTCCTGCTTTCTATCTCTTCTCTCTCCACCCGACGCGAGCATTGCGAGGGGGCCCCACTGGTTCTAGTAATAGTAGATTGATCATCAAAGCTATGATAGGTTATTGAAGGATAGTAACTCGAGGTTCAACATGTACAACTGGTGTTCTAAACTTAGGTGTAAAACAAGGTTTTAAATAGATAGGCATTTGAGTATCTAGTAGTTTATTTGTTCTATTAATTATTTAATAGTTATTTTCTACATACATGATGAGGGACTGAAAACTCAATTTTAGGGGTTGAAAACTAATTTTAGGGGCTGATTAACATAATAATGCCATTGATGACATTCAACTTCAATAGTTGTCCATCATAGCTGAAGATTTGGATCTTATTAAAATGTTTTAAGATGAATTAGATGATTTTTTTATTTTACAAACATTCTTTGATTGTAAAAGCAACTGCATCGCCTACTTTTATAAAGGTGCCTACACTTTTATAAGTCAATTACTTCCTGAAATTGATGAGCTGGATCATCCTCTTCAAGATTCACTAAGAGTATCGATGAGCAACGAATGAACATGGTCACTTAAATGTCCCTATTGTGATGTAGAAGTTTCAATAGTATCAGCCTCACTTCAAGACAAAAGCCTATGTTCCGCATCATAACAATGTTAGTCATGTTGGAAATATATGTGGCCTACAAGTCAATCTCACATTCCACGTCTCAGTAAATATTAATTGATGCAGTATATACATATTCATTACAATATATTCTTATTGTGTCTAGTGACCTTTGTATTATGATCTCATTATAATTCACTTAGTCATTGCATGTACTCATGGACTTCAGGTATATAGTGTATCAATTAATATTGTAATGAATTGGCTAAGGAAGACTCTGATGATGCCAACATAAGACAATTGGCGAAGAAAGAATGGTGCCAAATCCAGGGAGTGTACTCAATGGCCCTACCCTTTTTCTGGCCAAAATCAAGGTGATCAAGTACTTTTTAAACTTCAGCTGGTAGAATTATGATATTTATTATTATTCCATGGCAAAAAGGACACGCGTCAACGTGTCATTTGATATAAAAGGATTAAAAAGGGAAAGAACAGCGAGATGGTGACATGGCATGGGAGACGCGTTGCCAATGTCATAATGATTAAATGAACAATTAAAAAGAAAGCTTGTGCTTGTTCTAAAACTTCCTATTTGGAGGATACATGAGAAGGACATCAAAGTATCTAGATCTAATAACATTGTGTAGTCCCATTCATATGATGGGTATGGCTGATCTCGTAGCTCGGGTGCATCAACAAGTCCATCAAGGTGATTATGTGGTCAATATGGGATCATCCACCCTCGGTATTAGAGGAAATTGACTCAAGGAAGATGATACAATTGAATCTCTCACTAGGATTAGTTTTTTTATAAAATCACCATACATTGGTGTAAACTAGAATGACCGATTAGGGTTTGACAATTCAGCATACCCCAAGACATTGGGGAGTCTTGTGTGAATGAGGGATTATACATATACGATAACTGATGATGACAAAGGTTCTATGAGAGAGTTGGCATACTCCTTTATATCTTCTAGGACATGAGGTGTAGCTTGGCACCCCACGAGTCGGCAACTTAACCAAACAATTGGGTTAAATCAAAATGTGATTAACTAATCTATATGTGATATGGTTCATTAACTAGGTCAACCCAATTATGGTTGTTAGGCCATTGAAGTTACTAACTAGACTGATACATGGGCCTAAATGATCATACACACAAGGTTTTTGGATGTTGGTGGATATACTCCATATTCAACGGGTTTCATTAATTTCTTTTAGAGGATAGGGACTTTTATGCAATTTTCCCATGATAATATAAATAGATGGGGGCACCATCATTTGATAACTATGCAAGAAAAGGAGATCCAACACTCTACGGATCACTTGGATACGTCTAAAGGTCGGACAATTGAGTGACTTGAATATACTCACTTGATGTAACAAGATATTACAGATTCAATCTGTGCAAAAGTGATGTTTTTAGTTTTTAGATCTGTCTTCCATTCAATATTCTGCTATCCAAATGGAGTTGGACCATGTCAATGAAAGCCCCTATCCTTGGTATCAGAATGGTAAGAAGATCCTCCCAGATCAATGGCCATGATGATTGATATGAAGGTGGGGAGATGCAACATACCACTGTCCATGAGATAGGTATATGAACCCAATAAGTGTGTCTTGAGACAATTCATTTGAGGAATTAAAATGGTAGCTGATTCGATAATGCACAAGGTGATTAAGTGATGGAGCGCAACAGCCAGAGTCCCCAGAGATGTCTTTGAAGATGTCGTCGTCGTCACCAGCGCCTGTGTTGGTTCACGTTCAACCCAGTCGGCATGCCAAGGTGACCATGAAGATGCCCGGGTTCAAATATCCCGGGTGAAAGCATGTTCTTGATCGTTCAGTTTTTAGTATTATTCGGTTTGTGTGTTCGTATGTCATGTTTGTATCATCATTTGTTGCATCATTCGTGTCGTCTTTGTGTCTAGAGTCGTCGTTTTGTCCATCATGTCATCGTCAGTTTTGTGTCTTTTCTGCCCCTTTGGATTTTCATATTTGAGTCTTTTGATTTTATAAGGGGGTCCCATGTACATGGGCCCGCTTAACAGATCTCCATAGGGCCCATCTTGACTTCCCTATATAAGGGAAGAAGAGGCGCCCTAGGAAAAGCGCAAACCTGTTTACTTCATCGTATTGCATCATTGTTCAGAATTCAGGTCTTGCCAACAAGAAGGAAAAAGGAGGTCAAGGAAGAAGGAGATTGAAGAGGGGAGAAAAAGGGAGGCGATCAGGGGAATAGGAACGTGAAAGGCTACTTGGGTTTCTGCATCGTCGCTTCCCCAACATCAGCCGTGCGTGTAGCAACTTTCACCGTCGGATATCGAGGGATAGAATTGCCCACCGCCATCCACGGGTTGGCGCTAGGAAGGGTATGGTAATATGTGGAGCGTGGATGCCAATTCGTGCTTGGAGGTCAGCCCGACACTGGGTGGTACGCTCCTCTTGAGCTCTCTCTATTGACAAGTTTGAGGACTCCATAATCATTGACCGGACGACCCCGCGGGCCTGAGTTGCACTTACTGTGATGATCAACTCTTGCCTCGTTGACATTAGCCCGGAGACCATGGAAAGCCATCAACTCTTGCTTCCATTGGTCCAGTCTGCCCCGGTTATCTAACAGCCATAGTGGACTATCGGTTGGTCATCCCAAGCCATCGCCCCTCAGCCTTGGAGGGGATTGGTGACGCCTGTGACCTGGCAGTTGGGTGCCGTGAGAGTGGTCGCATTCCGCTGCTGCCATCTGTGGTGACGAGCATCATCCACGCAATCCACCAGGCCAGTAGGCCCCTCCGCTGCCATCCCCAATCACCATCATTGTCAGTTACCAAATGCGTCATCCTACTGT
Organism: Wolffia australiana; assembly: GCF_029677425.1. Lineage (NCBI taxonomy): Eukaryota > Viridiplantae > Streptophyta > Magnoliopsida > Alismatales > Araceae > Wolffia > Wolffia australiana. Next base: position 11,514,343 of record NC_135842.1, read on the forward strand.
AATCGCCGTGCCTGTAAAGCCCGGCTTCTCGAGTGAACCAAATCCTCTCCCACTCGGTCCTTTGCCTTTGACTCCGTCAAACCGCTCCTGCGATCCACTGCATGATGAGCTATGCCGGGTCCCTCTCCGACTCATCTCTGCCCGCGACCCACACTGGCTGCTGTGTCAACGAAGATCTTGACGATAAGCAGCTCACTGACAATGTACGTCATCCTCTCTCTTGATTGTTACGTTATATTATGCAGTATACTTTCGATTGTACTCCACCACAATCGGACTAGAGATAGGTGAGAGAATATTGAGAAAACTATGAAAGTGAGCATCTTTACCGGTATGGATCGAGCTCGACCGCTACGTGTAAGCCCCTCGGAGTTATTCCGTTCGGCACCGTAGCCGCCATTGTCCCTTCGACGAGGGTCAGGAGGCCACCGTCACTGCCACCGCCCGTCACCCATTTTGGAGCCTGGAGTCTGGCGCACCTCATCGAGTTGGGGATTGCACGTACTTCCACGTAGGACATATCATTTCAAAGTTACATTCCCTTAGGGGTTTATCCATTGGAAGATGTCTCTAACAACATTTGATAGGACTTCTTAGGTATCCGAGTACCGTCTCGATATCCACCGGACGATGTCTCACGTAGGACGACTAAGGAATGGATGACTAGAGTACGGGGAAGGTTACGGATGGATGAATGGCGGTGGATGGATTGGGTATAGGAGGGACAAAACAGCCCAAAGAAATACACACGGTTTGATTCGGACTTTAAAACCGATGAAAACTGGTGGTGCAGCTCCGACCCGGGTCGAGGGCCAGAGTACTATCTTCACCCACCGCGACGATGCCAAAGCACCAAAATCAATACCCGAATTCGCGTCGCGAAGGAGATGCTCGAAAGAAAGGGAGAAAGTGGGAAATCCAAACCAAATCTAATCCGACGGCGGTGGAAACTTCTCGTGGAATACTGGACGGGGAACACTTCAACACCAAAGAGTTTAGGCGTACCTCGGCACCGTATTGTGTGAAGAGGCTGTGCGGAATTCTGATTAGTGATGAGACTGGACAATTCCGGGCGTTGACTGACCCACTGGACGAGAAGATCTGGATGTTCCGAGCATTGAGCAGCCCTGGCAATGAGATGTTCCGTGCTTCAGTGGCCAGAGTGCATGGGCGTGGGGCGTCGTTGGCGGGACGATTGATGTGCGCTACGACAGGGTGTCGCAGATCCAACTACGCGGTCAGTTGGCGGGGGGGTCAAGGGGGGAGTCGCCCCTTGCGGGGTTCAAGGCAGTGCCCCAAAACCTAAACGGTATGCGCCGCGGTAAGAAGCTTCGAGGACGTCTGGAAGCGCAGGTGAAGGGCACGCGGCGTGTGCGGGTGACCTTAGAGGCGGATGGCCTAGGGCGGCCGGGAGGGGGCGTCTGGGCGATCCTGGGCGGGCGGCCGGGGGGGGCCTAGGGCTGCCTTGGGCAGACAGTCAGGGGCAGCCTAGGGCGACCCTGGGCGACCCTAGGCGGGCGGCCTGGGGCGGCCCTGCGTGGGCAGCCTGGGGCGGTCCTGGACGGGCAGCCTGGGGCGGCCTTGGGCGGCCCTGGGCGGGCAGCCTATGGCGGCCTTGGGCGGTCCTGCGTGGGCGGCCTGGGGCGGTCCTGGGCGGGCGGCCTGGGATGGCTTCGGGCGGCCCTGGATGGACAGCCTAGGGCTGTCCTGGGCGAGCAGCGACGGCGAGAAGGGAGCAGAGGTAGCCGGCGATGTGAGGCAGCGATGGCAGCCACGGCGGTGGAGATCGGAGATAGCGAGAAGGAGGGTAGGGTTGGGGCAAGCACTCCAAGAAGAGAAAAATAACTCAATTCTTGAAATAAACTTGCCTAACTGTTTCTTGAAACAATGGCCTATACATATAGGCCTTAGAGGAAATAAAAAATAAAACTTAAAGACGAGAAATTAAAGACGAGACATGCATCATGTCACGCCAAGGGGCAGTTGTTGATCTGCCATTTGCGACGTGTCATGATGTGCGAAGGGGCGTGCTTGCGTGGAGATGTGCGTAGCGGAGACGGTTGCGGCGTGTCCGTAGCGGGAGTGTTGACGTTGGTTGACTATGGCGGCGTATCCGTGGCGGAGACATTCACTTTGGTTGACCGTGGCGACGCGTCCGATGGTGATGTGTTGGCGTCCTTACCATCAACGTCCTAGACAACCTCCGACATCATTATGCTATTATTAACTTTCAATTTAGAAATATATTTTGTATTCATCATGTTGTGGGAAGTATGTCTTGTTACCTTTAACCATGGTAGAAAGCAACAACTCCTACCTTAATAACTTAAAATATATTTACCATGTAAATGATATGATATAAGCAGATTTATTCATTTTTGTAAAAAATTTAAGCCCTTTCCATTTTCCCCTGGGATAGAGGAAATTTGAGTTTTAAAAATCCATTTCAAAGATTAAGGGTGACTCTATTTTAGTGAAAATGCCCATATGTTCAGAGTATACTTTCAATGTTCGTGGTAAATTGAAATTTTACAACCCTCCCCATTTGAGTGTATTTTAAATTTTTAGAGGTGAATTAGGCCAAGTTAACCCGCAATCAATGAGTTTGATATCAGATCTGGCATAGATATTCATATCAAGAATTATGAAGATGAAGTAATCAACTTCATATGGGTTCAAACTATGTGACTGATGGAGGAAAATTACGTATTTAATTTTAGTGTCTTTGTAATTTAAATTTGACTATATCAAATAAATTTGATAAAAATAGAAAGCTTGCTCAAATGTTGAGTAGGAGCGAGGTCATCTCCACATCGACTAACCTTTAGATCTGAATTTAATAATTGAGTTGTAGGTAAAGAGAAGTAATAATAATAAATATGCTGAATAAAGTAGAAGATGATTAATTAAGTAGGTGGGGGTAGTACCTAATGGATTTGATAATTAAGATAATATTTTATAGTAATGAAAAGTAAATGATGTGAGAGAGAACTAGAGAAAGAGAGAGAATGCAAGATATTATTTATATCTTTTTTATAAATACTAGAGATAATAAAGAAGTAAGATATTTGAAATGGATTAATGGTATTATATTTATGGGTGATGTTAATGTACATAGTGGAAGAAGTATAAAAGGTTAGTGAGCTAGATAGAATAGTAAAATACCATTAACAAGAGAGAGGAGGTTAATTTATTTAGTTAGTCGTAAGATAAATATTTATGCTTAGATTCTAAGAATGATAAAGATAGGTAGTAGTACAGATATTAAATATTTTATAAGATAACTAAGTAGATAGATGGGAAGAATATTTAAGATAGTCCTGTTAATTAGATAGATAACTTTATTTAAGAAGTAGAAGAATTAAGAGGATTCGTAGATAACTTTATTTGGTTTTTAGACTTCTTATATTTATGAGTACCTTAGACAGATAAATCAATAAACACTTCTGATGGCGCACGCCATCAAGGGATCATCATCGACGTCATCCGCGCCCCGCGCCCACGACGTTGAGACTGGGTGACCTTGCTCCGGTTATCTTCCTTGCTTTCCGTTCTCTTTCGTTCATGTTTTGTTTTACCCCGTCTCTTCCGACCGTTTTTGTCCTGTTTCGTCACTCCCACGACGGTCGTGTCTCGTTGTTTTTCCACCGAGGGGATGGATGTCTCCATCCACCCTTCTCCCCTCGTTTCTTCCCCCAAATTCCCCCTCATTTCCCCTTTATTTTCTTCAGTTCTGTCTTGTATGTGTTAAGGGGAGCCCATTTAGAAGGGCCCCCAAGTCGGACCCATGATGGCCCACTTAGGGCCCAACTCTTCTCCCCGTTATAAAGGAAGAGGGGGCGCCCTAGGTCAGGCAGACCCATTTTCTTTCAGTAAGGCATTTTATCGAACAGGTTGTGGGTCTCAATTCCTCGTTTGAGAAGAACAGAAAGAAGAGGAAGAAGAGGGAAGAAGAAGGAGAAGGAAGAGGAAGGGAAGGGAAGAAGGGAAAGAGGAAGAGGAAGGGGAAGGAGGGCCGCCACCGCCATCGTCGTGCGCCGCCCGCCCTCACGCAGCTGCCACTCGCGCCGCCGCTACGACGCCGTAGTCGTCGAGCGCCTCCCTGCGCGCCGCCGTCGATCGCGCGCGCCGCCGCCGTCGCGCGCACCGCGTGCACCGCCGCTGCAGCGCGCCACCCGCCGCCGCCGACCACGCGCCGCCACCGCACCACCTGCGCGCCACCTCCGCACGCGCCGCCCACGCCGCCGCCGTGCCGTTTGCACCGCGCCGTGCCGCCCGCACCGCCGCTGTGCCATCCTCGCCGCTGCCGCGCCGCCATGCCTCCTGCCGCCGCACCGCTGTGCCGCCACCCACTCACGCCCTCGCCAGGCCGTCGCCCCGTGCTGCGCCTGCCGTGACCGCCGACGTCTGACCGTGGCAACACCGCCGCCGTGCTCGCGCCGTCGTCCCACCGCGCCGCTCGCCGATGACCACGCTGCCCTGCACCGTTCCGCACCATCCGCGCGTCACTGCCACTCCGTTAGTTAGGCGCTGCGACGCCTAGACCTCGACGACCGATCTTTACCAGCTGCTCCGGCACCGTCGCTGCCCGTCGAGCCACCGTGATCTCTCCAGCACCCGTCATCCAACCCGCTCCGACATCGGCCGTCGTCAAATTCCTGCACTTCGAGCCCGTCGTCGAGGTACGCTGTACTCTCCGACGCTCGTTTATTTATTCCTTGCAGTATCTTTTCATTTCGACTCCACCGCGCTTGGGCTAGGTAGGTGAGTGTGGTAAAATGAGAGAAGACTACGATTTGAGTGTCTTACCGGTGCGGACGTGTCCGTCCGTCACGTGCGAGCCCTACGGACTGAGTCCGTTCGGCCACAGATGCCTCTGTCTCTTCGACGAAGTTCGAGAGGCCCCCGTCGCCGTCACCCGGTGACTCTCGTCCAAGCTTGGAGCTCGGCGCCTCCCTCGAGTCGGAGTCTGCACGTATGACACGTAGGGCATTCTACATCCACGTAGTTACATACCCGTCAGGGTATCGTCGGACGACACATCGCCGCTCCCGATACACATCCTTTATCGTTGCCGAGCCATCATACTCGGTGATGATGGGATGACGTCCTGGGCGTACATCCTGCATCATATTGGTATCAGAGCCCGGCTGTGGACGCCCACAACACGTCTCCGACCGCGCATAGACGTCATTCTTGCATTGCATCATTTTTTGAAAACAAACTAGGTTACCCTAGGAGCATGGCCATCGAGGCGGGATCGAGCAGGTTGGCGCAACCTGGAGGTTCAACCCCCCCACGATGCACTATATCGTCACCCGACGAGAGAGGCCCCCACACGGCCTTCTCGGAACATTGTCCCGCGATGTCTGTAGGCGGCCCACCACAACCACCTATGGACCCCGCCCAGACCGCACTCGCCGACGCGAGTGCCCCCGGACCGACGCATCCTCGCGAGCACACCGGTGCACGCGGTGGACACCGACGGTCCCCTCGGACCTCTCCGAGATCACTAGGTGCCTCATCACCTATTGAAAATTAGGATAGGGCGACGACAAGTTGTCGCCCACATGGGAAGGCTCCCGTTGACGAGGCTTCACCCAGGGCCACCGCCGCACGCGGCCGAGGAGCAGGACACACACGAGGATGACCGCACCGACATCACCACCCCGGGAGGTCCCGTCCGAGGAGCAAGGGGCGTATCTCCGCACCGTGGCCTACACCCTCGAGCGCGTTGAGCGATTGCTCACGCACCCACTACCTCCCGTACCCGATGCCGTACCGACACCCGTGGCTCCCGAGCGAGCCCGCGACCCACCCCAGGCAGTGCAACACCTAGATCATCCGAGGAGTCCCTACGATGACGACGAGTACAAGGAGCACGACTGGAGGCCAGACGAGGAGCGTCAAGATCGGTGCCCCGCACGAAACCCCGCACGTGACATACTGGACGTCCGTACCCGGGATAGACGATATCCACGTGACGATACCGAACGTGGGTACGAGTCCGATGTACCGATCCGCCGAGACGAATACGTCCGGCCATATGACCGTAGGCTAGGGGCCAACATACCAGCACGCCGAGACGATTACGTTCGGCATGACGATCATGGACACTTTGCCGACCGACCGGCCCGCCAAGATGAGCTTGCTTGGCACCATGATCGAGGTTACGAGGCCGACCCACCGGCCCGCCGAGACCAGCCCGTCCGGCACGACAACCGTGGTGTTGTAGCCGACCCACCAGTCCGTCGAGACGAACACGTCCGATGCCATAGTCGAGGATACGAGTGCCGACCGACCGGCCCATCAGGACGAGTACGTCCCACACTACGACCATGAGTATGATGACGCTGACCCACCGGGACGCTGCGACGACTACGTCCGGCCACATGGTCGTAGATACGACGCCGATCCACCGGCCCACCGCGACGACCACGTCCGGCCACCTTACCCCCACCGGTACGAGGAACCCGACGAGGTTCCCCGGTACCCGCCACACGCGATGCCCGATATCCGTGCGCCTCACGACGGTCATCCCCGACTTTGGGATGACGACGACCGTGACCCGATCCCACCTCGACGACGCATCGACCCGCGTCACGAGGATCACCCGGAGCCCCAACGGCTTCGAGATGATGACAAACGCTGACGAGAGGAGCACTGCGCTAGGATCCAGAGGAGCCTGCGTGCCGACGTCGCTGTCTTCGAGGGGTCGAGAAAATCCAAGGAATTCATCGACTGGGAGTCGAACATGAATTCCTATTTCCGGTGGTTCCGCATGGACGACAACTTGTGCGTCGAATATGCAGAGACGAGACTTGGCGGGCAAGCCAAGATCTTCTGGGAGAACGAGCGGGATACCATCGAGCGACAAGGATGTCCCATCACGTCCTGGGCTGACATGGCGCATAAGTTAAGAAGTAAGTACGTGCCGCGATAATACCAAATGTCGCTATTCCTCTCGTGGCACGACCTTAAACAAGGTCGACTTTCGGTGACGGAATACGTAGAAGCGTTCAAGGAATGCCGGATGCGATGTCGATTCGTGAAGGACCCGCTGATAAACTCAAATTTAGGGTGTTTTACTGGTTAATTATCAATTAAATCGTGTGAGGAAAGAGCTTATACAACAAAATTTATAACCTCACAACCTTAGGGTAAGTGGGGTGTCGATCCACAGAGAGCAGACAAAACAGCAGAAATTTCTTTTCGGTTGAGTATGTGTATTCAGATCTCAAGGTTCAATCTTATCAATCAGAGAAATTATCTTCAATACTGTTTAGTTAAATTTTTTAGAAGAGTTATGTGAAATGTGTTCTCACAAGACTGATAAATTCTTTGGCAGAATTAAAGCACACAAGTTTACCAAAATAACTCACAAACTCACGTCTGTGGTTTTAGCAATTTAACAAACACCTTGTGTGCGCGTGCAGGTGCTAGGCTGCGCGCAGACTTGCGCACAAGCAAGCCTTGCGCACAAGGGAGCCTTGCGCACAGGCGCTCATGCACGTGGCTTCTGTTGCACGCGGGGCTCTTGTGCACGGCCCACCTTGCGCGCAGCAGTCTGCGCGCTCGCTCTGTTGTGCGCGGAGCCAACGACCGCAAGCAGTCCTTGTGCGCAACAGGATGTTCGCGCTGCTTCTGTTGCGCGTGAGGAACACTTGCACGCAGCAAGCTGCTTGCGCGGCTTCTGCTGCGCACGAGGAACACTTGCGCGCAGCAAGCTGCGCGCAGCAAGCTGCTTGCGCGGCTTCTGCTGCGCGCGAGGAACCCTTGCGCGCAGCTGGCTGCGCACTCGGCTTCTGATGCGTGCGTGGCTTCTGCTTGCGGGGCGTGGGGGCGCTTGTGCATGGCGTCCCTGCCTGCTGATTGCGGTGCGTGAAGGATGTCCGGGCGCAGGTGTGATTGATGAACTATTGATGAACGATTGATGAACGAGCGTGATGATGAATGGAACTAAGGACAAGAACGAGAACGACACGGAAAAAAGAAAATCAAGAGTAATAGATGAACAACTGTTGTTGGAAACTGCTGGAAGACACAAACTATGATGTCCAACCCAACACAGATTGTCTTAGAAGGGAGAAGAGGAAAACACTGAAACCAGAACAATCACACCTCCTTGTGTCACTTCCTCCCGGCAAGGCGATGGTCTTCTTGGTCTAGCTATGCCTCAGCTTGTCTCTCTCCCAACTCCAATGCTCATCAGCTCTTGGAGGGTCTGCAGATCTCCTCTCCTCCAAGCCCTGGCCTGTTGTGCTAGAAATTCTGGACAACCTAGAATGAGCCCTTGTGAGGCTATTTATAGGTTTCTTTTAATATGGCTTCTTTGAGATTTTAGGGCTTTTTTCTTCTTCCTGATTTTCTCCAGCTCCTCTTAATCAATTTCATCTTTCTTTGGATGCTTAATCCATATCTGAACTCATTAATCAAATACATGAGATCTAATCCACTTGATTCTTTGAATCAAGTGGGGTATGTAAGTTGGAAAAATAATGCATATGAATGATAACAAATATAGATTAAATGAATGCAATGGATACTTAATGCTCAAGAAACTCATTACTAATTGATGACATATTGAGAGTCATAACCCGCGAATCATCGTCGGTCTATTTTCCCACGAGCTTCGACCTACCTTGCGCAGCGAGGTTCTTAAGTGCAACCCTGCAGAGGTCGACGAAGCCTACCACTTAGTGGAGCACATGGAGCATCCGAGAGACGAGGCCCCCGCGCACGCCACTCACACCGCGCCCCGAGCGACACCCGTTCGCTCCGCCCCGCCTGCTATTGTCCGGGCTTCCCAGACCACCGGGGGGCAAGGAATCGCCCCCGCCACCTCCGTAGGTTCCACCCCACCCGCTCGGGCCGTCACGAGCAACACTCCGGCCCTTAGCATTACCATCAGTTAAGCACCACTTACGTGCTTTAAGTGCCAAGGTAGAGGGCACCGAGCCAGCCAGTGTCCGTCTTCGGCTCTCTTGATCGATACGGGAGAGACCGCACAGGATCAGCCGGAAGACCTGGATCCGATACCTATTGATGAATACTACGGAGGCGAGGATCTCGCGAACGAGTACGAACAACCCAATCCTCAGGTTGGGTACATCCAGGTAGTGGGTGTCCACCCCGTCCCGGCCCCCGCTCCACACCCCACCACTCGGCGCGTCGCTAGTACCGCCGCCGATCGCCCGAGCACTTGGGGGGCACCCGTCCCCCCTGACGATGTATCGTAGGTTAACCCTGCGCCTGTCCCACAGAGGACAGCCCCGATGGCTGGTTCGATGCCACAAACCTCGGTCTTTTGCACGTTTGTCCGCATCAACGACAAAGTGTGCAAATTGACGGTGGATAATGGTAGTTGCGTCAACGCCATCTCAGACGCGTTGGTCGACCGACTAGGGTTGGAGACTATACCTCATCCTGCACCATTTGACGTGTCGTGGATCGACGCTTCGTCCCTAATGGTGAAGCGACAATACCAGGTCCGGTTAATAATGGGGACGTATGATGAGACCATCATGTGTGACTATGATCTTGACGTCACTATATGACAGTAGGAAGTATCATTTTGGGTCGTCCCTGTATCTATGATCTTGACGTCACTATAGCTGGCAGATCGAAAACGTGTTCGTTTCTGCACAAGGGACGACGGGTCACGTGGTACCCTTACACCACGAAGGCAGCAGTGAAGAGTGCACCGACCAAGATGGTTGGGCTTATGACTGTCCGCCATCCCGCGACCCCTCCAGAGCCGGTACACACTGACGAGGACGTGTACTCGAGCATGACAGATCGCCCCAGCCACTGGGTAGCCCGCACCGCACGTCAGGAGACCCGCGCCATGCATAGCGTTGCAGGAGCCGTTTGTCCCACTAGACGAACCACCCGCACCAGTCGTCCGACCAACCGTGCCGCCAGCCTAGCTGCCCGAGTCACTCGCCCGGTGCCGACAAGTAGCGCTCCCACCGGATTCGTCGAGGATGCCCCTCGCCCCGGTGCGGACCCGGCACTCTTCCACCGCCTGGATGACGAGCGACGGACGCGTAGCGCTCGTTGCACCATCCGTAAGGGCACGGCCCCTCGCCGATGCCCTTCCCCGCGCGCCGAGCACACGCATGTCTCCCCGGAGGCCCATGCCCCCGGGTTGAGCCCACCCGAGATCGCCAACGGCCAAGTCCTTACACGACCTCCACCCTTAGCACCCGTAGTAGTCCCTCATTATGCATTCGCACAGCATGTTTTGTCGTCGCATCATGATCATCATTACATGTCATCATTTAGAAATGCACAGTACAAGCAGGCTGCCAAATCGCAGAGCCGACTACGAGTGACCGACGTGGGAAACCGAGTGTCGGTGAGATTTTGGCCGGAAAGCTATTCTCCCGGGCTGGCCGCAATGCTACACGTTCATAGCGTCGGCCCGTTCTCGAACCCCCGACGAGTGGGCGGATATGACTACATCGCCGAAGTCCCTCCTTCGTGGGGGACCTGCTCCATTGACGTGGCGAGCCTGATTCCGTACCGAGCACCCTTTCTCCCTCCTACCCAGGCCTTTCTAAACCCCATTGCTATGAGCGAGTTTGCCGCGACCACTTCCCGTTGAACATGCCCGATTGGCACGAGTCGAGCGATCGTATACTGCTTGGGGTAACTAACGATGCAGGGAGCAGAGTACCGTGGACGACATACTGTGCAGATACGGAGACCCGATCGCCACAGAGCACGGCGCACGCCACCGACGACCAGACGCTCGCCGGATGCCGCTGCCAGCTACCCCAACTCAATGGAGCCGAGTTCTTCCAACCCCAGGAGGATTGATGGCACACGCACTCAAGGGATCATCATCGACGTCATCCGCGCCCCGCGCCCACGACGTTGAAGACCGGGTGACCTTGCTCCGGTTATCTTCCTTGCTTTCCGTTCTCTTTTGTTCATGTTTTGTTTTACCCCGTCTCTTCCGACCGTTTTTGTCCTGTTTCATCACTCCCGCGACGGTCGTGTCTCGTTGTTTTTCCACCGAGGGGATGGATGTCTCCATCCACCCTTCTCCCCTCGTTCCTTCCCCCAAATTCCCCCTCATGTCCCCTTTATTTTCTTCAGTTCTGTCTTGTATGTGTTAAGGGGAGCCCATTTAGAAGGGCCCCCAAGTCGGGCCCATGATGGCCCACTTAAGGCCCAACTCTTCTCCCCGTTATAAAGGAAGAGAGGGCGCCCTAGGTCAGGCAGACCCATTTTCTTTCAGTAAGGCATTTTATCGAACAGGTTGTGGGTCTCAATTCCTCGTTTGAGAAGAACAGAAAGAAGAGGAAGAAGAGGGAAGAAGAAGGAGAAGGAAGAGGAAGGGAAGGGAAGAAGGGAAAGAGGAAGAGGAAGGGGAAGGAGGGCCGCCACCGCCATCGTCGTGCGCGCCGCCCTCACGCAGCTGCCACTCGCGCGCCCGACGCCAGAATCGCCGAGCGCCGCTCACAAATCCGCCACTCGCGCCCCGCGCTGTCGTCAGCGCCGCCCCGCGCGCCGCCATCGATTGCGCGCACCGCCGCGCGCCGCCGCCATCCGCGCGCGCGACATTTGCGTGCCCGCCGCTGGGAGCGTGCCACCCGCATGCGCGTGCGCCCGCTGCCGCGCCGACCGCGCGTGCGCCCGCTGCCGTGCCGACCACGCGCCGCCGCCGCACGCTGCGTGCCGCCGCCGCCCCACCGCGCCGCTGCTGCGCGCACCAGCGCTGCCGCCGTGCATCGCGCGCTGCCATGCCGCTGCGCTGCACCGCCGCCATGCCATCTCGCCACTGCCGCGCCGCTGCGTTTCCTGCCGCCGCACTGTGCCGCGCCGCTCACGCCGCCAGGCCGCCGCCTGCTGCGCCGCGTGACCGCCGACGTCCGACCGCGGCAACACCGCCGCCGTGCTCGCTCCGTCGTCCCACCGCGCCGCTCGCAGATGACCACGCTGCCCTGCACCGCTCCGTGCCATCCGCGCGTCACTGCCACTCCGTTAGTTAGGCGCTCTGATGTGAAACGACGACGGCCGGGATCGATCGGCGCGTTTCATGTCACAGGGTTATGATGCGAATGTATGGGATGTAAGCCGAATGATGAGAAAATACGAATGAGCAGATAAGGACTTGACGGATAGCGACGTCGGCCGTACCGATCAATGAGAGACGAGTGAACCTAAGATCAAACTCCCAATGACCCGCTAGACCTACTAGACGTCTACTAAGTGAGGGGCATCTAACAGCCCTGGAGCGTTCGGCGTCCAAGTCGGATGACAGTCCATCTACCACAAGAATCCCTATGCTCGACAAGGTGGCTAGTCCTATCCGATGATGTTCGAGAATATCACGGTAGCGGACGCGATAGGGGAAGACGAGACTGTCGAAGATAATAATACTGGAGTTTATAGAGGGGAGACGAGTCTGACCTTTGTATCGCTTAGTCCAAGGCGTCCAAGTCGTCGAGCGGATGCTTAGTGTCGGGTCGTGCGGACGAGTGTCGTTGGCGAGGACAAAACCGGGTGCGGACGGTGCGGTCGTAACTACCAGCAGAGAGCTGAGTCCATGGGTGGCGTGCAACAAAAGTCGGAGCAGAGGGCGCACAAGGCGCGCGCTGGCTAGCACGCGTAGTCGTGGGCGGGCAAGACAGCGAACCAAGTATCGTGGGAATAGTCGTGGGGGTGGGGCAGAAAACCAAGTAATCGGTTATGGCGTAGAGGGTGGGAATCAAGAAATCAAGAAAGATGAGGGCGAAGGGGAGAAACGGCGGGAATCAAGGAGATATGGTGAGATCAAGAAATCATGAAATCAAGAATTCAAGAAATCAAGAAATCAAGAAATCAAGGGGAAAGAAAGTGGGCGATCAAGAAAGACAAGAGGATGCGGTTGGGGATCAAGAAACGATGGGGAAAGGAGGGTGGGCGATCAAGAAAGGCAAGACGAGGCGGTTGGGAATCAAGAAACGATGGGGGAAAGGAGGGGAGGGGATAAAGAAAGGAAAGAGGAGGCGGTTGGGAATCAAGAAACGAGGGGGAAAGGGGGGTGGGCGATCAAGAAAGGCAAGACGAGGCGGTTGGGAATCAAGAAACGATGGGGAAAGGAGGGTGGGCGATCAAGAAAGGCAAGACGAGGCGGTTGGGAATCAAGAAACGATGGGGAAAGGGGGCGATCAAGAAAGGCAAGACGAGGCGGTTGGGAATCAAGAAACGATGGGAGAAAGGAGGGTGGGCGATCAAGAAAGGCAAGACGAGGCTGTTGGGAATCAAGAAACGATGGGGGAAAGGGGGCGATAAAGAAAGGCAAGACGAGGTAGTTGGGAATCAAGAAACGATGGGGAAAGGAGGGTGGGCGATCAAGAAAGGCAAGACGAGGCGGTTGGGAATCAAGAAACGATGGGGAAAGGGGGGTGGGCGATCAAGAAATGGTGGAAGGGTGGAAAAAGGTACCAAGAAATGGCTTTCTTGAACTGTAATAACCAAGAACCCTCCAAGAAAGAGGAGTTCTTGATGGATCTGGGGCGTGCTCCCTCGGCGGAGCAGATTTCCCAGGTCGATGATGTGTCGGCGATGCTTCTTGAATCTCCCAAGACCCCCAGAGTAATCTCCACGAAGCCCTCTTTCGATTCTTGATGGCGGCGGCTTCTTGAAACTCTTTCCTCGCAGACCGGAGTGATCTCGACGGCGCGCTTTAACACATCTCCTCGGAGTGATCTCGACGGGAGACGTGGGCTCTACCCACGGAGTGATCTCAACGTGGGGTGGGGCTAGCCAAACCCCTACACTACTCTACGATAGGGGAGACGAATTGTGAATAAACTTTTCAACAATGACTCCCAGGTGTTCCTTGGGCATGCCATCCCCTTATATAGTGAGGATGGGTGCCAAGTGAACGTGGGAGAGGACGAACCGTCGCGAGACGTGGTTCGGCCTCCCTTACAAATTCAAAATACAAACATATAAAGTAAAAATGATGAGGACGGGGCCCAACTACATTGGCCCAGTCCACGAATCCAAAAATACAAACACACATGAAAATGAGCATAAGTAAAAAGATAAAAGTTCTTACGCGGGGTACTTAAACCCCGGGTGGCGAGCGTCGGCGCGAGCTGCTCGGCGTGGCTGACGACATCCCGTCGCGTCATCCTCGAGATGGTTCTTCGTCATCGTGGCGTCGTCCTCGAGATGGTCCTCCATCACGCTCTGACGCCTAGACCTCGACGACCGATCTTTACCAGCTGCTCCGGCACCGTCGCTGCTCGTCGAGCCGCCGTGATCTCTCCGGCACCCGTCATCCAACCTGCTCTGACATCGGCCGTCGTCGAATTCCTGCACTTTGAGCCCATCATCGAGGTACGCCGTACTCTCCGACGCTCGTTTATTTAATCCTTGTAGTATCTTTTCGTTTCGACTCCACCGCGCTCGGGCTAGGTAGGTGAGTGTGGTGAAACGAGAGAAGACTACGATTTGAGTGTCTTACCGGTGTGGACGAGTCCGTCCGTCACGAGCGAGCCCTACGGACTGAGTCCATTCGGCCGTAGACGCCTCTGTCTCTCCGACGAGGTTCAAGAGGCCCCCGTCGCCGTCACCCGACGACTCTCGTCCCAGCTTGGAGCTCGGCGCCTCCCTCGAGTCAGAGCCTACACGTACGACACGTAGGGCATTCTACATCCTTGTAGTATTTTATAATACTCCGAAGAGAAACTAACTACTCCGAAGTCGGCGATTTCGCCGACACTTTCACGTCAGGTCTTGGAACAAGCTGAAACTGCTCTCATTGGATTCGGAAGGCAGCAATCTATTGAAATCGACTCAAAAAGCGCCTTAAACAGATCAGTATAGCTCGTTCTAGAGGCATTTCAAGGTTGAAGGTGAGTTTTCATTCCCGATTTTTATTTTCTGCAATTTGGATGCTACAAACAGCGAAATATTATCAAACTTGGATTTGAATTGATCGTCTTGAGGAGCAGAACAGGAAGGTATCATTAGTTTTTTAATTTTGTATTTATTATTATGTAATTTGTGGTTTTTTTCTATCGTCTTCGCTGAAAATTTAAAAAAAAACCAGCGCGGCCCACAATCCCATGCGGGCCGCTTACTCAGTAGAGTCCCCAAGCTGGCCGCCTGACGTGTCCAACACGTCGAGCAGCCAGTGGGACCACGCGCGCAACCCATCTGACATGTTTAACACGTCAGATATGGGTCGCTTGGACTCACCCTAGCTTGGATCCATCCAGGCCGTCAGAGATGACAGTCGGGATGGATCTAACGGCGTCAAAAAAATAAAAACGTCAAAAAAACCAAAAAACAGTTAGAATTGTCACCGTACCCTGCTATCATTACCGAAGGCATCATTTGTCCGACAATCCAGACCCTCCACGGAGACACGTGTCGCGATAAGGACGGTCTGATCGATGGACCCTGCGATTGTTCAAAAAAACTTACCGTTGGCGGTCAGCTTACTCAATTTCTGACCAGTCCACGCCGTCAGGGTCATTAACGTCTGACACGCCTCATCCGCCTGGCATTTTTTACTATTCTACAGTCTCTCAGCCGCTGGATTCAACGCTGGAGCATGGGATGGACAGACAGGGGATGTACACGTCACCCTGTCCGTCTGACCTAGCCCGTGTGGACGCCACGTCCACTAAGTCAACCTGAGTCGACTGCATCAACTCGGATGACCCGGTACGTGGCGACCCGGCAGGAACTAGCCGAGTCGACCTGGTCGACTCGGCCCAACCCGCCACAATCGACCGGGTCGCGGACTGCCGAGTTGACCTGGTCGACTCGGCGATCCAAGGACGAGTCGACCCGGTCGAATCTCCTCCGGTCGACCCGGTCGAACAGGCCAAGACTGACCGAGTCGACCGGGTCGACTCGGTCAACACCGACCGGGTCAACTCGGTCATACATGACCGCGTCAACCCGGTTGACTCGGACAACATGGTTCGAGTCAACCCGGTTGACCAATCCATCTCGTCCCATCCTGACCACACGATCAACGATGGCCGACTCGATGTAGTTGACCAGGTCAACCTCGGCCCGGTCAACCAGGTCAACTCGGACATCCCTGAATGAGTTGACTTAGTTGACCAAGTTGACCAGGTTGACCTGGTTGACCATCTGGTTGACTTCGTCCCCCCTACACGTCAAGAACACTTAGTCAATACTGACCGAGCCAACTCGGTCAATATTGACCACGACGGCCGTGCAGACTCCGCTAGCGCGGATCGCGAGGAGTTGGTTGACCCTATGGTCAACGTGGCCCGTATTGACCCCCCAGTCAACACGGATCACGTTGAACCCAAAGTCCACATTGACCGAGTTGACCATTTGGTCAACTCTCTATCAGGGTTGACCACTACCCATGTACACTTTGCCCACCCTCATCAGGTTGACCGCGCGGTTAATCTAGTACACATTGAACATTTGGTAACTTCTACGCTGATTGACCTGCCGCGATCACCTAGAGTCAACTTGGCTGACTCGGTCAATCCTGACCAAGTCAACCAAAACGACTCTAGAGACTTATCCGGATCGGTTATGGAAGCTTGAGACCACATCGCCCCGGCCCACGGGTCCCCCTCCACACAGGCTACTATGCCTTCTACTAGCTCGGGATCACTCCTGAAGATGACTTGGGCAGCGAGAGTGGCGGGCGCCCCACACATCACATCTACTACCTCCATTCCGAAACCTACACTTCCCCCTCTATATGATCACACGATCCCGACGAGGGGTTACATTGATTCTGAGGGTTTACGCTTAGTTACCTTCTCCAAGGAGGAGGTAACGCGAATGGTAGTGCCATTTGCCTACACACTGATCGGGCGATTCGCTACGAAGCGGCCGCTTATAGATGACATCATGAAAGTCTACGTAGCGCCAGGAAATTTCATGGGACCGGTGGTCATTGGAGCACGGAACCACAAGAGCGTATTTATTCGATTCGAGCTAGAGGATGACTTCCGACGAGCTTGGAGCCGCACCACATGGACGATCAGGGACTCCACGATGCATACATACCGCTGGACAGCTGGGCAGACAGGGAGCTCACTAGACCTATTTCCTCACTCTGTCCCGGTGTGGATAGGATTTCCAGGCCTACGACCGCATTTATTCACACCTACGGCCTTGGAATCTCTTGCTAGCGCGGTTGGCACCTTCATACGAGCAGACAAAGATGTCCAAATTTTTAGCCGGCCTAGACACGCACGAGTATGCATTGAGGTTGACCTACTCGCCCCTTTACATCGAATGATACTTATTCGAAATGGTGATGAGATGATCCGACAGGCCGTGGCGTATGAAAACCTTCCGAGGTTTTGTACACACTGCATAGTGTTAGGTCATACCCTCCACACCTGTCGCCAAAAGGCGACGTAGACTCCTCCCATTGAGGAGGAATTCCTCCATCCCCTGTCTTACGATGACTACATCGCCGCTACTATTTCCGTTCCCCAGGGGCGACGACCTACCGAACGACCGTCACTTGGTTCACGCCCGATGCCTTCATCGGTGCAACCCACCGTTGTACCATCTTCTCTTCCTCGAGGCAGCGGGGCAGCTAAGCCGCCAACGGCTAGGCCTGCCCCCTCTACTTCCTAGTGGGTGAAGAAGGGCGCTGAGAAGCATCCCAAAACCCCTCCACGTACGAGAGATGCCTCCTCTCGAAAGGGGAAGGAGGTCAGTGCTGCCACACTGACCTCGAATGCCTTTGCCCTACTTGCGGTACCCGAGATCCCCGAGGCGAGCACCGCCATTACGGATACCCGTCCCACTAGGACCACACTTCCCCCCACCCGACCTACATCCTCTCCTAAACCCCCTACCTTGCTTCCCACACCCTCACTTAGTGACCTGTCCCATGCTTCTCCCATCGCCCCATCTCACCGTTCACCTTCTCGGTCTCCCTCCCCCCCTGACCATCCCACCCGACCCTCTCCACCCGCACCATCACCCCACGCTCCACCTCCCCCCCCTCCACCACCCCGAGATCCCTCGCACTCCACCCCTAATCGTGTCCCCACCCCCTCACACCCTTCCCCTGCCCTCACACCCACCCTACACCCATTACATATCCCCTCTGAACAAATGGAACGCTTGACTAACTGTCAAGCTACTCTCACTAGTTCGGAGGACATAGGTAGCGATACTAGTGGACGGGATTCCATCGGTGCAGGAGACGTGGATACATCTCCTTATTCGAGACACCGCTCTGATGCATAACCACCACCCTCACGCCATACGTACAACACCCGATCTCGGGTGCGTTACGCGAGCCGATAGACTTATGATTCCAAGTCTCGTTTGGAATTGTAGAGGGATTGGTAACCCTCTCACCCAAAATCATCTACTTTCACCTATTAATAGGCACAATTTAGGCATAGTGGGGCTTCTCGAACCAATGATTACATCGGACTAGTCCCACACCATCGCGAGGAAACTTAGGATGGACCATGTTTATTGCCACTCATCGAATAAGCTCTGGCTACTCTGGAAGCGAGACTATTCGATCGCATTCTTGGCCGAAGGGATGCTGTACGTCACCTTTGACGTATCATATTCCCCAAAGCCCTACCTACTTACTATCGTGTATGCCTCGCATAGACACACTGAGTAGGAGGCCCTCTGGGAGGAACTCGCTCACCATATTACCTCCCACGCGCAGCTAGTTGATCTACCATGGCTTATAGCCGGAGACTTCAACTGCATACGGGACGCCAGTGAGCGCCAAGGGGGCCGCCCACCTCGGTTACGCTCTATGCAGGCCTTCAACGACTTTATCCACACCACTTAATTAGTGGAACTGCCAACCATAGGGGAGAAGTGGACTTGGTGCAATGAACGTCAAGCGGATGCGCGAATATACGAACGGCTTGATCGCTGTTTTACTAATAGTACCGCATTGATGCATTGCACCCTCACGGTAGAGATCCTCCCGAGATTTCACTCGGACCATACACCGATTCTCCTTCTCCCAGACCCGAGTCATCGAGTCCGTCGTCCCCCATTTTGATTCCAAACCATGTGGTTAGAGCATAGCAGTTTTCATAGCTATGTACGTAGTCATTGGCATGGTTCGATTTCTACATCCCCTATGGAGAACTTTAGTTATCGGCTCAGGAACCTTAAGCTCCACCTCAAATGGTGGAACCGACATGTCTTTGGAGATGTCCACTCACCGGTCGAGGAACTTAAAAAAGAACTAGTAGATGTTGACCGCCACCTACAGGAGTGTTGGACAGATGATATGGGAGAGCGTCAGCTCTGGCTTAGAGAGCAGCTTGAGGATTCCATGCGACGACAGGAGATATTTTATCTCCAAAAATCGCGTATCCAATGGCTGTGAGAGGGTGATAGGAACACACGTTTCTTTCATGCCTCGATCCGTCATCGAGCACGTCCGAACTTCACGACCTTACTAGAAACGCATGGTCAGGACCCTGCCCAACTAGCAGCAGCAGGAGTGGAGTATTTTCACTCTCTCCTTTCCTCCCAGCCCACTGTCATGAGCGAGGACATTTTCTCCTCCATCCCTCCCTTGGTGCCCGACGAAGAAAACGCACTTCTGCTAGCCACCCCGACACGCGTGGAGATCAAAGATATAGTATTTTCCTTGGGCCGTAACAAAGCCCTAGGACTGGATGGCTTCACTGCCAAATTTTATACGACATGTTGGGATGTTGTACGCACTGACTTGGTGCTAGCTATCAAGGAAGTGTTCATGCGTAAAGTCTTCGCTAGGAGTTTGAAATCCACTTTTTTTGCGCTCATACCAAAGGTGGACACTCCAACTTCCTTTCGCGACTTTCGTCCGATTAGTCTTTGTAATATATGCTATAAAGTCGCATCTAAGATCATTACAAACTGACTAGGGCGCTTCCTTAATAGACTTATCTCACCCGAGCAGTGTGGTTTTGTCAAGGGTCGACAGATCCATGACAGCATCACACTAGTACACGATCTAGCCCAGTCGATAGACACGCATATACCGGGCTCCAATGTCATCATCAAGCTTGATATGGAGAAGGCCTTTGATCGAGTTGAGTGGAACTTCCTACTTGAAGTGTTGCGGCGCTTCGGATTCACGGATGCGTTCATCACACTTGTCGATGCTTGCATTAGGGAGAATCATTTCTCCCTCTTGATGGATGGAAATTCCACGGGCTTTTTCACGGCTACCCGGGGACTCAGGCAGGGTAACCCTATTTCACCTATCCTCTTTATATTGATGGAAGAGGTCTTCAGTCGATCACTCACACGGGCGATCAACCAAGGCCTCATCCAACTGTACTTTACGAAGAGGGGTTGCCCGATTCTCTCGCACTCATTATTTGCTGATGATGCCATTCTGTTCCTTAATGGATCTAAAAAATCCATTAAGGAATTTATGAGTGTCCTTACGGCGTACGAGCAAGCCTCAGGCCAGCTCGTCAACGCCTCGAAGAGTAGCTTTATTGTAGGACCCTCCACCACTATGAGGCACTCTGAGATCATTCAGCATTATACACGATACACACGAGGATACCTACCGTTCGACTACCTTGGATGCCCTATCTTTCTTGGCCCTACTCGTCATCACTACTTTGATGCAGTGCTAGGGAAGATCAGAAAGAAACTAGAGGGATGGAAACTTCGTTTCCTCTCCCCAGGAGGAGGCATCTAGCTTATCCGGCATGTCCTCATGATTATCCCGCTACATACTCTAGCGGTCCACTCACTATCTCTTACAGTTCTCCGCTCTCTGGAACGCCTATGCGCACGCTTCTTATGATCAGGTCACCTCGAGGGAGAGAGCCGTCACCACTGGGTTTATTGGGCGAAAGCGTGTCGACCGACAGATGAAGGGGGTCTAGGGATCATACGCCTCTCGGACGTCCAGGACATGCTTCAAAAGAAACTTGTATGGCGTATGCGTACCACTAACTCCCCATTGGAGAGTTTCATCTTAGTCAAATATAGAGAATGGGCCCGTCGCGAGTTAGATATTCAGGGCCCGAAGCGATGGCGGACATGGCAGCACCATTGGCTTGAGATGACTCAAGTCACATGTTGGCACATCGGACGAGGAGACATGAGCGCGTGGTACGATACTTGGCATGCTGATGAGCCACTCGCTTGCCACCCCCAGTTCGTTCCACACTGTGTGTAACTCACTGTGTCGCAGTTGCTTAGAGGCAACACGCCACACCTATGGGAGCAGCATGGCCTCCCCTTAGACATCCTACCTGAGGTCCAGCTTACGCCCCTCGCCTCTAGTCCTGATAGTGCTATCTGGACACCCACACCTCATGGAGCCTACACATGTCGTTCCTCTTGGGAGCATTTCCGTGTAAAATCTCCTCCCCAACCTTGGGGTCGGCGCATCTGGCATCAGGCGATCCATACGCGAGTCTCCTTCTTCCTTTGGAGACTCATACACCGGGGCCTCCCGACTGACGACCGAGTGACTCGGATCGGCTATTCTCTTAGTTCCCTCTGCCATTGTTGTCCCAATCTCCCGCACACGGAGATGATCGACCACCTCTTCTTCCACAGCGAGACAGTAGTGGACTGCTGGCGCCTCATCACCAACTATATTCGCCCTCTTACCCCGGCTGAGTGTTTTGGCAAATTTATCATCTCGCCAACTCGCTCCGCCCAGAGCCCCATCCTCCCCATCACCATAGCTTATCTTCTATGGGAGATTTGGAAGGGGCAAAATTCTTCTCGTTTTGCAAGTACACCCATGCGCGCAGTGGACATCATGCGTCGAGTTCAGCTGTGGCTTCGGCGCATCCATCCTCTACTCCCCTCTCGAGTTGGCCGATCAGCACTCACGTGCGCCCTCCTCCGCTCTATTGGCATCCCGGTGACCCCCGCTGCCACCCGCATCCAGTATCGAGTTGTTTTTTGGCTCCCGCTACCAATAGGCTACCTCAAATTGAATGTGGATGGGGCGGCGAAAGGGAATCCGGGGCTAGCAGGGGGAGGAGGTATCCTCAGAGACCACACAGAGAGTTTACTTTTTGCCTTTCTTCTTTTTATGGCATACAAACTAACAGAGTAGCCGAGGCCATGGCGATACGTGATGGTCTACTCCTCTGTGAGGAACAAAACCTTCACAATATTGTCGTGGAATCGGACTCACAAATATTGGTTGATATGCTTCGTTCAGGCACATGCTCCCATTGGTGGCTA
Source organism: Wolffia australiana (assembly GCF_029677425.1). Classification (NCBI taxonomy): domain Eukaryota; kingdom Viridiplantae; phylum Streptophyta; class Magnoliopsida; order Alismatales; family Araceae; genus Wolffia; species Wolffia australiana. Next base: position 11,536,519 of record NC_135842.1, read on the forward strand.
CATCGCGTGTGGAAAGACATCGTGTAGTGCCGCTCGCGCATAGCGTGCTATCGTCACCAGCTGCGAGAGGGCAACCAGACAGCCAATGCCCTTGCCAACCACGCGGTACATGTCCACACCCCCTCCTCTCTTTTCCATTCTTGGCAGGTGCTCCCGACCACGGCCCGAGAATGCCATCGGCTCGATCATCTTGGCATGCCCTCCCTCCGCACACGCCGCCTCCTCGCGAAGCCAAGCCCGCGAGATTGGAGGATTGCGTAGAGTGCTGGCATTCAAGGCGTGGACAGCGGCCGCCTCGACTAGAGCGTCACTGGGCACTGCCTCGAGCACACTTGACGACGGAGAAGACACACCCCGAATAGAGCGTCACCAGCTACTACATCGACATCGCGGAGCAGCTCTGGAGGGACAGAGGCGCACACACTTCCTCGCGCGGCTGCGAGGTAGCACTCATGTATCTTTTCTTTCCCCTAAATATGGGCGTGGATGAGTGGGATCCGAGTGTAATTGGGATATATATATACTCGTTACACGCCTATAAACATTGAAAAACACTACATCTTATAAATAAAAACCTCCTGGGTGGCGTCCAGGGCATGGTTGGATCAGACTACGGGCACAGCCCTCGGGTTAGCTGTACTCGGCACCGTGTTTTTTGCCAAAAAAAAAACATCCACGTAGTTACATACCCGTTAGGGTATCGTCGGACTACACATCGCCGCTCCCGATACACATACTTTATCGTCGCCGAGCCATCATACTCGGTGACGACAGGACGACGTCCTGGGCGTACGTCCTGCATCAACTTCCCTCTCAGACAGGTGCACGGGCCTCTATGTGGCCTTATGTGGGCCATGATGCAGTTCCTAAGGCGTGGTAGTGCTCGTCGGCTGTAAGCAGGCTTGAGTGCCTCTATAGCAGCCATCTTGTGGCCGGCTTGAGTGCTGTTGGTGCTTGGCTCATAATCCAACATGCTAGAAATTTATTGGCCCATTGATACTTTAAATCTCATTTTGCATCAAAGTAAGTGAACTTTTGATTTGTGCAAAAAAACTACCTTCAATTTTATTGATGTAGCCAATTACTATATTTAATACATGAGATTAAAATCCATATAAAAATGAGCATAAGATAGATAAAATGATTCTAAAATTTGCATCTGAATGTGGATAATTTCATGATGCATTTAGAGTTTATCAGAGACTCACACATGCATTGGATGATTGCATTCATGAGTATGAAGACATGTGATGATTGACCATTAAGTCAACATCCCAAATCATCAAGTAAGGACTCAACATTTGTATGACATGTTAGTGCAAATTTTTTTATGAGGGATTGAATGATGTCGAAAAAGGAATAGTTGATATTTCAAGTGGAGGAGCAATAGCAGATATGTATGAAGATGAAGCCATGGCCCTCCTACAAAAGATGTTCGACAATCTAGCCTACCACCAAGATGCCTTTGATCATGTGAGGGTTACTCCTTGAAAAGGTGGATTGTTGGATGTTAGGGGAGTTGAACCCCAGATTACTATGGATCGAATTGAAAAGCAGATAGGTGTCATGATGGGAAAAGCCATGGAAAAGATGAATGAAAAAATGATCTCATTATGGCAGGGGCAGAATAGTGGAAGAGCACACAACCAAGTACATCGATGTGAAATGTGCTCAAGCGATAGCCACACGGAGAATGCCCCATCATCTCAGAAGTGAATGCCATAAGCAGGCCGGAAGGGAACCATGGTCAATGGGCCGTGAGGGGAAACATAGGAGGACAGGGATGGAACAATAACAATCGGCCATCTCAACAACAATTTCAACCGAAGGCGAACAATCCACATCACCAACAACATTATCAGCCTTACCGAAAATTTTCATATCCCACTAATGCGACTCTCACCAAGGTAATCGAGGAGCTGCAAGAAGACAAGAAGAGGATGATCAAGCTTTTCAAAGAGGGAGGAGAGGCATCGGCGGGAGATGGAAACGCTCAAGGCAGAGGTCGGCCTTCACATCAGTCAACAACTCGTGCATGGTGGAGCACCACAAGGTACTTGTGAAGACCCCATGAAGATGGGTGCCAAACCAAGTAAACTCCCTACTCAGGCCTGTATTAATCCTAGTAATTTACTTTATGTTGATGACATGTGTAGCATAGCTAGTGAGCATACTCATAAAATGCATGCCATAACCGAAAAAAGGGAAGAAGGAGAGTTAGGTGCTGTATCAAAACTTAGAAGTGGGAGAGAACTGTCTAATCCATTTGCAGCTATAGAAAAACAAAAGGCAGTGGATGATAAGTTAGATGAATGAGAAAAAGATGAGGAAATTGTAGTAGAGGAAAATCTAGAAAAAGAACCCGATCCAAAAGCCTTACAAGCAAAGAAGGAAAAATCGAAAGATATCCCACTTCTTGAGTATTTGAAGGAAGCCACTGTTGAAATTTCAATCTTAGATGCGATACAGTACATCCCTAATTATTCCAAATTTGTGAAAAACCTGTGCACACCTGCTAGGAAGCAAAAGAGGATTCAACTTTCTGAGAATATTAGCTCAATATTTTTGCATGAATTACCTCAAAAGCGCAAAGATCCGGGAGCACCTGTGATTAAATGTGAAATTAGAGGAGAAGTATTCACTAAAGCCTTACTTGATTCAGGAGTAAGTGTGAATATTATGCCTAAGGCTTTATTTGAGACCTTTAAATTTGGTGAATTGCAACCAATGAATTTAGAATTGCAGTTAGCGGACGGATCAATTAGAAGACCGTGTGGTCAGCTGGTGGATGTTGTGATGAAAGTAGAAAAATGCTCATTTCCAGTGGATTTTATAGTAGTGGATGTAAAAATTTCAGGAAAGATTAGTCATGCACCCATTATTTTAGGGCGCCCATTTCTAGCTACCGCACGAGTGAACACTGATTGGAATGAAGGAAAAATTAAATTGCTGAAAAGAGGAGATTGAACTACCAATTTCTCAATTGATGAAATACCCCAATAGTAGCCAGGAAGATATTTATACATGTTCCTTAAATGATGAAGAGGATGAATGCAATGCCATAGAGAACATAATGTATGATGTGATGGCAGTGAATGAGAGTGTTGATGAGGGGGAGAAGGATGACTGCAACGAAATGAAGTGTGAGAGTATGAATAACCACATATCCATGCCCACTGATGAATTAGAATTGAAACCTCTTCCTTCTCATCTTAAATATGCTTTCTTAGGTTCAAGAAAAATGTACACTGTGATTATCTCTTCGACCCTCACCATGGAGCAGGAAGTTAACCTATTAGATGTATTACGACAGCACAAGAGCTCCATTGGGTGGACCATAGACGACATCAAGGGAATCAGCCCTGATGTCTGCCAGCATAGAATTTTTATCGAGGAAGGGTCCAAGCCCTCAGTACAACATCAACGTCGACTAAACCCTTATCTTTATGATGTGGTGTCAAAAGAAATTACCAAGTGGCTGAAAGCGGGATTCATTTACCAAATTTCAGATAGTAAGTGGGTTAGTCCAATTCATGTAGTACCCAAAAAAATAGGAATTAATGTTCAAAAGAATCAGGATGGAGAAGAGATCCAAACTAGGGTAGCATCAAGTTGGAGGGTATGCATAGATTATCGGAAGTTAAATTTAGCAACCAAAAAAGACCACTACCCTTTGCCTTTTATTGATCAAATACTTGAAAAATTAGCTGGACAAAGTTTCTATTGTTTCTTAGATGGGTACTCAGGATACAATCAAATTGGCATTCATTAAAGTGACCAAGATAAGACTACGTTCACGTGTCCCCTAGGAACGTTTGCTATTAGAAAAATGCCATTTGGACTTTGTACTGCACCAGCAACCTTTCAAAGGTGCATGAGTGCAATGTTTTTTGATCTTATTGGTACATGCCTCGAGGTTTTCATGGATGACTTTTCTGTGTTTGGGGAATCTTTTGATTGTTGTTTGGCTAACTTGGATAAAGTGTTACAGATTTGCGAGGAAAACAAGTTACTGCTCAGTTGGGAGAAATCCCATTTTATGGTGGACAGGGGGATTGTTCTAGGCCACCATATCAGCAAGGAGGGGTTGGCGGTGGACAAGGCAAAGATCGAGATCATCAAGGATCTTCCACTCCCATCGACCCTAAAGCAACTTAGAGGCTTTTTGGGCCATGCTGGGTTTTATCGTCGCTTTATTAAAGATTTTGCCAAAGTGGCTAAACCTCTCACTTTGCTTATTTATAAAGACAAAGAACTTATTTTGAATGATGAATGCAAGTTGGCTTTTAATTTGATTAAAGAAGCATTAATTACAGCCCCTATCTTACAAGCTCCAAATTGGAGTGAACCCTTTGAGATTTTCTATGATGCTTCAGATTACCCTTTGATAAGGGTAGAAGGTCAATGTCATTCTCTGAGGGAGAATTAGTCTTGATCAGATTGAGGCCTGAGAGATTCTCTCCAGGGCTCGCTTCGAAGCTCCATGCTCGTAGTGCCAGGCCTTTCCCAATAGCCCAAAGGATCAATGACAACGCCTATGTTGTGAGCATTCCGCCTACTTGGGGGATCAGTTCTACGTTTAACATCAGCGACCTAATCCGATACCTTCCCTCGCCACCTATCACAGAGCCTCACAGCCACTTGAGCGTTAGAAGTAAACAGAGTGAACGTACACCAATTTCCCCTCCATTCCCTACCCTTGTACAGCACGAAGGGATAGAAACGGTACTGCAGGAGATAATTCACGTTGACGGGGAGTGGGTAGGTTGCACTTTCCTAGTCCACTGGCAGGGATGGCCTTCATCAAATGATACGTGGATCACTGAGGACGACTTGCGACGACTCCGGCCGGACCTGATCCAGCCACTCGAGGACATTGTGGGTCTTCACTCGCCGGAGTCGAGCTCCTCCCACCCTGGGAGGATGATGGAGGACCATCCAGCAGACACCAAGCCCGGACGTCTCCAGCCACGATGAGCTGCTCGCGCTGATGCTTGCGACCCGGAGTTTAAGTACTCCGCGTAAGCATCTTACCTTCCCTTTTATTTGTTTTGTCTTCTTGTTATTTTTGTTCTGGATTTTATGGACTGGGCTGGTGTTGGGCCTCGCCCTTGTCTTGCTTTTTATTTTCAATTGTAAAGAGAGGCCAAACCACGTCTCGCGACGGTTCGTCCTCCCCCACGTTATCACTTGGCACCTATCCTCATTATATAAGGGGATAGCATGCCCAAGTGCAAGTTTGAGTCATTTGTTGAAGAAATGTTTCCAACTCTTGTCTCCACCGTATCGTAGTTAGCGTGTAGAGAGGGTTGGCTATCCTCGCCCACGTTGAGACCACTCCGTGGTTAGAGCCCACGTCGTCACGTCGAGATCACTCTGTGGCATCGTGTTTCAATGACCCGTCGAGATCACTCCGGGTTGCTTAAAGATTCAAGAAGTCGTTCCTTCTTGAAGCCAAGAAGCCCTCCGTCGAGATCACTCCGAAGGGTCTCAAGGATTCAAGAAAGCGTCATCAAGGGAGAAGCACTGTCAACCGTCACCGTCAAGATCAATCTGGGTACACGCCGCCGTCGTTCCTCCCCCAAGCTTCCACCAACCGCCTCCAAGAACCGCCCCTCTATAGACCAATAATGCCCTCTCCTTGGGAATCTTAGGTTGTTGGGCCCCAAGAAACGTCCAAGAAACTCCCTTCTGGGGGTTAACGCCACCGCGTCTGTGCCGTCCGTCCGCGCCTCCGCCGCCCGTCCGCCTGCCGCACCGTGCCACACACGCGCCGCGCGCTCATCTGCACACGTGCCCCGCCACCACGCGCGACCGCCCGCGCTCCGCCCTCGATCGCGCGCCGCGCGTGCCGTGCAGCGTGCACACTCTGCTTGCCTACCCGCGCGTGCGCCCCGCCTCCACGCGCGGCCGCCCGCGCTCTGCCCTCGCTCGCGCACCCGCACTCCGTCGTGCCGCGCGCGCGTGCTGTGCGCCTACCCGCGCGCGCACCCCATCTCCACGCGCGGCCGCCCGCGCTCCGCCCACACTCAGCGTGGCTCACGCCGGACGACTGACAGTCGCGCCTGCCTGCACCCCACCTTCACGCGGTCTGCTGTCATGCCCGCGAGTGCTCCGCCGCTCCATGTGCGCTCAGCCCTACACGGCCCCGCTCATCCGACTATCGTCACACGTGCCAATGCCCGGCGAGCGCCCTATCGCGGACCTACTGGGTGTCCGTCTACCTTCCACGGTGTTCAACGACTTACTGCCAGTGGACCCCCGTCAAAACAGGTACCCTCTCGTCTCCTCTCCATTAAATTCCAGTATTATTACCTGTTTACAATGCCGTCTTCCGCTATCTCTTCCTCTGCCTTGGTTTACTCCGACAACCATTTTAGGATAGCCACCTCGTCGAGTGATAGGTTTCTTCTTTGTGGTTGAAGATTAATCGTTGATTCTTAGGCGTCGAACATCTTTGGGTCGTCAAACGCCTCTCACTCCTTAGCCATTTTAGTTGGTCCCACGGGTCATTGGGAAATTAATTTGGATCAATATCTCGTTTAGTGATTGATATTGACTTCCATCCCTGTCTGTGTTGTCCGAGTATCGCTCATTTAAAGGGAACTCTCTCAACTCGACATTCATTCATTTAACTACGAAACCACTCATCGTCTTTTCCTGTGATGTAATACGAGCCGATCGATCCCGGCCGTCATCGTATTACATCAGATGTACTATCAGTTAGATCACATCTCCCTCTTGAGCTTTTAGCAAAAAATAGGAATACAAAAAATAGAGGTTATTTGATGCAAAATAGGTTCTTGGTTATTGCTCAAATTAAGAAGAAATGAGCAAGTAGGGCACTTATAGGGAGACATCTATTTTGATGTAAAAAATGTTACTCTGTAATGACACAACCCATGAAAAGATGACTTAAAAATGAAATGCACCTTTAAGTGTCACTTACGTGGAAGGTGTCACATCAGATGCCCTTCTTCAAAAGAACCGGCCCTCGAGTTATCTCCTTCTACAACAAAGTGCTTATAGGTGTCACTTCTGGTGAAGGTTTTTGATATTCCCATGACCTCTAGGAGATTGATGATGTATGTCTTTATTTTCTTGAGAATATTGTGAAGATCAGACCTCTTTGGCCTCAACTTGTTGTAGGTGCCCACCGGGAATCTCTCCTTGTGTAGGAAGACCATAACCATATGGCCTTCATCGTAAACCACCATTTCTTATTTGCCACCTTTTGATATTTCACATAACTTGCAGCAAGTGCATTGTGGACGTTGTTGCGGAAGGACTTGATGTAGTCCGCATTGTTGCTTGCTGCTAAATTCGTTCATTTTTGTAATGTAATTGCAATAGGTCCAAAGGTATCTTCGGAGAAAAAAATATACCAAACAGAAAATGGGGGCTGCTGGGTTGAGATATTCACCATATATTTGTAAGCAAATTCAGCTTGTGCCAGGTTCATATCCTATTGCTTCAGCTTGTTCTTGTAGAAAGACACCGAATCAAATTTCTGAACATTCTGTGGATGACTTTTGTTTGTGCATCTATATTGGGTGACACATGTAGCTAAACTTCATAATAGTTTTCAATCTTCCCCGAAGTGTTACCTAGAAGTGAAAGACCTATCTCTTTCTCTACATCTCTCTCTCTCAGTCTCACTTTCTCTCTCTCACTCTCTCTCTCACACACACAAAAAAACTCGCTCGCTCTCTATCTCTCTTTAATCTCTTTCTCTCTCACACACACTCGCTCGCTCTCTCTCTTTAATCTCTTTCTCTCTCACACACACTCGCTCTCTCTTGCTTTAATCTCTTCCTCTCTCTCAGTCTCTCTCTTTAATATCTTTCTCTCTCTCAGTCTCTCTCTTTCTCTTTTTTTCTTAATTTCTCTCTCTCAGTCCCACTTTCTATGTATCTCTCTCTAGGTTTCTCACCCTCATTCTGTTTTTTCCTTTATCTTGCTCGTCCTCGTTCTCTCTCACAGACTTCTTCATGCACCCGCTCCTTTTCCTTTTCTATCTTTTTCTGTTTTTCTCACTTTGTCTTTCTTTATATATCTCTCTAGGTCTCCATCAATGAAGAGTGTGGGATGCACAATTGATCTCCTTGAAAAAAGAAATCATCTTGGAAATAGAAATCATTTTTCCCACTTCCCTCCATGAAAATTCTCTAGATAATGATGAAATCTTCATCACCTGCATACAGCTCCTTCAGGTGCTCAAAACCAAACACTTCTATGCGAAGACATACGTAATAAGCAGTCTTGTGAGTGTTGACTGTTAATTTAGGTGGCCAAGGAATAACCTAAGGGGGGGGGGGGGGGGGATTGGGTTCTCTTTTATATTATTTTTTATTTTTAATTAGCCTAGGATTTTTCTACCGAAGAAATGAGGTAGGGGAAAAGGGAGACACAGTTATTTTTTGAAAAAACAGCTTAGGTTATTCCTTAATGCTGTTCGGGGTGTATCCGTCCCGAGGTGATGATGTGCCCTAACCAAGTTTGTGAGAATGCTCCCCAAGCAAATCACTTGGAAATAGGGCTGAACAAGGATACCAAGAAAAAAGAAAAGTTGATGAAGCTTTTTTGTCCTCAACCCTCAAAGGCTTCCACGTAATGACGTTGCTTGATCTACTTCAACTTGGCCCCCAAAGCCTTCTTCTTATGGCCCCCAGAGCCTTAACCTAAGTGATCACAAAGATCTAGTAATAACACTATATTTTTTAATAATGTATTCTCCTCAACAACACTTAGTATTAATGGCTACTTAAAATAGTATTCAAGATAAGGACCAATTTTAAGTATTTCAACAAGAATACTTTTATGTCAAAATTTTATTAATTCATAGATAATGATTCATATATATAACTACGACTTCCTTTCAGTAATACCTCCTTGTTTGTGGTCGTTCTTTCTTCAATCCTCTTCTTCTCCATGTTTTTCTCTGGACAAAATCCTTGATTCATGTTTGAACTTTGATGCTTAAAACTTCAATATCTTTTTCAATCCTTCACCAAATGCAATGATTCTAACTTAAATGGTGTTAATTTCTTAAAATTTTTATCTCACAGAAAATGTTCAAAAACAAAACAGATAAATCTCCAGAGATCAATCTTTCAATGTCCTTTATTTACAGCTCGATTCCTCAGTGTCCAACTTTAAACCCCTGTAGCTGTTTCTAAACTCAACCAAATGATGTCATTCGAATTTCTTTGGTTTTTATGGATGTTAGCAACAATTCATATGTTGAATAAAAGATCAAAATCAGTACAAAAAATATGCTAAAAGTTATAAACTTATCACAGGGTCAAGGATGTGCAAAGTTTGGATCCCAGCCTTCTCTTCTTTGAATCTTGAAATACCCTACACCAAAAACCACGATTCCAAGTTATATAGACTTGGATTGATGTTAACAATAAATGATCGCTTCAAAGAATGCTCAAAAACTGCTTGAGAATTGAGAGATCTCTCTAGCTATTGGACTGTGATTTTCAAAGGACAAAGAGAAGGGAGTTTGAAATTAGGGCTCAAAACTGCACACATGGACTTAGAAATTCAAAAGGGCATAATGGTAATCTGCCAAAATTCTAAAATTTATATTCATTGATTATGATTAAGCAATATAAAATAATAATCATTTTAATTTTGATTTTTTATATTACAATCTTTCCATTAATTCAAAATACCATTCTAGAGTTCAGAGCAACAACATTAATTTTTATTTAATCATCAATAAATTCAGCCTTAAATACTCGAAGGTAGTAATTAAGATTTTGAACAAGTTATTCAACAAATCAAATGAAGACAAATTCACACAAATACCTGAACAGCCGTAAAAACTATGTTTATCTTCATGTCATAAAATTACAAGTCCTAAATACATGATTTGACTTGTTCAGTGCATGGTCAAACTAAGTAGCCTTTTAATATATCTAAGGCTCTTATTTATCTTCACATACAATCAGTCAACTACTTGACTAAGGGCATATTGTGCTTTGATCACAATCCATATTGAGGCATGTATCAGTTTGAACATTCATCAAAACACAAATTAAAGCATTGTGCTAAAAATGCGCTTAAAGCTTAATCTTCATTGGCAATCTTGTCGGATACTCTAGACTTGTGCTTTTTAAAAAAAGGTCAAGCACATGATAAAATACCCTACGTGCATGCATGTGGTTGATTGGAGTTTGGCTATTCAAAAACTTCAAATATTGATGATCTATATGAATAAGAAAAAATCATAACAAAATCAATTCGTAGTCCCATGTCTGAAACGCTCGTACCACTATATAAAATTCAAGTTCATACTCTCTAAAGAAAATTCCAAAAGATCCCTAATGAAGAAAAGTAGAGCCCACGCACAACCTTATGGGATTGGATGGATACATGATAATATTGAAACGAAGACAGTGAGACTTTTTTGATGAAGTTTTCAATTGACGGAAGATATGTAAATGAAGTGTAGTATGATGTTGTTGATATGAATGTGTGTCACAACTAATAACATGCATCTTGTGCATTCATTTATATCATCGTTCACCATATTTAATCTCTGTATCATTTTCTCTACATCTATCTCTTACTCGCTCTCTCTCTCTCTCTTTAATATATCTTTCTCTTTCTCCCTTAACTGTCTCTGTCTCTCTCATTCTCTCTTGATTTCTCTGTCTCTTGTTCTAGGTCTCTATCAGTCTCAACTTCTCTACATATCTCTCTCAGTCTCACTTTCTCTACATATCTCTCTCTCAACCTCACTTTCTCTACATATCTTTCTCTAAGTCTCTCTTTAATCTTTCTCTCTTTACTGCCTCTGTCTCTCTCGTTCTCTCTTGATTTCTCTGTCTCCCTATCTAGGGCTCTTTCGGTCTCACTTTCTCTACATCTCTCTCTCTCAGTCTCACTTTCTCTCTCTCACTCTCTCTCTCACACACACACAAAAACTCGCTCGCTCTATATCTCTCTTTAATCTCTTTCTCTCTCACACACACTCGCTCGCTCTCTCTCTTTAATCTCTTTCTCTATCACACACACTCGCTCTCTCTCGCTTTAATCTCTTCCTCTCTCTCAGTCTCTCTCTTTAATATCTTTCTCTCTCTCTTTAATCTCTCCCTATATACTGTTTTCTTTCAGGCATTCTTTCGAACACCTTCTAGACGTTCGACAGAACGCTCTTTCTCTCATCGTTTTTCTTATTTCTTACCATTAGAGAAGACCTTTCGGGCATTCTGTCGAACACCTCTTGGGTGTTCGACAGAAGTATCCTCTCACTTCTATAAAAACTATATTAAACATAAAAAAATTATATAAACTTAACATATATATATATATATTCCTCTCTCTCGACCAAACTAAGGCATTTGGTCGAACACCTATCTGGTGTTCGACTAAACTCTTTTATATTCTATTAGATCTATTATATAAACATCTATAAAAAATTATTCTACCACCTTCGTAACTTAGTGTACTCCTCCTTTCTTTTATCTACTTACCAAAACCATTACATATCATACTATAGTTAGACCCCTTCTATAAAATTCTTCCTAATTCTATCTTCTGGTTACTAAGTAATCTGATTAAGTAGCCTATATTTCTTACTAATTACTTAACTCTTCTTATTATCTTTAGTATTATTATTATATTTTAGTAAAGATAACTCAACCATTGAACTTAACCTAAAGGCCAGTCCCTGTGGAGACGACCTTACTCTCACTTATACATATCCGAGTCAGTTTCTACATATTATAAATTTATTTGAATGTAGGCAAATTAAAATTTACAACGACACATAAAAAACAATTAAACACTGCAATTTGCTTCCATCAATGGGACGCTTATTTCATCCATGGATGAAACAATTGTCCTGCTTGGGGATGGGCAGAAGATTCTTCCTGCCGTCAATCGTTCAAACTCCTGGATGGGACAATTTTTTCATATACGGATGAAATTACCATCTCATCTGCATCCGTGTACTATACAAACAACTCAAGTCCAATTTACAAACCATTCAAGGCCATGTGTCAGCCCAATAAAGGCCCAATATCAACCCAATTTAGTCCTAGTATCAACCCATTAGATGATTATTGTCGTCCCAATAAAGAACTTGTATCAACCAGACAGACAGCTGGACAACAATGAACTTAAGTCCTAGCATCTGCTAATTACAAACACATTTTGCCCCAATAAAGGCCAGGTAAGTACCTAAAAGGCATAATATTGGTTGAATAAATAAATAAATAAATAATTGCCTGAGTCAAGGCCTAGTGTCATCCCTTCACAGAGGAAGACCCGATAAATGCCAATAACGGACATGGGTTACTAGTAACGCCGACTTGGATTGCGGATCTAACAAAAGACTCGGACAACCTAAGACGAGTCGTAGGTTGAGAAACAGTATTCCCCAAGAAGTTCGAAGCCAGGAAGATCTGGATGACGGTTATCACGTCCGCCCAGCTCTGATTCCACACTATAAAAGGACATCAGGTCGAGGAGGATGATAGACTCATCTTTCTTTTGATGTTCATTTCTTGTTTCGCCAATCTTTATTTATGAACATTTTCCTTCCATTTCCTTCCTTCTTTCCGCTTCTCAATCACGATACTCTCAAGTCGTGACATTTGGTATCAGAGCCAGGTTTTCCCTGGAGGCGGAAGGAAGATGAAACCTACCATGGGGGGGAACAAAAGCATCAAGGACGGAGAAACATGTACCAGAAATATCTGGTGAAGCAGCCGAGCGGCGCGTCGACGAACTAGAGAGGAAACTTCAAGAGATGATGTTTGATTCGAAGGAACTGCACAAACTATTGGGCAAACAGATTTGCGATAGTCATGTTCCCAAGTTTAACGGGGAAGACTTGGCGGAGGTTCGCCAGCGGATTGACTCTCTCACTGCGGACGTGAGTTTGATCAAATTCTCAATAGCAAGAGGCTCCAGGATGCCCAAGACAAAAGGTCCACCGGTGACAGAACCTCGCGAATTTTATCTAGGATTTGTCCTAGAGAATTAACATCACGAATTTTTCGAGGGTCAGAGAGATAAACAAATCCTAGAGAATTTTATCTAGGATTTGTCCTAGTACTTTGAGATGTCCTGGACTCCAGAACATGATCAAGTAAGGCTTGCATTGATGTGAAGTTGTGGTGGCGACAATGACTACGTGATCCGGCTAGAGACGTTATTGGATCTTGGGAGGATTTTTCGGCAGAATTAACATCACAATTCCAACCAGCCAATAGTCATTATTCCGCATGGGAGGACTTATATGAACTACGGCTAGGGTTTGACGGTCTCGATCCGGTCCGGTTTTCTGGCATGGACCTAAACCTTACCTGAAGTTCGGTCTGGTTTCGGTCCGGTCTTGTTCGGTCCTGGTCCAGTTTGGTAGGGGGGGTGGCGGAGGAGCACGAGGGTGGCAGAGGCATTGTGCGTGTGGAGCACCGGCGATGAACGCTTGGGGCGGGTGATGGGAAGGGTGATGGGGAGGGGGATGGGTAGTGCATGGGACAGGGTCCGGTCCGGTCTGGTCCGGTTTTTTGGCATGGACCTAAACCTTACCTGAAGTTCACTCCTGTTCTAATTCGGTCTGGTTCGATCTCGATTTGGTCCGGTCTGACCGATCCCCGGTCTTAAATGTCAATGCCTAACTACAGCAAACAGGGTCAACTAGAGATTACGTAAAAGTGTTCACTTCCATCCTCCTCAACATTGAGGACGTGAGCACCTCCAATCAGCTCTTCTTCTTCCTGAAGGGCTTACAACCATGGGCAAAATTAGAGATTCAACGCTGGGGCAAAAATGATTGATCGACCGCGATAGCTATTGCCGAATCGCTGGTTGATATCTAGAGAACATCAAATGAAAAGGAGAATTGTGCAGGAAGCCATGGTCATGGAACAGGAGGCCGCGGATGTGGAATGCTGTCAACTCTTACCCTGACCACCCAAACAGGGGCACAGCACTTTCTCACGCTCCTACCTCAGGGAGTAGCCCGAAGGGTGGCTGTTTCAACTGTGGCGGCCCTCATTGGCGCTTCTGACTGCCTGAAAGGAAATGATAAATTTTCTCGTGCAAATGCCATCCAGGCTGAAGTGGAATAAAAGAATGAAGACACCGATGTTTCGGTAACACTCAATCAACAAAAACTCCTGAATGTAGTTCAGATGGCTCCAAGTATTCGTCAGCTCCACACGCCGCGTCTCATATTTCTACCAATCCAAGTCAATATGATGAACACCATAGCGATGCTTGACAGCGTCGCCACAAACAATTTTCTCTCCATCGATGAAGCTAGATGATTGGGACTTCGGTGGGCTAAAGTACCCAACAGGGTAAAAGCTGTCAATGGGGAGATCAAGCCAGTTACGGGAAATGCGTGGCAGGTCCCCGTTCAGATAGGCAACTAGCATGGAACACTCAATGTGTTGGTCCTTCCACTAAAGGACTTCACGTTTATCTTGTGTATGGATTTCATTGAAACAGCAAAAGCGGACGTTTATACCCATGTTCCTAGAGCAATGATCTACGGTGGCAGTTCACCATGTTTCATTCCCAGTATTGATCGACCACCTCCTGAGGTAAATCTACTCTCCGCTATTCAAGTGAACACCGATGTCCAGAAGGGCGAAGAGACATATCTGATCACACTAAGAGAAGATGTTATCCCTACGACGGAAGGCTAAAGCCCAACACCTCTCATGTTGGATGGATTATTATCTGAGTTTTGGGTTTTGTTGCTGAAGGAGCTTCCTAAGGGTCTACTACCACGTCCGGAGGTAGACCATGTCATTGATCTTCTTCCCAGAATGCGACCCCCTGCTCGTACTCCATATGATGGTGAGGACGCCAACACATCATCATCAGACGTGCCGCCACGGTCAACCAAAGTCAACGTCTCCGCCACGAATACGCCACCACAGTCAACCGACGTCAACACTCCCGCTACAGTCAACCAAAGCAAACAGTTGCTCGTTTATCTATGGAGGTCGTAGACTCGTATGGTATCCTTCGGTGCGGATACCTTCACTACCTAGCCGCTCGGCGATGGCCCCTCCCCGCGCCTCGCCTACCGCCATTATCACTAATGGCTGCATTTTTCGGCGTGAGTTAGAACTAGATCCGGACGTCACGCCTATCTGCTATGCCATCACCCTCGCGGATGGTATTGCCGAGCCGGCCCACGACCCTCTGCCTCCGGAGATAGCCCAACTCCTCGAGGAGTATGGCGACGTCTTTCCCGCTGAGCTACCTAGTGAGCTCCCGCCCCTACGACACATCCAGCACGCCATTGATTTAGTGCCAAGAGCGACGCTCCCTAACCTCCCCCATTACCGGATGGACCCGGTAAAATACGAGGAGTTATATTCCCAGGTTAAGGAGCCCCTAGCTAAAGGCTGGAATCGAGAAAGCCATAGCCCCTGCGCGGTCCCCGCCCTGCTCGCCCCGAAGAAGGATGGCACTTGGAGGATGTGCTGCGACTCTCGCGCCATCAACAAGATAACGGTGAAATACCGTTTTCCCATCCCGAGCGTCCAAGACCTCTTCGACGAGATGGTAGGCGCGTCTATCTTCTCTAAGATAGACCTACGGAGTGGTTACCATCAAGTCCGGATTAGATCGGGGGATGAGTGGAAAACGGCATTCAAGAATAAGGATGGCTTATTCGAATGGAACATCATGCCGTTTGGACTATCGAACACACCTAGTACCTTCCAAAGATTGATGAATGAGGTACTTAGGCCATATATCGGTCGGATCGTCGTCGTTTACTTCAACGACATCCTCATCTACAGTAAGACTAGAGAAGAACATGCCCAGCATCTTCGGCATGTCTGCGCCTCATTACGACAGGAGAAACTATATGCGCACCCGAAGAAGTGCACCTTCTTCACCGCCGATGTCTCCTTCCTCGGCTTTATATTATCTGCACATGGAGTGGCCATCGACCCGGCCAAAGTTGAGGCCATCGTCTCGTGCCCAAAATTGAAGAGCATCCACGACGTCCGAAGCTTTATCGGTTTAGCCACCTTCTACCGAAGGTTCATACCAGGGTTTAGTGGCATCACCGCCCCCATCACGGACATCCTCAAAGGGGAAAAGTTCGAGTGGACCTCCTCCGCCGACCAGGCCTTCGAGCTTCTCAAGAAGCTCATGACCGAGGCGCCCGTCCTCAAACTTCCAGATTTTAACGATGTATTCAAGCTTGCCTGCGATGTACTTAGCCAACGCGGCCATCCCATCGAGTACTTCAGCGAAAAGCTGAATGATACTCGAAAGCGATACGACAACTATGACCGAGAGTTTTACGCTCTCGTCCAATCTCTCCGCCATTGGAGACATTATCTGCTCCCTAAGGAGTTCGTCCTTTTCTCGGATCACGGAGCTCTACGGCACTTACACGATCAGAAGAAGGTCAGCGATCGCCACGCTAGGTGGATCGCTTATCTCCAAGATTTCACCTTTGTCATCCGCCACAAGAAGGGCAAAGATAATGTCGTCGCCGACACTCTAAGTAGGCGACCCACGATTATGAGCATCATGACGACCCAAATACTTGGGTTCGAGAAGATGAAGGAAAGCTACACGGAGTGCCCCGACTTCTCGGTAATTTATTCTTCCCTCGCGAGTTCTCCCGCTACTCGATCAAGAGACTACTTCATTGAAGACGGCTATCTCTTCCACGGCTGGAGACTGCATCCCGTGCACCTCCATCCGAGATTTCATCATACATGAGACCCACGCCGGAGGGTTAAGTGGTCACTTCGGGATCACCAAAACGATCCATGCCCTCGAAGAGAAATTCTACTGGCCGTCCATGAAGCGAGACGTGGGGAAATTCGTTCCCCGATGCCTCACCTGCTCCCATGCCAAGCTCACAAAACAAAACACGGGTTTGTACACTCCTCTCCCGGTCCCCGAACGGCCTTGGGAGGATGTCAGTCTCGATATTTTTTTGGGGCTACCCAAGACCGCGCGCCGCCATGACTCAATCATGGTTGTTGTCGACCGTTTTTCCAAGATGGCGCACTTTGTGCCCTGCTCGAAGACCTTCGACGCCTCGCGGATCGCGCGCCTCTTCTTCGACCACATCGTCAAGCTACATGGCGTACCCAATACTATCATCTCAGACCAAGACGTAAAATTTACCAGTTATTTCTGGAAGACGTTGTGGGTCCTCATGGGCACACAACTGAAATTCTCATCGGCCTACCATCCGCAAATGGATGGACAAACTGAGGTTGTTAACCGCAGCCTTGGTAATTTATTGAGATCCATCGTTGGTGACCATGTCGTCGCATGGGATCAAGTCTTACCTCGAGCGGAGTTCGCCTTCAACTTTTTGGTAAATCGCACTACGGGCAAGGCGCCGTTTGAAATCATCTATGGTCAACTTCCACGTCGACCCATTGATCTCATGCCATTGCACGAAAAACATAGGATATCAGATAATGCATTAGAATTTGCAGAGCATATTAGGAACATGCATCATGATATCCATTCACGCATCGCATCCATGAATGAGCAGTACAAGGCAATAGCGGATAAGAGTCATAGGTCCGTGTTGTTCTCCGAGGGAGAACTGGTCTTAGTCAGATTGAGGCCCGAGAGGTTCTCTCCTGGGGTCGCTACGAAGCTCCATGCTCGTAGCGCCGGGCCTTTCCCGATTGCCCAACGGATCAATGACAACGCCTATGTCGTGAGCATCCCGCCGACTTGGGGGATAAGTTCGACGTTCAACGTCAGTGACTTATCCCGATACCAGCCTTCGCCACCTGTCATCGAGCCTCACAACCAATTGAGCCTTAATAGTAGTGAACGTGAGAGTACACCCGCCCCTTCTCCGTTTCCCCTCCTTGTACGGCACAGCGCGATAGAAACGATACTGCAGGAGGTAATTCACGCTGAGGGGGAGCGAGTTGGCCATTCTTTCTTAGTCCATTGGCAGGGGCGACCATCATCCGACGACACGTGGATCTCCGAGGATGACCTTCGACGCCTTCGAACAGACCTGCTGTCGCCACTTGGAGACCTTGCGGAGCTTTGCTCGCCCGAGTCGAGCTCCTCCCACCCTGGGAGGATGATGGAGGACCATCTCGAGGATGACGCCGCGAAGACGAGGAGCCAGATTGAGGATGACGCGACGGGACGATGACAGCCACGCCGAGCAGCTCGTGCCGACGCTCGCCACCCGGGGTTTAAGTACTCCGGGTAAGTATGCATTTTCATTTATGTTTGTTTTCTTATATTTCTGGATTTATGGATTGGGCCAGTGTTAGGCCCCGTCCTTCGTCATTTCCTTTTATTTTCATGTTTGTATTTGAATTTGTAAGGAGAGGCCGAACCACGTCTTGCGACGGTTCGTCCTCTCCCACATTCTCTTGGCACCCATCCTCAATATATAAGGGGATGGCATGCCCAAGGAACATTGGAAAATCATTGTTGAAAATTGAGTTGCAATTGATCTTCCCCCTATCGTAGTTCTAGTGTAGGGGGTTTGGCTAGCCCCACCCCACGTCGAGATCACTCCGTGGGTAGAGCCCACGTTTCTTCCGTCGAGATCACTCCGGGAGGATCGTGCTGAAGCGTGTCGTCGAGATCACTCCGGCACGGGTTAAAGATTTTCAAGAAGTCGCTGTCCTTTAGGGCTGAGAAGAGTCTCCGTCGAGATCACTCCGGGAATTCTTGGAGGTTCCTGAACGTCATCGACGCCGCGACCAAGCTGGGAATCCGCTCCATCGAGGGAGCATTGTCCCGACCATCAAGAACCCGACGCCAGCCAGGTTCTTGATCCCCTGCCCCTCTTCTTCTACATCCACCCCTCCCTTCTCCTTCATCCAGCCCCTCTCGCCCACCTTTCTTTGGACGCCACCCCTCCTCCCCCGCTTCTTGACCATATCCCCATCGTTTCTTGATTCACAACCGCCTCGTCTTGCCTTTCTTGATCGCCCACCCCCCTTTCCCCATCGTTTCTTGATTCCCAACCGCCTCATCTTGCCTTTCTTGATCGCCCACCCCCCTTTCCCCATCGTTTCTTGATTCCCAACTGCCTCGTCTTGCCTTTCTTGATCACCTACCCTCCTTTTCCCCATCGTTTCTTGATTCCCAACTGCCTCGTCTTGCCTTTCTTGATCGCCCACCCTCTTTTCCCCATCGTTTCTTGATTCCCAACTGCCTCCTCTTGTCTTTCTTGATCGCCCACCTTTCTTTCCCCTTGATTTCTTGAATTCTTGATTTCTTGATTTCATGATTTCTTGATTTCTTGATTTCTTGATCTCACCATATCTCCTTGATTCCCCTTCGTCCTCCCCTTCGCCCTCATCTTTCTTGATTTCTTGATTCCCACCCTCTACGCCATAACCGATTACTTGGTTTTCTGCCCCACCCACACGACTATTCCCACGATACTTGGTTCGCTGTTTTGCCCGCCCACATGACTACGTCATGCGCCAGCCAAGCGCGCGCCTTGTGCACCCTCTGCTCCGACTCTTGCTGCACGCCACCCATGGACTCAGCTCTCTGCTGGTAGTTACGACCGCACCGTCCGCACCGTCCGCACCCGGTTTCATCCTCGTCAACGACACTCATCCGCACGACCCGACACTAAGCATCCGCTCGACGACTTGGACGCCTTGGACTAAGCGATACAAAGGTCAGTCTCGTCTCCCCTCCATAAATTCCAGTATTATTATCTTTGACAGTCTCTTCTTCCCCTATCGCGTCCGCTACCGTGATATTCTCGAACATCATCAAATAGGACTAGCCACTTTGTCGAGCGTAGGGATTCTTATGGTAGACGGATTGTCATCCGACTTGGACACCGAACGCTCCAGGGCTGTTAGACGCCCCTCTCTTAGTAGACGTCTAGTAGGTCCAGCGGGTCATTGGGAGTTTGATCTTAGGATCACTCCTCTCTGGTTGATCGGTACGACTGACATCGCTATCCGTCAAGTCCTTATCTGCTCATTCGTATTTTCTCATCATTCAGCTTACATCCCTTACATTCGCATCATAACCCTGTGACATGAAACGCACCGATCGATCCCGGCCATCGTCGTTTCACATCACTCTAGGCCACCCAACGGCCCCCGCGTCACCACCGGCCCGCGCTAGTGACGCCGTGCAGGCCTCCAATCCGGCCGCCCACGTCCGGGACGCCGTCGGCGCCACAGCACATTGTGCATACCGTTCTGGTGTCGGGGCTCTGCCCCGCACCCCGCAAGGGGGCGACCCCCCGCCAACAGAGTGCACAGTTGGATCCGCGGCCCCGCACCGAAGCGCCCGTTAATCGTCGCGCTTTTTGCCAAGGCCGTACAATGCCCAGAACGCCCAGACTCTCTCATCCACTATGCCATTCAACGCCCCAATTTGCCCAGTCTCGTCACGATCAGAATTCCCCGCAGCCTCTTCACTCACTACGGTGCTGAGGTACGCCTGAACTCTTTGGTGTCGAAGTGTTCCTCGTCCAGTATTTCTCGAGAAGTCTCCACCGCCGTCAGATTTGATTTGGTTTGGATTTTCCTAAAATTCTCTCTCGTTCGTGAGTTTTCCTCATGACGCGAATTCGGATATTGATTTTGGTGCTTAGGCATCATCGCGGTGTTTGAATATAGTACTCCCGCCCTCGACGAGGATCGGAGCTGCGCCACCAGTATTTCATCGGTTTTAAACTCCGAATTCGACCGTGTGGATTTCTGTGGGCTGTTTTATCCCTCCCTTACCCAATCCATCCATTACCTTCTCTCCGTCCTTATCATTTCTCCGTCTCTCTAGTCGTCCATTTCCTAGTTGTCCTACATCACCATATCAGATGCCCCCTCCGCAATTACAGGAGCTGAAGAAGCAACTATCAGAACTTCTTGAAAGTGGTCTGATCAAGCCATCTAAAGCCCCTATGGTGCACCGGTAATTTTTCAACAGAAGAAATACGGATCACTTCGCTTATGCGTGGACTATCGCGCATTGAACAAACTAACCATTCGCAACACGGCAGCCCTACCACAGATGGACAATCTCTTCGATCAACTAGGACGGATGAATGCAATTCTCAAGGATTTCCTCTGTCATTACGTGAGCATCAGCCGATGGGAATGGCCTGATTTGTTGGACGTAGCTCAATTTGCTCACAATTCGCGACGATCATCTTCTACTGGGATTTCTCCTTTTGAACTGGTGATTGGTTGATAGCCGGAGTCTCCCCTCAGCTTGCTTGTCAAGGATACAAAGGCTAATTGCCTGGCCGTGGATCACAACGCTACAGATCGCGCTGAGCTCCTAGATTTGGCTCTTGACAATCTGGAGAAGGCCTGTCTATGCATGAAACAAGTAGCTGATGTCCACCGACGTGATTTTTCCTTTCGAGTAGGCGACGAAACGCTTCTGCGGATTTTCCCAACGCATCATAAATGCATTAGGAAAAGGCATCGACACCTAGGGCTCATTCCCCGTTACGATGAGCATTTCCCCATCCTGGAAAAGATCGGATGCGTTGCTTACCGGCTGCAGCTCCCACCCCAACTAGCCATACATCCAGTGTTCCATGTTTCACTCTTGAAACAGTATCACCGTGACCCGGTGGAGCCTAAGCGTAACGAAGTGATTCGCCCTCCGCCAACTATCACCACCACGGTTCCCGACACCGTGGTACAGATTCTCAGCCCGCGTTATTGTGGAGTTTTACTCTCCGAACAGTAGTTGTGAAGACAGCTCGGGAGGTGACTCAAGTAGTCGTCGCTTCAATCCGCCCGGCAGACGTCTCGAGCAATCGTCTCCTCAGTCGGCTGATGATTCTTCTGATAGGAACTTAAGAAGATTAGTTAGTAAAATCAAATATATAATATATACTCGTTAGAGATTAAATAATAGGATTCAATATAGGTTTAAACATAGAGTAGGATTCAATATAGTTAGGATCAAACAGTAGACGGTCAGGATTAAACACAGGAGTTATAATAGTCAGGATTAATCTTGATATATCCGTTATACACTATGGGTTCATAGCACCGATCAACGGCTGTGATCGGTGCACCCAATCAGTTATAACGGACAAGATTAGTTTTTATAAAGTCGGGTATAAGGCACCGATCAACGGCTGTGATCGGTGCTCCCGATCTGTTATAACGATCAAGATTAAAACAATATTTGAAACTTATATCCGATGTAAACTGTTACAACGGATATGAATACGATAACTACTTATACTTACATATAAATATACAACCAATGTTCCAGGAAAAGTTTGCGGATTAATACAACGATCTTGATCTACCTCTAAGTCTTTTCTTCTTCTTTTCTTCTCTTTCTTTCCTTTCTCTTCGCCCTTGGATACGGTGATTCTAGATTCTCAGCCCGCGTGACATCAAGGGAGGCGGACCCTTCCACAGCCACAACAAAATGGAGAACTTAGTTCAGTGGGCGGCCAACCTGAAGAAGAGGTGTAATGGGATGACGCCAAGAATCTATGGCGATTTGACCGCCAAATTCAAGAATTTGACTTACAAAGAGCATCGACAAGGTTGTCGATTTCAGCTGGTGGAGGAGAATGTCAGCCCTTCACGAAGGAAGACCCGGGAAATGGCAGTAACGGACGTGGGTTACCGGTAACACTGACTTGGATTGAGGATCCAACGGAAGACTCGGACAACCTAAGACGAGTCATAGGTTGAGAAAAAGTATTCCCCGAGAAATTTGAAGCCAGGAAGATCCGGATGACGGTTATCACGTCCGCCCAGATCTGATTCCACACTATAAAAGGACATCGGGTCGAGGAGGATGATAGACTAATCTTTCTTTTGATGTTCACTTCTTGTTTCGCCAATCTTTATTTATCAACGTTTTCCTTCCATTCCCTTCCCTTCTTTCTGTTTCTCAGTCACGATACTCTCAAGTCGTGACACCTAGCACAGGAACATTTAAGGCTTAGTTTCCAGGAATGTTTATGGCATTATTTGCTTACGACTCAAAATTTTCAGCTATCAACATTCTTGAGTGAAAATCCAAGAGATTTTTATTACTACCAAATAAATGACTTTTCCGGGCTTGTTTATCGCGCTATGCCTTCATCTACCATCACTCTTGAGTTAAGATCAATCCTAATATAGAGAAATGGAGAGAGACGTGTCAAATACATTAATAAAGAAAGGGTTAATAGCACGGTACGTCCCAAACTTTTTCAAAAATCTGAGATATATCCCGAACTTTTTTTTGACACGTTACATCCCAAACTCTCTAAGTGGATGCCGATATATCCCGGTTATGACGTGGAATCCACCATGGCTGTCAGGTGGATTTCAGGCGGAATCCACCTGAGCGAAATCCACATGGCAGCCACGATGGATTACACGCCATAACCGGGATAGAGAGAGAAAGACATTCTATTAACCCAACCAAATCGAATTGCCCGGGAGAGAGAGGAGGCACAGAACCGAGACATAGACAGAGAGAGAGGGGAAGTGGAGAGAGAGGAGAGTGAGAAGGGGGGGGGGGGAAAGAGAGAAAGGGCGTCGGATTGGTGTTGTTTGTGGTGAAATCCTTGGCGGTTTCTTCTTCGCCGCGGGAGTTCCGCAATCTAGGGTTCGTTATGGTCATCAGGGGCTTCCTTTTGGATCTTGTTTATCAGAGAGGCTTGCTCGTCTGGGGCATCTGATTATGTCGTAGTGGACTTGGTTAGATCTAAATTTCTCTTTTTCTCTCCCCCACTCTCTCTCTCTGTCCCTCTAAATCTTCTTATTCTGCACCTCGATTTTGTTTTATTCTATGTCTTTTTGTTTTAATTCTTTTGTATGTAAATCTGTTTTCTTCTTTTGCATTCTACTCTAAGGTTTGTTGTTCTCAATGATGATGATGAGAGGATGATGATGAATCATCAGCATTCTTTTCATTGTCACTTGTTTGCAACTAGGAGGACGAGGTTGATCATCATCCTTATCATCTTACAACAGACGACACAAGGATGAATACAATGGAAAGACAAGTCCACTCCACCCGCCACCAACTACTCAGTCAATTCCTGACCTGTTACCATTGCCACTGGTCCCCAACGCTGCAAGCTTCTTGCAGCCATCTCCCCGGCCGCCATCGCTGTGACAGTCTAGCTTCTTGCAGCCATCTCCCCGGCCCCCATCGCTGTGACAGTCTTCTCGTCCTTGTCATTCATCATCATCATCATCATCGTCCCCTCTTGTCTGCAACAAGAATGATGATAACAAAATTTTCATTGTATCACAATTTTGTGACAGTGATGATTTTTGGATGAGAGTGATGAGTTTGTCATGGGGGAGCGAAGACGACAATTTTCGTTTTGCCTAATCAATCTCAAACTAAGAGTTCAATTGGGGGTCTGATGGAACATTGGATATGTGGTTAATGCATTCGAATTGAAGTTTTCATTTGAAAATTGACGAAGAAAGAAAGGCAGCCTCATTCTTGTTGATGACAAAGTGTCATAAGAATGTATAGGGTGCAGCAATCTGCTCAGGGAAAGAAGGATCTCGAAAATCATATTGGCTGCTGCTTTCTCCTGACCTCGGGGAGAATTATCTTCTTATGCTGGTCTGTGAGGGTGTATTGTTATGTGTTCCCATTTGATAATGTTTATCCCCATACGAGAATGTATGTTTTCCCAGTTTTTTGCTGGAAGTTGATTGCTTTAACTAGTGAATGGCCCTGATGTAGTTATCATATTGTGCCATTTGTCTAGCGTAATAAGACAAATCGCTAGAAAACATAAGATTGTAGATTGAAATTACCTCCGATAGTTCATGCCCTAATCTTAATAATTTTGTCCTCACGATGACGAGAGGATGATGATGAATCGCTCTCCCTCTTTGTTTTAATTCTGTAAAATGTAATTCTGTTTTTCTTATTTTACATTCTAATTGAAACTTAGATTATGAAGTTTACTTTTTTTATGTTTTTTACAGCTTTTCATCTTGTGAAATGAAAATATTCAATATTGTTATTAGTTCTCCATATCTTGTGGTCGATGTTGGCATTGTCCTCTTGGGATATTTGATATTGGTTAATTTGGCATTGTTCATCATAACAGATCGATCAACAACCATAATAATCTGATCATGGTAGGGTTCATCTATTGGTATCTAGGACAACATTCATTATCCAGATATCAATAGCCAATACCATGTAGTCAATAAACAATATTGATGCGATACCTACATCGATGGACCGATAAGATTGGATAGTGGGTGTCCGATATCAAAATTTCACTAAATTTCAATATCCACTAAATTTCAATGTCTGATATCGATGGACCGATAAGATTGGACACCACTAGCTGACCTCAATATCTACTAAATTTCAAACATCGAAGATTTCTCCTTTTTGTTCTAAATCTTTTTATTCTACTTCTTGATTTTGTTTTATTCTATATCTTTTTGTTCTAATTCTTTAAAATATCATTCAGTTTTTCTTCTTTTACATTGTAATTCAAACTTAGATTATTAAATTTACTTATTTTTTATGTTTTTTTATAGTTTTTCAACTTCACATTCCAAATCATCTTCACATTCAGAAATTAAGGTCTGACCGAACCAGACCAAGCTGGACCGTGACCCGACCGGACCGAATTTAAGATTCAGACCGTAAGGAGGGCCTAAAACTGGACGGAATTTAAGGTCTGGTTCTTCATTGTGCAATGGTGCTCTCCCCGACCGTGCTCCTATTAGATTGTCTCACAAGTCAAAGTGTAAAAGAATGCAAGTTCTCCTTTGATAATTTAAATATATTACACTCACCATCAGTTACTATTTTCCATTTGTTTCTTAAATAGGGCTGATGACGAGAGAAGAGCGTTTGGTTCTGATTATGATAGTAATGCTGATTCTGAATATAGTCTATGTGAAGAAAATGAGGAAAGTGATGTGTATACAAGTGATCCCGATGGATATTCAAGTGAAGAATGGAATGATGAATTTGTTGACGGCCTGAGAAATAGAATAAAACAAGTTCATCAACAAGTATCTGTTGATGGATATCATAGTGAGTATGCTGATACAGATGATGAGATATTAACTCCTAATGATACTGATGATGAGGGTGAAAATAGAAGGAACATACATAGGGGCAAAAGGTATGATCCGAGATGCCCTTTGTGTATGGCACGGCCTCCACATTGCCATAGTACATGGTTGCCGTGGTCGTGCCGCCCACGGCCATGGCTAGGACCACGGTCCGCAGGCTCTCGAACCACTGGTGCGCCTGCCGGCGCTGGAAGTGCTTCACCTTTTGACTTTACCATCATAGTTTTGAGTTTCCAATGTGAGTACTTCTCTATCTCATGACTACTCGTCATGATCGTATTTCCGCAAGGAAAATTGATGGCTTTACCTGGCGAGGAAGAATCACGTGGATGTCCAACCGATACGAATCAGTGACCACTTTGTCATCTGGAATCCCTGTCAAACTGATACGTTCTCCCTTGGAGAGCTATCAATTAGTCATCTAGAGAGTAGAAAAATTACTTGAGATTTTTCTTGGACTCTAAAGAGCTTCTGAAAATAACAGAATCTCACGAAAAACACTAGAACAATTAGGAAAAGGGATGAGGAAATAGATCAGGAGGGCAAAGGAGAAGGCAAAGGGTAGATGAACTGGACACTGCTTAGTACCAAAGGTCCAATAATTCTAATGGGGACCTTAGCTTCACTAGAAAATTCTACAAAGCATCTGATATTGTGATCTCATCTTTTTCTCTTTGATTGTGTTTCTTTTTGTAACCAGAATATCAAGGGGAAACAAGCACAAGTATTCAAGTATAAATTATTATCATTTCGTAAGCTGTAGGAGCAGAAGTAATTGAGGTTTGGCATTTATTTAATTTTCTTGCACTAGGTACAATGCATGTTTTAAGTTGGGGATGAGAAAACACCATTACATGGGATCCAAAGTTTTTTGTTTTGTGCATCAATTCAAAGTTGGGTGGGAAAGTAATATGTTTAGAAGATTGAAATTTTTTCAAAATTTACCTTCATGAATTTAATCAAAGCCCACCTTGGAGAATTCATTTACTTTACTTCTTAGATGCATGTGTATCGAAGTTAGGCTCTTGTAGCGGATCAAATGCACCTCTTTATGGTATGAGCCATGGGTCTAGACTCACATGTTAAGCTTCTAAGTGGCTAGGATATCTGGTAGGGTGAGGAACAAACATGAAAATCAAAGGGTTGAAGTACTATTTTCCTAGGTTGAGTGCTGAGTGAACAACCTCATCATACCACCACGTGTTAACTAAACCTACTTAGTTGTTTTGGATCTCCATTAAATGGAATCTTACATGGGGTACAGGTGGTCATTTCTTCAAGTATTGAGCACAGAATCACTTCTCCTTGAGCAACCTAAAGCCAAAATTTGATAAATATCCTTACCATCTACAGCTCACCACCAACTAACCACATCTGCCATCATCATATCTTTTATAGGAACCCATCTTGAACCCATTTCCTTATTACTTAAGATATGCCCAACTCCCAATCCCAAGCCTTTATTTCTTCCCTTTCTGTTATTATATTTTCCTTCTTTTCCTACTCTTTGCTTCTCTTCTTCTTCTTCATTCTTTTGTCTCCAGTCATCACCAGCTATTTTGACTTTGAATTGGGATGAGCTGTTATCACTTTTTAGTTATCTATTGTGAGACATGTCCTTCATGTTACATATATCATTTGTATGCTGCTTACTCTGTTTAAGTAGGATTGATTGATTTTATTTTTCATTCTACCCCCTTTTGAGAAAAACAAAAAAAGCCAAAGGCAAAAAAAAAACGCAAGCAAAAAATTCAAGCAAGCAAAAATGAAAAAAAAAGCAAGAAAGCTGATAAGCAAAAAAGTAAGAAGGAAAAAAAAGAAAAAAGAAATATGGGAGTCCTCAATGGCAAGAAAAATCCGAGGAGCAAAAGAAAAAAATTATGGGGGCTTGTTGTAGGTTTTTAGTTATTGTTCCAAGGACATCAACATGATTTGTTCATCATCATCTTCCCATGTCTTCTGATATTGTGCACACGTTTATTGCTTACTTTCAAAATATTTCTGCATCATTGATGATGCACATCATCTTCACTTCGTTCTATAACCCTTCTGCACATTCTTCTATCTTGGGAGTTGGCTATCTTAAGTAATATGTGCCCTTTGTTCATCTTTCATTTCTTTTTATATCTACCTATAACCCTTCTCTTGTGCCATTCCACCTTTCTCTTCCCTCTTTACCCATAGAGACCCCCTTCTATTATATCCTCAACACCTTATTTTATTGGCACACATTTGATATTTTGTGCTTGAACAAGAGGAGAAGAATGACCATCCTTTACTTTCAGGTAGGAGGAAGGTTAGTGGGGAACCCCAAGCACTAATTAGCCGCCATATGTGAGAGAGTGACCAAGAGTGGGAGAAATTTTGTATCACCTCCTGGATTATAGTACCATACCCTGCGAGAAGTAAGCTTCACTCTTCATGACCACCAGCTCTTTCCAAAACCTCAGAGTTGATCATGGGTGTTCTAGTATTTCATGGGGATATTCATACTTAGAGGTGTAATTGGTACTACTAACACTTCATACTCATGCGTTTAGGTTCCTAAGGTAAGTGGATGATCCAAGGAAAATTAAAGAGCGTTGCTAGGGGATTAGCGATGAATTAAGCTGATGGGTCTGAGAACACACTAAATATTTCTTTTATCTCATGATTTTTATGTATTGAATAAAGAATATGAAGCCCAAAATCGTCTTCAGGCCGCAGCCTCTCAATGTCGGGAAACATTTACCTTTACTTGCATATCTTATTCAAAAAAGATTCACCTTTACTTGCTATATTTTTATGAAGAAAGGAACCTGACATCATCTGCAGTTCAGTTTGTATCATTCAAGGAATGGAAGCCGTTGAGAGGTATCATTCAAGGTCAAAAGCTCTTACTTTCCAAAATAGTTTTCTATGTATGCTGGATGTCATTCAAAATGATGTGGAGTATGATATCAGACCTAAAGGACAGAAGCATGATATTACACTCGTGTAGTAAGATTAATAATTCTGATTGAATCTAATGAGTAATATGATATTAAACTTGGATATGACATGGCACTGCACTATGCACTGCTATTTTTTTAGTATGTTTGGCATGCTAGCTTTTTATATCTCAGAGAATCCATTGAGATGAGATGGAGAATTAATTACTTCTCAAAAAAAAAGAACCAATAATAATTGTGAATATCAGAAGGTCAATTTTTCTTTATAAAAAGCAGATGTTTAATGTAAGGGTTGGACATGCCTACATTCATCACCAAATCCGTGGGTCGCTTCATCATATTCTTCTACCAGGTAATGTTGTCTCTTTCATTATAATGCTTATGCTTGTACTTGTCTTGTGCTTGTGAGTGTCTGAAATTGTTTCTAAAATTTCTGGGTTGATATGCCTCTGCAGCTGGGGACCTTGGGGGATGTTGGAAATAAGGGTGAAGGTGATAACAAGTGAACAAAAAAATTGAGGGAGAAAAAAGGAAGAAAAGTTGGAGGTAAACAAGATAGAGAAGTTATGATAGGAGAAAATATGAAGAACATAAGAGTAATAAGTCTGTCAGGGAGAGAAAGAGACGAAGACAGGGATCAAGGGAGAAAGGAGAGATAAAGTGGACAAAGGGCAGCTTATCGACATCAGAACAGGTTTCACTCTCGGGCCTACATATATTGTGGGCCAGGAAGCACCATAAGTTTTTATTTTTGAAATATTTATATTTCAGAATATCCAGCACGTCACATAATTTTCATTTACACAAATAACAAACGTTAATATATTTAATTAGTTAATCTTTATGGATTTTTAAATTTAAATTTTTAACGTCCTATAAATCCAAATTTTTATCTGCTTTTCTGAGAAAGATTGTGAAATTTTCTTCATCTGAATAATTTAAAATTTTTGTGTTTTTGCTGTAAAATAGTTAAATTTTTGGACTATTATTGTAAAATAATTAAAAAAATGTTTAAAGTCGAAAACTTATTCCCATTATTTCTTGTTTCAAAGTTTGTGATAAGTTTTGTGTTTTTGCTGTAAGTATTTAGTATTTCGGATTTTATTTATTATCACAATATAAATACAAACTCTATATGTTGTGATAATATTTTTTCCTATTATCATAGTAGTTTTTCAAATACCAGTTTTTTTATTAGAAAAGATTTGAAATTTTTTACTTAATATATGCTCCATTATTATTTTTATCTTATTTCTTCTCAGTGCTGGTTTATCTCGTAACATGTAGTGTTACGGTTTCCTCTTTATTATTTATCTATGCTCTATAAATTTCATCTTTCTTCTTGGAACTTAATATTTACTCTCTTATGTCTTTATTTTTAAAAAATAAACATATCTTGAATGCCTATCTAAAGGAATGAAGCTTTTTTTAGCATAGTTCAGATGTTTTGTTTGATCATAAAAATATTAACCACTAATTACATCCATTGATTAATTAGTTTGTTCCAAAATTTGTATCCAATTCTTTTGTCCATATTTTATATGAGCCTTAGTTTATCTTCTAACTTTTACTCTTATGTCTTCCGTTTTACTCTTAAGATTATTAATAAATAATTTTAATATTTATTTGTTGTGGATTCATTGTTTGACATAATTTGTTGAAAGTTTCTTCCATATTTAGATTTTCTTTTGTTAGAATTCATAGTGTTTCACATTTCAAAAAAAAGAATTCATAGTGTTTCATAAGGTAACTTAAGTGATGGTAATATTAGAAAGGTCGTTATCAAGGCCGCTGTTGTTTGTTCACTTGTGGAAGAGGTTTCGAATATGAAATTTTATTTATGTTTCTCATTCTTCTAAATAATTTATTTCAAAATTGTATATATTTCGAATATGAAATTCTAAATAATTTTTTTTGAATGCTAATATATATTTACTAGTTTTTTATTGTTTCTGTTCAAGAGATTCAGTATTTTATTCATTATGATTTAAATTCTTTTCTGTTCTAATTTAAGTTTTTGATCCAAAACAGGTTTTGAGAAAACTTTCTACTATTTTTTTTGTTCTAGTTTATTCTATAAATTTTCCTCTTATGTATTCTATTTTACTTTTAATGATATTTTATCTTTACAATTTGAACGTTATTAATTTAAATTTGTCTATGTGGATTTAACTTATTTAGGACCTTGTTCGTTTTTTTATGATTTACATGTAATTGGGTTGGCCAAGGAGAGTTCACTATCTAAGGGATTGTTTGCTTTTACTCATATAACACATTTGGATTGAACTACCAAGTCATCTGTTAGAGTCCTGATGACATAACCGATTCTTGAAATTGTACTGTCATATGTGAGACTTTTGATGAATGATTACCCTGTGGTTTCTAGGCACAAGTAGCTGTATCTGGCTTTTGCGAGGGCAAGAACTCCCATTTTGGAAGTTCTTGAGAGTTTGTTCACCTATCGCTCTCTCTTTTTCTCTCTAACCTCTTCCATCTCTCCTTTTTTCCTCTCTATCCCTCGTCCCGTTTCTTTATTTTGTTAGATCTCCATGGGGATTGTAACATCATCCAAATAAACTATTTGAAACGTCCAAGTTGGTCCTACTGATGTTTAAGTAGGAAAAAATGAAATTTATTTCTGAACGTTATGTACTTTACATTTTTATTTATTGGTGCCAGACGGAGCTTTGATCGATAATTTTTTTTGCTGCTTTTGGAGTCATAGGTTATGTTTTGAGTTTTCCTCTGGCGTGTTTACTAATACTTTTAATGTTATTTCAATTTATTAAAATGTTTTTGTTTTTTATTTGTGATTATTTATGACCGTTGAGTTGGCTTGGGTAAAATATTATAATCTTTGTCTTGATTTGGTAAATATACTTTAATTGTATTAGAAGAGGTCGTTGTCTAAGAGATGGGTGCTTTAACTCGTGTAACACATTTCAATTCATCAGCTTAATGGAAACTTCCAATTCTTCGCAATAAATTATATGAAATGTTTTGCTTTATCCTGCAGCTACTTATCATTTATTTTTCTTCATATTAAGTAGGAAAAAATGAACATTTATTTCTGAACATCATTATTCATTCCAACCATGATGTTCAGAAATAAATCTTCATGACTAGTTAACATCTTTATTTATTGGGACCATGTTGAGCTTTTGACATGTAAGGTTTATTTTTCTGCTGCTTTTGGAGTCGTAGATTATGTTATGATTTTCTTCCTGATGTCGTGTTTCTATAGATTATGTTATGTTATGGTTTGGCCAAGGACGTCTTGATATTTTAGTGTTGGAAAAGGTAGTTGGCTAAGGCATTGATGCTTTTGCTCATGTAAAACATTTTTAAGTCATTCACCTTTTTACCACAAATATGTTTAAATTTCATTTTCTTGCTTTTAATTTTTAACGTTATTTATTTGTTATAATGAAATTTTATTTTTAATTACATTTGTTTTAAGCAAATACTTTACATTTTATGCTGTATTTGCTTTTTTTAGAATGTATATTTTTTTCTAAATTGCATTATATGATGTTACTAATAGAAATGTTGCGTATTTAAAAATTATTTTTCTGAATATTTTTATGATGATACAAATATTTTTATTAATCATTTGCTTTCTTTCTTATTAGTTAAAATTTTATTTTCTGGTGGAAATTTAAGCTTCTGACATATTAACGTGTACTTCTATCAATTTAATTTTACTCTTAATTTTATGTTCATCTTTTATTATTATTTATTTATTATTCTATTTGGTTATTTTTACTCATGTAACATTATTTATTTGTTATATTAAGAAGTTTTATGCTAAGTTCTATTTGGCTGTTTATTATTTTAAAAAAGACATGTATTTCAAATATATGTTTCAGTTTTTTTCTGGGACTTATTGGTATATTTAGTTCTTCTTTTAATGTTATTTTTATCTTTCAAACGTTAACAGTCTTTATTTTTGTTATCCATGTGGACTCAGTTTTGTTTGTTTCAATATTTAAATTTTACAATTTTTTTGTAAAGTAATTATTTGTAAAGTAAAAGCTTCTGACAATTTTTTTGTAAAGTAATTATTTTCTGAACAGATGAATCAGAAAATCACTGGTGGAACCTGTCTCAATCATAAAACTTTGTTCATTTTAACACTAAACATTAAAATATATTTGTTTATTTTTTGAGGCAAAATATATTCTAAATTCTTTATTTCTTTTTCACCCAGGGCTTTGTGCCATTTAGTACTGGGCATTGAGAATAAGAAGTATTATGTGATTTTCTGATTCATCTGTTCAGTATTTCAAATGTTCTATTTGCCTGTTAGAATATTTAATCATCAATTTTATTTAGTTATCAAATACTAAAAGCGCTCTTCAGGATTTTGACATTTTTTAATTTTTTTCTTGCATCATGAACATTTTCTACATTTGGTCTTTTCTACTGATGTATGCATTGCAAATAAGAAGTATTATGTGATTTTCTGATTCATCAGTGAAAGCTGCTCTTCCCAATTATTACATTTTTCTAAATTTTCTCTCACATCTTGATTATTTGATACATTTGGTATTATGTATTTTTTACTTATGTATGCATTGCAAAAAGAAGTATTATGTGATTTTCTGATTCATCTATTTATTTCTAAATTTTCTCTCGCATCTTGATTATTTGATACATTTTTGCTATTAGGTCTTTTTTACTTATGTATGCTTCTCAAAAAGAAGTTTTATGTGATTTTCTGATTCGTCTTGAACATTTGATACATTTGGTGTTAGGGTCTTTTTTACTTATCTATGCATTTCAAATAAGAAGTATTATGTGATTTTCTGATTCATCTGTTCAGTATTTAAAATGTTCTATTTGACTCGTAGGATATTTAATCATCAATTTCATATATTTATTAAATAGTAAAAGCGCTCTTCCTGCTTTTGACATTTTGCTAAATTTATTCTTGCAGCATGAACATTTGATACATTTGGTATTAGGTCTTTTTTACTTATGTATGAATGGAAATAAGAAGTATTATGTGATTTTCTGATTCATCTGTTCAGTATTTTAAATGTTCTATTTGACTGTTAGGATATTTAATCATCAATTTCATATATTTATTAAATAGTAAAAGCGCTCTTACTGCTTTTGACATTTTGCTAAATTTATTCTTGCAGCATGAACATTTGATACATTTGGTATTAGGTCTTTTTTACTTATGTATGAATTGGAAATAAGAAGTATTATGTGATTTTCTGATTCATCTGTTCAGTCTTTCAAATGTTCTAATTTGACTCTTAGGATATTTAATCATCAATTTCATCTATTTATTAAATAGTAAAAGATTTCTTCCTGATTTTGACATTTTTCTGAATATTCTCTAGCATCTGATTTTGACATTTGATACATTTTTTAATTTTTCTCTTGCATATTGAATATTTGATTTTTTATTGATATTTTTTATTCTTTTAAAACATTTAAAAATTTTGTTACAAATTGCTCATTGAATATAAATATTTTCTAAATCATATTAATGTTTTTTACGAGCCTTAATTTGATTTATAAGTAGCAACTAAAATTTTACCTTGGACCCTCTGCGTCTGATTTTATCACAAATGTGCAAATTGTGTTACAAATTTGGATCCAAAATTTTGATCCACAATTTTTGCTGCAAAATGATTTGCTACTTAAATTTTTAAGTAGCAAATCATATTATGTGATCCTTTAATCCTAAATATCCATTTGAAATAAATATATATATACATTTGAAATAAATATATATCTTTTAATTTTTTCCCTATGTCTTAATTTGTCCTAAATATACATTTGAAATATATGTATATATATACATTATCTCTTAATTTTTCCGTTTAACGCATCTTATTAACCTAGTTTTCTTTGGTTGATAATTTTGATGTTGCCTCAAACACATTTCAATTTTTGAAGGGTCGATGAGCATCATGGTTGAAGGTAATATCAATTAAAGACTTACAAATTTTATAAAAAATCATTCTAGACAAGATTTTACATTTTAGTTATGAAACTCAAAACACATCAATTTTATGTTAAAGAGATATCATGATTTCCCAAGTTTGTTATGTTGTGCCCTTAAATTTAATCAAGATTTGCATGAGGTTTAAATGTTTGATCAAGATTTCAATCTTAACATGAGTTTCCAACATTAGATTATAATGGTGTTTTTTAGTTTTTTAAAACAAGTCATGTTTTATAAATGTCTTTTTTAGGTTTTAATCAAATCAGACTAAACCCAAACTGCCCCTCCAAATGTACTAATTAGTTGAAAATTTTCAGACCACAGAAAATTGCAATCCTTGGTCGAAATTCTTTTTCGACCAAGATTTGTTCAAGAATAACAAGTCGATTATTTTATTATGAATTTAATTTCGATTTAATTCCAATAAATTAAATCAGATAAAAATATTTTATATATTTGTACATGAGTTTTTTACACTCATTACAAATCATTTAAATGAATAAATCCATAATTCATGGTTGTTTACACTATTTAATTACAGTAAAATTGAATATGATTCATAAATAAAATTCTTACACGCCCGTTTTTAGCTTAAATCCGCTCAAATTTGGTTTAGTTGCTCTTTATGTAATAAATAAATAGATCTGAGTTAATTTTATTGGAATTAAATCGGAATTAAATTCATAATAAAATAATCAACTTTTTATTCTTGCTCTTTATGGAATAAGGTTATAAATCATTCATTGATAGATCTTGAAGTACAAATAAGGTTATAAATAAATTTAGTTGCACAAATACTCCTAGGTGGAAGCTAGTGTTCGCTCGTCCCGATGCCGGTATCGGGACGGATGCTGAACCGGATACCGGAAATGAATTTTCCGATATCCGTATACCGGAAATGAATTTTCCGATATCCGTATACCGGATATCGGTATCGGATATCGGTTGCTACAGTGCCGATATCCGATACCGGTATCAGTCCGATACCAACATCCGTCTCCGTTTCAGGGGACAGATGACGGTATCAGATATCGGATGCGGATATCTGTTTTTGATATCCGCATCGAATTATTTACCTCTCTCTCTTTCACTCGTTCTCGCTCTCTCTCTCTCTCTCTCTCTCGTTCTCTCTCTATCCCTCTCCCCCTCCCTCTCTCCCTCTCTCTCTCTAGCTTTTCATGCCTCGCTCTCTAAAAATATGAGAAGCACATGAAACCATGTTTCTCTCTCCTAAAATTATGGTCGGCTGACGTTTCATATTTCGCAGAGGTAACGTTGGCGAGGGGCCACCATAAGAAATTATTATTTAGTCATACAACTAAGTTATTATATACAGGATACTTTTTTTTATTTGTTCCCTTTATCCCATATGGAAAGATAAAAACAAATTTGTTAATATTTATTTGAATGCGTACAGTAATAATCAAATTTATTATACACATACAACGCTCTTAAAATAACGATAATAGGCATAGCTATTATTTTAATATTTAATATATATCGACCAAATTTAATATATACTAATAAAAGTTTCTAAAATCTCCCATGTGGGATAACTGGATCCAGAGTTTACGCTAACTTTGAATCCTGTTATCCCATATGGATGAAAAAAAAATGCACACTATACAATAACGGGCATTGAATACATATCAAAATCTACTATTGTGATTTAAACTAACTAATATTATGTCTGAAGGATGATTTTTATCGGTCGGTATCGGATATCGGTTTTCCGATATCCGGATATCGAAAACCGGTATCCGGCATCCGGTATCCGTCTCCGACATCCGGATATCGGAAAACCGATATCCGGTATCTGATACCGCTTCGTCCTCACCCCCCATATCCGGTGCCGATATCTGTCTAACCCCTGATAGACGGATATCGGTTGTCCGATACCGGATATTGGGACGGCGAACACTAGTGGCAGCTGTTGACGCCATCAACAGATGCGTCATCTTACGTCCCCGACGTTGGAGCCCAATTATTCGTCATCTTCAGTTGACGAAGACGATGACGTTGCAGGCACGCGAAGAGCCTATACAAATCTCGCAATATTTGTTTCTGATTTGTGCCCGAGGATCTGAACAGCAGCTTGATTGATGCGTTTGATCTTCATTCCTCGGCAATTTCCAATTCGGCTTTGAAGATCTCCATCCATTTCCCCGTTCTTTTTCTGCCTTTAATATTGCAAAAACTGTCGCGGCTGAAGACGGAGACGGTGAATATCAGTTCTATATTCTGCCCTGGTGTTTTTTGAACCTCCTAATTCCGAGTTTTAGCTAATCTGTTCCTCACTTTATTTACTATATTTAGCTTTAGGAATTATATATTCAACTGATTATACATTCGACGACGTAATTCTGACTCCAGCTTTGAATGATTGAAGTCTCGGCATTCAAAGGTTAGATTCCGCTAGATTTCTATGTGACCAGTATCCACACTAGAATGTTACGCTTTGTACATCTAGGATTCTTGTTCTTATTTGGTGTGCTTTTGTTCTCTTCTTTCGATTCGCTCCCTTCTTTATTGCTCTACCAATTCGATGAGTAGAAAATTATCTACTTTTTCCTCGTTATTGCACAAAAATTAGTTCCTATTTCTTCTTCTCTTAATCTCTCGCGATCCGGTTTTCCCTCAGTTTAATTACTCTCGAATTTTGTTTAGAATTACTTTGACAGATCATAATCCATGGCCGAGAGATTGGCGCCTGAGAAGCGCCATAGCTTCATGCATGATGGTACGATCGAATGCACATTTTTTCAATCTTAGCGTTCAATCTTGTGTCGATCTGAAATTGAAACTTTGGATCATGCCGTCAGGGAAAAAGGTGTTCGAGTGGGATCAAACTCTAGAAGAAGTGAATCTATACATTCCCCTCCCTCCTGGAAACGTGCCTACTAAACTGTTCTACTGTAAAATCCAACCCCAGCACATCGTCGTGGGGATCCGTGGCAGTGATCGTACATTCCTTGATGTGTGTGATCTTGCTTGTTGATATTTCTAGTTCCTTTTCTTTGCGCTTAATACATAAATTTAGTTATGAAATTAATTTAGCACACTCATATTACTTATCTTATATGATCTGCAGCACCCTCTGGCTGCTTCAGTAAAGACCGACTCCTCATTCTGGACATTGGGTATGTATTAACCGTTGGTTCATGACTAACTTATCTTGCCACCTCGCACTTTAAAGATGAAAAAGGCAAGGTGACCATCACCTCTGAATGATTTTTTTTATGGATTATTTTTTTATGCAGAAGATGGAACGATGCACGTTTTGTTGCAGAAGAGAGACAAGGGGCAGACATGGTCATCCCCGTTCGAAGGTCAAGGGCTCCTAGACCCGTACGCTGCAGATCTAGAGCAGAAACGCCTGATGCTGCAAAGATTCCAGGAGGAGGTATATTTCTTATTCATTTCTACTCATATTTAAGTTTTTGACTCGGAGGAATTAAGATCATTTTCATTTTATGAGATCAAGCTTTGGAGGGAATAAAGAACGCCCACATCTTTGCACTTTTATTCAATTAAGATGTCTTATTGGAATAATTTGATTCTAAAATTTGCATCTGCTGCTAGTAATTTATTGGGGCAGTTATTACATACCATTGTTTAGATCTCTGTGATGATCCTCTTTGGCTGTGGTTTGAGTTTATGTTTGGCATCTTGGTCACTCTCTTATTCTACTGGTATCTCGGTAACTGAATATATATTTTTTGAAGAAAATTGCTGTAACTTAAGTTATAAAATTGAGATTGAGGAAGGATCTTTGAAGGAACGACTTGGGAAGACTAGAAAGAAAGAAAGAAAGAGAACGGGAACCAGCCCAAATTGGCTTAGTGCAGCTTCTTGTCAGCCGTCTTTAATGGAGGGTTACAAGTATTTAAAGGAAAATACTCAAAAGGCACCTACGATGAAAATACCCCTGACAGTGTGATACCGTCGAGATATCTGGTAGGAAATCCTGCAATAGCTTTTCTTGAACATACTTCCCAAAGCATTTGTTCAACATAAAGTCAGTAACACATATTTGCAAGTACAATATTCCTCTGACATCCAATCCGGTGATGTCTTGGATTGGGAATGATAGAACAAGGTAAAAGAGTGTAGAAGGAAATACAGAACTGAGAAGGACATACCCCTTGATTGCCATCGGTGGAAAGGTATCAAGTCTCCTCTGATATCCTTCGTGATATCAGTGACGGAGGACGATTTTCTAGAGCTTAGGGTTTAAAGAGTCAGGGGAATGTGATTGTGTTTGCTAATGATGACGAAAATTGTCATCGCCATCCAAAACCAGCCATTGGTGGTGTCATTTTCATCAATCCACGGCACGAGTGACAATGATGATTTTGTCATCATGATGAGAACCTGAAGTTCTTAGCAGGAAGAGGACAGGAAAAGAGGGAGAGGATGGTAAGAGGAGGGGGACCTGACAGAATACATATTGCTCAGGGAAGAAACAGCGGCAAAATGAAAATCATGCGGGGAGACAAAAGAGAAGAGAGAAAAAAACTTGGTATAACTTCTTTGCTGCCCTCCTAAAGGAATGCTGCCTGCTTTTAAAGGGAAATACATATGCAAGGGAGAAAGACTTAAATACCCCTATTGGACGAGACAGCTAAGACACCATTTGTTATGACCGGGGTTGTATCACACAGTCATCATCATCCAAGCAAGACTTAAAGCAGCCAAGTCCTGTCCTCATGGAATCATCATCGCCTGATAGGCAGTATCATCGGTGATGGCAAACATCGTAATGTAGACGCCAGTGGAACAAGTCGTGAAAAGAAGAAATATTTGTAATGCTATTTTTCCCGTTAACCCAAAAAATTAATGTAAAACCTGGCTGTCTGATACACACCATTTCTTCTCCAAGCATTACCAGAGGAAGAAGAGAAGACACGTGTGAGAAGACCCATGCTGATTGATCACGTGGGGGAATGGGTATAGAAAGAGAAAAGGGAAAAGAGCAGGCATGACTCATTTTTCAAGAGTTCAGTTGCTGAGAGCAGACTGAGGACTGGGGAGAACGAACCGGAAGGTGATGTAACCTTCGTACACGAATAGTGTAGGGACAGGACTTGAATCCACAAGCCTTGCTCTACGTGAAGCAGTCAAGTCCTGAATCCACAGAACTAGCTGCTCCAACCCTTGAGTCCACAAGGGGAGAAGCAGGAGTTTCAACAAAACAATACACTTCAATAAAATTGATCCTTCAAGGGTACATGGGGGCCTTATATAGGCCACAACACGTGCAGGGTCGTCCATAATGATAGTACCCACGAAAGGACAACTCAAAACATTGAGAAAAATAACTTTGACAAGCTAAAACAGAGGATCAGCTGCCTGACTGTCTGAGCAGAGATATTCTGCAAATTCCGGGGCCTAGAGAATCTGTCAGAAGATATTTGTGTGGCACAAGAAGATCCTGATAGGACACAACAGAAGATCTGCAGGTCTGACAAGCTGGGCTCTAGATACTTTTCTGCAGATGATGTCAGCTTCTAGAATGATCTCCTTCTCGGGCCACTAGTTGCTAATAGGCCTCAGAAAATGGGTTTTTGGGCTACATCAAAAGGGGAGAGATTGTAGAGATCTCCATCGTCTCTAGCCTGGTTCATCTTCGTTTGATCCTTCTTTTCCACTACACTCTCCTTTCTGATTTGCAGATGAACCTATTATCAACCTTGATAGCTTGATACCGCATGATCTCGTATTCTATCGAATAGATATTTGATCTTGTTCATACAAGCTTCCATCAGATCGATATCACCGTCCTTGATAATCCATTTTCCATTTATATTATTCTTGATGAGAAGTTCATTTGATCCAGTCCATTGGTTTTTCATCAAAACCTCTATTCTGCCGTTTGCATTGTCTTCCAGGGAAAACTGAAGCCCGGAGAGGAGTGGATCCCTCGTCTGAGTAGGAAAATAAAACTCAAGTCGAATTTATAATCTTTTAGAGGACAGAACCCTGGAAAATTATTCACTGGAAACTGTAGATAATTGTAGAAAAAGGTCTCGCAATCACTTAATTTGCTTTGCTCTGCTGCTACTGTCTTGCCTCTAGATGGGGTTGTTTTCTAAAGATTTACTTGAACTCCATTAGGATGGACATAATATTAAGGAAGCAAGAAATGATAGAGGAAGATGGAGATAGAACCTAACTCCAACCAATGTCTCAGGTTCCTTACTCTTAAAATTGGGACAAAAATACGCCTATCACCTGATATTTTTGATTTCAAGCCTCCAAATGTTTTACCGGCTGATATTTGTGACTTATTGCTTCGTTTCATGAGATTACTCCTTGAATTTGTCTTCCAGAAATACAGGTATAAGTTCATTTGTTATCAATCCTCTGTATCTTAATTTACAGCAGAATGATATCCTCCTTTACATCAGAAATATCCTCTGTATCTTATTTTACATTATATGGGCAATGGAGAGTTTTATTCGGACGAACTGTTGGCTTTTTCCCCTAATTCTTTGTCTCATAATCACATCAATTTATTGGGTTTCCTGCAGAATCCGGGGTTTGACTTCTCCCAGGCGCAGTTCACGGGGAGCTGCCCCGACCCCAGGACGTTTATGGGCGGAATCCGTTGATGACCAACCTGTTCATCTTCTTGGTTATCTGTTCTTATCGTCCGCCAAAAGAACTGGGTAGTTGAACAAGGCCACCAATGTATCCCCTCAACTTACGATTTGTTTATGAAAAAATGGATCTTCCATTGCTCTTGTAGTCCTCAAATAACCGGTGTTCTCCAAGCATTTTATCCGAAAGATTATGATCTTTTTTTCTTCTTCTTAAGGTGATGCATTTTCCTTTGATCCGGTTCTTCTTAGTATGCTCTGCATAGTCTTTTTATTATTTTCATCCCCAACAAATTGAACAAGGCGAAGAAACAGAAAATTGTTCCGCTCATCCTTTCCAGTTGGGGTATTCTATTATTTTCCTCTGTAAAAAAGGAGAAAAACCGAAAAAAGCGCATAACTTTCCTCTTATCCTTTAAATATAAGGCCGAATTCCTCATGAAGGCTGCCCACGGGATAAAACGAGAACTTTCCTTTAAATTTCCTTCGATCCAGTTTGTCCGCAAAAAATGGAAACGTCCCTTTAAATTATTGGAGAAAAAGATGAAGATAATCTTCCTCTCATCCTTCAATTGTTTTGATCCAGTTCTCCACTAGCAGACAGCAAGAGTGAAAAACCGAATTATTCAATCCTCCAAACAACGACATCCCTCTTCGAATTAATTAATTTCGAAAACGGGCAGTTTCAGCGGATCCTAATCTGTGTCTTTTCCGAGTTTCTCTTCTCATTTACGATTACTTTTCAGCAAAAAAGACATCTCCCGTTGATCCGATTCTCATCCGTTTACTTAACCTGTCACAGGTACAGAAGAAAACCTGCAAATTGGTAGATTTTTTTCCTTAAAGGGGCATCTTTCAGGGATGCCAAATTCGCTCTTATTTTCCTCCACAGATCGATGGGCAGATTTGCAGAGGCGAGGACAGATGGGGACAAGCCCGGCGATGGCGACGTTCACGTTCTTGGGGGGACCCCCCAAAAAAATTGAGGAGGAGCGTCTCCGTAATCGGCCATGGTAAGATTAAATAAATGGTCCAGAGGCGGATAAATGAAGACCCACCACACACAAATTTCAATCTTGGCTTCATCTGCAGACCCGCGGATGAACTGAAAGGTATGTTATGGGAGGAGATCGGCCTGCATTTCTGCGCCACGAATCCTGTTTTCTCTACTATTTTTTTTTTTTTTCATGTCGTCTTTGGCAGGGATAAACAGTGGTAGGTTAGCTGAAGTCCGAAAGATCCAGTCTTTTCCCGTCTCTCGACTTCCTTCTCCTTGATCCGGAGAAGGTTCTGGACGGAGATTTGGGCTTGTGATCATGTCTCGGGGGTTGGACTACGAGATCATCAACGAGAATGTGAAGAACGTCGCCTACGCGGTTCGGGGGGAGCTCTATCTGCGCGCCTCGGAGCTCCAGAAAGAGGGGAAGAAGGTTTGAAATTTTGAGCATTCAATCCAGATCTTCGCAAGATCATCGATTGTTCTGAAACCCGGTTGTGTTCGCAGATCATTTTCACAAATGTTGGTAATCCTCATGCTCTGGGGCAGAAACCGCTGACATTCCCGCGGCAGGTAGGGTTCTTGCGTCTGAATCTGCGGTTTTTTAGCGACTTGTACTGAATCTTCCTCTGTATTGAATTGTGTTCTAGGTCGTGGCTTTGTGCCAGGCGCCATTCTTGCTGGATGATCCTCATGTCGGGATGGTGTTCCCTGCGGATGCGATCGAGAGAGCCAGACACTATCTTTCCTTGACTTCTGGCGGGCTGGGTAAATATGCTATTTCTTCTTGATTTCCTTGTTATGTTCTCTGATTCATCATCAACTTTTAGGATTGATGGAAACCTCAGGGCCGAAAACTGTGAACCCTAAACATTATATAAAAATGTATGGAGTTTCTTCGTTTCCTTGCTCTTCTCAGCTTCATAACCATCGTTCTCGCCCCTTTTTGAAAAATTCCTTTTAGGATTGATGGAAACCTCAGGGCGAAAACTGTGAACCCTAAACATTATTTAGAAATGTATGGAGTTTCTTCGTTTCCCTGCTTTTTCTCAGCTTCAGAACCATCGTTTTCGCCCCTTTTTGAAAAATTAGTATGTCATTCTGGGATTCTTTTTAGATTAATGGAAACCTCTGGGCCGAAAACTGTGAACCCTAAAACATTACTTAGAAATGTATGGAGTTTCTTCGTTTTCTTGCTTTTTCTCAGCTTCATAACCATCGTTTTCGCCCCTTTTTGAAAAATTAGTATGTCATTCTGGGATTCCTTTTGAGATTAATGGAAACCTCAGGGCCGAAAACTGTGAACCCTAAAACATTATTTAGAAATGTATTGAGTTTCTTCGTTTTCTTGCTTTTTCTCAGTTTCATAACCATCGTTTGAAAAATTATTATGTCATTCTGGGATTCCTTTTGGGTATTAATGGAAACCTCAGGGCCAAAAACTGTAAAACCTAGAGGTCTCTTTAAAACCTATCATTCACACTAGTCATGAAGGTTCAAATGATCTTATCCGACCCGCTTCTCTAGCATCATAACCTGGCTCCTGTATTTTTGCAACCCCAATTATCAGTCGGCTGATCATATGATGATCAGGGCTGACCCATTGGATCAAAATTTTCAATCGAGATCCGACCCAACCACCAAAACTCTTACCTTGATTATGCTTGAAGTGATGAAAAAGCTGAATCTTTTCTCTCCCATTCATCAGGTGCATACAGTGACTCCCGTGGACTTCCTGGAATTAGAAAGGAAGTCGCCGAGTTCATCGAAAGGCGTGATGGGTATCCAAGGTGACGCTTCTCTTCAAAATAACCTAAAATACTTGGCGTTTTTGAATGGAACATTCGTTTTTTTCATTGTTGTTCTTGTGGGAGTCATCATGTGTATGATAGAATCCCTCCATTATGGTTCAAGGATGAATATGGATGATTTTTTTGCTCTGGGTGATTTTTTAAAATACTTGTAGGTAGAACAAAAAATAATTCGAACAGAACGTTGCACAGACCCGTGTGCGGCTCTTTTGTTTGCTTTGTGCAAATTTTGTTCTAATTTTGTGCGAATGTGCAAATTTTGTTTGTTAAAAAAAAAGGAACAAAAACAAAGAACAAGGCCATGTACGGTACTTATGTGCGAATTTTTTGTTTGTTTCAAACGAACAGAAC
This sequence comes from Wolffia australiana, assembly GCF_029677425.1. Lineage (NCBI taxonomy): Eukaryota > Viridiplantae > Streptophyta > Magnoliopsida > Alismatales > Araceae > Wolffia > Wolffia australiana. The sequence goes on from NC_135842.1 coordinate 11,581,205, forward strand.
AGAACAACCATGTCTACTTGTAGGGCAATCTAGTAAAAAAAATGTCTTTTTAGGGGCATGGGAGATCCTCCAGAGAACGGATGAATAACCATTCCTGTCTTTTTGTTATTTCCTTCTATTGCTCTCTCTTCAATTCTAAGATTTCTTCCTCTAGAAGCTGCAGTATTTCTGTCATTGTTACTGATTTTTATCCTTGAAAACAGTGATCCCGAGCTTATATATCTCACTGACGGTGCAAGCAAAGGTGTCATGCAAATACTGAACACAGTTATACGCAACAACAAGGATGGGGTACGTAATATTGTCGCAAAAAAAAAGAAAAGAATTGAAATATCAAGGGGAAATAAGGGTTATATTTCCTTTCTCACCCTGATTTTCATTTTTTTTTCCTGGAATCTGATCTCATGTATGCTGCAGATTCTGGTCCCAGTGCCGCAGTACCCTCTGTATTCAGCAGCCATATCACTGTTTGGCGGGTCTCTTGTGCCGTACTTCCTTGACGAGTCCTCCAACTGGGGCCTTGACATCAATAACCTGCTCCAATCCGTGAATGAGGCTCGAAGGAACGGAATAACTGTAAGCACCTTTTCTTGTGCATAAAATCGTTGCAGTGATTGTTTAAGAAAGTTAAAAACCTTGGATGGGTCTCCATCTTGACTATAATTTTGTTTTTCTTTACTTATCCGTCAGTTAAATTAGATAGTTTCGTAAGGTTGATGATTTGATTTTGCGATGAGACTTAAGTGTGCATAATGAAAACAATGTTTTGCCCCTTTTTATTTTTTGAAAAAAAATGGAAACCTCAAAACGTGATTGTCACCTCATGTGTCACTTTAAAATTTCAGTGATTGTTTAAGAAAGCTCAAATCCAGGAAAGCTCAAATTCTGATAGAGACCTCGGGTAGAGAGAGAAAGATAGAAGCATAGAAGTAACACCTGTCACAAGCCCGTATCAGTGCATGAAACAATTCAGGAGGATCTTCCATTCTTAGGAATGTCGTCCGCATTTTTTGCTATTTCACTCAAGATAGAATCATAGAAGGGAAAAACTAACCCGGTAAAGGGTTGGGGATCATATAAAATTGATGACAGTCTCTTTGCTTATCCCCTTTGATTCGTTTAATTTGGTTATGAGACTTGAGTTTGAATGATGAAAGAATGTCCTGTCACTTTCAGATCCGCGCAATGGTTATCATAAACCCTGGAAACCCGACGGGCCAGTGCCTCAGCGCAGCAAATATTCGTGAAATTCTGAAGTTCTGTTACCAGCAGGGTGTGGTTCTGCTTGCCGACGAAGTTTATCAGCAGAATATATATCAAGATGAGCGTCCATTCATTAGCTGTAGAAAGGTACAACATTCATTGGCTTGATCACCGATTCGGGGTGATCTTCCCTTTTTCATTGAAAAAACACCTTGAAATAAAAAAGCCTTCAACCCAACCAAATCAACATTTTTTAATTGATCTATCAGACTTTGCTGGACATGGGCCTACCCTTAAGCAAAGAGGTACAGCTTGTTTCCTTCCACACCGTTTCCAAGGGTTACTGGGGTGAATGTGGACAGCGTGGTGGTTACTTCGAGATGACTAACATTCCTCCCAAGGTATTGATTTCGATTCGATTTAACATGCAGTTTCTCAAAATCTCCTTGACGTTTATTAATCGATGTTTCATCTGATGCAGACGGTAGATGAGATTTACAAAGTTGCGTCGATTTCACTCAGTCCTAATGTTCCCGGGCAAATATTTGTAAGTAACTTCCATGAGATTTCTCAAATGACAAAAAATGTCAACAACGGCATTTATCTCACCACTTGAAATCTTTCTGTTTACCAGTTGGGACTGATGGTGAATCCTCCAAAACCGGGGGATATATCGTACGCAAAGTTTGAGGCAGAGAGGTTGGAAGTTCAACCCCAGAAACTGTTTTTCTTTCTCTAGCAGTCGTATTTTATGCACTATCTGAACACTTGCTTTGTTTTAGTTTGAAATAGATTTGATAAAGATTACGTTGTTTGGATGTGGCAGCAAAGCTATCCTTGAGTCACTGAGAAGGAGGGCCCATATAATGACTGATGGGTTCAACAGCTGCAAAAATGTGGTTTGCAACTTTACAGAAGGTAGCTAACCTGTCTCTTCCTTCCATATGCATCCTTATTTACTTATTTATTGCTCATCACAATTTTTCTGTCTGCAGGAGCGATGTACTCATTCCCTCAAATTCAATTGCCGCCAAAGGCAATTGAAGCTGCGAAGAAGGCTGGCAAGGTTGCCGACGTGTTTTACTGTCTCAAGCTCTTGGAAGCGACTGGCATCTCAACCGTTCCTGGCTCTGGCTTCGGACAAAAGGAGGGGTAATGACGCTGATTTCACAACTTTGGTTCACTCTCAGACCATGACGATTATTCTTGTTCATAGCCAAAAATTAATACTTTGACGAATCAATCATGGGGATCCTGATTGATGAATAGAAATCCATGCTGAGCTCTGTTAAAGGACATCATCCTGCTTAAAGATGAAAAGTAGCTGCCTTACTTATCAGCTATAGATTTTAGCGCTTATTTAGCGCCAACAACCTCATTAAGTGATCATATTTAGCTCCATCGCAAGCTTTCTTTATCAAAATACTGGAGATTTGTTCCATCCATAAGTCCATTTTCTTCTTGCCCTGACTTACTGGCTGTAGATTTGTCATCCATTTCCCGCTGACCCATTTTTTCTGTCTAGGGTCTTCCATCTGAGGACAACCATATTGCCTGCTGAGGAGGACATGCCAGCCATCATGGCTAGCTTCAAGAAATTCAATGATGATTTCATGGAGCAGTACGAGGACAAGACACCGTACTCGAGGATGTGAGGGGCGAGGAGCTTAAACTCGTCATTTGCACATCAAAGTACCAATGTTTAAAATGTTTTACTCTTCATATAAGGATGCGAAATCGATCACCTCCCTTCTGGCAAAATTTTCCGAAGAGTTAAGTCTTGTTCCTTGTGGACATGGCATGCACCGCAGATTATACTTTGGATCATATTGCCAGAATTTGCCTTCTTGTAACTTCGGCATATTCATGTCCCCATCAATTCTCATTTGAATATCAAAATATGGGTATGATTCAGCGTTTGACCCTTCGCATGGATGCGAAATTAAGTATCACTTCTCTTGCAATACTTGAACGTGTCCAAATCCAACTAAATGGATCATACTCAGGTGGTCCTCATGTCACAATGATATTACTTTAATGGAAATTTCTGGGCTTTCGAGATTTAAGATATAAGGAACAAGGCCATAAGCTACGCAAGATCAATAGAATATTCCTAAATGATAGGAATGACACGTAGTTAAATAAAGGAAAACATAAGCAGTATCCCAAACCTCATGTCATTTTACGCTTTCTTGACCTTCTTTGCCGGTGGAGAGAGGAACAGGCGGAAGATCCAGGCTGCCAGAATCGCTCCAAGGAATGGAGAAATCCAGTAAACGTAGAACTGTTCCCATGTGTTGTGGCGGTTGTTCACATAAGCCCAGCCAAATGCCTGCCTTGACACAAACCCTCATCACTTTTACAATCTACCATGTAAAAAAATACAACAGAAAGACTGTATTGATGAATAATTTCAGCAGAGATTTCCACCTACTGCCAGAAAAGCAAACAAAGATAACCCATCTTTGCCTGGTAAGTTTCTGGGCTATTTGGATGAAGACTTTGAAGAGAACACTTGCTAAGAAGAAATACGAAGCATGAAGAATAAGAAGAGGAAGAGCGACCAAGAAGCATGACGGAAGAAGAAGAAGAAGGCACAAGAACAGAAAGCAAGAAGAAGTTAGAACAAGCCCCAAGAAACAAGGTGAAGCTCGAACAAAACGCAAATAGATGCAAGCGCAAAAAATAAGCATCAAAAAGAAGATGCATGATCAAATAAAATGAATTGGAAGGAGATCGGGCGAGAAAAGAAGTGAAACCCAGAAATAAGAATACGAAAGGAGAAACAAAATGAAGAACACATGGACAATAAACGAGGATGGAGAAAAAATAAGAAGAAAATTTGGGATGAAGCGATAGCAAAGAGCATGATGCAAGAGTAAGAGGCAAAACGGAGGAAGATGAACCAGAAAGAAGTGCACGAAGAGCCTTCAACATGGAGGGACAAGAAACAAAAAGAAACATGAACAAGAAGCGAGTCAAAATACTAGGCGTCGGTGGAATTAAAATAATTTCAAAATGGTAAAGTAGCAACAACGACAAGCGAAAAGTAAATTAGGATAAATTAGAGAGGGAGAGATGATCAGTCATGATAGGAAAATTAAAACTGAGCACGAGATCCCGGATAGTGACTCAAGAACACGGTCATAGAAGTAGAAACACTGAGGAAACAAACGAGTCACACAAAATAGTTACCCTAAATCCAGATATGAAGATGATAAAGAAAGTTGAACAATGACTGACTGCACCAAACAAGTAAAAGGGGGAAAAAGCATAAACATTCAAGAATATTTGCCATGAAAAAATGGGATCACAATAACCCAGCAGTTTGATATTACGAAGATCCTTTTTTTTTAAGTATCATGAAGATCTTTCAAAAAATAAAGAAATCGGTATTTAAACGAAAGCTAGAAATTAAAATGTGCAGTATGAAAGAAAGATATATATAAGATGACAGTGGGAGAATCCAAATAAAAAATCTAGAAAAAAATTATTAATTTTTTTTTTCTGAATGTTCATCCCTTTTAAATAAACCTCATAGAAGTACTGTCTTGGTTTTAAATTAATGAAGGCAAACATGCAAGCTCCCTAGAAAAAAACCCATTTGAAGAACAGCAAGCTAACAGGAAAGCCTATCCAGAACGAATTCAGGTGCAGAAATTTGAAAAATTCGAGGAGTTTCTCCGCAGGCTTACGTTCGCAGGATTCATGGATGGACCAGTGTATCCGCTTCCGAAGATAACCATTGAAATGGTGGCGGTGGCGATCAGCCATGCCTTGAGAATCAAGCTGCGGGGGCCCTTCACCACAATCCATAGAACAGCAAAGGTGATGACGAAGGTGAGCACGCCTTCGGCAATGGCGCCCGTGTGCATATCCACCTTAACCGAGGGCCCGCCGAGCATGTGCTTGTACTGCGCAGGCATCAGCTCCATGATCGCCAGAGCTCCTCCCACAGCTCCCAAAGCCTGAAATTCGGCCCAATTGTAGAGAATTCTAGGGTTTTGGGGGCTTCAGGGCGAGAGAAAAAGGGGGAAACCTGGGCAGGAAAGCGGAGAGCCATGGAGAGGAGGCTATGGTCGGCGAGCCCGGCGGCGTAGAAGGCGGCATGGGCGGTAGGGTTGAAGGCCGCTCCGCCGAGGACGCTCCCGGCTAGGGTTGCAGCGATGACGAGGAAGGCGATTAGGGTTGTGGTGATGGCGATCGGCGCCATGGGGAACTTGTGGAGGTCGAGGGCGGTGCTAATGGCGTGCGTAGAAGCGCCGAGCGTCGACGCGCAGACGACCCAGAAGAAGGTCAGAACCGCGTCCCCCGCCGCCCCCTTCACCGCCGATCCCACCTCATCCGCCATAGCCATCGAGCACTTCCCACCTTCACCTCCAGAATGGCCATGAGCAGCTAAGAATAAACGTTTTATAGAGTGGGTCCTCTCTTCTTCCCACACAGGCAGTACTGGATACCTAACTCCTCCAATAATAACTACATCCACATTGTTAGATGCTAATAATAACTACAGTAGTGTTTGTCCAACTGATATGGGACAACCCATATCTAGATGTCGAGCAGAGCATCGCACACACCCGTGTGTGGTTCTTTTGTTCGTTTTGTGCGAATCTTGTTCTAGTTTTGTGCTAATTCGTGCGAATGTGCAAATTTTGTACGTTTTTGAAAAAATAAAAGAACAGAACAAAGAACAAGGCCCTGTGCGGTTCTTTTGTGCGAATTTTTTGTTCGTTTCAAATGAAGAACAGAACAACCATGTCCACCCATATCCGACATTGGCAAAAAAATCAGATATCGGTCGACATGCGTCTTTAAGATGTGGACGGGTTTTGGTGACAGATATCGGTTGGCTAAGGAAGAGACGGATCTCGGATACTGGAAATCAGTTATTAATATCCAGATATCGAGATCCGATGTCCGAATATTTTTTTCCGAAACCGTTGTAATCCACTATGGAAGAATTCTAGAATTTCTCCACGGCTCCATCAACAGTTTGTACTTGGTCATCACTTGCATAGCGAAAGAGAACAAATAAAACATGATGCTTATGTTAAATATATATTATATGATAACCAATGCAATGGATGTGGACCTCGAACAGATGCAACTACCCCATCTTGGCCATCCTCGCCATCCGAATCTAGCTCCACATCATTGTACCGTCGCTTGTTGTTCGCACGCAGCCAACACTTCAGTGTGATGAGTATTTCAATGCTTATCGGTGGCAAATGTGCTCTTTTGTACCTGACAATAGCATTGCTTGCAGAGAGCATGCGCTTAGCAGAAGCGCTTGTTGCACATACAAACAATAGCTCCCTTGTAATGGAGGCAAGTAAGGGGAAGCAATTTGCCCCTGTGCTGACCCACCAAGATAGTGGGTGAACAATCCCTTATTAGGCACAACCTTTGTTAGGTATTGGTTGAACTCGCCCTATGCCGATCTCGTTGGCACAGGTGCAGGTTGGACTTTTCACATAGTTCTCTGCAGTCAAGAGTCTAACTCTCTGCCTTTTGGATGCTCAGATTCAAAGTGCCCACCCATTGCATGGTAGCAAAGATAGTACATATGTAATGGTTGTCTCTCTAACACCCTCACGAAGCATTGACCCTTTGTGGAATGGGTCCATCAATACCGCGCTAGTGATTGTATCATTCACCCACAAGATTTCTGCATACTGCGCTAGCTTGCGTTGCATCGCCTGACACTCTTGCACCATGTTACAATGATCTCCTTCATGCAATTGCCGTACGCATGTGAAGAAAGTGTCCTCTTCAATTTTCTGGACCACCTCCTCTATGTGGCGTATGAGACCATCTATGATAAATAATACATCACATATGGCCGGCGTCACTATCCTGCACACATGATCGGTGGATACAGCGTACCACCCTAGGATACAATAGAATTCTTTCAACAACTCCCACTCATCCTTCGACATCTTCGTCGACTTTCCCTTTTGGCCAAAATTCTTTGACTTCATCAATCACATCACGTTTATTCACGAATATCGATAACATAGCATAAGTGTTGTTCCTACGGGTCGGACATTCCAACACGACCATGTTAGAATCTTCAACTTCGAGGTCATCTTCACATGCCTTCGCATACTCATCTCTCCACTGAGCAAAGCTCTGAATACTACGCACAGGTGTTCGCACTTAGACAACTACATCACACAAATATAATAGACGATGTGCTTCATCATTGTCTTCAAACACTGAGTATATATCGCCATGCCTGTTGTCCTCGTCGCTGTCATATTGTTCTGATGTCCTGCTTACATTGTTCTCATCGGGCTCTACTACTTGGGTCGAAGGAATGTCGAATCTTTTAATTGCAGCTTGGACGACAATGTTTAGAATATGTGTAATACATGGGACGTGCCTTCTAGCGCTAAATGTCGGGTTGACGCTCTTTATCCTCTTCACAATCACTGATATCATCCTCTTATTCACATAGGCGTTATTAGTAGTCACAGCATAAACCTGCATAAACACGGGTCACATATAAAATTACATGTTTAATTACAAAGATAAGTTCGATGTTGAATGATGACCTTTGGTCGTAGGCAGAATTCTTCCAGGACCTAGAGAATGATGGACGCCATGGTGTCCCCATCATGCTTGCTAACGATCTCTCGGATGGCAAGTACTCTCTCTCGGTACACCCATTTCTCGTCCACCCAATGAATGGTGATGCCTAGAAGTCCGCACATCTACGGTGAGGGACACTCGGTCCACGTTTTTCCATAGCTTCTTCGCCTCTTCCTTCATGTGTCCATGTGTTTAGATCGTATAATGCTTCATGACCTTTGTACTGGGGGGATCCAATTCCAGTTGTGTCACATAGTGCCACAACTCTTTGAATGCAACATTCTGAACGATACTCCATGGTGAATCCATCAAACATATGAATCGTGCAATGACATTATTCATCTCATCATGTGTGTGCCCTCTTATAGGTCCTCGTCGGCTTGGCTTTCATTGTTGTTGGTCGTGCATTGCCCCCATTATATGCGGCTGATCCTTGTCGACCACCACTAGGCCCTTTAGCTCTACATGACGAGCATTGATCGCTTACCGCTTGATCGCTTTTCTCTTAATGTGCGGGTTCTTCTCACTTCGCAATAAGCATGCGTAGTACCCATCACCAATGTGTTCGAAATAGTCAATGATGACTGAACGATTAGAACGAGGGTGACTTTGTACGGCACTAGATGTTCCCGCGTTGGTACCTTCAAGACAGTTTGCTACTGGCCTAGAGCAGTCTTGGGCGGGGCACTACCTCTAGGTGAGTTCATGGTTCTAAGAATCATAATTTAGTTATTAACGATTGGTTCTTACATCAATACATGTTGACGCACTATACTTAAAACTCTTAAGAAGGTACAGCAATTTGCAACTTCGTACGCAGGTAATATTAAAACAAATAAGATAAAACAATAAGGAAAACAAACACTAAAAGAAGTAAAATTAGTTAGAGATGAAAGGAAGAAAGAGGAAGAAGGGAAGATATGATCAAAATAAATTACGAGTGGAAAAGAGGTAAGAAGATTCAAAGAGGGGAAGCAAAGCTATAGGAGAGAAGATAACCAGAGACAAAAAGAGGAAAAGAGAAGAAGATAGAAAGAGAGAAAAAGGCAAAGGATGAAAAATTTGCATGAGCAGCGAAGAAGAAAATTTAACAGACGATGAGAAGAAGGAATAGATTTGATAAGTCAAAAATAGGGGTGAATTTTACCAAATTTAATCCCTTGTCGTTGTCAATTTCAGCTTATACAATAAAAATTATAAAACCTTTACTTAAGATGTATAGTGATAAGTAAAGGGTATCGTCCAAGGGAAGCTAGTAAGTTAATTCAATTGATGATCCACTTGAATAATTTGACACTAATTAAAGTTAATTTGATCTTCAATGAAGATCAAATCACCTTAACTAAATGAGGAATTTAGAAAGGGAGGTAGGAGAGATGAGAGGAATAGAAGAAATGTGGGCTATAAATTGAATTATTTGATTAATTTGAAGGATCAAAGTAGTCAATTAGAGGGATTCAAAAGGAAATTTGATTGTGTTTTGGTTGGTTTTGTAGGTTTGATAATTAAGAAATAACTACACTATTAGATAGTAAAATGGGAAATTTAATCTCCTAGAAAGTTAACCCCTTTTTTTATAAGTTTTTTTTTATAGTTTTCTTAAAATTTACTTGGAATAGCTAGGTAAATCTCTCAATTTCTCCTCTCAATTCTAGTCAGGGCTTGTACATGCCGCTCAAGCCAACGGATTTAGAAGTTCAAACAAAAATTAATAAGAACGATTAAGAGATTCAACTAACAACGTCCAAAATACACCAAAAATTCAAATACAATGAAGAAAAAGGGTACCAGATAGGTTGACCAAGCTGGAGCTCCTCTCAATCTTGCAGCTGTGATAGAGCACCATCAAGAATGAGATCCCCCTCTCAAAATTCAGCTTTTATACTTAGGTTACATGGTGAAAATTACCATATTACCCCCATTTAGAAATTAATTTTTATCTATCAATGTAGGCTTGATCTAAATGATCCAACCATATAGATAGAAAGAGGGGGACAAGAGGACAAAAGAGTAAAAGAGGAGAAGAAAAAGAAATTTGAGAGAAAAGAAGAGCACAGAAGAAGAGGAAAAAAAAGAGAATTGAAAAACAGGAAGAGGAGTGGAAGATAGAAGACAAAAAAAGCACCAAACGGAAGTTTTGGAAGACCAATGAAGAAGAAAATTTAAGAAAAGATGAATAGAAGGAAGAAGAAGAAGGGAAGAGAAGTGTAAAAAAAAGCATGGAAAAGAGGATGATGTCAGACGTCGTCGATGGCGTCATCTGAGGGGTAAAGTACTAAGTGAATGTAACTGCGTGGATGCGAATGACCTAGGTGGAGTGTACGTGCAGGGCCGATGAGTGGGAATTCGCCAAGTTCTGAGCTCCGGAGCGGGCGATCAATGACGATGATGGTGACCTTCTAACCCTCGTCGGAGCAACGATGGCGACTATGACGCCGAACGGAATAATTCCGGAGGGGCTCGCTTGTACGGACGGGCTCGGGCCGTACTTGGGAAGATGCTAAATTTTGTAGCTTTCTTGATAATTTTCTCTCACCTAATTTAACCCGAGTGCGATGGAGTGCAGTCGAAAATATACTGAAAGATGTAATATAACTTGACGAGCAAGGGGAACGGCGTACCTCATCGGTGGCGGTGTTCATCGTCGTCATCTTTGTCGATGCACAGGCACTGCGGACAAGTAAGTGGAGGCGTGCTGGAGGAGGGGCACAAGTAGCTTGGTGATCTGCGGTGGCGCGACATAGGAGCAGGAAGATGGAGATCGAAGTAGGAGCGAAGGAGAAGCTCAATGGTGAGGTGGTTCAAGCATAGGATGAACTCTATAGGCAGGACCTGAAGGTAGATCGGCACTGGCAAAGGCGACCGCTGTGGTGGGAGGCAGGAGGCGACCATAGCAGTTCACAGTTATGACATCAATAGATGACATGGTGCAAAGTACGAGTGACAAGAGCGGTGGGGCAGTGGCGATGATGATCAAACACCGTTATGGCGACACTTGGGGTGCCGTTATGGAGGCAAGACACATGATCCAAACGGCAACTTTTTCAGCCATGAGTGAAGCCGATGATTATGACACCAAATTACCCAATGTGGTGGAAATAGGGTGTTTGCTTCGTGTCGAACAACTATGTTGTGTTGCAGTAGAGGCACTAATGCAATCGAGTAGACCAAAACCTTGACTCACACAAAAAAAAAGAACAAGCGACCAGGTCGACTGGTCACAACCATGGAACAGAGGCGCGATGGTGGCTTGGTCGCACAATATTTACTGGACTGCACAGCGCGTAGGAATATCCCTGCTGCGGTGTAGAGGCACGTCGTGAGTCACACTGGATTCTGCAGACTTGTTCGGCGGACTGGGTGCATTTGCGTGGCCGCACATGGTCAACGCAGAACTTGAGCGAGCGAGTCAGTGGTCAGGCTGGCCGATCGATTGTGGGCATGTCGATAGTGAGACGAGTACTTGCATGGAGCAAAACGGCTTTGGCAATATTGGGTACTGAAGCATCATTTGACGGCGGCGACAGAGAGGGATTAAGAAACGGGACCACGCAAGCAACGTTCCGACGTGGTGTAACTCTAAAAGTTGTTTTCGGATAGGGTGATGCAGGCGTAGTTCCACTTTGCTTCCTTTCCTTTCACTTCTCTCTTCCTCTTCCTCTCCCTCTTCTTTTCTTCTCTTCTTCCTCCTCTCTTCCTCTAGCGCGTGATGTGAACACAAAATAACTGCCACTATATGGAAATCCAGATATGGGGAAAACATGGTCCCATCATGGCCTTATATAGGGCCATGATGTGCCCATTACATGGAGTCCATCAAGGGGAAGTCCAATAAGAGTCTCCCCTCCAATTTACAACACAAATAAGAAAATAACAGATAAAATGACGTGAAATTAAAATGAAACAAACAGATATAAAAATACGGTGATACAAACACGTCACAACGAGTAGGGTGCACTCGTCATGATGAACACAAGACATAAATGAAAACAACTAAAACAGATAATTAAAACACGATGATACAGATGCGGGCGTGCTCTACCGGGGTAGTTAAACCCAGGCGTCTTCACGGACGCTTTGGCATGCCAGCCGGGCTGGACATAGACCGGCGGTGATGCTGATGACGGTGAAGATGGCTCTGATGATGATTTGTCGATGTCGTTTGGGTGCGCTTCATCAGAGGAAGAAAAGTACAAGAGGAGAAGAAAAAGAAATTTGACAAAAGACGAGCGGAAAGAAAGATGAAAAAAACAGAATTAAAAAACAGAAAGAGAAGTAGAAAATAGAAGAAAAAAAGCACCAAAGAAAAGTTTTGGAAGACCATTGAAGAAGAAAATTTAAGAAAAGATGAAAAGAAGGAAGAAGAAGGGAAGAGAAGTGTAAAAAAAAAGAGGTGGGGAAAAGAGGAAGAAGTGTACAGGAGGAGAAGAAAAAAATTTGAGAGAAGAGAAGAGCAGACAGAAAGATGAAAAAAAGATAATTGGAAAACAGGAAGAGGAGGAGAAGATAGAAGAAAAAAAGGCAAAGAAGAAAGTTTTGGAAGACCATTTAAGAAGAAAACTTAAGAAAAGATTAAAAGAAGGAAAAAGAAGAAGGGAAGAGAAGTTTAAAAAAAAGGCGGGGACAAGAGGACAGAAAAGTACAACAAGGGAAGAAAATTTTATTTGGGAGAAGAGAAGAGCAGATAGGAAGATAAAAAAAGAGAATTGAAAAACAGTTATAGGAGGAGAAGATAGGGAAAAAAGCACCAAAGGAAGGTTTGGAAAGACCATTGAAGAAGAAAATTTAAGAAAAGATAAGAGCACGGAAGAAGAAGAAGGGAAGAAAAGAGTAAAAAAGGAGGCGTGGACAAGAGGGCAGAAGAGTAAAAGAGGGAAAGAAAAATTATTTTAAAAGAAGAGATGAGCAGACAAGAAGAGGGAAAAAAAGAGAATTAAAAAACAGGAAGAGGGGAAGATAAAAGAAACAAAAACAGCTGGACAGTAAAGTTTTGGAAGACCACTGAAGCAGAAAAATTTAAGAAAAGATGAAAAGAAGGGAAAAAAGAAAGCAAGAGAAATGTAAAAAAAGAGGCGTGGTCAAGAGGGCAGAAGAGTACAAGAGGGGAAGAAAATTTTATTTCAGAGAAGAGATGAGCAGACAAGAAGAGGAAAAAAAGAGAATTGAAAAAATTAAGTGGAGGATAAGATAGAAGAAACAAAAACAGCAGTAGAGGAAAGTTTTGGAAGATAATTGACGAAGAAAATTTAAGAAAAGCTGAGAAGGAAAAAGTAGAAGGGAAGAGAAGTGTAAAAAAAAGAGGCATGGTCAAGAGGGCAGAAGAGTACAAGAGGGGCAGAAAATTTTATTTCAGAGAAGAGATGAGCAGACATGAAGAGGAAAAAAGGAGAATTGAAAAACAGGAAGAGGGGAAAAAGAAGATAGAAGAAAAAAAAGCAGCAGATGAAAGTTTTTGAAGACCATTGAAGAATAAACTTAAGAAAAGATAAAAAGAAGGAAGAAGAAGAAGGGAAGAGAAATGTTAATAAAGAGGCGTAAAGAAGAGGAAGAATAATAGAAGAGGGGAAGAAAAAGAAATTTGAGAGAACAGAAGAGCAGACACGAGGAGGAAAAAAAAGAGAATTGAAAAACAGGAAGAGGGGAAGAAGAAGATAGAAGAAAAAAAGGCAGCAGAGGAAAGTTTTAAAGGACCATTGAAGAAGAAAATTTAAGAAAAGATGAGAAGAAGGAAGAAGAAGAATGGACGAGAAGTGTAAAAAAAAGTGGCCTGGAGAAGAAGAAGAAGAGTAGAAGAGGGGAAGAAAAAGAAATTTGAGAGAAGAGAAGCGCAGACAGGAAGAGGAAAAAAAGGAGAATTGAAAAGCAGGAAGAGGAGGAGAAGATAGAAGCAAAAAAGCAGCAGAGGAATGTTTTAGAAGACCATTTGACGAGAGACCATCCAGCTTCGAAGACCCATCGATAGACCCAAAATATGTGATGTAATTATTCATATTTTAAGGACATTTTGGAATCATTTCATGTGTATTTTACCTAATTTTATGAAATGATAAAAAATTGCATTTTAAGGTCATTTTTATGCATGTTTTAGAACTTCAAAGATTTGTTAGTAAAAAATATATTTAAGACCTTTCTAATTTTCTAATGCTCTATTTAGTATATATGCTATTGCAGAGAAGAAGAGGAAGTTGGAGAAATTAAGAGAATAAACAAATAGCAAAAAAATTGGTCGATGTCGACCGTCACCTACAAGAGTGTTGGACAGATGACATGGGGGAGCGACAGCTACGACTTAGAGAGCAGTTGGAGGATGCTATGCGACGACAGGAGGTTTTTTATCTCCAAAAATCGCGTATCCAATGGCTGCGAGAGGGTGATAGGAACACACGTTTCTTTCACACCTCGATCCGTCACAGAGCCCACCCAAACTATACGACCCTCCTCGAGACACATGGACAGGACCCTATCCAGCTAGCAGGTGCATTCGTAGAGTACTATCACTCCCTTCTCTCCTCGCAGCCCACTGTTATGACCGAGGATATTCTCACCTCCATCCCCCCCTTAGTGACCGACCAGGAAAATGCACTTTTGCTAGCTACCCCGATGCGCGCGGAGATCAAAGAGGTAGTGTTCTCCTTGGGCCGTAACAAAGCCCCAGGACCCGATGGCTTCACTGCCAAATTCTATACGGCGTGCTGGGATGTGGTAGGACCGACTTGGTCCTAGCTATCAAGGAAGCATTCCAACGTAAAGTCTTTGCAAAGAGTTGGAAATCTACTTTTTTTGCGCTTATTCCGAAAGTGGATACCCCCACTACCTTCCGTGACTTTGGTCTGATCAGTCTTTGTAATGTATGCTATAAAGTTGCATCAAAGATCATTACAAACCGACTTGGTCGCTTCCTTGATAGACTTATCTCGCCAGAATAGTGTGGCTTTGTCAAGGGTCGACAAATCCATGACAGCATCACACTAGTACACGAGCTAGCCCAGTCGATAGACACTCATATTCCGGGCTCTAACGTCATCATCAAGCTTGATATGGAGAAAGCCTTTGATCGAGTTTAGTGGAACTTCCTCCTCGAAGTGTTGCGCCGCTTTGGATTCATGGATGCGTTCATCGCACTGGTTGATGCTTGCATCATGGAGAATCACTTCTCCCTCTTGATGGATGGAAATTCCACCGGCTTTTTCATGGCTACGCGGGGACTCAGGCAGGGTGACCCTATCTCACCCATCCTCTTTATATTGATGGAGGAGGTCTTTAGCCGATCGCTCACACGGGCGATCACTCAAGGCCTCATCCAACCGTACTTTACAAAGAGGGGTTGCCCGATCATCTCTCACTCCTTATTTGCTGATGATGCCATCCTGTTCCTTAATGGATCTAAAAAATCCATCAAGGAACTTATGAGTGTCCTTACAACGTACGAGCAAGCCTCCGGCCAACTCATCAACGCTTCGAAGAGCAGCTTTATTGCACCGCTCTATTGAACGCCTATGTGCACGCTTCCTATGGTTTGGTCATTTCGAGGGGGAGAGACGTCACCATTGGGTTTCTTGGGAGAAAGTGTGTCGGCCGACGTTCGAAGGGGGTCTAGGGATCAGAGGCCTCTGGGATGTCCAAGACATGCTTCAAAAGAAACTAGTATGGCATATGCGTACCACCCACTCCCCTTTGGGGAATTTCATCTTAGCTAAATACAAAGAATGGGCCCGACGCGAGCTTGATATTCGGGGCACCAAGCGATGGCGGACATGGCAGCGCCACTGGCTTGAGATGAGTCACATGACCCATTGGCACATTGGTCGAGGCGACATTAGCGCTTGGTACGACACTTGGCATGCTGATGCGACGCTCGCTTCTCATCCTCAGTTCGTACCACACAGTGTGCGCCTCACAGTGGCCCAGTTGCTTGGAAGCAACACACCACACCTATGGGAGCAGCACGGCCTTCCCTTGGCCACTTTATCCGAGGTCCAGACTACCCCTCTTGACCTTAGTCCTGATTGTGCCATTTGGACACTCACACCCCATGGAGCATACACGTGCCGATCCTCGTGGGAGCATTTCCGTGTGAAATCTCCCCCACAGCACTAGGGTTCACGCATTTGGCATCCGGCGATCCATACACGTGTCTCCTTTTTCCTTTGGAGACTCCTTCACCGAGGCCTCCCGACTGACGACCGAGTGGCTCGGATAGGCTGTTCTCTTAGTTCGCGCTGCCACTACTGCCCCACTCTCCCGCACACAGAGACGATAGATCATCTTTTCTTCCATAGCGAGACGGCAGTGGATTGCTGGCGTCTCATCACCGACTGTCTTCGTCCTTTGACACCTTCTGAGTGTTTCAGCAAGTTTATCCTCTCGCCGACTTGCTCTACACGGAGCCCCATCCTCCCCATCACCATAGCTTATCTTCTACGGGAGATTTGGAAAGGGCGAAATACGCCTCGTTTTGTAGGTACACCTATGCGAGCTGTGGACATCAGGCGTCGAGTTCAGCTGTGGCTTCGAAGCATTCAGCCTCTCCTCACACCGCGAGACAGCCGATCACCACTTGCATGCGACCTCCTCCGCTCTATTGGCATCCCGGTGACCCCCCTCGCCACCCGCATCTAGTATCGAGTAGTTTATTGGCTCCCACCGCCAGTAGGCTTTCTCAAACTGAATGTGGATGGTGCGGCGAAAGGGAACCCAGGGCCAGCAGGGGGCGGAGGCGTCCTCCGCGATCACACAGGGAGCCTCTTTCTTGCCTTCTCTTCTTTTTATGACGTACAAACTAATACAGTAGCTTAGGCTATGGCGATACGTGATGGTCTCCTCCTATGTGAGGAGCGGAACCTTCATAATATCGTCGTGGAATCGGACTCACAGATATTAGTTGATATGTTTCGTACAGGCACATGCTCCTAGTGGTGACTAAGTCGAGCGTGGAATGACATCATGCGGTGCCGCTCGCGTATCGCGTTCTTTCGTCATCAGCTGAGAGAGGGAAACCAGACAGATGATGCCCTCATCAACCATGCGGTACACGCTCGCACCCACTCCACTCTTTTCTATTCTTGGCAGGAGCTTCCGCCCATGGCCCGAGGATGTCATCGGCTCGATCGTCTTGGCTTGCCCTCCCTCCGCACACGCCGCCTCCTCGCGACGCCAGGCCTGCGAGATTGGAGGATCGCCTAGAGCGCTAGCGTACGAGGCGTGGACCGCGCCCGCCTCGACTAGAGCGTCACTCTGCCCACTCCGAGCACACATGACGACGACGACGAAGAACCACCCCGACTACAGCACCACCAAGCGCTACAATGACCTCGTGGAACCGCTCCAAAGAAACGACGACGAACACACTTCCTCGAGCGTCCGCGAGGTATCACTCATGTATCTTTTCTTTTCCCTAACTATGGGCGTGGACGAGTGGGATCCAAGTGTAATTGGGATATATATACTCAATCCACGCCCACAAACATTGAAAAACACTACACTTTATAAATAAAAACCCCCTGGGTGGCATCCAGGGCACGGTTGGATTGGACTACGAGCACAACCCTAGGGTTGGATGTACCTGGCACCATGATTTTTGCCAAAAAAAAAAAGAATATGTTCAACTGATGAACATAGAACGAGATAGGGAATGTGTGATTGTTGTGCCAGCCACATATATTTCCATCACTTGTAATAAGCTTGCACCTCTCTTTCCTCCAGTTACTTCATCTTTGTCATATATATATATATATATTGCTCTACATTTTGTTGTGCGGGTCTCTCTCTATCTTTTCTCTTTGTGATCTCTGACTATGCCCATATCTTCTCTATATTTCTTTTGTTTTAATTTATCTTAATATTTTCTTATTTTAATATCTGTATCTTTATTTAACTCTCGCTATCCATCTCCATTCATATATTTTAACTCCTTTTGTGTGAGGCCTCTATTAACAATAAAATATCATATTACTATTTTTTACTTATATATTTTGTAATAAACCCTGTTTTGGTTCTTAGGGGTACAAAAGAAAATGATCAGAAAACCAATAGATATATTGTGAAAGTACAGGAAATTGAATTTAGATACTTATTTTTATCGATCATTAAATATAAAATAATTTTAATAATCTCCTATACTCATTATGAAATAAGGATTATCTAATGTCACACCATTGCATAAACTTAATATATGTGTACTCTAAGTGACTTCAATATTTTATTTTCTGAACATATCTCTTGGAATTCAACTGGTCAATCCCTCTAGTAACACATTTGAAGTCGATAAATTCAGGCTGAACTTTAGTTGAGAACGAATAATTAGAAGTGATTATGAAGGTGAATATGAGACTTTTTACATGAATGTTTATGTAATAATCAGTAGTTCATATCCATGATGACAGCTATCAACTTCCTTCGTGTGGATGAAAATTTTTGTTCTCACGACGAAGTTGATCATCCATTGATCAATATGATTTAACATAACACACTTTAACATTAGTAAATGATAATGTAAGTCTTTTTCCATATATTCATGCAATTGTAACATTTAAAATAAAAATTTTATTTACGCATGGCAGGTAAGTCAATGAAACTCATTAAATGCCCAAGTACATTCCTACTGCTCATAATGTTATCATATTTTTATAGATGCATCATGAATCCTTAGACGTAAACTAATTTGGTTGAACTTGTAACACTTAAAACTATTTATAATATTTAAGTCAACTCATAGCGTCATCTTTACATCAAAGTAATACTCATGCAGTTATGTTATCAATAGTAATTCCACTAGAACTGTTCTCATTGTTTCTATAAATCAATATTTAAACTCATAATTCCATAGTTCTCAATCACATAATCTTTAATTTCACTAATGAAATCAATATCCATAATTAATGTCCCACATTATGTTGAAACAATAATCATTATTTACTTATTTCACTAATTAACAAACTCCCCATTTTCTTTTAGTATTTTCTAACTAATGGAGGGACCATTATGGGTCATCCGATCATCAGTAGGTAGGCCATGGTGTATGAATCTCCAAAGGAAGAACGAGATGCGGGTGATAATTGCTGGGTGCCAAATGCGTCAACCCCAAGCCTGCATAGGAAATCTCTATTGGAAGTTATTCCAAGAGGAACAACAAGAGAAACTCTCATGCATGCATGGGTGTCCAGATAGGATGGAAAGGGGAGGTCCCTATATGAGTGGCCATAGCCATTGGTAAGAAATCTAAGGAAAGTCCAGGTTGCTCCCATAGGAATCTCGTGTTTCCCATTAGCAGCTGGGCCATTATCAACTGGAGTCGGTTGTGTGGAAAAGTAGGGTGGTGAACTACGGCTTTATCCATAAGCAAAGTATAGTACCAAACACTAATTGTGCCATGGTCTACAAGCCATTGGGTCTCTGTGGATATCTCTAGCTAGTGGTGTTGACAAGTACACCACCATTTGGGGCCTTTTATATCAGACTCCCTAGGAGCCCACCCACAATACTTGGCTAATATCTTAATCTAGTCTTATTTTAATATTTATCTATATATCTCTTTATCTTACTCTCTCTATCCATCTCCATTAATTTGAGTTTTAAGATCCTCTAGTAAAAGGCCTATATAGACAATAATATATTTATTATATGGCAACTATTTTTAAAAATATTTTACAAAAAGTCCTTGCTTTGGTTTTCAAGGGAACATAAGAAAAATGATATGAAAACTATTCGATATTTTGTGAAAATATAAGAAATTGAATTTGGATACCTCCGAAAATATAAGAAATTTGGATCACTACATATAAATTTTATAATTTCAATACTATCTGATACTCATCTATACAACTATAATTGGAATACATTTGCGCTTCTGGCCTCTGATTGGCTGACAAAATAGAATGAGAGAAGAGATAGAGGGAGAGAGGAGAGAGAATGAGAGAGAAGAGAGAGAGGGAGAGAGGAGAGAGAATGAGAGAGAGGGAGAGAGGAGAGAGAGTGAGAGAGAAGAGGGAGAGGGAGAGAGGGAGAGAGGAGAGAGAGAGGGAGAGAGGAGAGAGAGTGAGAGAGAAGAGAGAGAGTGAGAGTGCCTCCTCCCCGCTACCCCGCCCTCCTCCCTCGGCCTCCCTTGCCCCCCTCCCCGCCGTCGGGCCGCCCTCCTCCCCCGGCCTCCTGCGCCCCCTCTCTGCCGCCGCCCCGCCCCTCCCCCGGCCGCCCGCTTCCTCCTCGCCGCCACCCCCTTCCCCGCAGCCCGCGCCCCCTCTTCCTTCTCGCCCCCGCCCCCGGGCGGGGGTCGAGCCCTTCTGGACGTTTCTGGACGCTGATTGGCTGACAAATCGGCGAATGGATGGTGCTGGCGAAGAAGAAGCAGAAGCAGCAGCTCAGATCTCTGCTGATGATCTCCGTGGAGGCCACGGAATCGCAAAATCAGTCCGCTCGATCTGATTCTGGCGATCATGGCGTTGATCAGCAGTTGCGGAATCTGAAGAGCTTCTGATCTTGAAGAATCGCCGAGAAAATCGGCCGTCTAGAAGAGCCGCAAAGAATAAGAAGACGAAGAACGACAACGGAGAAGCTTCCGCCTCTCCCGACATCTCCAAGAAGAGGAAGAAAGGCGACGACGCGGAGAAGAAGAACAGGAAGAACAGGAAGAAGACGAACGCGAAGAGCGAAGCAGAGGAAGAGATTTCTACGATCGAGGAGAGGTGAGAACCGAGCGAGAAGAGGGATGAATCTTCTCTTCCGTGGTTTGATCCGCTTGAAATCTGCACAGACGAAGACGCGGGCAAGAAGGTATACGTCTGGGGAATTCCGTACTACTCGACGGAAGACGATAGACGGAGCTTCTTCCAGGGCTGCGGGACTGTGACCGAGCTCGACGGCATGATCTTCCCTGGGAGCGGCAAATTCAGAGGAATCGCCATTGTTTCCTTCAAGGTCTGCCTTCTCTCCATTTCATAGTTTATGAATTCATCTCCGTAGACTGAGATTTTCACATGGTTTGAGCGCAGATGAAAGCAGCCGCGAAGAGGGCCCTGGCGCTCGATGGCTCTTACAGGTATGATCAAATTTGCTGATATTTATCTGCTTTGATCAAAATTCGCTGACATTTTTCTACTTTGATCTAAATTCGCTGAGATTTATCTACTTTGATCTAAATTCCCTGAGACGTATCTACTTTGATCTAAACTCGCTGGGATTCATCTACTTTCACCAAAATTCGCTGAGATTTATCTACCTTGGTCTAAATTCGCTGAGATTTATCTATTTTGATCAAAATTCGCTGATATTTATTTACTTTGATCCAAATTCGCTGCGATTTATCTGCTTTGATCCAAATTAGCTGATTTATCTACTTTGATCTGAATTCGCTGAGACTTATCTACTGTCCCCAAAAAATTCACTGGGATTTATCTACTTTGATCAAAATTAGTTGAGATTTATCTACTTTGGTCTAAATTCGCTGAGATTTATCTATTTTGATCGAAATTTGCTAATATTTATCTACTTTGACCAAAATTCGCTGCCATTTATCTACTTTGATCCAAATTGGCTGATTTATATACTCGGATACAAAATCGCTGAGATTTATCGACTGTCCCCAAAAAATTTGCTGGGATTTATCTTCTTTGGTCTAAATTCACTGAGATTTACCTATTTTGATCAATGTTCGCTGATATTTATCTATTTTGATCAAAATTCGCTGCAATTTATCTACTTTGATCCAAATTAGCTGATGTATCTAATTTGATCCAAATTCGCTGAGGGTTATCTACTGTCCCCAAATAATTTACCAGACGGTTAGGGTTGATATTGACCGGTTTGTGGAGCCTTTGACAGCAGCTTACCAGTTCATTTTCCAACGGAAGAGATCAAAGTTAGGCATGAAGTTCATGTCATGAGATTCTTATTGGAATTGTCCGCAGTTGTGGGGATTGAAAAATTATGTATTTTTATGGAAGGAATAAACCTGAAGGTGCTATTGTTAGCCAAAATGGAACAGCGCGCTTTTGATTATTGGGTTCTGTAGGGAAGAAGATTTCTCCACCCTTAATAAAAGAAATCACACAATTTTTTTGCATAACATTTGCATATTTCTTGCAATCTTCTTTGTCATTTTACCCTCGAACTTTGAACTTGGATCATTTCTGCTCAAATAAGTATCAGGCTAACATGAATCATAAGCAAAATGGAAGATGAGATAGTTTAATTCGCGAAACCCATGTATATTGAGTGGTTGTTTGCGGAGGTGAAGGTCGTGGTGGGAGGGGAGGGGGTGCATATGTTTACAAATGCTCACTCCCCGGCGACAACATCGCGGTGAAGGACCTGAAGCGTGGGTTCGTGGCGTCGAACTCAAAGGACAACCCGGCAAAGGAGGCGGCGAGCTTCACCTTGCAGGTTATCATCATGAACCACCCAGGGCAGTTTGGCAATGGGTACGCGCTGGTGCTGGACTGCCACACTTCACACATCGCCGTAAAGTTCAAAACTCTATAGCGGTATCCATTGATTTCAAGACCCCATTAAAATGGAGAAGGTACTGTGAACAACCTCATTAAGACAGAAAGCTTTTGAGAACTCTGTCCATATAATATCTGGACGCTGTAGAGGCGAATTTCGGAGAAATCAATACAGATATTATTAAGGACAATTTCGAATAGAAATTGGATCAGCGAACTCTTGGATCAGAGGATTCTATCGAACTCTTGGTTTAAGAAATGTTGGGTACTGATCCAGCATACGTTGTCTAATTTTTGTGACTTCCTTTTGAATCTATTTTCTAAAAATGAATCTATTTTTGAATTTAATTTCTGTTGACTTTTGAATCTATTTACTGAAATTAATGTCTGTTGAATATATTTTCTGCTGAAAATGTATTTCAGTGAAATTTTGAATTTATTTTAATGAAATTAATGAATTTTGAATCTATTTTCTGCTGAAAATGAATCAACGGCAGATGAATTTCAAATTTTGAATCTATTTTTGAAAAACAATGTATTTTCTGCTGAAAATGGATCAACGGTAGATGCTGAAGAAATTGGTGCATTGAGCGAACTGTCTAACACAAGTGCTTGGGAAAGGAGAAGGACAAAGAAAAAGACTACAATTCAAAAAATGGTTCTCATTTTGATGTAGCTTTATCTGCTTAGGATTACAAAAAGGCCAACACCGTACCCAAAAAACTTTGTACATGGAATAGTCCGCCTCTCTTTTTCCGTTTGAGCCCACTCAATACCAAAAAGCAGGTATGGAGCCTTTCTAAATACTGCGATACAATAACTTGAAATCTACGGAAATCTAAGGAAATCAAATATCTTTAATCCAATACACAATCGATTTCTGATTTTCGAGTGCAGATTTCCATAGATTTCTAAGTCTTCATTAATTCTTTAGGGCAAAGATCCAAAAAATCAACATCATCATCATGGCTGTCGTCGGGGCAAAAGTTCCACCCCGTGAAAGAGGACCGGTCCGAGGAATTCTTCAGAGATGACAAGCCGACAGATGGTGGTAATCAACTCCTCCTCATGAATTCCCGCCCCTCCTCTCTCTCTCTCTCTATAAAATCTCATATTTCCCTACCAGGGCGCCATCTCTGTTTGCTTCTTCCTTCATAAAAAGATCTCCTACTTCGTCCGCTGCCATCTGTCGTACGGCGGGGCCGCCAGAGACAAGCGGGGGTGCAACCGCATCGCCGCCAAGACACTGCATACATCTTGACATTTAAGTATCCAGATCCTCTCTCGCCCCGCCTTCCTCCACCGACAGCCAAGGAAAATCCACAAGCTTTAGTTCTCTTTGGTTTGTCAAACTGACTGAAGATGGGATTTTTTTCTTCTCTCCCAGGATGAGAACGACCCTGCTTTCTCTCTTCTCTCTCTATAGAGGTTTATCCTTATTGTTGATTTTTTAAGTTTTCCAAAATCTGGCTATGATTTATTGTTAACAATTGTGATTTAAACAATTCGAGATACTGATTTATGATTTGAAGAATAACTGATGCCCAAAACCCGCTTTGAAAAAAATAAAAAAATGGCCATGCTTTCTCTCTCTTCCCCAAGCGTTCAGAGGTATCAAAAACGCCAAGCGAGCATTGCGAGTGGGCCCCACTAGTCATAAAATATGTATATTTAACGTCGAACTGTTACATGAACTTAGTATATGTGTACTCAAAGTGTAATAACTATCAACATTCTGTTTTTATTTCTTATATAATGAATGTATTTCTTGTAATTCGACTGGTCAATCCTTCAAGTAGTGCATTTGAAGTTTTAAAAAAAGTGTCGAAGAACATTTGGACTGAACTTTAGTTGAGAACATATAATTATAAGTGATAATGAATGTGAATTTGAGACATATCTTAAATTTTTACATGAATGTTTTGTAATTAATCACTAGTTTTCATCCATGACAGCAGCTGTCGACTTCTCTCTTGTGGATGATAATTTTTTTTCTCACGATCAAGTCGATCATCTATTGGTCAATATGATCTAACATAATATACTTTAATATCCATGCAATTGTAACATTACAATAACAATACTTTATACACATAGCAGGTAAGTTTATTAAACTAAGAAAACCCAAGTGCATTCCAAATGCTCATACTTTTCTCAAATTGTTTATAGACGTATCATGAATCCATATCCGTCGATTATTTTGGTTGAACTTTGAAACGCTTAAAACTGTTGTAGCTTTGAGTCAATTTATAACTTCTTCTTTAATCGAAGTAATACTTATACCGTTATGTTATTAACAGTAGTTTTTCTAGAATAATTCTCATTGTTTCCAGAATGCAATACTTAAACTCGTGATTCCATAGCTCTCAATTCCATAGTTCTCAATCATGCAATCTTAAATTTCATTGATTTACAGCCCTATAAATACCAGTCTTCACTAATGAAATCAATATCCATAATTAGTATCCCACGTAATGTTAAAACAATAATCATTATTTACTTATTTCATTAAATAGTAAACTCCCCTTTTTCTTTTAGTATTTTTCTGACGCATAATACACTTAATTAAACCTTTTTCGTCATTCCAGTTCTTAATTAAACATCATTAAATACTCTTAAATTCGTATTAAACAAATCGTTCTTCCAATTTAGACGAGTCTACCGCGAGCGCGTTCATACCACAAGAAGAATGCCAGCGCAAAGACGAAGCTCGAGGTTCGATTTTATCGAAGAATGTCTCAATCTTCGCTCCATGATTCTTTCCAAACTTCGTTCTCACCGATCTTGAGGATTCTTCAATGGCGGGGGCAACCAGCCACTGTCAAGCCTGCTCTTGTGGCCTTCCCCAGCGATTAATTTCGAGCCGACGGCAGCCTCTTCTGCCATTACAGCGATCTCAGTCAGCTCGAGTTTATCCCCGTTCAACCATGGTGACAGGAGCCGTTCCACAGTCTTCTTTTTTCCACGCTATTTCTTCTCTGGCAGAGTCGGGTTCCATGGAAGAAGCTCTAAATCTGTTCGAAACCGTCACAAAACCTGAGACCTTTCTCTGGAATGCCATGATCAGAGGGTACGCGCTGTGCGGGCGCTACACGGATGCCATGAATCTTTATGGCACAATGCAGCGATTGAACGTCCAAGCTGACAAATTCACTTACACTTTTGTCATCAAATCCTGCTCTGCCTCGGAAGGGTTGATGTTTCATGGAAGGTTGATTAAACTTGGACTGCAAGCTGATGTATACATCTCCAATTCTCTCATTGCCATGTACTCAGAATTGGAGAAGATAGACTGCGCTGAGAAACTGTTCGATGAAATGCCGCTAAGGGACTTGGTTTCTTGGAACTCCATGATTGATGGGTATCTTACTTGTCATGAATTGGGTAAAGCTCTTTCCTGCTTTCAGACCTTGTGCCAGAGGTCTTCTTCTCTGAAACCTGACAGGATTAGCATCTTACTCGCTCTCCAAGCCTGCTCCAAGAAATCTCTCTGGAAACAAGGGGCAGAGATCCACTGCTACGCCCTTAGACATGGGTTTGGTTCAGACTGCAGGGTCTGCACGTCGTTGATGGACTTGTACTGCAAGTCTGGGAGCATGAACTCTGCAGAAATACTGTTTAAATCTAAGTTTCCTAAGACTGTGGTTACCTGGAATGTTCTAATCGATGGTTATACATCAAACGATCAACCGCATGATGCGCTCTCTTGTGTGGTTCGCATGCAAATTGAGGATAAGATGAAGCCTGATGCAGTTACTATGGTGAGTCTTCTGGTTGCATGCTCTTTGCATGGTATCTTGGTGAACGGGAAGAGCATTCACGGAGCAGCTTTAAGAAGATGGTTTCTGCCTCATCTTGTTCTGGAAACATCATTGGTGGACATGTATGGAAGATGTAGAGACTTGAAATCTGCAAAGAAGGTGTTTACATCCATGGGTGAGAAGAACTTAGTTTCCTGGAACGCCATGATAAATTCCTATGTGCACAATGAGAAGATACAGGAAGTCATAGAACTTTTCCGAGATCTTATGAAAACTGGGTTGAAGCCAGATTCATACACGTTATCGAGCATTGTTTCTGCCTTCTCTTCACTTGGGTTGCTGTGGCAAGCAAAGCAAATCCATGCCTACACCATGAAATCTGGGTACAGCTTGAACGCCTTAATCTCTCTGTATGCCAAGTGTGGAGATCTTCGGACCTCGCAATTGATCTTCGAAGAGATGAAGGACAAAGACATTGTCTCGTGGAATTCGATCATCATGGCCTGTGCAATCCACGGGGATGGTGCCTCAGCAATTCAGCTTTTCTCCAGGATGCAGAGAAAGGGGCAGATTCCAAATGGAAGCACATTTGTTTCATTACTGTCGGCTTGCAGCATCTCTGGCTTGACCCGTGATGGCTGGAACTTCTTCAACGTGATGCAAGAACAGTTCTTGCTAGTTCCTCAGGTAGAGCACTATGGATGCATGGTTGACCTCATTGGAAGAAGTGGGGACTTGGATCATGTGTTAAGCTTCATAGAGAAGATGCCATTGGCTCCCACAGGCAGAATTTGGGGATCTGTTTTGTCTGCAGCCAGGGAAAACAAGAGAGTAGATGTTGCAGAAGCTGCTGCAGAGAAAATTTTCCTCTTGAATCATGACAACACTGGCTGTTATGTTATTCTCCACAGTCTTTATCTTGATCTTGGAAAATTTGATCGGGCGGCTGAGATAAGATCATTGATGGAAAAGCAGGGCTTAGCAAGGACGATGCCAAGGAGTGTGGTCGAGCTCGGCAGCAAAGCTTACAGCTTCATTAATGGTGATAGGTCTAATTTCATGGCACGCTTGACCCATGAAGTATCTGACCTCCTTTCCAAGAAGATCGAAGAAGGAGAAGGTGGAGAGGTTGCTGTCACATCCATGGCTTCGTTTAGTTTGAAAGAAGCTTTGCAGAGGAAGAAGACCAGCCCTTGTCAACACAGCGTGAGACTGGCTGTCTGCTTTAGTTTAATTTCCTCACCACCTGGAACAACAGTCCTGGTTAAGAAGAATGTGAGGATCTGTAGTGACTGTCATGTGGCGTTACAGAGGATGTCTAAAGTATGCCAGCGGCACATTATAGTGGGAGATTCAAGAATCTATCATCACTTTAAAGAGGGCTCTTGTTCTTGCGGCGGATACTGGTAATCTATGCCGTCTTTATGGAGTTTTGCTCCAATGTTCTGGTCACTTTTCTTTTGTAATTATTGATAAAGAGGTCATTCTTTTTGTAATTATAAAGATTTTTGGCTGAAGCACAACACATGTTGAAAGGTTCTGGCTGATTAGTTGAACTACTAGTGGCTTGAGGGGATGGCAAAATGTAAAACTTCAAGAGATTTATCGTCTACCAGGTGATATTATGCATTCAATTGCCAATCAATACTTCCTCCATAAAGTCTTGGGTTCCTGCTCTCTAGTTCATGTTCTTGCTCCTGCAACTGCGAGGGAATCTACATGGAGAATCTTGGGAACTCTACTGTAGGGTTCTCAGACGATTCGTCAGCATCATCCGTAGATGGCTTGGATGAGTGACAACGATGATTGCAGATTCAACAAGTGGATGACTGTGGTGATAAAATACCCTATCTTAACTTAATATGTATGGCGATGAAGATGACATCTCTTAGAACCTGATTCTATTGATGGTTTAATAAACAACCAAAGGACAACAATGGCAGTACTGCTGAAAATTTGTCTTCTCATCGACTCATGATTGTTTATGCAGAACCCTACTCCAGAATGCAGATTGATGTGATTCTCCATCGATTGACGCCTACTTGATCATCTATTTTGGACAGTTTATTTCAATTATAAAAGTTTGTAATTAAATCCTCAAATAAGATGGCATCACCATAGAGAAAGAACAAGTACAAAAGTGATGGTGGATCATACTCCAAAATTGAAAAAGATTTGAATTTGCTCAAAAGCTTCTAATTTTTTGTGCTATGTCATTGAGGTGTTGTGGAAGAAAAAGAGAGGAATGAGATAAACACTAGTAAAAAATGTCATGAAGAGAGAAAGATAAAATGATATCAAATATGTATAATATATAATTTTTCAGGGTCTATCGAACAGAAGGGTTACATTGAAAAAGATGACACCTTTCGACGACCCTATAATTTAAATTGTGTTATTTGGGTCCCCCTGGTTACAGTGCACAATCTTCAGTGACATGGACGATTGTCGTCCCATCCCATGTCCCATTTTTTCGAGGTCCTCCCAAACTGTCCAATCCTAGAACAGTCCATCTAGGAATTTAAATAGCCCAGAAGCCCATTTTTTTAGGCCCATTGGCAACTAGTGGTCTAACAAGGAGATTCTTGTAGAGGTGATAGGATATACAAAAAAGTACTTCTAGCCTCTCAAAATTCTCTAACAGATTTTTTCTTACAAATTTTCTCGGACATGATCCACTCACAGATTTATCTCTAACAAAAGCCTTAAACACATGCTTTTTTGTGCCAAGATCTGCAGAATATCTCTGTTTTAACTTGTCAAAGTTGTAGATCTTCTATTTTGTCCCATCAAGATCTTCTTGAGCCACACAATTATCGTGACAACTTCTACAGGCTCCAGAATCTGCAGAATAACTCTGCTCAGGCATGTTAGGCTACTTGTCCTCTGTTTTAACTTGTCAGATTTGTTTTTCTCAATATTTTGAGTTGTCCTTTCATAGGTACTATATTTATGGTCGACCCTGGACTTTTGTGGCTATTATTATATAAGGCTCCCAATGTACCCATGAAGGATATTATTGAAGGCTATTATTATGTTGAAAGTCTTGTTTCTCCCCTTTGAGTGTTCTCTTTACTAGAGAGTGCTTTAGTGTTTGTGGATTCAATCACAATCCCTTGTGGACTCAAGGGTTAGAGAAATTAATTCTGTCTATTCAGGCGTTGGTTGCTTCAAGTAAGGCAAGGCTTGTATACTCCAGTCATGTTCATACACTGTTCATGTACTAAGGCTACGTCAGAACTATCTAGTTGAGAAACACACCCCTGAAGACTTGATTTTGTATGACATTCGGAATGGAAAAAATATAGATTTCAATCCATAGAAATTTCAAAATTTGATAAAAAATCATAAAATAAAATTTTATTACATTCATCTTGCCTCTTGTCCAACGCCAACGGACTAGATAGTTTTTTCATCCCAAAATGAAAAACCATCCCAACTTCCATCCCGAAAACGAATTTTTGTCTTGGCCAAGGTCCGAGGCCTTGGATGGGATGGTTTTTCATCCCACAATGAAAAAAACCATATGTACGTGCCTATGCAATACCCGTGGTCTTTCTCCCTCCACACCTCCATTTCTTCGTGGAGAACTATTGGGGTGAATAGAGAGGGAATAATGGTTTAATTGGGGAAGAGATTTTGATGAGTTCTTGTAGCACGATTTCAAAGAAGAAATCATCTTCATTAAGAGGGTTGCCCAAGACGGTCAAAGACGCCACATCTATGTTGAGCTAATATCTTTAGAATTTTACAAAAAATATTAAATGAATATCGAACAATTTACTTTCGGTATGATCTTTGGAACTAAACTTGCCTAACTGGTCCACCCTCAACTGGGGGACCTACGTTTCCAGTTATAGTGCAAAGACGTGGACAGGACGGTTTTATCGTCCCAGGATGAAAAAATATTCCGTCTGCAAGGTTGGATGAGAACCGGGATGGAAATTTGTCCCACGACGAACGGACAGGATGGTTTTCATATCGTTGGACAAAAAAACCATTCCATCCGGAGGCCTCGGTCGATTGACGGTAAGGGATGGACGAAAATCCATCCCTTTTTCTTCCGACGGTTGAGATCTTGCCACATGGCATCGCTAAATCAATTCCTTGACATTTTGCATCAAAGTCCCACTTTTTTCGCGCGCCCAAACGGACGCCTCCAAAAATACATACTAGTAGGGCCCCGCTCGCAATGCTCACATTAGATAATTTTTTGTGCCTTTGTGCAGGGCGCGGGAGGCTGGGGGAGGAGGGGGGGACGGCGGCAGGGAGGCGGATCTCTCTCTCTTTCTCTCTCTTCTCTCTCACTCTCTTGTCAGCCAATCAGTTTCCATAAGGGTACACAAATTTCACACATCACACTGCACAGAATATTCGCACACAGCACTGCGCACTGCACACGGGTCTGTGCGGTGCGGTTATGTGCGCACGCCGCAGCCCCGCCCTCCCCGGGCCGCCCATGCCCCCTCCCAGCCGCCGGCCCGGCCCTCCCCTGACCGCCCGCGCCCCCTCCCCGGCCGCCCGCACCCCCTCCCGGCCGCCGCGCCGCCTTGCCGCCCTCTCTCGCTGACGACTGCCCCCCTCTCCGCTTCCCTGGGCGCGGCCCCACCGGCTCGACCTCCGCCTGGCTCAAGCGGCGACGGGGAGGGGGCGAGGGGGGAGGGGAAGGGGGTGGCGGCGGGAAGGAAACGGGCGGCAGGGGGAGGGGCGGGGCGGCGGCAGGGAGGGGCCATGGGAGGCCAGCGAGGAGGGCGGGGCGGCAGTGGGGAGGGGGCTCTCTCCCTCTCTCTCTTCTCACTCACTCTTTTGTCAGCCATTCTGAGGCCAGAAGCACACATGTATTCCTATGATAGTAGTATATAGATGTCCCTCCACTTTCTCTCTCCTCCATATTTCCAAAAAAACTCAGAAAAATCCATATTAATTCAATCTGACCTTGAGACTATTTATATTGGATGTCTCATCCGGCACGAGGAACAGGACGGTTTTTCTCCTCCCAGGACGAAACTGGCAAAGTCGGGATCCGGACGTGATGACTTTTTCATCCTGGGACGAAAAAAATGTCCTGTCCGCGTCCCTGCACTGATTCCAGACGTCGGACAGGACAATCTTCGTTCCGTCTCGTTCATCGTCCACGTCCCGGACGATCCGGAACTATATTCCCAGTTAGGTCAGTCTTCGCTCCTAATTGTCCAAACTTACCAGTGTTAGTAGATATATAATCTAATCTCTCATCCTCAACCAGATTAGAGATTTTCTAGATTGTTTAGTATATTCTCTAGCTATATCGTTATCCTTAGTTTCCCGAGGAAGATAAGGACAGGGTGGGGGCCATGGAGTTTTCTACCTACTCTATTTTGTCTCTAATCACCGCGAAGTTGGTATAAAATCTACAAATCCTGCAAGATCCGGTGTCAAGATCTTCGAATTCTCCGATCGCGATCGTTTTTCCGCGGCCGCTAAATATCTCCAACCATGTGTTAGCTTCTCGAGTCCTCCGAAATCCGGTCGTTTGCATGGGATCTGGTTTGAACTTGTTCATAATTTGGAATCCTTTCGATTCGCTCTGTAACAGCGATGGAGAAATCGTCGTTCCGGAGGATCCTGACTTCTCTTCCCAAGCCCGGAGGAGGCGAGTACGGGAAGTATTACAGCCTTCCGGCTCTCGATGATTCCAGGATTGGTCTGTTACGGCCCCGGCGCGGTTTTTGTTTTTCAAAAATTGTTTGTTATGTCGTAGATCTGGGAACTTCTTAACGATGGAGCTGATCGTGATGCAGACAGGCTCCCGTACTCGATTAGGATACTGCTGGAATCGGCGATCAGGAACTGCGACGAATTCCAGGTGACCAGCCAGGACGTGGAGAAGATTATCGATTGGGAGAACACGTCTCCCAAATTTGTGGAGATTCCTTTCAAGCCAGCGCGCGTCCTCCTTCAGGTTCTACATCATTTGTCACAAAATAATAAGGTTTTCTGAACAATTCTCTCATTTTTTCTCTCTACCCCTCTCTCTATCAATATCATTCTCAGGACTTCACTGGCGTGCCAGCAGTGGTTGATCTCGCATCCATGAGGGACGCCATGAATAAGCTTGGGAGTGATCCCGCAAAGATAAACCCGCTGGTAAACCGAATTATCTCTTTTTATTTTGATCAGTGTCTGAAGTTTCCTTGAACTGTCAGTGTGACATGTGGAGACTGTTATCTTGAAATTTGCGGAGAAACCAACCAAATGAACATTTAATTTTATCTTCTATTTATGTGCTTCTTATTTTATTTTTTTTGCACTTAATTAGGAATTCTTAGAGAAGTGTGCGCCTAGATTGAGCGTATTCATTGAACTGAGCATACATCTTGAGTTTGTGATTTGTGTTTAAATGAAAACCTCTAAACTCTGCCGTTGGATGCAGGTTCCGGTGGATCTCGTGATCGATCACTCAGTGCAGGTTGATGTGGCTCGATCGGAGAACGCGTTGCAGGCTAACATGGAGCTTGAATTCCATCGCAACAAAGAGAGATTCGCTTTTCTCAAGTGGGGGTCCAACGCATTTCAGAATATGCTCGTGGTGCCACCTGGATCAGGAATTGTTCATCAGGTACTGGATTTCCTTTTTTTGCACAATTTCTTGTTTATCTATGCCATGGTAATTTATTTTTCTTTTTTTTCAGGTGAATTTAGAATATCTTGGCCGTGTTGTTTTTTGCAATGGTGGGCTGCTTTACCCAGATAGCGTGGTGGGCACTGATTCTCACACAACTATGATCGACGGGTTGGGTGTCGCTGGCTGGGGAGTTGGTGGCATAGAAGCCGAAGCTGCAATGCTTGGTCAGGTTGGCGATTTATTTAATTAGCTTAATCGGTAAATGTTATAAAACTGACATCAAAGTAACATAAAGTCGAATATGTTTAGTCCTCTAAAACCACTACACTTGTTGGAATTCAGTACGTTCCAAAAAGTACATTTAAATATTTAGTATCTTATACTTTGGTTTTAACTGAACATTAGGTTTCTTTTGTCTCTATATAGCCGATGAGCATGGTCTTGCCCGGAGTTGTTGGGTTTAAACTATTTGGGAAATTGAAGGATGGGGTGACAGCGACCGATCTGGTCTTGACAGTGACCCAGATTCTTCGTAAGCATGGGGTCGTTGGAAAATTTGTGGAATTTTATGGTACGTGAAAACTATAATATTGTTATGTTTTGTTAAACAAGGTTGTGGAGTACTTGAAAATGATCAGTCTTATTTCACTTTTTCAATAAATAGGTGATGGAATGAAAGAGCTCTCACTTGCGGACCGCGCAACCATTGCTAACATGTCCCCCGAGTATGGGGCCACAATGGGGTTCTTTCCTGTTGACCATGTGACTCTTCAGTACTTGAAACTAACGGGCAGAAGTGATGAGACAGTAAGAAGAATGATTTCCTGGTCTTTGTTTCTCACATTATGGAAACTATAATCGTTGATTGTTGGCGCACAATTCAGGTTTCAATGATTGAGGCTTACCTGAGAGCCAACAATTTATTTGTCGACTACAGCCAGGTAGGGATATAGCCTTGCCTTCAAACTAAGCATTCACGCATTTTTATAAGATCCCCATTCCCTGTCAGGGGTACTGCGGTCATCTGCATTCAGGGTAGTTTCCTCATTATACACGAGTATTTCCATGTTCATGGACTTGGTCTAACCCATGAAGTAATTCTTCCTCAGCCGCAAATCGACAGAGTCTATTCATCTTATCTCGAGCTAAATCTTGAGGAAGTCGAGCCCTGTATTTCAGGGCCCAAAAGGTAAAATAAGCCTCTTGCTAAATAGGTAAAGTAACATGCTTTCTTAAGTCAAAGTTTTCACCAGGCCTCATGACCGGGTCCCGCTGAAGGAAATGAAGAAGGATTGGCGTTCCTGCCTGGACAACAGAGTTGGTTTCAAGGTAGTGCATTTGTAATATTCACAGGGTGATTCATCACTTATGAAATTTTCGGGTTATTGTTACTTTCATAAATATTAAGTATGATATAAATTGGAAAAAAAAATATAATCTTCTGTATTTTAATAAATTGACGTTTCTCTGCTGACACAGAACTTTTCTGTAGGTTTCAAAGTTTTTTTTCAATTTTCTCAAAAGCCACATCATTAGACAAGATTGTGCATAGTTTCTCCTTCTAGTTGGCCATATTAGTACACTGCCTATGCTTTTATTGCACGACTACTGGACCTATGTATACCTTATGCTATATGAGGCTTCTGGGATGATCCACTTTGAGTAATTTTTGGAGAACTATGCTCGTAAATATTTTAAAGACTTAAAAAAAAAATCTTCTAGGGGTGGTGGAAAGAAAGTTATGTTACTGAATCGCTGCCATTTTTACCTGCAGGGGTTTGCAGTGCCAAAGGAGTCTCAAAACAAGGTGGTAGATTTTTCATTCAATGGGACCTCTGTGCAGATTAAACACGGTGATGTTGTCATAGCTGCAATCACTAGTTGCACAAACACGTCGAATCCCAATGTGATGCTGGGAGCTGCCTTAGTTGCCAAAAAGGCTTGTGAATTGGGTCTAGAGGCAAGAACACAACCAAAGCATACTTGTGCTTACATATTCAATCAACTATGTCATCTATTTAAGTCTATGCGTCCATTTTTTATTTGCAGGTAAAACCGTGGATAAAGACCAGTCTGGCGCCTGGTTCTGGGGTGGTGACACAATACCTGGAAAGAAGGTGTGTTGGAAGGAAAAAGGACTATCATGATGCTATGTTTTATTAAACAGGGTTGTGAAGGACTTGAGAATTATTTGTCTTAATTAACGTTTATAATATCCCTCCCATGTTCGTAGCTTTTAAAATGTCTCTAAGGCGTTAAAAAATTCCTTTACCCTATTTCCTCAAACTTTTTTCTCACCGCCATACCATTGTTACAAATCAGTCATTCTTTCAAACCTCCCAGCCCCCCTCAATTTATCCTCTCCTTTATGTCGATGATATCATTTTTCTCAGTCTGCTTAGCCTCTAGTTTGTCCTGTGCAGTGGCCTGCAGAAGTATCTGAATCAGCTTGGATTCCACGTTGTGGGTTATGGCTGCACAACATGCATAGGGAACTCGGGGGATATTCATGAATCGGTTGCAGCTGCAATCTCTGAAAATGGTAACCTTACTTTTAATGCAACACGTACAAAGTTAGGATGTTCAACTCAGACAAATGCTGCTTTTGGCAGATATAGTTGCTGCTGCAGTATTGTCAGGCAACCGAAACTTTGAGGGTCGTGTGCATCCTCTGACGAGGGCTAACTACCTCGCTTCACCGCCATTGGTGGTGGCTTATGCTATTGCGGGAACGGTATGAGCTAACTATTGGCTGACTTCTGAGATACTGAAACAGTAGGGTTGGCAGACGATGATGCATTTGTCGTTGTCATGTTATCATCGTCCTAAGTGTCGTAGTCATTGTCATCCATTGGCGGCTTGGACGAAATGATGATGATGAAACCATCATGGACAATTGGATGATGATGATGACGGTACCGTCTCTGTGGACTCATTGTTTTCATAGTGAGGTAGAGCTCGGGTCAGCGGGTGATGGCTTGTGCATTACTGTCATCATTATCCATGTCTGGGTTTGGATAAATGATGACAATGTAATTGTCATTAATAGTTGGATCGACTAGGACGATGACAATGACAAATCTAGGAAACCAGATGATGATTATAAATCATCATTCATTCACGTAACATCCTCATCGATGCTCAACTTAGGTTGACAGAGGATGTCAGATTCGTCATCATCCCGAAAATCATGTCATCCGCATCAACATCCATGTTTGGGCTTGGACCAATGGTAATGACGATGGCGATTCACCATCAACAATGGATAGCGAAGACATCATCATCATCGTTCACTAATCACAATCATAATTGACTCTGAACCCCTATTGAACACCAAATATTGAACCACAATATGCTGAAATATGTGACAATTAAACGCCCCTGCAGGTGGATATCGACTTTGCGACGGAGCCTCTTGGCACCAGCAAGGATGGCAAAAAAGTTTTCTTCAATGAAATTTGGCCTTCCAACGAAGAGATTGCACAAGTGATGGCCCTTCCAATTATCAGAACCCTTCTGAAAAATCTCTCTGGAAATTTTCATTTACCTCAATTTTTTTTCTTCTTCTTTAGGTGGTGCTGTCTAGTGTTGTACCAGAGATGTTCAAGGGCACATATGAATCCATCACTAAGGGAAATCCCATGTGGAACAATCTCTCTGTCCCTGCTAGCTCTCTCTATTCCTGGGACCCTTCTTCCACATATATTCACGAGCCACCGTATTTTACGGAGATGACCATGTCCCCACCGGGCCCACACTGTGTGAATGACGCGTACTGCTTGCTCAACTTCGGAGACAGCATCACTACAGACCATATTTCCCCTGCTGGAAGCATCCACAAGGACAGCCCAGCGGCTAAGTTCTTGATGGACCGCGGCGTGGACAGAAGGGACTTCAATTCCTATGGCAGCAGACGAGGAAATGACGAGGTCATGGCCAGAGGAACCTTTGCTAATATCCGCATTGTCAATAAGCTCATGAAGGGCGAAGTCGGACCCAAGACGGTCCACATCCCTTCTGGAGAGAAGCTATATGTGTTTGATGCTGCCAAGGTATGTCCACCGACATTTCTTACCGATGATAAGTAGAATGATTTATTTCTTCCTGAAAATATTCTATACAATAATTTTCAACTGAAATGACAGAAGGAACCCGATATAGTTTTATGAAAGGACAAGCATTTCAATACAGATCCAAATCACAACAATATGTTTCTTTGGCCCTATTTTCTGTCAGCAGTTTTAGGATTTATGTTTGGTCATTGGTTTTTTCCTTTTCTATTAGCGAAGATGCTGGAGATCACCATAGATATGAGTCAATAGAAAGAAAGAAATATGTAGGCAGGGCATTGCCTGGGCCCCTCTCCCTGGGAGCTGCATAGCGTAGATGAAGAACCACACAATCTGGTTCTTGATCCCAACATTTGCTATTTATAGAGAAAGGAGAACCCTAAGTCGAGAACATAAAGGCTCATAAAAGCAACATAGTTGCTGAGTCGTCCCCGCTTTTAATCCTCCCAGTTTTTTTTACAAAAAAAAGACGCCCAGTCTTTTCCAACAAAACTGCGGATTGACCTAGTTTTATTATGCAGAAATACATGAGCGAAGGTCATGATACAATCATAATTGCTGGCGCCGAGTACGGAAGCGGAAGTTCTCGTGATTGGGCAGCAAAAGGGCCCATGTTGTTGGTACCTGATTTAATTCACCCGAGTTAAATATTTTTTTCAATTTATACTTTGAACTATTGTTAACCCAACTTTGCTGATGGCAGGGTGTAAAGGCAGTGATAGCGAAGAGCTTTGAGAGAATTCACCGTAGCAATCTGGTGGGGATGGGGATCATCCCCCTTTGCTTTAAGCCTGGGGAGGACGCAGAGGTCTTTGGGCTGACAGGCAACGAGCGGTATACGATTGATCTTCCAAACACCGTTGATATGATACGCCCCGGCCAGGATGTAACAGTGAGAACCAACTGTGGCAAGAACTTTGTCTGTACCGCGCGATTCGACACGGAGGCAAGCGCTCTTCTTGCCTTGTACTTGTCTATCCCTTTTCGACGATTTACGCATCTATGAACTGACTCTTATTTTTGCAGGTGGAGCTTGCATACTTCAACCACGGGGGCATTCTTCCCTATGTGATCAGGAACCTAATCAGTGCAAAGCATTAGATCAAAGGGCACCAAGGAAACAGGTAAGAATAAGTTGGCACACCTTTAAGATTTGGTGTCTCAATATAATCCTCTTAGAGGTTTTATTTGGATGTCCTGTCTGGGATTAGACCCATCTGAGAATGCTTCGATATGAGCAAGATTAGGTTTGAAGTCTTGAGACTGTCTAAACATTTCTCACCCGTGAATTTATTTCTTCACCACATAATGTTATATGAGAATCTGATGCCTCTCTCGCTGCGCAATCAAATAATTTCCCTACTAGAGCATTCAAACTAGATATCAAACAATCAGATTTTTGTAGAAGTGGTAAGAAAGGGGTGGACCCATGGAGAGCACATGAATTTTACTATTTGACATTGATTCTGATATGTTCCTGGTCGAGAATGTTATTGATCCTGGTGTATAACTGATAAGCCTAAAAACGCACGTAATTTTGTCGTTGATTTGACGTTTCGACTTATACAATTAAATTTATAATTTCCCTTAATCAATAAAGATAGAGCATATAGAGCAAGCAAGGGGTCGAACCACAGGGAGGCAACAAATAAAATTTTTTATTCAATTTCGATGAATTAATTCAAAGATGAATTAATTTTGCAATTAATAAATCTTAATTATGCTTAATAATATTCTTTAATTAATCAAAATTAAGTAAGACTTAATTTTGATTTTAAATATTTCGGTCAGAAAATTCAAGATAGGAATATTTTAATTTTAAGATCAGATTAATTCAGATTATTAATTTCCAAATGATTATAAAATTTTAAAATATTTTTTATGAATTAAAATTGAAAATTAAATAATCAAGAAAGGGATTTTTAAAATGGAGTTCAAGATGGATGAATTTTTGAATCAAATTTTATTTTTAGGTTTTTTATATATTAAATTAAATTCTTAAACAATACAAATCAAAATCTAGAGAGAGAAACTAGACAAATTGATCTAGAGAGAGAAAGTAAAGAATTTGGGGAAAAGATGAAATCTGACCCTAAATTAAAAATCCAATGAAGCAGAAATGTTTTAAATTAATGTTGAATTAAGGATAAAAAAATCAGATCTTGAATCCGAATCAAAATGAAGTGCTAATTTCATTCAAAACAAACTTCAAGGGCATGTACATTTCGCCCATGCCTTGGCGTTTTAGAATCGTTCAAGAAGATGATTGAAATACAAATCAGAAACTTACAAATTTGGGTGCAGAAGCAAGATCTGTCGACTTCAAGAACCCCTCCTGTGTCCTTCCTGGCCAAATGCTTGGGGAGAGCCTCCAAAAGTGATTTTCACCCATTTCCAGACCTCCATTTGAAGATCCAACCGGCTGTATAGTAGATGGGGAAAAGACAAACCTACCCTCAAAATTTCAGCCCAATCGGACGTTTAGATCTAAAGATATCAAGGTTTTAGTGAGGATAAATCTGGACTGTTGGATCTTTTATCTCTCTTCAAAAATAAGCATTTTCTGATTGGCCGGCATTATTCTTTCTCGTTTTTCGCTGTCTCGGATTGCGTCCTGACACGTGATTGTCCGCGTCATCAGCGCGCAATCATTGGTGCATAATGCCCTTTTTTGGATGGTTGAGAGAATGCCACGCCGCCTTGTCACAATAAAAAAAGTAAACGAATATATATATAACATATATATTTCTCGTCGAGCAGCAATGTTTGACCAGTCTTACAATAAAAAAGCGGTGAGCTTACCGTTTTAATTTTTTTATTATTTTACGGCGTCGATTTTCCGCGTTCACGCGGAAATCGACACCGTAAAGTGTCGATTCCTAAAAGAAATGTCGGTTAGCGCGTGCATTGCACGCGCTAAAGACTATAAATATATATAAAAACTATTCGTCGCCTTGCGCACCACATAGGTTAATTATGAGCTATGATCGGGTCGTTATGGCATCGCGATTTGCGATGCCATAATGAGCCAATAATGCTCTCTCTCTCTCTCTCTATTCTTATTAAAATAAATACATCCATTATTCGCCCGAATTTTGGGCGAATGACGTGGATGCCCCTTGGTAAATATTTAAATATATTATAAATGCCAAATAAATTAAATATGTATTATTTAAATATGGAAAAATCACTTCTTGGCTATATAATGATCAAAAAATTATATAAAAAATATAGAAAAATTCCAGAAAAATTAGGAAAACCCTTACCAACCTTTAGCCAAATATTTAAGGCCCTGAAAAAAATATTTCTTCACTGAAATGAGGTTAAATTCCATATGAAAATGATAAAAAATCAGTAATAATAGTAAAATCAAAGTGTAAGTGATTTATCTTTATTTTTATATGATAACATGCAAATATAGTCATTAAAACACATAAATATAATGTAAAATTCACTAATTAATCAGGTTAATTTGCAAGTTATCATACCCCCCTACTTAAATCATTGCTAGTCCCTTAGCAATGTACCATTATTTCTTTAGATGACTTCTTCATCCATCAATCCTCATTCATCTGCATGAAGTGTTAGAATTATCAATAACATGCTCAAACGAAACTCTCCTCGACAATTTGGATTTCACCTTGTCAGGAATATGGGTGCCGTCCTCTTTGGTTCTAGGTATATCGTCCGCTTTGAATAAGAGTATCGTTTCTTGATTTAATGCTTTTCACCTTGTCAAGAATATCGTTTCTGTTTCCTTAGAGAATTTTATGAGCCACCAAGTTTTGAAGAATACCTTGCACTTGAGGAAAATTCTTATAGGAATCATAGAGATGATCCTAGGGAAAGCTTGAAGGGTCTTGAGGAAAGGAAAAGTGAATCTTTTGAAAAACCTAATTTTGAATTTCAGGATCCTCTAAATTTTCCTAGATATCAGAAGCCACAATCTCCTATAGCCATAAGTCCAGATATAAGTTCTTCTACCAATATTACGGATGTGAGTAGTAGCTCCCAAATTAATACCGCAACTACTAATATCCCTACTAGGTCAAGCTCTCCAAAAATCAATGACTCACCTATTAGTGCTCCATCCCTGATCATTCTCAACTAGCTCCGGTTGTCCAAATTATGATATCCATGATGTCTCAAATAAAAGATCATATGATGGAGTTCAATGAAAGAATTACAAAAATAAAAAATGACAAATGTCAAGGACCTATAGGAGACATAGTAAGAAAAGACAATAGTGGAGGATTAGTCCAATTAGGAGATAAAGTAGGAGAGCCAACACTCCAAAACCCTCAAATCACATTAGAAAAACCTTTAGGAAAAACTTCTAGGAGAAGGAACTTATATAAGAAGTCGTTGGAACAAAGAGAGTACAAAATTACATGTGAAATTGGAGGAACAAAATTCAAAAATGTCGTTATAGATCTTGGTTCCAATCTGA
Source organism: Wolffia australiana (assembly GCF_029677425.1). Taxonomy (NCBI): domain Eukaryota; kingdom Viridiplantae; phylum Streptophyta; class Magnoliopsida; order Alismatales; family Araceae; genus Wolffia; species Wolffia australiana. The sequence continues at coordinate 11,622,325 of NC_135842.1, forward strand.
ATATCATACCTTCTTCTATGTTTGTGAGACACCCTATAGGAAAGGTCATTCCCTCTTCTGATGTTGTTTGTTTTGATGATGGAGTTCAGATAGCTTCTAAAGAAAAAATCTCCAATATTTGCATTGATATAGAGGGGTTTCGTTTCAGATCTGATTTTGTGATCCTTGAAGGAAAATAAAACAAAACCCCCTTAGTTCTTGGTAGATCTTTCTTGAAAACAGCTAGAGCTATGATTGATATTGAGGAGGGAGAGGTAATCCTTAGAAAAGAAGATAATATTGTGTCCCTTAGTTTAGATATTTCTAATAGCAAAAGTGTACACTTTGAGGATTATATTCCTAAGGAAGAAACAGTGGTAGATGATTTATCTTCTCAACCTAGATCTTTTCCTAAAACGGTTGATTCATCATCATCATCCATTAGTCCACCTCAAAATTTCTGTAAACCATCGTGCATATCATCTCAAGTGGGATTTTTTGCTTTAAAAATAGTTAATCTCCACTTGAGAAATAATAGGAAAAAATTAAATGATCAAAATAATGAGATGCATGAAAGGTTAGAAAAGTTAAAAATGGAGAATGAATCATTGACTTAAAAGTTTGCTGCCTTGCTAAAGAAGGAAAATAGATGCATAAATGAAAGGAAGATTGCAGATTTTGACATAAGAAGGTAAGAATAAGTTGGCACCCCTTCAAGATTTGGTGTCTCAATATAATCCTCTTAGAAGTTTTATTTGGGTGTCCTTTCTGGGACTAGACCCATCTTAGAATGCTTCCTTATGAGCAAGATTAGGTTTGAAGTCATGAGACTTTCTAAATATTTCTCACTGGTGAATTTATTTCTTCACCTCATAATGTTATATGAGAATCTCGACCAGGAGCATATCAGAATCAATGTCAAATAGTAAAATTCATGTGCTCTCCATGGGTCCACCCCTTTCTTACCACTTCTACAACAATCTGATTGTTTGATATCTAGTTTGAATGCTCCAGTAGGGAGATTTTGATGCATTGACGAGCTGGCCCGAAGCTTGCTCGTATGTTGTGAGGACACTCATAAATTCCTTAATTGATTTTTTAGATCCATTGAGGAAGAGGATGGCATCATATGCAAATAAAGAGTGCGAGAGGATCGGGCAGCCCCTTTTTAAAAAATATGGTTTGATGAGGCCCTGGTCAATCACATATTTGAGCGATCAGCTGAAGACCTCTTCCATCAATATAAAAAGGGCAGGTGAGATAAGATCACCTTGCCGTAGACCTCTCGTGGCTGTGAAGAAGCCAGTGGAGTTTCCATCCATCAGGAGAGAGAAGTGGTTCTCTCTAATACAAGCATCGACACAATCAATGAATGTCATGGTGAACCCAAAGTGATATTCCCAGCATGCGGTATAGAATTCCGCTGAGAATCCATCCGGTCCTCGAGGCTTGTTCCTAGCCAAAGAAAAGACGACCTCCTTGATCTCTGCTTGAGTTGGAAGAGCTATTAGGAGGGCATTTTCTTGGTCGGACATTAGCGAGGGATAGAGGCGAGAAGGCCCCCACTCACAACAGTTCGTTGTGAGGATCGAAGCGAACGATAAAACTCCACTCTTGGTCCTGCTAGCTAGGTGGGGTCTTGATCATACATCTCATAGAGGGTCGTATAATTAGCACGGGCTCTTTGACGGATCAAGGCGTGAAAAAAACGTGTGTTTCTATCACCTTCTCGCAACCATTGGACATGCGATTTCTTGAGATAGAAGATCTCCTGACAATGCATAGCGTCCTCAAGTTGCTCTTGAAGTTGAAGCTGGTGCTCTCCCACGTTGTCTGTCCAAACATCTTGCAACTATCGATCGGCAACAGCTAGTTCCTTCTTAAGTGTTTCTACCGTTGCGTGGACACCGAAGACATTTTGATTCCACCATTTTAGGTGGAACTTGAGATTCCTTAGTCGATAACTGAAGTTCTCCATAGGTGATGTTGAGATCGTTCAATGCCAATGGTTGTGTACAAAATGATAAAAGTCGTTATGCTCTAAACACATGGTTTGGAAGCAAAATGGGGGACGACAGACTCAGGTACTCGAGTCTTGGAAAATGAGGATTGGTGAATGGTCCGAGTAACATCTCGGTAGGATCTCAATCGTGATGGTGCAATGCATCAGTGCAGTGCTCTTCGTAAAATGACAGTCAATCTGTTCATACATGCACACATCTGCTTGACGCCCATTACACCAAGTCCACTTTGACCCCCATGGTAGGAGGCTCCACAAGTGATGGTGCAATGCTTGCATAGCCCGTGACCTAGGTGGGTGGCCTCGCTGGCATTCTCTAACTGCTCGCATGCAATTGAAATCCCCAGCTAGAAACCAAGGGAGATCAACAAGCCTAGAGTGGGAATGGATATGTGAGGCGAGTTCCTCCTAGAAGGCCTCCCGTAGTAGGTGTCTATATAAGGCATAGACTATGATAAGTATGTAGAGCTTTGGGGAGTACGATACGTCAAAAGTGGCGTACTGGGTCCCTTCAACCAGTAGTTCCAATGAATAATTCCTCTTCCAAAAAAGTCAGAGCTTATTCGAAGAGTGACAATAAACATGATCCATTTCGAGTTTCCTCGCAATGGAGTGGGAGTTATTCGATATAGCTATCGGCTCAATAAGTCCAACTATTCCTAAGTTATACTTCTTGATTAGGGAGAGGAGATGTGATTGGGTTAGAGGGTTGTCGATCCCTCTACAATTACAAACAAGACTTGGAAGCATAAAGCTATCGGCTCGCATGACGTACCCTCGATCTAGTGTTATAGATGCGATGCGTGTAAGGAGCATCCGAGTGATACTCTAATGGGGTGTCGATGTCTGATTCCTCGGAAATGGAGGCATCATCTTCCTCCCCTCTTGTGGAAGCGTGGTGGCTAGTAACCTCACAAGTATCCTTCGAACTAGGGAATGGTGCTTGACAGTTAGTCAAGCGGTCATGCTCTAAAGGAATATGTGATGTGTGGAGGTCGAGCAAGCAGGTGTGTATATCAGGTGGTGGGTGAGTGCGGCTAGGGTGGGCCGTTAGGCTAGGAATGGGTGAAGAGCAAGGTAGGGGAGGGGTGGTTCCAAGGGAGGAGGGCAAGGGGATGGTAGAGTAGGGGTAGAGGAGGTAGGTGGAGGGGAGCGAGTGGGCGGGGATGGTGGGGAAGGCGGGCATGGTGGGGAAACGTGGAGGAGAGAGGGTAGGTGGGGATGGTGGGGAAGGTGCTAGGGGGGGTGTGGAAGGGGGGTGGAATGATGGGAGGAGACTACGAGAAGGCGATGTAGGTTGGGGGACTGGGGAGGGACGCGTAGAAGGATGGGGGGATGGTACATTAGAATGGATATGTTCGACTTCTGTGCAATCTCCATCATCTCTCCCAAGCCCATCTAATAAGGCAAAGGTATTTGAGATAAGTGGGGGACTTATCTCCTTACCTTTGCCCGATCGAGTACTAATAGTAGGGGCCCCTGGAGTTAGGTTTGGAGGGCACTTATTAGCGCCTTTCTTCACCCACTTTGAGACGAGCGGGCCAGGCTTGGCCTGGCCCGCTTAGCCGACATAGAATCTCGCGGGGGCGGGACACTAGGTACACCTTGCGATACGGAGGTGGGACCCCAGGGTATGGTGACGGTCATGGGTAGTGGGTTTTGCCGCTAGTATATAATCGTTGTACGGCAAAGGGGGAAGGTACTCCTCCATGGGGGTTGAGATGGTTGATGACGCCTTTTGGCAGCACGTATGAAGGGTATGGCCAAGGAGGGTACAATGTGTACAGAAATGTGGAAGGTTCTCATACACGACGGGCTGGCATATCAACTCGTCTTCATTTCGAATGAGTATCATGCGGTGAATGGGTTCAAGGAGATCTATCTTGCCACATACCAGTGCATATCCGGGGTGATTGAACAAATGTATGTCTTTATCAAGACGTATAAATGTTCCAAATGCACCATTTAAAGATTCGAGAGCAGTGGGTGTGACGAGATGTGGCCGCAGCCCTAGGAAACCTATCCATACCGACACGGAGTGAGGACTGTGCTCTCGGGTGGTACTCGTCTGTTCGGCCGTCCAGCGATAGGTGTGCATGGTGGAGCCACTGATCGTCCACGTATTTTGACTCCAATCCTTCCTAAAGTCAGCTTCCAATTGTAAGCGAATGAAGACACTCCGATGGTTGCGTGCACCAATAACCACCGATCCGAGGAAATTCCCTAGTGCTAAGTAAACCCTCATGATATCGTCAATAAGTGGGTGTTTCATAGCAAATCTCCCTGTCAATGTGTAGGCAAACGGTATTGCCATCCTCGATACCTCCTCTTTGGAAATGGCTACTACTCGCATCCCCTCCGAGTCAATGTAACCCTGTTTGGGGGTCGTGTCATCATAAAGTGGTGGACACATGGGTTTGGGGAGGGGTTGAGTGGTAGCCGTGTGTGTAGTGCCCATCACTTTTGCGGCCCAGGTCATCGGCGGTGGTTGTCCAGGTAGTGCCGTATCATGTGTAGGGCTGGTATGGATGGCAGCATCCAGGTTGATCAAGGCTACTCGGTTTGAGTCTCGGGACACTGCCAAGTCAATTCGACTACGGATGCTATTGTCGACTTGGGTATAGTCACCCAAGGGGACTCTTTCACTATCAGTCGAGTCGTGTGTGGCTGACAGATAGCTCGTTGTCGTCGTAGGCCGACTCTCACACACCCGTCCGCTTCTTGTACCTCTAGCAGTTTCCCCTGTAACGCAAAGCATTATCTAAGCATCATCTTCTCTTGACGAGGGAGACTACGACTCCATCACGTTGTTTCTCCCACTCCCCCATGTAGATCATCTCTTGTAGGTCTGTTCGACTTGTTCTATAGGTTGCCAAGAGTGTGGTGAATAGATCCTGCATAGTGTGTTGCTCCGTTATCCTCCATTGTGTCTTCGAGAGCATCCTCCTTGTTCTCTCGTACCACTGATCTCTCTCTCTCTCTCTCTCTCTCTTCGTGTGGCTATACCCACCATTATGGAGTTTGCCTCCTGATGGTCTTTGCACCTCACCAGGCCACTGGGCATGGGTTGAGCAACCTGAGACTCATGCCAGCCTGGGGCCTCCTTGTGACTCCCACGCCACCTAAACTTTACTATTGTCTGGCCTGGGTGCCTTCCCACCTGATACCCTGGCCTCTGCGATCCCTCGGTCCTTATGTAGCTCTCATGATCATGTGGCCAATAATGTTGTCTCAAGTCGCTCTCGGCCAATGGGTGTCGTCCTAGCTCCCCCCTCATATCAGACCATGCGTCGAAGCATCATCTGTAGCTACCCCTTTGTGGGATCTTGGCATGCATGCCATCCTCACCCTGTTGGCGCATTCTCCTAAAGCCAGAACCACCACGAAGGCAGAGTAGAAGACTGCAGGACGGGTAGAGACCATCATTACATGAGCAGATGATGATCTCATTGTAGATTTGCTCTGGATTCAGAGACTAGGCGGAGGAGGTGTGGGGGAATTTGGGTTATTTTGTACAGATGTTGTTTCAGGGTCTCGCCTGAAATAGGGCTCGGGGGATTTGGATGCATCATGGCCTTCTGTCCAGTAACTTGATAAGTATTTGATTGTTCCCTAAGGCTCTTCCCCTTTCGACATGGGCATCGCTATTGCTGGGGGCCCAGGATTTGTATCTGTCTGTGTTGATCTTCATATCCTTCTGCTTTTCCGCTTCTCGAGGAAATCAGCTATGAGTTGCAAACTCTTGATCTCAGAATTTGCCATATGCAGAGATTCTCGGGGCCTTCCCCTTCTTCTCCACTCTCTCCTCAATCCCTCTCCATGCCCGATGCAATTGGAACAACGTCACAACAATGGTGGAGGTAGAACGGGGCTCGTCAAAGAGAAGGAGGAGATTTGATGCGGCGATGATCACGTGGATACATATAGAGGCTGCACATGTGAGCACCGCCTTGTCTCACTATGGGATCCAGGAAATCATAGATGCAGTTCGTGGAAAGGTACTTTGTTTAATAGTTATTATGATGAAGTTTGATTCACAAGTCTTCTATTATGTGTCGTTTTAATTTCTTCATCCAGATCTTGGTCTGTAGAACCCAACAATCTTTACGACACCACTACAACATAAGTTGCACTTGAACTTTTGTCATACAAGAGATGTGTAGTACCTTAACACAGTACATGTGTTAAGGCATGATCGTTTCTGTTTCTTATATGTGCTTATATCATTAGACTCATCTTTTGTGGACATGAATAAGAAATCTGGCCACGTGAAGACTCATGTGTTTCATCCTATCCGTTTGAAGTATTATGAAATGAGTGCAGATGCACGGTGGAACATCATTATGATATAGAAAGAAAGTGGCACTTACTATTCACAAAGAGTGCCATAAGTTTAGAAGTACACCTTCCCTGTTTTTATTTTAGTCCACAAATATTTGACCCAATTTGTTACCAGGCTAACCCTATTTCACCCAAGATCAAAAAAATAACAGATTGTTATCATAATCCAATCCATCAGATTTATCACCATTAATAAGAATAGGATGCGGTACTAGTAAAAGAAAAAGGACAACTTTTAAGCGGACATGTGGTATATATCTATTTTCATCTATGGAATAGTGTCACATGGTCAAATCTTGAACTTGGAACAATGCTGGATTCCGGCATGTACCAACCTCAGTGCTTGGAGCAGAACACTGAGCATCCTTAATCTCTTGCGACGAAAGGGACTAGAGAAGAGGGTGGGGACGCAGCTCCATCGGGGAATAGTATAATTGCATTGATATCATCAAGGGGTTACATCATGATCATGAACATTACATGGGAGAAAACGAGCAAAGATACCAAGTAACAAGTTGTGGCATCGTGGGCCTTGGTAGTGTCGCCTCTGGCGCCTTGAGGCCCGTCACTTCGTGTGTTTGTGCCTACTAGTCATGCCGCTACATGTGTATCCCGAGGTCATGCGCCACGCACCCGTGGGCATGGCGATCACACACCATCCCAGCCTTGATGATGACACACGCCACCAGCAACGACGCTGACACCTATCGCGTGCAAGCTATGCACAACTGCCGCATTTGGCGCCTCAACCTAGGTGCAACGTGCCCACTGCTACCTCGGGGGTGCTACGCGCTGGCATCATCTCGGCGCTCTCTATGCACCAATGCCTTAGTCTCATGGTGGAATGTCTCCCACTCTACACCCCGCACACGCAATGCATGCAGCGCGCTCGTGAACCCGCATGGCTCACCTGCACAACTCTACATATCGTATTGCGGCACAATCGTACAACCTGCGCGTCCTGTGCACGTGCGCGGTGCTTGGTGCCCATGCACGCTCTTGACGGTTTGCACGGCCATCACGTGCAGGCCTCCCTTGGTCTGCCACGCGTATGCGCCGACGGGCACGCACACCATAAGGGTGGTGCCATAAAAGATCAGGTTTGAGCATCACCGTCCATAGTTCATGTGGTGGCATCACACTTGAAGGACTCAGTCTCCAAATCTTGAGTCCAACACACGGGCATGTCCCACAGTTAGCATGCAGGCCTTTGTGCAGGGAGGCATCATATTTTAGGGGCTTACAAATGGGAGTAGAGCATTAGGAGATGGGTAGGGATGTATACATGTCAGTAATCCTATTGTGCTGAGCCCAAATCCAGAAGTGTGTATTCCATATCATCATTAATGCTACAAAATATCAATGGTCTAGGCTACAAATACATTCTCCCTTAAGAATAAATTCAGAAAGAAAATTTAATACCGGGAAAGATGTCATTTCCAAAACTCTTCTCCCAAGGTTTCATTATCCATGGAGGAGGGTTAAATCATTTATCCATGATAATTCTTTGGTCTTGATCTCCGCTCAAATATTAGCAGATGGATGGAAATAATCCACGAGTGCTATTCCAAACCACTTCAATGTGGTTCTTAGTATTACCTTAAACTCTTTAATGTTTCATCCAATATCCCAATTCCAAAATGTTTCTATATATCTCTCATTTTTAATCCATCCAAATAGTTCTTCATTTCCACGATGATAATTCACATAGATAAAATACAAATTTGAATAAATACAAGTTAGTTATATAATTTAATTAATTTCAATGCACATGGTTTTACATCAGCCTTTGTATCTAATGGTATGAGAGAAAGACTGAGAGGGAATGAATATCATCCACATTACCGTCCATGATTTTAACATCCAAATCTTCCAGGTTGGGCAATCCCATTTGGGGTTTTCAGTATGAAGAATCAACATGATAAATGAGAGAGATAGAGTTGAATATAAATACTCTGTGTGAAATATATATAATATATAGAGAGATAAAGATATATATATATACATATATATGTTAATTGTATTTTTGTGTGAGAGAGGAAGAGTGTGTGTGTGTGCTTGAGAGATAGTACATGTGTGAGAGAGAGATAGAGGGAGAAAGGGTGAGAGGGAAAGGAAAAGATAATAGGTCCATCACCTGTTCAACATTACCATTAATAAGAATGCTAGATATCAAGGCACATTGATGGGATGTAACCACCTTATTACAGGTCAGACATCTGATTTTGACGAGATGTCTGAACTGTACGAAACTAAATGAGGGAGAGATAGAGTCAGACAGATACATTGTGTGCTATATATAAAGAGATAGGTAGATATAATATGTGTATTTGTAAGAAAGTGAGAAAGTGTGTGCCTGAAAGAAGAGAGATACTATGTGTTTTTGTGTGAGAGAGGAAGATATAATGTGTTTGTGTGTGTTTTGAAAGAGATAGTTCATATATAAGAGAGATAGTTCATATATAAGAGAGATAGTTCATATATGAGAGAGATAGTTCATTGATGGAATGCAAAACCAGTTTTTTAATTTCCGTTTCCCAAGTGTTTGGCCAAAATTGCACATTCTCTCTGCACAACGCCTTATGATGTGAATTTCTGAGGTGTTCGATCTGCGGTAAAAAAATCAAACCAGACTGCGCATCGTACTGTTTTCACACTGGTCGCACAAAAGAACTTTCGTACACTGATGTTGTTTCTTTGCTATGCCTATGAGTGTACTTGTGGGCCTCATCAAGGATAGGTCAGTTCCTAGTGCTTCCCCCCTAGTTGAAGATAAATGGGATGAAATTTGTAGCCTTATGAACCAGAGCTATTTTGAAGGAGGCTCAAACCTTTCCTATTTTTGTCTTCCTTTTTATGTTGGATTTTTTTATAAGAGATCCTCAATGTCCAGAAGTAAACTATTTTTGTCACAATTAATAAAAAAACAATTATAATCGTTTCATGCATGAATGATGATTTTTTATTAGAAATCTATGTCAGATGTTTTTAAAAAACATATTTAAGGCCATAATATAGTTATATGCATGCATAAATTTTGGTTGGTCATGTAACCCAATAACTCCTGATCATTTTCACACTCAGATCACGTCTAATCCACTTCTTACTTTTTGGTGATATAAATTAACAAAATGTTATATTCCATCAAATGCAACTTGCTGAGAATGCAGCTTGGTGTAGGCCCTCAAATTTTTGGTTTGATGCGTGAAAAATAGCTAATGTAAACAATTTATTTAATCGATTTGTTTTGGTCATCTTTCTAGGGTGATATACCAAGTTGTGGTGGAGGGGTATCCAGTATAGAATGTAGTGTGTCCAAAAGGACTCATCAAAATTATGACATGATGGAAATGGGTGTCCCATGATATCGATTTGATTTTGTGAAATACTTGGGTACTTAGTTGGCAGATAAGAGGTTCCTCACTTTGACAAAGTGACTTTATTTGTAGAGAGTAGGAAATCACCGGTACAGTGTCCCAAGTAATCGCAAGGGCTCAAGCAGTCAGACAGGGGTGAGAGGTGGACTTAAATATTGGTGTATAGTAAAAACATTGGCATGTGATTTTATGTCTTTACTCATGTCAGTGATTACTTATAAATTATAATGTTACATGGATGTATATTACATCACATTTATGTGTTTTAATTGCCGTATTTGCATGTTATCATATATAAATGGAGATAAATGACATACACTTTGATTTTATTATTGTTTCTAATTTCACTATTTTTACATGATTTTATTTTAGTATTTTTTACAAGGCTTAAAATACTTGGATAAAGAATGGTAAGCATTTTACTAATTTCTGGAATTTTCCATATTTGTTTATAACTTTCTGACCATTATTTAGCCAGGAAATAAATTTTAAAATTGTAATAATATTTTTTAAATAATTTATTTAGTATTTTAAGTAATTTTTCTATGAATTTTTGTGGTATCCACATCATTCGCCCAAAATTCGGGCGAATGAGTGGATGGATTCTTTTTGAAAAAATCAAAAGAGCGTTATTGGCACAATGCGCAATGTCATAATAAGCAAATGATTATGACAAAAGGAATGTGATGGTTGACAAGGCAAAAGATATGATTTGGTTTTTATTTTATTTTTTTGAGTTAAACTTTGTGTGAAATAAATGCACGCAGAGAATTGATCTTTATGTGCATTTATTAAACGAGAATATACCTCGTACAATCGACTATCCGCATGCATTGATTGCATGCGGCTACCGACACACGTGCATTAATCATAAAAAGAAGGTTTTCTGCTGTATTTATAACACACTGAAGTCAATTTGCTGCATGCATTAAATGCACACGGAAATTGACTCTGCGTGTTATAAATTCTAACGAAATGTAGCTTTTGTCTTTTATTTTTTGAAAAAAAAAGAGGGCGACGTGGTGCATTCTCCACTGCGTAAATGAAGCATCATTCTCCAATGATTGCAGCCAGAGGAAGCGCACAACGACGTGTCAGAACGAGATCCGAGGATGGCAAAAACAATGAAAAATGCATCAGCCAATAAGAAAACTCTGTTTTTTTTTAAATAATGAAATGACCCGATGGTTGAGATTAAACACCAGTAAAATGGCGATATCGTGAGATCTGGCCACCCATTTGAGCTGAAATTTTGAGGGCATGTTTATCTTTTCCCCCTCTACAATCCATACATTAGATTTTTAAATAGATGTCAGAACAAACGTAAAATTTACTTTTTGAAGCTCTTCCCAAGGATGTGGCCAGGAAGTACACATGAGTTGCTTTGGAAGATGACAGATCCTGATTCAAAATAAAAATTATTCTAATTTTTATTTTGAACCTCTTGAAAGATTCTAAGACGCCATGGCATGCGCGAAATGTACATGCCCATGAAGTTGATTTTAAATGAAATTAGCATTGCATTTTGATTTAATTCAAGATCTGATTTTAAATCTTTAATTCTTCATTGATTTGGATCCATTCTGCATCTTTAGATCTTTAGATTATAGTCAAATTTCACTTTTTTGCCAAATTCTTCCACTTTCTCTCTCTAGGTTAGATCTCCTATTTTCTCTCTCCAAATTTCAGAAATGATTGTTTAGAAATTCAATTAAACATCTAAAATAACTAAATCTAAAATTTGATAAAATAATCGTTCATCTTCAAGTTCAATTTGTGAAATTCCTTTTGTGCTTATTAATTCTAAATTTTAATGCATAAATTTTTTTTTGATAAATCACCTTGATTTGAAGATTGGAAATCCAAACTGGTCTGATAAACTAATCAATATTATCCTATCCAAAGTGTCTTGACCAAAAAATTTAAAATTAAAATTAAGTTTCTACTTAATTTTGATTAATTATAAACATAATTAAAGTCTATTAAATACAAAATGAATTCATTTTGAATTAAGTAGAAATTTGGATAAAAATTCTTGTTTAGTGCCTCCCAGTGGTTCAACTTCTTGCTTACTCTATATGTAGTATTTAATGATTAAGGGATATTATAAATTTTATTGCATAAGTCTAAAAGCTCAAATAACGACGTATTTACACACCAATTTTGGGCTTATCAGTCAGGCTAAAAGAACTAGTATGAGTGACCGTAGTAAGTTTTAAAGAGTCTGTCAAGAACCCCATGTCAGGGAATTATTTGAGTAAAAAAAGGATTTCTTAAACACCAACCAATGATCATATGAAAAACATCATTTACTTAAACAAGATTACCAAGAGGCATCTCAATTCAATATGAGGGTTTCCACAATGGTGTGGAATCTTGAATCATTAACAATCCCATCCTACAACTCTGCCATGCTGTCCGAGCATGGCATTTATATATTTGACAATTCTAGCAGTGAAGGATGAATTTGAGGCACTTTTCAAGGTTTTTGAGTGCCCCGTCTGTGGAGAGTCTTAGACTACATGAATCTGAAGAAGTTCAAATTACAAATTCACATGAACTCATATCTATAAAAAAAAATACATTTATAAATAAAGCCTGAGCTAGATGACACAAGCACATACGGGATATTATGTCCTACCAGCTGCTCATGCAAGTTGAATACAAAAGAGAGATACTCAACAGCTAGAGATGCTCATACGGATGAATAGATATGTTTCCCCATGATATGCTCGTATGATGAGGTATTATGGAAGAATGCTCTCTCATTGAATTAAAATAATGTGATGGCCAAATCACATGGAAGATCACTTTTTTATTTCCTTTTTCTTCTTCTTTCTCCTCCCATTAATACAGTGATACTACATCATGTAGGGTGCATAGACATACTACACTATGTAACAAATTATGAAGTAAATGAGTTATTGAAGGCATGAGTTTACGATAGTGAGCAGATGAGTTTACGTGCATGCAGTAGACAGGACAGTAATTTTGTTTGTGGATGAGAAAAATAGTCCACTCTCAGATTTCGGACAAATGACAAGGTGAAGAATTGTGAGGGGGACTTCGAACATGATGATTTTTTTCATTCATGGACAAAATAACCGTCCTGTTTGGGGCATTGGACAGAACAGTTTCTGCATCCTGTCGGAGTCAAGTATCCCCCAGATAGCTCCATATTAGGTGGCCCAGTACTGACGCACAATCGACATACACACTACTACGTCCTGAAGGTGGGATTGGATGAGAATATCTTGGATGGGATTGGAAAAATAGTCCAGTCTCAGAGTTCGGACAAATGACAGGGTGAAGAATTGTCAGGGGGACTTTGAACATGATGATTTTTTCATCCATGGACAAAATCACCGTCCTGTCTGGGACCTTGGACAGAACAGTTTCTGCATCCAGCCGGAATCAAGTATCCCCCTCAGAGCTCCACATTAGGTGGCCTTGTACTGACGCACGATCGACATACACACTGCTATGTCCTGGAGGTGGGATAGGATGTGGGCGATAATAGTAGGGGTGGGACAAACTCTGGACGAGACGATTAAGAGATATATATATATATAGAGAGAGAGAGAGAGGTAGGGAGGGAGGGAGAGAGGCAGAGAGAGAGGGAGAGAGAGAAAGTTATTGAATGAGAGAGAGAGAGGGAGAGAGAGAGAGTTATTGAATGAGAGAGAGAGAGAGGGAGGGAGAGAGAGTGAGAGAGAAAGAGAGATGGAGAGAGAGAGGGAGAGAGAGGGAGAGAGTGAAAGTCAGAGAGGAGAGTCAGAGGGAGGGTTATTGAAAGAGAGAGAGAGGGAGGGAGGGAGAGAAAGAGAGGGATAGAGTGAGAGAGAAAGAGAGAGGGAGAGAGTGTGAGATACAGAGAGATTGAGAGAGAGGGAGAGAGAGAGTTATTGAAAGAGATAGAGAGGGAGAGAGATATATATATTGAGAGAGAGGGAGAGAGAGTGAGAGGGAGATATGGAGAGAGAGGGAGAGAGAGAGAGAGATGGAGAGAGAGAGCGATGGCGCACACCATCAAGGATTGTCAACAACATCACCTGCGCTGCACGCCATCGACGTTGAACACCGGGGAAGACGCTTGAGTTATAATTTCTGTTTTTTTTCATCTCTCTCTCTCTCTCTCTCGTGTTTTTGCATTTCCCCCCTCGCATCGTCGTGGTTTTTCCTGTTCGTGGCGAGTTTCATTCGTCCACCATCTAACCGTCAAGGGGGAGGGGCCTTCCCTTGACCCTCTTCCCCTTGTCTCTCTCCCTTTCTTTCCTCATTTCCTTCATTTCCCCCTTTTTTTCTTATGTTCTTTCTTTGTTTGTAATGGGGGGAGCCCATTTATTAGGGCACCCCTAATGGACTCCCTTCATGGCCCACTAGGGGCCCATCCCTTCCCCCTTTATAAGGGAAAGGGTGGGGACACTAATCCCTTGGTCCAGAAGAAAAAAAAAAGGAATCCCATTGATTGCGCGTTCTGGTCTCATCCTTTAGAAAAGAAAAAAAGGAAAGGAAAGAAAAGAGAAAAAAAAAAGAAAGAGAGAGGGAGAGGGATGGCGGAACGGAACAGGGTAGGCCAACTAACGCCCGTTCCATTTCGCCGCACCCGTTCCTAGGGTTCCCATTCTGGCAAAGCCCCGCTGCGGGAACCCTAGGCGGACGCGGCCGAGCCCCCTGGTCACCGTCCCACGATGCCCGGGACTCCCGCGGAAACTCCCGGTGAACGCCGCCGCAGCCGTCGGGTACTAGGCCGCCGATGCTGCACCGCTCAGTGACCCCCGCCGGGCACCGTCGTCAGGGCCGGCGCCTCCGCATCGGGGGACGCCGCAGGGACCCTTGGTACGCTCTCCGAGATGCTTCTGGGGCCTCCCGACGTCCGTCCGCCGATCGGCGATGCTCGAAGGCCTCTGCCCGAGGGCCACCGATCCGCGAACGACCACACTGCCGCCTAGAGCTGTCGGCACCCCACTGTGCAACCATCGGAGGCTGCAGCCACCACGCCCAGCGCATCTGCCGGGTGCCTCTGTCTGGCATCGCCGCTGCGCTCTGCCCCTTCGCTGGGCACCGCCGGCGTGCCTCACCCCACAGATAGTGCCGCTGTGGCTCGTGCCTCCGCTGGGCGTTGCCCTCGCCTAGCGCCTCCATCGAACTCCGCCGGACTCTACCGCGGCCGCTGTGACGCCCTTGGGTTGATGCCCAAACATTGCCGTCCCACGACACCCCGAAGGGCATCGTCCTGGGATTGCCATTCCTTGCCGCCCCGAGGGTCGTCACCCCGAGCGACGCTTGTGCTCCACGTTTCTTCCTTTCCTTAGACTGCTCTTGTGCCAAATCGCCAGTCGAGCCGCCGCTACTCTCCGGCGCCCCTCCATCACACCCACTCCAACGTCAACAACTTTCCCCCTGTCTGACGAGCCACGCTGACGATTCATCTCTTGTTTAGTTATCTCTTGCAGTATCGATTCGTCTCGACTCCACCGCGCTCGGGCTAGATAGATGAGATAGGTATCGAGAGCAAACTATGAACGATATTTGAGTGTCTTATCGGTATGGGTGAGTAGGTAAGTTACGTGCGAGCCCTACGGATATATTCCGTTCAGCCGTAGACGCCTTCATCGCTCTGACGAAGTTCGAGAGGCCACCGTCACCCCACCCAGCGACCCCGTCCAAGATTGGAGCTCGACGCCTCCCTCAAGTCAGAGCCTGCACGTACGACACGTAGGACACTCATCTTGCTTTGTAGTTACATCAACCCGTTAGGGTTTCATTCATTGGATGGCGACACCGTCGACGTTCGATACCATTATCCCCTTTATCGGCACTGAACCATCATATATGGTGTGGATCAGACAACGTCCCTGATGACGTCCTGCATCGGAGAGTGAGTGAGAGAGATAGGGAGAAACTATGTGAGAGAGAGAAATGGAGAGAGAGGGAGAGAGGGAGACGGTTATTAGGAGCGAGAGAGAGAGAGAGAGAGAGAGAGAGAGAGAGAGAGAGAGGGAGAGAGAGGGAGAGGGGGAAGAGGGTTATTAAGAGAGAGAGAGAGAGATGGAGAGAGAGGGAGAGGGGGAAGAGGGTTATTAAGAGAGAGAGAGAGATGGAGAGAGAGGGAGAGGGGGAGAGGGGTATGAAGAGCGAGAGAGAGAGAGAGAGAGAGAGAGAGAGGGAGGGAGAGGGGGAAGAGGGTTATTAAGAGAGAGAGAGAGATGGAGAGAGAGGGAGAGGGGGAAGAGGGTTATTAAGAGAGAGAGAGAGAGAGAGGGAGGGGGAGAAGAGGGAGAGGGTTATTAAAAGAGAGAGAGAGAGAGTGAGAGAGAGGGAGGGAGGGAGAGAGGGAGAGGGTTATTAAGAGAGAGAGAGAGGGAGAGAGATAGAGATGGAGAGAGAGGGAGAGAGGGAGAGAGAGGGAGAGGGAGAGGGTTATTAAAAGAGAGAGAGATGGAGAGAGAGGGAGAGATAGACATGGTTTTGGGGTGCAATGCGAAAATTCGCACCTGAGTGCGTGAATTTTCGCACGCACAAAATTTGCGAAAATTCGAACAGCGCACTCAATTCGCACGTTTTTAAATATTTTTAAGACTTTGTGAAATGCGATTTGGAAAATAAATAAGTATATTTAATTCTTAATATAAGTGGTAAATTACTATGTTTAATTATTAATATAAGTATTAATTAATAATTAAAATTACTGTGACGCGGTGACGCCGCCGCGTCGCCCAGACGGCAGCGCTCAGCACGCCCACCACCATCCCCTCGTTGCCGGACCGGAGCAGCCGGACCAGAGCCGCCACGGGGACCTCCAGGAAGAACTCGAAGCTGAACTGGAGCACCGCGGATAGGACCGCCGAGGCGGCCTCTCAGAGGCTCTGCGGGAGCGGCGGGTCAGCCTGGAGGATCAGCTTGCAGAGCTCGTGGATGCCGCCTTGTTTGGCGATGGCGCTGGGCCAGGCCGGGGCGAGCCCGGTGAGGGGGCGGATGGCGCGGTGCTGGGTGGAAGGCGGGCCCGAGCCGAGGGCTCGGACCAGGGGCGGGATGGCGTCGGCGGGGTCGCGCTGGAGGGCGGCGGCGGCGGCGAGGTGCGCAACCAGCTTGGTGGCCAGCGGCTGGACCGCCGGCGCGGGGGAGTCGAGGAGGGCGATGACGGGCTCGAGGGCGGCGTGGTCGGCGCGGGCGGGGGGGTGCTCGAGGAGGTTGGCGAGGTCCTGGAGGGAACTGCGGAGGCCGTCCGGGGTCTGGTCCGGGCGGGAGAGCACAGCGAGGAGGGGGCGGACCAGGGGGCCGGCCGCGGGGGACTTGGCGACGCTGGAGTTGTTGGTGAGGATGCGGAGGAGCTTGGCGGCGGCGGTGGCGGGGAGGAGGCGGCGGGCGCCGTTGAGGGTGCCGGCGCGGACCATCTCGACCTTGGACGCAGGGCTGGCCAGGGGGAGGGGGCGGACTGTGGCAGAGAGGGCGGGCTAAAAAATTCGCACAACGTCAAATTTTTGCACCGCACCGACCCCTGTGCGGTGGGCGGTGCGGTGTGCGAAAGTTGTGTGCGAATTTTCGCACAACCGCTTCGCACATGCGCCCAACCGCACGAGCGTGATCCGCTCGCACAGTTTGGCGCATGTCTAGGGAGAGATAGAGAGAGAGGGAGAGGAGAGGGTTATTAAAAGAGAGAGAGAGAGAGAGAGAGAGAGAGAGAGAGAGAGAGAGAGAGAGAGAGAGAGAGAGAGAGAGAGAGAGAGAGAGAGGGAGGGAGGGAGGAGAGAGGGAGAGGGTTATTAAGAGAGAGAGAGAGAGGGAGAGAGAGGGAGAGGGAGAGGGTTATAAAGAGAGAGAGAGAGAGAGAGAGAGAGAGCGAGAGGGAGGGAGTGAGGGAGAGAGTGAGAGAGAGAGAGAGAGAGAGAGAGAGAGAGAGAGAGAGAGAGAGGGGTATTAAGAGAGAGAGAGAGAGAGAGAGAGAGAGGGATTTTAAGAAAGAGAGAGAGAGAGAGAGAGAGAGAGAGAGAGAGAGAGAGAGAGAGAGAGAGAGAGAGAGAATGAGAGATGGTCATTTTCTGTATTAAAAAAGCCCGGAGGGGACCCAGGCGGCGCTCAAAACTCAAAACTAGCCGTTCCTCTTTCTCACGACTCGACTGGTCGGCCACAGACTATCCATCTTCCCCCCGTCCTGGCCCGAGAAGAATGCTGGCCCGCGCGACCCGGCCGCTCCTCCTCTGCCTCCGCCCCTCTCCCAGCAGCGCCGCAGAAGAGCTCCTCTGCCCCCCCCCCTCTCCCAGCAGCGCCGCAGAGGACCTCCTCCTCCAATGGGGCTGCACCGACGCCGACCTTCGCAAGATCCTCTCTCGCCAGCCCTCCATCTCCCGCATGGACCCCTCCTCCCTCCAATCCAAGCTCGACTCCCTCCTCTCCGCCGGCCTCCGGCCCCCCCACCTCGCCCACATCATCTCCTGCCGCCCGCGCTTCCTCGCCGGCCGCCTCGGCGCCGGCCTCCCCCCCCGCCTCGCCTTCCTCCGCACCCTCTTCCGCACCGAATCCGACCTCCTCCGCGCCATCCTCCGCAACCCCTCCCTCCTCAGCTACGACGTCCACCGCACCATGCGCCCCTGCGTCGACCTCTACGCCCGCCTCGGCGTGCCCCCCCTCGACCTCGGCCGCGTCCTCCTCAGCCGCCCCACCGCCATCTCCCGCTCCACCCTCACCGACGAGAAGCTCGAGCTCATCCGCCTCATGGGTCTCCCCCCCCAGGCCGCCACCTACAAGTACGCCGTCTCCGTCCTCGCCGTCTCCCACGTCCACACCATCCGCGAGAAGATGGCCAATTTGGAGAAATTCGGCTTCTCCGGAGACCAAGTCCTGAAGCTCTTCGGCCGATCCCCCAACGTGCTCACCCTCTCCGTCGACAAGGTGCAGAGGAATATGACCTACTTGGTGGGTACGATGAAGCTTCCTCCCCGGGTCGCCATTGATCAGCCGTTTCTGCTGTTTGCGAATCTGGAGAGGGTTCTTCGCCCCAGGTTTCAGGTCGGAGGGCGGATTGAGGAGTTGGGTTTGGAGCCTCGCGTCCGCGGGGAGAAGCTTGTGGCTGCTCTCAGGATGACGGAGGAGCGATTTCTCAGGCGATTTGTGGATTGCCATGGCCAGAAGCTCAAGGATGAGCTCAGGGAGTTGTATTTTAGCGTGAAGGGGGTGGCGAGGCTCGCCGCTGCTTCCAAGTCTTCCACTGCTCACCGAGGATTCCCCTTCTGATCATCGATCGGTGAGTCTTCCTCCTTGTTTGATTCGATCATCGGTTGGTTTATGATGATGCCCAAGGGGAGAAATTTCTGCTGTGGGTGTTCTTGTTTCTCGCAGTATCTGTAAATTTGTGGCACCTCGTTGAGGTCATCGATGGGTCTGTTTCAAACAATTGTTATACAAGTATAGATTACTGTAATGCCTTTTGATTTCCCCTTCTGTGCATATTGTTCTCAGTGGAAGGGAGAAATTTCTGGTCTTGATTGATAGTTGTCTACTTTCAAACATTGTTCATTCATGTATAGCTCTGACATTCCAGTTCAAAGTGTTTCCTCTTTAGCTTGTTTTGTTGTCATCCTCTTTATTTTACCCTTTGATTTTCCTCATTGCTGGGCCACCTCCTCTGGTTCCTTTTTAATGTTCCTTGGGTAGGTTTGGGGATGAAGTGATCTTTGATTGAATGATCTCTCAGATGAACGATCTGATCGGACACTTGATCAGCCTGATCCGCATTTGACCCGGTCATCAATCAGGCCCAGTGGATCAATCAGCTTAGTCGATCATGCTCAGTGGGTTGATCAACGATTGAATTGATGAATGATCTTATTCTAGATATTATGTTGGGGATCATGAACTAATCCTAGACACGAACCCGCAGGTTCCTATTGGAAAGAGGACAAGAAGGGAAGGAGAAGATGCTGGAATGGTCATCAACATAGGGATAGCAAATGATAAGTCGGACTTTGGCAAGTCAAGAGGCAGGCGGAATGGACCTCGTCTTGAGGAAGTCCGACCGGATGAACATCGCTGATGAGAGTATAGCGGTTTGCCGGTGAGAAAATAGCTGCGGGATGGATTTCACCAGAGGAGACAGATGAACCCGCTTGGTTATACTCCCTCTTCCTTCTAAAAGGAGGCCTTCCCTATTTATAGGGAAATAAAGTGGAATTGACTAAAACAATCGTAACATGATGCTCAATGTTATACAGCGTATAATGAAGGTTCGACGCCGCATTGGAGCAAGTTTACGTGCGGGTTATGCAATAAATTCAGGCGCGAGTTTACGAGCGGGAGCGGAGTCAAGATTCATCTTAATGTTACGTAGTTAATTCATCTTCATGTTATGGAGTCAATGAAGATTATGAACTGATCCTAGATACATGATAAGCTGATGAAAATTTCAGTTGTGTTCCCATGAGGACCCACAACGTCTTCCAAAAGTAACTAGTGAATTTAACGTCTCGGTCAGAGACGATAGTCTTTGGTACGCCATGTAGCTTGACGACGTGGTCGAAGAAGAGTCGGGCGATCCTCGATGCATCGAAGGTTTTCGAGCACACTATGATCTGATCCTGATATTTGTGCTTCTCCCAATATCAATAACTTAATGACCTTGCGAAGTAGGAGGCCAAGCCCAAATGTCGATAATTATGTTTAGAGTGATCAAATTCAGAAATGCTTCAATTGATGTAAAATAAACCTTTTATGACAAATGTGATCTCCATGTTTCTTTGGCGTCTTTCCCGGGATGTGGTTAACCTTTAATAATACATAAAACCATTGTGTTGAAACACAGGCAGATGTTATCTTCAAAATGTACAACTGCATGTGGTGATGATTAATGTAAATGATTCCAATAATTAAATACCTTTGACATTTACGTACCTTTTGGTAGATTCACAGTGTACTTGTTAAGAAACTCTGGGAGAAAAAGTTAATAATCTATCGTCTTTTAAAGGTTGAAAGATCAATAAGGAAGGTGTTCCATTTCATATCACAAGATAGCACAACCATAGAGTTTGATTATAGGATAGCGCCAAATTCTGACATAATCTCTATAATCTAACAAAATCTAATATGTGGCCATTGGTTCCACATATTGGAGAGGATCACAATTATTTTAAACAAAATATTATGTTCATTCATTTCCTTGTCATTATTTCCTGAGAAGGCTACCGATGTTCATATGTATATCATCTTTAAAATATGTTGATTCATAGAAATTCTAGATGATGTGAATGTCAAAAAAATTAATCTGTTCTAGGTGATATAGTTTTTCTTTAATATTTTCTCCCTAGTCTCATCACATCTTTCCTCACATATCTTGTTCCCATAAAATATATTCCACAATAATCTTATCACTTTCCTTCAATTATATTAATATGATTCCTTTTTTCCAGATTTGTGGCCCATATTCTCTCTTTTTAAAAAATATACTCCATGAAATAACCTGAAATGTTACAATCCCTTGCCCCCTACCAGGCTTATTTTAGACATTTCGTCTTTAAGACAGTTCCCCTTTCAAATGCGTATGGGCCAGTTGTTATTTGGCATCCCATCTTTTGTCCATCTCTGTCTCTCTTTCTAAGATCATACCTCCTTAGAGATGTAGGACACCATTAAATCTAAAGTTGATTCAACATTATGTGTACCTAGTTTCAATAGCATTATCTACGATGATATCTATGAAGACATACGAAATATCATGAAAACATAGAAAATACTTGAGGATTAAATTCTTGAATAGAAAATAGTAAAATGGTTGGCTGGTGTAATCATTGTCAATCATATGCTCCTCTAAATTGATAAATCTGGACAATATACAACTATCCTTCACAAAAAAATGGGAATGTGAGAGATAATGACATGCAATAGAGTGAATAGGAAATATGTAAGGTTACTCCCAAAAATTATATCAATCATCATATCTTTGGGACTTAAAATTTTTTATGTTATCATATCTTGGAAATTTCTTTTTGACTTAACCATGTATTTGATACAAAATGCAACTAATAATGAAGTAAAGGTTTAGGTTTTTGGTGAACCAATCAGTTATTAAACACATAGAAAGCTAAATTAGCTAACCAACTATTATTTCATTTCTGGAACTGGGTCTCTACTTTTGGGCCTCCACTTCAAGCATCAACACTTAAGTGTAATCCAGGTCCCATACAAAGTTGCGAATAATATAGAAGGAATCCAAAAAGGTATCAACCTGAACCTTTAGTGTGATGTATATCGCATGGTTTTCAAGCCAATCACAATTCTATATCATTATTTATTTTCATTGAATTAAATTTTTTTTTTATTATTCCCGTGAATCACAAGTCTGTAATGAAGTTCATTACTTTATGCAATGATTTGATGAACTATGATGGAATCATAATAGAATGATCACTGGTCTTTCAACATGTATTCTTAAATACTTCTATTTAAAGGATATTCGAGAGGGATAACAAACTATCCATAAAGAATAAAACTATGTGATCCTACTTATATGGTAATTATGGCTGAACATATGGCCATTAGTGGGAAGACACTAACTAAAGACGATGGGTGTTCTTTAGGGAAATCTTTTATTTAATTGATATGTACAAATTACTGAATGATATTTTACCTAAACATCAATCAGGTTGACCCACGTCTTGGGCATATAAGTGGTTCGTTGACCTAAGACGCCAAGGACATCTTGAGCAAGGACGGTTAGACTTTGAATAAGATGTATGATTCTAGAAACACTGGATTCAAATACGGATTCAAATAAGTGCATAAAATTTTTCAAGATGGGACCTTCCATCCTTGAGATAGGAGGAGGTTGTCTTGAGAAGGTGATGCATTAAAACCCTAGCCAAGGTATTGGAGATATTGGAAAATACATTCTCCAATGATCACAATCATGGAAAAGTAATACATAAATGAAAAAAATAGGATTTGATGGTCAACCAAACCCTCAATCATTTGGGGATTTCATGAGGAAGAAGGATTATAAATATATGGTCACAATGGTAGCAAAGGTTCCATGAGGGAGTTAAATCACTACTTTTTAACTTCGAGCACATGAGGTGTATCTTGGCATCCCAAATGCTAGAAAGTAAACCTACCAATTGTTTAATTCAATCTGTAATCGACCATTTAATCTATATGCATTATAATTAATTAATAAGGTTGAGTAATAAATATAATAAGGCCATTTAAGTAGTTAACTAGGCTGATACATTTGATTTGACACTGCTTCACACCCAAAAAGAAGCGAGCTGCGAAGGGAATTTCTAGATTTTTACTGAATTTGAATTACTGAATTTCTAGATTTTTATGGAATTTTATTGAATTTTCTGAGAATTTATTGGAAGAATAAATGAATTTTTAAATGGAAAAGGATATACTTATACAGAAAATAGTAGTTTAAATCAATTTCTAAAGGCGAAGGGACTTTTCTGAAATTTTGATTACAAATATGCCCTTAAAACAGCTCTTGGTCGCCTATTGTAGGTGTAAATATCCAGTTAAAATTTTTACTGGGTTTAATATTAATTGGGATTTTTGTATGGTTGTTTTAATAAATATGGAGGCGAGAGAAATCGGAGGGCCAAATGTACAAATACTTTTGGGCGGCATCCATTTGCACACACCAATTTAAGCAGGGACATTTCTGCAAAATGTCAAGAACTTGATTTTGCGGGACACGTGGCACGATCTCTTCCGCTGAAAAGAATGTGACAGATTGAATATGTTAGTGGAAGTCCTTCTGTTGGGCGTTAAGTGCACTGCCCGTGCTGCACATAAAAAGTGCACGCACAGAAGGTGATGTGGCAAATTGTGAGTTGATGGCGCTATTAAAAACACACAAGTAAGTGCATTTAATATGTATGCCTTTTATTTTTTATTACTCTCTTATTTCTAGGAGGGGGTATGTGGCACACCGAGAGAGGATGCGCCAAAACTAAGTACAAATATCACCAGCCAATTGGGAAACGACACGCGATTTTGTATAATGAGAAATTTAAATTAAATAACTAAATATTGATCCACAGGCTCTGATTGGTCAATATTCATTTATTAATAACTTTTGATCCTAAAGTCGGATTGGGCTTAAATTTTTATGGATTTTCTCACTTTGACCTCCTCTTTTTATTTATGTGATTGGATCATTCGATCAAGCCTACATCGATGGATAAAAGTTAGCTACTTATTGAGGTAAAATGGTAATTTTTACCATTTATCCTAAGTATAAAAGCAGATATTCGAGTTGAGGAAGTCATTCTAGAAGGGACTCTTTTGTAATTGCAAGATAAAGAGGAGAACCATCCTGGGTCATCTGAATTTGGTATTTTTACTTCATTGTATTTGAATTTTAGTGTAACTTGGATTATATGTTAGTGAAATTTGTGATTGTTGTTCTTGATCTTTGTCTGAAACTCTAAATCGCTTGGCTTGAGCGACATATACAATCCCTTACTAGGATTGAGAGGAGAGATTATGAAATTGATCTAGCTATTCCACTTGCACATTAAGAAAAAAATAATAAAAGTTTAATTTCTAGGATATATTAGATTGTGTTTATGAGATAGTAGTTAGTGAATTTGGTTACCCAATTCGCCCGAAACAACCAAAACCAAATTCAGATCAAAGAGTTTATGAGATATTATTTAGTTGAATCCTTTAAGCCATTGTATTAGATCAATAAGTCAATTTAGAGATCCTTAATTCTTCTATTCTTCCCATCTCTTCTACCCTCCTCTCTAAACTCTTCATCTAATTAGGTTGATTTGATCTTCATTGAAGATTAAATTAACTATAATTAAGGTCAAACTATTCAAGTAAGATCACTAATTGAATTGCCTTACTACCTTCTCTTGGACGATACCTATACTTATCATTATACATCTTAAGTTAAAGTTTTATAAATTTTATTGTATAAGATAAAATCAACAACGATAAGGGATTATAAAATTGGGTAATTCACCCCTATTTTTGGCTTATCAATAAGCATGGTGGGTAGGTGGAGCGGCTTGTACTACTAGTGAATTTGATAGGGGGCGAATAGGTTGCAGACACTAGAGCAGCTTGATGGGTCAGTATACTACTGAAGTAGACTATTAGCCTGACACATTGAGGCTGTAAATTTGGCTTTCAGATGCGAAATTGGGTAAGTCAAACTCAATGGTAACAAACTCCAGTTAGTGACAAAATTTAATACTTAGTATTGAACAATTATCAAGCCATGTTTGTGTCAGTTTATGAATTGTATCTTTCTATCTGGCTTCCCCAGTATACAACCTTAAGTATTTTGAAAAGTGCAAAAAATATAAATTGTGACATCAATATGTTCGTAGACTTATTGGAGAGCGGCTATTAACAATACAACCAAAATTACAGTACAAACAATCAAGAATTTACCAGTTTTCACGTGGATTGACCTCACCTCACTACAAAAAAGTATCAATGATATTTAAAAGGAATTTTAATCTTTCAAATTTGTAATGAATGTTCTAATCACACAGAAAATATTAAGACAACATTAAACCATCACTGTTACAACATTTGAGAATATCAAAAAATGTAGCTGCCCCCCTACTACTTCTCGCTCTTTATCATACCCTCATGTCCCCCATTTTACCCTACCTTCATATCTTAACTTCACATCACACAACTCCACACCTCACAGTCGCACCAGGCACACTCAACCCCTCACAATCATTCTCCAAAGTTTGACACTTCTGAGTCTTGTGTATGTGGTGTGATAAACTCTCTACACATGAGGATGGACCGGATCCAAGTGATGGAAATATATGTGACCGACATGCAATCGCACATTCCATATCTCATTATGTTCATTAATTGAATGTATTCATTTTAGTCCATGTGTGATGCTTATAATGTTATCATAATCAAACTTAGATAATTGTTATGAGATTGTGTTAGATCATTTGTATTTAAGCATGCGTTTTTTGTATTCTTATTCTAAGGATATTTGGGAAGGAAATCAAACTATCTAGATAGAATAACACTATCTAGGATCACTCATACGGTGAATATGGTCGATCACGTAGCCATTAGTGTGGGGACACTAAGGATAGATGGTAGGTGCTTTTTAGTGAAAAGAGTTCACTGAATCGGGAGGCCACATAATCAGACGTTAACTAATCTAAATTATAATATAATTAATTAATTTTTAAGGTCAATAAAGTTTATCAGGCTGATATATACACATAGATTCATTAACTAGACTGACATATAGGCCTAGACGGTCACACCCAAATGATTTTTACAATGTTGGAAGATGTACTTAAAGTTTGGGGGGTTTTATGAAAGATAACAAGATTGTATAAATAAGGGAAGGTCCCGAAAGAAATCCACCCATGCCAGTATTTTTCTGGGGCCTTCCAATTCTTATCCCTTCTCTCCGTAGTTCCTCTCCATTCATGTAAAATTTTGACAGTGAAATGACAGTGAAGAAGGGTGAATGGAGCTCGTCAAGGCAAAAGAGGAAATTCAACGTGCCCAGGGTCTCATGGATACATCTGGAAGCAACACACATGAGGAGCTCAACATTAGTCAATTGCGGATCTAAGAAATGATGAATATGATTCATGCCCAAATGATTTGTTTCATAGTTTTTTTGATGCTGTTGCAAGTTCGTTTTAAGTCTTTCATTGTGAATTATTGAAAGATTTAATTTAGATCAAGGTCCATATAACCTAATACAAGGATGTGTCTGAATTGAGGTTCTGAAATGTAATATTCAACGAGACTGAAGATTCCTTCTCTTCTCACTCTCGACTTCTCATTTTCCGTAAAACATGCAGATTGGAGGTTCAATATTTTTCAATGAATAACCATTGTTTGTCAATTAACAAAAACCTAAAAGTATATTTTCATGTTTATCTTTGGATTTTTTAATTTCCTATTCGTCATAAATTCATAAAATAAAATCAATGGAAAAATTGTCGTTAAATTGATAATCTATGTGGAATTTTTTTTAAAATAAAATATTTACTTTGTATTTTTTGAATAACATCATCCTTCTAAAGATGAAAGTAGCACCCTTGCTATCATCCATATCTTTGAGCACAATCGGTAACTGCTTGAGTCTATCTACTAAATGGTATTAGAGCCAAGTGGCAGGTTCAAGTCCCAGAAGTACCACACTACATGCTTGGGCCATTAATAGGTCAGCGACATGTGTTGTGGGAGAGTATTGAAGAACAAGAATCCTGCTAAAATATGAAAATCAGCACCCTTTCTATTAATTATAGATTTTGGCACAGCTGATAAGAACTTGAATCTAACATTATTGAAATATGATTTATATTCATGCTACAATCGAGACAAAATTGAGAGACTAACAACATCCTTTTTCAGAAGCTATTTAAATGGGTCTGAGATCACATGAAATCATCAGCTTACAACAAAGATACTATATTGATGAAATGAATGCTTAAAACTGATAAAAAAATTAAGCAAAGTACTAGGTGACCTAATTTAAACTTCTTTACAAAAATATATATAGTAAGTCATAGTACAAAAGGATTTACAACCTAACACAACATAGCACTTTTTACAAGTTTAGAAACCATAGAAGGAAACATAAATTGAACCTGAATGATTTTTATGATCTATGGCTTATTTTCAATGCCCCAAACTCTCTTTTTACCGAAGCAATAAATATTAGATATTGATGATTTTGATTCTTGATCTGCCTTGAAAGTGACCTTTGCTGTTAACTTGTTTCAATTCTTTCAAAACACGAAAGGATTTGAAATATTAACAAGGGATATCACCAGAGAAACCCCTTTCATAAATTATATATGTATCCCATTATTTCTATTTTATCATTGTTTCTAACTTTAATATTAAATTATCTACGAAAGTCTCTCATATTCTAAAAACCTAGTTCTCATGTCTCAAGAAACTCCCAAGTAATTATAATTATCATGAGTAATCAAAAGATTCTTTCACAACCTATTTGAGATTGTTTCCTTCTGAATCGACATGGGATGGCATCCTGTTAACAATACTAGGAGATAGCATTCAGATATATGTATCCCATTTTTTATGGTTGGTAATGACACGTGAGATTTTTTTCAACCCCTTTCAATCCCTGGCTATTGTGAAGTTGTTAGCATTTCTGTCTCACATGTTTTTTTTTCAACCTTCTCTACTTTTGTATCTCAATAGAATTAGATAAATACCTGAACTGCTCCACTTGGACACACATTTCATACATTGCGCAAATATAGGAGCATAACAATACATCTCCAGTTTTCTCACTCATAAGGAAAGGTAGAGGAGAGCCTAGCAGTAAGTAGCCACCATTGATAGAGAGAGGTATCATGTTTTTGAGATAAGTGAGGATACACCTGATGCCGGACGTCGTCCGGTCGTCACCGAGCGTGATGACTCGGTGTCGATAAAGAAGACGGTATCAGACTACGGCCGGGGGCGTCATCCGACAGTGAACCCTAACGGCTGGGAACTACGATAAAATGCGAAATGCATCTGCTTGTGGTGCATGCAAGCGCCGACTAACAATGGAATCTGACTCCCGGGAATCCGACGGAGTCGCCTGGTGGTGGGTGACTAGACTTCCTGAGCCTCGTCCGAGGGGGTCGAGGACTGTACGACGCCGAACGGGGTTTTTCCCGGCGGAGTTTGCTCACACAGGACGGGCAAGCCCGATTCGTACCAAACAGGTAAGACACTCGACATACTTCTAACCCGAGCGCTGTGGCGGCAATACGATTATGCACCGAAAGAAATAAGAGACGTACCCCGTCAGTATCCGCTGACCGCCGATTGGGGCTTCGTGTGTTTGTCCAGGCGCGGCAACGGGGGGAGTCGGGTGACTGGCGCACGGCTGAGTGGGAGCTCGCTGTGAGACTGGTGTTGCGTTTGAACGCGCGGCGACGGCGACATCGTCGGGCACGAGCGCGGACGGTGGCTGGGCGGAGAAACGTGGCGGCGGCAGCTGCTGGGCGTCGGCGGTCTCGTGGCCAGCACGGGCACACGACAAGCCGGGTGGTGGGGCGGGCGCAGTGGACACCGGGCGCCATGCAAGGACTGACGGTGCCGGGCGCGGAGACGGCGGTGGCGTCGGGAGCTGGCGGCGGCCGGGGTGACGGTCGAACACCGGGTGGCTCGCGGGTGCGAGGGGAGTGAAAGGTAACGTATGCGGACGCGGTGCACCGGGGAGCGTCGGCGTCGGATGCGACGGGCACAGAGCGGCGGCAACTGACGGGGTGTCGCTGGACGGAGAGGCGTGGAGTTGGTGCAACTCGGCGGCGTCCGATGCAACGGATACGTCCAGGCGAGCTCGCCGGAGAGTGGCGCGGCACGGTGCAGGGGCCGTGCGGGCGTCAGGTGTGGTGCAGTGCAACCAGACAGAAGTGCAGCTGGATGGTGCAATAAGGCACCAGTGCGTTGCAGCGGCGACCGAATGCACGTCGGCGTCGGACGTGATCGGGAGAGCGGCCTCAAGCGCAGAATTCCTGCTGAGGCGGGGCACCGCGCGGTTTGCGCCCGGCGCGGAAGGAGCAGTCGACGGCGGGCTAGCTCGTCGGCGGTGGCCGTGCACGTCGGTGGCGGCGGCCAAGCGCGGGGAGAGCGCGATGGCGGTGGGGTTTGAAGAAGAAAAGAAAATAACGGACGGCGATGGCGGTGTTCCACTTTGGCGTCTCTCCTCCTCTTCCCCTTTCCCTTCCTTTTCTCTCCCTCCTCCTCCTTCCCTCCTTCTCCCTTCCTCTCCCTTCCTCTCCTTGCCTCCTCTCTTCTCCTTCCTCGATCGTGAGAGGCGACCATTCTCTTTTTGAAATGAACTTTCCTTTGAAAAAAAAGATAGTCAAAGAGGGGTAGCGTTTTAGGGGGACAACAAGCCCAACAATCCCAAACCCAAAAAGAAAAAAAAAAGAAAGGAAAAGGAAAAGATGAGGGGAAAGAAAAGTAAGGAAGAGAAAGAAAAGGGGGAGAAGAAGGAATTGTCTACCCCTTTAGTGGTGGCGGAGGGGAAATCCTTATAGGTTGGATTTCCCCTCACTACAACGAGTAAGGCGAGATAAAGAGGCGGGAATGAGAGATAAAAATGATGGAAAGGAAAGAAATATGGATGAAGTCCGAACAAAACAACGAAGGAAAAGAACAGATAACAAGCCCGTTACCCGGGATATTTGAAACCGGGCATGCGCGTCATCGGGTTAGCTTGCCGTGCGGGCTGGATGCGAACCGGCGGTGATGTCGATGACGAGGTTGACATCTCCGAAGAGGATCATGGGGGCTCGGGCTGCATCGCGCCATCAACACCTTTATATAGTATCAAATCCAAGATGAAGTAAATCCGCCCTCTCATCTCTATTAGCTCTGTCCACACTAAAAGGTTTTGACATACATGCTCTTACACACAGGGGGGACTAAACCTTCCCGAATGTTATTAATAATTCAAGATCTTTAGACTTTGGCTTCACAGTAGGTTAGGTAACACGAGGATAATCAAGGATATTTCTAGTGGGCTTTGTTAAATATCAATATCCCAATGGAGTTAACGGGCTGTCCATCTATCACATATCATCCATTCTTGGATCTGAGGCATTGGGGGATTATAATGATGTGATGTCATGAACCTCAGGGTATGTAAGTCTCTATTTATGCAGAGTTGGTTCAGACCGAACTGAGATTGGCGATCTGCTCTTTTAGGCCAGACTATACTTTTAGCCTGTTTTTGGTTCGATAATAATACTGGACATATTTTTAAGAAATTTCACTTCCCTGCCCCAAACCAATAGGTCGTAGAGAAATGATCATTAAGTATAGGTTTAAGCCTTAGATAAAAATAAAGATCCCAAAGGGGCAACAATTTGGGGACTTAATGAGTTGTCTATAATGGAAATATATGTGGCCGACAAGCCAATCATACATTCCACATCTCGTTCGATGTTCATTGATAGAACATATTCATTATAGTGCACGTGTGATGCTTATAATGAAATCCATGAATACATGATCGGACTTAGTGAATTATGATGAGATCGTAATACAAAGATCATTAGTTTTTAAGCATGTGTTCTAAACATTCTTATTCGAAGGATACGCGAGAAGGATATCAAAGTATCCGAATAGAATATCACTATCTAGCCTCACCAATATGATGAGTACGGCCGGTCCCGTAGCCATTAGTGTGGAGACTCTAATGATAGAAAGTGGGTGCTCTTTAGTGGAAAAAGTTCACTTAATTGATCCGTACGAATCCCTGCATGGTATTATACCGAACTATCAATAAGGTCGATTCACATCACGGTTGTGTAGTTGGTCCATACACCTAAGACACCAAAGTCGTCTTGTGGACGGACAGTTGTACTTTGACTATGGCCAACAAGTCTCTAATCATGGGATTCTAAACGGTCTTAGTCTGTGTACATCAAGAAGTTCACTAAGACAATTGAGTGGTCAAGATGGGATCATCTGCCCTTGGTATTAGAGATGACAACTGAAGGAAGATGATGCGATATAGTCGTTGGCCATGGCTGTGAAATATCAGAGAAGAGTTCTCCTATGATTTTCGAATGCATCAGTACTAAATCGGATGACCGATTAGGGTTTGACAGTTGACCATACCCTAAGTCGTCCAAGGAGTGTCAGGTGGATGAGGGATTATACGTACACGGTAACCGATGACGAACAAGTTCCATGAGTGAGTTGATATACACTCCTTAATATGAGTCGATATATGTATCTTCTAGAGCATAAGGTGTGGCTTGGCACCCCATGTGTTAGAAACTCGAACTATCGATTCGGTTAAATCGATCCGACATTAATTAATCTACATGATGATATAGTTAATTAACTTGGAAGGCCAATAAAGGTTATTGGGCCGTTGGAGTCGTTAACTACACTGATACATCGGAAGATATACTTAACTGTTTGGGGTTTTTATGAAAA
Organism: Wolffia australiana; assembly: GCF_029677425.1. Taxonomy (NCBI): domain Eukaryota; kingdom Viridiplantae; phylum Streptophyta; class Magnoliopsida; order Alismatales; family Araceae; genus Wolffia; species Wolffia australiana. The sequence goes on from NC_135842.1 coordinate 11,653,972, forward strand.
ATACCCACTTAGTATAAATAGGGGAAGGCCCTAAATGAAATTCACGCAGGCCAAAAATTTTCAGGGGCCTTTCCCCTTCTTTTCCCCTCTCCCAACACCCCTCTCCATGCCCAATGTGATCAGAACGGGGTAACAACGATGGTGGAGATAGAACGGGGCTCGTCAACGAGGAGGAGATTCGATGTGCCGAGGATCACATGGATATGTCTAGAGGTTGCACACTTGAGCAACTTGACTTGTCTCGCACCAGGATCAAAGAAATCATGGATGCAATCCATGCAAAGGTACTTCGTTTCAATGATTTTATAGATGACGTTCGATTCCGTTCAAGTCTTTCGCTGTGTGGAATCCTCGTCTTCATCCATGTCAAGGCCTTTAGAACCCAACATCCCCCAAACTGGCTCGCTATAGAATACGGATGGAAGCCTAAGGATTATTGTTAATCAGCGACTGGGCGACCAAAATATTAGGCATGTGTTCATGTTTGATTCTTTTGCGAACAAATTGTTGCTCATCGAATAAATTATTCACATCAGATTAATGGGATCATTAGAAAGTGTTCAAGTGGGAGGGAGAACTGGACAACTCCCTGCTTATCATGGAGGTGCTGGTGTGAGTTCTGGTCATCATCTCAGCAATTCAAACAAGGTGCATCAGACTCGACTCTGACCCCATCCCCCTTCCCATCTCAGTTCAACATCATGTTATGTGGGCATTATATCTTCCTTCAATATATTTTCTTTGTCATTATTATGATAATACTCATCATCATCATTCACCCTCCTCTTCTCTTTGTAATATGATCATCGTTACCAGAGAAGGCACATATGTGTCTTGCCCGCAACTTAGTGGGATAGTGGTAGTGGTGAAGGTGGCACATCCTGGATGGAGCCCCCCATGGCCGTAACCATGTCCTAAACAGAGGACAACTCCCCTAGCGGCGACACTAATCCCTTCTCCAACTCAGGCATGTCAATTAGGCTTGTTGGACGGATGACGAACCGTCATTTATTGGTCCGAAAATCATCATCCATCATCATCTAAAACGACAGATAGACGATGGAATGAATGGTATTCAGTCATCCTTCATCAGTCATCTGTCTCATGTGATGGATGATTGATGACATAAATGATGGAATGGATGACAGGGATGACTGATGACATTTAAGGATGACGGAAATATATGCATATATATTGCATCGTTAGATAGGGCCCACTAGCCCCAAGAAGGGGAATGACAATGAGCTATTAAGATGGGGACAACAACCATCGAGGAGGGGGAAAATGGCGGGGATGATGACGACCATGGACAAGAAGGTATACTGTTGATGATGGGAAACAACGAGTGCCGACCATGGGAATGACAACCACCAAGACGAAGACAAGAACTACTGGCAACAGGAAATGACAGTAGCGGAGGATCGAGACAGTGACCACCAACGACAGGGAACGAACCTCAATCACCCCCCTCTCCCTCTCCCTCTCTCTCTCTCTTGCTCGATTGCTCCCTCTCCCTCTCTCTCTATTGCTCCCTTCACCTTCTGAGGCTACTTTGTCATCCATCCGTCTGTCATCTGTTCCATTTTCCGTAATGGATGAATGATGAAACGGGACTGACGACAGAGTTGTGACGATGATGAAACATTGACGGATGACGAAATGGCCGAACTGAAATATGCTGGATGGATAACTGAACGGAAATCCATTCAGTCCCATTCCATACGCCCAAAAACATCATCTATCAGTTGTCCAACAAGCTGAACGTCAATCCAACTGCCGATTAGACTGGAAACCCCAGTCTAGTGTACTCAGTAAAAACAAGCATACTTGTTGGAGATCTGGGCCCATCTCTGGGCCTTGGAGTGCCCTTTAATGGGCCAAATTAGACCCCACAGAAGAGGCCCTATAAAGTGCCGTTTGAGCAATGAGCAGTACTGTGAACGGTCGGCGCCTCTGCCTAATGGCCGAAAGCCCTCCGCTATTACCCAGTTCATTGGGTTCCAACGGCGACGCGTCGACTGGGTTTTCTTCAGAATTCACACCTTCCGACTTTGCCTTCATGGAGGTCGCTTTGGAACAGGTACATGGTCGTGTCTTGGTTCTTGAGATACTTCTTAAGAATGAAATATCTGTATATGACATTTTTCCGGATATGGGTGTAAAGATTTTATGGGTAAAACAAGCTGAAGGGGATCGCACATGGGTTTCTATTTGATATACGGCTAGTACTGATTTCTCTGCCTACGGCGAGGGGTCAGCTTTTTGCATTAAAGTCCCAAGTCCTCCCTCAATTCATGAATGGCGTTGGTCACCGCTATCACATTGATTCTTGCCCAGTTGAAATGGGCCCAAAAGTCTCGGTATTAGAGAAACTCGACCACTTTCAGTTGTCCTTTTGGGGATTGGGATTTTCAGTTGTAGCGCTGTTTATCTCTCAGATCGCTATTAGTTTTCCTCCGTATCCATCAGTCTTGATGAGAGTCCCATTTCAGCGCTGTATTTTGGTACTGAATCAGAGACGAGATAAAAGAAGACCAATAGTATGACGTTTCCGCCTTACCCGAAGCACTCATTCTGGTATTTTCGCCCTTCAATAGACTCTTTCCTATTACTATTTTATTGATTTTTCTTTAAAATTGAATTACTATGCAGCATTAATGATTAAAACTAGTTTTGGTATATAATTCTATACATTATGAATCTAGTGTCCTACAATTTTAGTACTCAGAAACTCACATTTCACTGCTTAATTATCATAAATATATTTTATTTCATAAATAAATGTATAATATAGGTTGAATCCCAACTTCAAATTTCCTAGAGCTCTGACTATTTATGTACAAGTCGTACAGTTCTAATAAATTTAAATCTCTCAGCCGTATTAATACATTGTAATCGCTGCTCCATTCCAAGGAACCCGTCGCATTACTTGGCACATCTTTCTTTTATTTTTTGATTGGGTAAATGTAGGTTTTTTTTCGTGGCATAGTTTTTAGCTTGAATTGTTTAAACAATTCTCTAGGCTTAGGTTGATTTATTGGGGTTGTTACTCGTGGAGTTCGGGGGAAAAATTCTTACAGAGTCGAGGTAGATCGACATTGTCAATGTTCCTGAAATGAGTCATCTCTAATAAAGGGTTAGAATGCCAGCAAACCTTCACCATGTAATTTCTTGAATGTCCGTGTCACTAAATGTCCGTGTCATTTTTCTGAAAGAAATATTTGAGTATTCATTTTTTTCTTCTTAGAGGAAATGTTCTGCATTTAACCATTCATTTGAATCCTTAAAATTGCAGGCTAGATTAGCATTGAGAAGTTTGGAAGTGCCTGTGGGGTAAGTCATCCATGTATTAATCTTTACGATTTTCTACTTTTGTTCTGTCTCTGAAGAGTAATCCGATTTTTGGTTGGTTAGTATTTTTTTTGTGTGGTTATTCCTTTGGATTTACATCAAAAGCTGGAACAGAAAAGATAATAGGGGTCTGGGTAACAAGGGGAAATATGATATAGCATTATTCAATGAAGCTGGAGATACAGTCACCAACTCCTTTCTGGGTTATTTCCGTCATTTTGGATTTGGTTTAATCCCTTTTAATACTTGTAGCCCTTCTCTAGGGCAGGAAGTCGATAACTGTTTATTTAACTGGGTGGGAGATCCTTCCGAAGGGGCGCACATGCATATTTGGGGTCTGTTGTCATTCATTCCTTCTATCTTTCCCCTCTATATCTCTCTCTACCTTTGCTTACAACATCCCTCTTTAATTCAAACCTACTCGAAGTATCTAACAGCTTGTTTGTCAACTACGGATAGTGCATAATAATGGGAATTTATGGGTATGACTGGAACTAGCTTCCATTTATGAACTTGTTTTGGGTATTTGCTCTCTTGGATACCAGTCACGTAGGTCTTTTATCTGGAGTAGACTTGAATGCTGATTTGGCAATGACCTAGAAGAACTGATGGGTATTTTAGACTCTTTAAATTCCCTTCTGGTTGCCGTGGACAGTCTTTTTCAAAAAAAATGAACATGGATACTCTTTTTTCATTGGAACTCTGGCTGACGTCTATAAAAAGTGTTTCCTCTTTTAAACATGGCATAAGAGGAGTGAAATTGGACCTGTGGGGCGGCTCAAGCCGATGCATATTGGTGGCGGTGACTTAAAAGGCTTGAGAAGAAATGGCTTAATTACAAACAATAATAGGAAGTTAGATCCACAATCTTCATGAGGATAAGTTTGGTTTTAAACTCCGATTTGGCCAGGAGTACGCCATGCTAATGTGCCTTGGATTATCCACATATCCGGGTCAGGCTTATTTGCTTCTCAGAAGAAGGTTATGTTATTTTTAACATAAAACGTTATCCAGCGGATAAGTGCTCTCAACGCATACTGAAAAAAGTCATGACTTTAGCAGCGTTCAGGAGTAAAAGGGAGCGAAACAATGACTAGTGTTTTTTTTCAATCTGCTCAGTAACATGAAATATTATCCAAAATGTGCTGTCTTCAATAGTAACATGTTATATGAAGCAATATGTGCTGTCTACAACAGTAAGATGTTATCTTAAGCAAATGCCATGATGAAGAAGAGGAGACGATCCGTTTATTATGGGACCTCATAATGGGTAACAGAATGGAAAATTATCAAGAAAGTATGAAGCAAGAAAAGTGAGGGAAAAAGGACTACTATCTTCTAGTCTAGAACTCTCCACTTCTCATGGATGAGGTTGCCAGCACAGTCCTTTCTTGTCCCCGTCTAAAGTATATTGTTTTTTGGGGGCATCAAAATCACTAAACAGGGCTGCAAAGTGATGGGGTTGAAGAAATTTTATCTCATCCCTATGAATTCTGTCTCAACTGTTGAACAAGTAGCATTTCGGGAGTACTCATCCAAGCTCAATGTTCTGGGCTGGCATGCTTTCCCATCATAGGTAGGCACAGGATAATACTGCAAGTCTTCTCATTTTGTCTACCAGGTAAATGAGGTTATTTATTGCTTAAAATGAGATTAAAAGATTGCTCACAATCCCAATAATCTAATGAGTTCAGTTTTTTATGTTAAACTTCTAGAAGTTTCACTTTTTGAGGTCCCAAGAATGATTTTGCTCTTAATTTTTTGTTTCTAGTTGTATTTTTGTCGAGGACGGAAAGATCATTGCCTCTGGAAGCAACAGGACAAATGAAACACGAAATGTATGTACTCTCTGAAAATAAGATTTAAGTCTTTGGTATTTTTGTGCAAAATTTTACTTTTGTTTCTCCTCCAATGAGTCATGCATTCTGCTGAAGACTTATTGTCATCATTTAACCCAGTAGTTTGTTAGGAACCGCCAGTTATCTTTGACAAATAATTCACCAAAAATCAAGAAAAAGTTGATCCAAGAATCTAATTGTTCATCAGTCGAATGCTAGATCCGAGTTAGAGAAATCTCGATTTAGGAATAGAATCAGGTGGATAGGAGAATATTCTGAAGAAACCAAATGAGGTGGATTGAGCAATACTTCCCCCCTCCTCTGGTCTCAGGTGCTTCCCGCTCCCAACCTTCAGCCACAGCTGCCCTTTCGATTAACAACTTCTAGTCCTCCTTGACCTCTTTTTTATAGACTCTCTTGAGGTTGAAATTCACACGTGTGGCCTGATTTATCAGGCTTTTTTGTTGAAACACCCCTGATTTGTCTTTGAAAATAACGTATCAGCGATGAAGAAAAAAGGAGACGGGTCAGTGAAATGCAAGGAAAAAGGGGGGATACAATGGGAGATTTATTGTAAAGATTATTGAAACTCGCCTACTTCATCTTGACTGTTCGTGTGTGTCCCTCCACCATCCTCCCTTTTTATAGAACTCTACTATGATCCTATTTCCCTGTGGGAACTTTGGCGCCATAGCCGGTTAGGGGCATTATGATGATTTTCATTTGTACATGTTTTCCTTTAAATAAGGCAGCCCTCCCTTAAGAAGGGCAGTGAATAATGAAGATTGCTCCTTAACTCCCCCCAGTCACTCTGAGTCTTGTTTTGTTCCCTCGACGAACCCATTTCTCCAGACAGCTAATTCCCAGTCAATCCCTGCCTCTGATCGGCCTCCTCTATCCCCTTCGTCCATACAAACCTGAATCAAGGTTCATACCACACTCCCATGCTATAATGGAGCAAATGTGTGGGAGGAGGGGCTTATCAGTGAGGCTTCCAAACAGTCCCACACTATAATAAAGCAAATGTGGCGGAGAGGCTGGGCATTTGGGCTTCCAAACACCTGGTTCCACATCTATCTAGAGAGTCACATAACACTCGCCTGGATGAGGTAGAACTGAGTATGAAATATCTATGAATCGTGTTATTTCTGATTTATTCTGTTATTTCAAATTGAGGGCTCCCCCATCTTTCCAAGTCAAAGATATTTGTTGATTCTGCAATTTTCCTCTGGACAGCGGTTAGTAAATAATGTTATGTCGACAAGACCATACTGGAAACTTGGGAAGAATTAATTCTCCAGTAAAAAATCCCTCGTAGTCCATTGAATTTTAGATTAGGACTTCCCTTAATCTCATGTAGATCTCAAAATGACAAAATTAGACGTAGAAGAGAATCCTCTGAAATGATTAGGGATGTTTACAATATCTGAAATTATAGGGTCATAAATGTAAAGATGAAACAAATCTCACAGCTGACCAAATGTTTCTTCTCAGGCTCTGTTATCAGCGGTTTTATTTGTCCTGCTTTTTTTGCCATTGCCATTTGGATCTACAAGTTTTGTTCTTGGAATTGACGTCTTAGTTACAAGTTTCAAAATTGTTTTGGAGCCGCTTTTACAGGCAACAAGACATGCAGAAATGGAGGCTGTGGATTTTCTTCTAGAACAGTGGCAGAAGGACGGACATACTCGACAAAACATCGCTGAAAGGCTCTCAAAATGTGTGATTTATGTTACTTGTGAACCTTGTATTATGTGTGCTGCCGCATTGTCCATTCTTGGTAAATCTCGCTTTCTTGTGGCACTAATGCAACTTTAGATCAACCTTTAATCTTTTTGTTTTTGATTTTTTTGATTTTATTTTTTAGTTTTTTTAACAAACTTCTCCTAGGAATTGGTGAGATTATATATGGCTGCACAAATGATAAATTTGGTGGATGTGGGTCTGTCTTGTCAATGCATGAGAGCAATCTACATTTTCCAAGGTTTGCATCTTATCAAGGATATTCGGCTGAAATAACCTTGACGCCCATTTTTTAACTCCACTAGGTGATGACTACCATCGTAAAAACAAGGATTTCTGATAAAATATCTTACACATTTTTTCTTTTGGCTGGCCAGCATTTCAAAAGGGAAATACTTCAAATGCCGTGGAGGGTTAATGGCATCAGAATCGATAGATCTTTTCCGTTGTTTCTATGAGCAAGGAAACCCTAACGGTATGTCCTCAACATACACTTTTATGCGTTTTTTGTTACGTATCTCTGGAGAATAGATGAATTTTTCACAATCAAGAAACAGCGATGGATCAATTCAATGAGTTATTCGACGATAATAGAAATCCTGTGCTGAATTCACAGCTTAGAAGGAAAGTAGTTCGAAGTAATTAATAAAAGGTAGCGCAAATTGAAACCAGAATCGACCAGATCAGCCACTCTGTCCACCTCCAGACGACGGCTAGGGTGGATCAGTTTCTCCATCTACCACCAGATGACGGATAGCGGCCTATCCTTCCAACACCAAATGAGGGTTAGGCCTGATCTGCTTCTCCCATTGCCCCCCAGAAGGCAAGAGGATCTCTCGCTTGCAACTGTCTCCAAAAAAATGCCAAAACAACCTCCCCATTGTGGACGCAATCTTCTTTATGAAGAAAATGCCACAATTGAAGTTATTGTCTTCTATTTTTTTCCCACTTCACGATTTTGAATTCTCACATGAATATTCCACACCGTGAACTGCTATCCCTTCTCGTTTCTTTTTGTGATAAGTCCTAGTTAGGACCTTATCAGTTTTTGGTTAATGTTATTGTGATCATGGTTTGCTTCTCAAAATTGTCAAGTTTCTTCCGGAAAATTCAATTTTTGGGCATCTCTTGTGGAAAAGAAAAACAAATGAACCAGGTAAGGAGAACTTGGATCATTCTGGGTTTCATTACTCAATTTTATCTTATTTTTTCCCTTATTATGTGATTTTTTTATTATTATTTTTCTGTAATTCATGGTATTCCTTCTGTGCAGCTCCCAAGCCTCACAGGCCTTGCCGAATCTCCCAAGAGATGATCTGATTTCTGCGGAACTTCCACATCGCCACTTCCCAGCCATTGAAAACTAGAAGACAAAGAGTTTTTTTTTCTCCTCAACAAAGAGGAATCTTTGGCTGCAGCCAGATTTTTCCCATTATATTTCCTCCACAAAAGAGGAGAAAAAAGTTTCTAACTCGACCGTTCTTGATTTCTGGTGTGGCCGAGAAGCCAGGAGAGGACAGAGAAAACTGAGACTTCTATTGTTCAAACTGAGACTTATATTGTTCAGAGAAAACAGAGAACCGAGAAGTTCAAGTTTTTCATCCCTTTGATTCTTATATTTCAAAAAAAAATCCCTTGTATTGTTAGAAAAAAACTGAGACTTATATTTTATAAGTCTTATGCATACATTACCTACTCATTTAGTATCAAACCAGTGCCTCCCTCTCAAGTTCTCTTTATCTCTCTAAAGAAAACTATTTTATTTTGGCAAGGCAGAGATGCACTCCCTTAGCAGAGCGATCTCAATTAAGCCACTTGATTGTAGTTAGCCACGGTATTTTCATTAAGCTGGAGAGGGTGGAGATGGAGCATATAGATAGCAAGATGAGGATGACAGGGTTCAAGGAGAGACTTGTAACTGCACAGTAATACTAAAGAAAGGAATTGACATTAACCTTCTTTACTCTTTTGAAAACCCAAGATTAACTTTGCGTTTAACCTTATGAAAATAAAACGGGTCTCTGAATAAGGCAACCTTTACTTTTCATTTTATAAAAAAGAGGTGTTAGGCTATCTATCATTCCGGCGTCTTCCCCGTTGTATTCTGTCACCTAGGCTAGTCCACTTGAATTGTATATCAGAATTAAACTTGAAATCTATCCAAAATATTGCCCAAGAAAAACTGTGGAAATGGAAAATTGAGAAATAAGGTGTTGACGAAAAAATGGGATCAAGTATGAACACAGTTTTGTGCCACACAATCTTCTCCAAAACAGGACATAAAATAAATTTGAAAAACTACAGGTGATAATAGTAAATAAAAACCAAATAAATCTACTTACAGTGAGAACGATAAATCTGAAAGAAAGGATAGTGGTTTAGAACCAATCCCATTGAAGAGCTAATGAGGCTTGAGGAGATCTCACCCTCTTTAACTAGAAAGAGATAGGTACAAGCTTTCTTTTAGGCTGAGGATTTTATCCTTGACAAGAGTGAGATAGGAAGATAATAAAAACAAGTAAATGACATGTATTTTTTACCTTTTATAGGCTAGGTGAGGAAGATGCACCAGTTCTGGCAATGCCTCCCATGCTAGTGGCGATATTTTTTAGCATCTAGGATGGGGGTTGAAAATGAAAGAAGAATTGTAAAAAATAATGGGATGCAGATTATATGTGGCTCACGCATCATAAGAGTATATATTTAGAATCTTATTTCATTATAAAATAGTGGAGAATCATATTCTATAATAGAGCACAAAATTTACAGCAAACTTTACCTTATTCTGATCAATTAGAGGGCGAAGTTGCTGAATGAGGTCATCTATTTATTTTGGAGGTTCCACATCTATTGTCGGTATACTTGCAGAAAGTATAGAAGAGAGATAATTGAGATCTTTGTGGGTTTGTGATATGTTTTTTAAAAACTTAAGTTCATCGGATGTCTTTTCCAGCCAAAAATACTATTGTCAGAATGAATGAGTTGGCTTATCAAGTGTATGGCTGGGTTCTCCTTTGAGAGCCAACAAACTGTTGATTGCTTGTTTCTGCTATTTATTTCCCAGAGAAACATATGTTTCGCGAATTTAGAGGATAAAATGTATTCCAGTTGGTCACTAAAAAGTTGGAATAATTATTGTGTCAAAATTTTGATTCATTTTCCTAAAGATCATTATAGAATTGGAATAATAAAATGGATTAGGATAAATCCAAAACATAATCCATTCAGATAAGTCCAATGAAAAATCGTACTCGAAGATCAGAATAGAAAAGAAAATCACCCTGCACCAGCTCATGCGTTTTTTAATCAAAGGATTTTTGTGCACTTTCATGTGATTTCAAGAATACGCTTCTCGTGGTGTCATTTGATAATAAATTCGTAAATTCAGTCCAAAGACCTTGACTTGTGACATGAAACATGAACTATTTCAGTTATCCAAATGCTGAACGACACAAAAAAATTCCTCTGAAAGTCTTCACTTGTGAAATGAATTACAAGGTAAGTGTCAACAATGGCCTTTGTCTCAGAGAGTAATATCAAATAGAAGGGAATTGGATGTCAAAATAATCTCATAAAATGGCTCTCTGTAAAATGGTTTTTTGACCTCGTCTGCAAGCACCATTCCGCCCTGCTACTCTTACTCCAACCCCGATAAAACCCCACAGCGCTCCCCCTGGCAGATACATGAAACTGAAAGAAATGGAAGATGAAGACTCCACGGTAGGAGAGAAAAATGGCAACTGCCACCATTGAAACAATCGAGATTAATAAGTCATTTTCACAACACGGTAAGATATCTTTAAGTAGTTCCGTTAGATCAAACATAAAGCCAAATTCTGGAAAGGACGACTGTGAAAGCACTGCAGATTGAAAGGATCCTACAAGATCTTCACAAAGTAGACCTCAAGCCTATTCAGATAACCGCTCAATGGCTTGAAAGGTGCAGCCATAATGTTTCCAAACTGAATTCTCTTCTTTGGGATATCTTTTGTTGATGTTTTCTAACTGATGTCCAGATAATCTTGTAATTCCAGAGCACTTAGATGGTGCTGCAGAGTGATGTTTGAAAAATATTCAAATTAGTAAGTCAGCAGCCGGCATAGATTTTCTCTGCTCAAGAATAACAGATATCATTCAATTCTGAAAATACTAATGTACCTGGCTGCCATGTCTTCCTTTGGAGCTAGAGAAACAATAAGAGAGAGAAAGAAGGGGTAATATGTATATTTTCTACATAATGTCGAGGTGGATGGCCCGGAGGTGAGCATAGCAGTCCTCAGAGGAGGAGAAGGTGAGGAGGCAGTCCCAGCAGATGTGACACCCGCAGAGGCACTCCACGTGGCTGCAACCCTCTGTCTTCTCGATGACATGGCCGCATGCCGGGCAGCGCTTCACATTGTTCTTCCCCCGCCGCCATTCCTCCACTGACACGTCAGGGTCCTCCTTGATCTCCCTGTACATCTCGCATGACAGCCACGGGTGGTACTCCACGTGGCACCTCCTGCAGGTCTCAGCCCCGCACGCGCCACATGTGTAGGGCACTGTCGTTCCTGTTGTCGCAGCTCGGTAGATGCCCGGGCAGTCTGGTGACGGGCAGAATCTGAATTCCCCACAGCTGCCTGCCACGTGTGCCGCTAAAGCAGCCCAGAAGAGCTCCTCCAGCTTGGTGGCGCCAACCAGATCCCGCAGATCTTGGAGAAGGAACGGCTCTCGGCACTGGCCCTCTTCTGCCAGGCAGCAAACTGGGAACCCCTCTCTGTTCCTGATTGTCGACTCCAGCTGCTCGGCCAGGCAGCCACGGCAGAAGCAGTGGCCGCAGCCCTCCAACTGGAATGGCTCCTCCAGCTGGCACAAACAGATTGGGCAGCACTCAGCATTGCCATCTTGGGGTTGAATGATTTCCTCGACCTTGCGGCGGTGGTCCATGTCGCCACGGATGTGTAGCACATGACGGCGGACGTCGAGGAGGAAGGTGGCACCAGGGACCTCATCCTGTAGGCCACGGAGGTCAGGCCCAAACTGGTCCACAAGCCGTTTGACTAGGTCTGGAGGTCGCCCTCCCCCCCGGAGGCTGACCTTGAGCTGAGCCTGCTCGCGGAGCGAGAGGAGCGCGGCAATCAGCCGCCTCTCCGCTGTTGCCACGTCATCTGTGGCACCAAAGATCCTAATCCCGCCACTCCGTTTGTCGTGGAGGATGTATGTCCTAGTCTCCCATCCCACTGACCTTGCGGCTGCAGCGCCATCACGGGAGCGGATCTGCTGCGCAGCCACGACCGCCAGTTCTACCACCCTTCCCTTCACAAGCTCCTCTAACGGCCGCCGCATGTCTGCAATCATTTTTGTACAATTCGCAAACATCTTTACCCTGTGTACTCCGCTCTCCATCTCCTCCAAAACCACCTTGAACCCTGCATCATCATCATCATTAGAATCATGATCATCATAATCATCATTACCACGGGGGATTTAGATGGCGGGTGAGCTTGTGTGCACCTGGGAGGCAATTGAAGCGTTGGATGAGGGAGAGGAGCTGAGATTTGATGGTGGGAAAGACGGCAGGGGGGCAAACCAGGGAGCTGCTGAAGAGCTGCTGGCAGCGGATCTTCTGCCAGGGACGGCAGATGGGGAGAGCCCTGCCGACAAGGTGAGAAAGGGCTGATGCTGCCTCCTGGTGCATCTTGCCATCAAAGGAGACCAAGGCCCGGGTAAGAGAATTTTGTGGCGCCCCTGGATCCAGGATCTGAACGCGGACCCCCTTTCTGGAGACAAATGGGGCCACCTCGCGCAGGATAGCCTCCTCCAGGGCATTAGCCGGTGGTTCCAGCACCAGTCCCCCACGAAAAACATGGACTCTTACGATGCTCATTGCGGCTGTCTCACCAGCAACAGCTGCATATACCTCCTCCTCTATTGCCTCCTCGCCAAGACCGCCGACGATAACACAGTCAGAAATCACTGGGCTGACATCAGCAATGACCACCCTCCCACCAATGACAACGCCGTCAAGGTTCCCCGCCACCAGCTCTGCTGTACCAGGGGTACAATGCACTTGTGCCCTCCCTCTGCATGGCTTCCGCGGCCAAAAGATCTTTGCTGTCACCATGGAGGGGCTGCCATCGCCAGAGAAGGAGGCTAGCCTGGTGGCCACAGCACGGACCTTCAATAAAGCTCCCCGGATCTTCACAGCCGTCAAAGCCTCTGTAGCTGTCTCAACATCCTCTGGGCAGAGGAACAAGATGTTCCCCCACAGGCGTGGATCATCAACATAGCGACGGACACCAGCAACTCCTGATATGTGCCCATCAACAGCCATGAGAATGTCCAGCTCGCTCAAAAATTTAGCCTCTGGGTGGGATATTTCCAATTCAAGGAGACGTCCATCAAGCTCCAGATGCCGGATATCGGCACCAGCCCCAAACAGAGCCACTGGGGCAGAGAAACCACGAGTGGCAGGCCGAAAGAGGCTTTTAAAGGTGCATTCAGTCCGCACGTAGCGAGTGAGGCAGTCAAGTGCATCATTGACGATGGTACAGACCTGGTCCGCATCTGAAGGGGAGCTCAGGAGCTGGATCTCCCGGGCTTCAAAATCCACCTCAATGCGGATCCTGTCGTCAGCACAGGCTTTCTGGGCGCGAGCGCAGAGGCTTTTGATGTTGCCACTGGCACGGGAACAGAGCCGGCGGAGCACAGTGCGGCTGATGTCAATGATGGTGCTCCTCTTCATCAGATCACCGGCCAGGTGACCGGGGTTGAAGGGCAGTGGCGGGTCCATCTGGGTCGCAACACCCAAGTCAACAGCCGTGACGCAGACCAGGTACTGCTTTGCCAGGGACAGAATCTCTCCAAAAACGACCCAAGCTGGCATTTCCCCGAAAACGAGCAGCGAACAGGATGGGTGCAGTGGCAGCTGGAGGCCCGATAAGGCCACTTTGTAGCCGAGCTTGTCACAGCCAGAGAAGGCAGCCAGGTTCTGGCCCAGCGAGCTGAGGATGACCCTCTTCAGCAGCCGGGAGTACTCTGCTGACCCGCTGGTCTCCCATTTCCAGTATGTGGGCACGACAAAGTTGAACTCGTCAAAGAGGCAGGCGTCAAGTTCGGTCACCGTCTCCTGGCACCGCCGCATGGACTTTGCGTTTACACTGTTCTGCCAGCACCACTGGTTCTGGCCCTCCTCTGCGAGCTCCCACTCCCGGTACACAGAGAGAAGGGTGAAGAGGTCCCCGTCACGATGGCAGAAGGGCACCTTGAGGCAGTCCGCCCGCAGCTTCTCGTCGTCACTGCCCACTCGGCAGAAGATGCTGCTGGCATTGGCCATGACGGCAGCCAAAACGAGGCCTTCCTTTGTCAGGCCATGGGCATGGCAGTCCAGGATCATCTTCCCCAGCCGTGGCTCTATGCCCAGCTTGATCAGACACCGCCCCATCTCCGTAAGTTTTAGCTGTTGCTCACCTCCTTCACCGCCATCTCCTCTGCACTGGACCACGGCGCCGAGCTGGACCAGGTTCTGGACTGCAGCATCAATTGAGTTAGAGTTTGGGGCATCGATAAAGTCAAACTCCATCATGTTGTGCACGCCCAGAGAGATGATCTTAAGAACAGCCATGCCGAGGTGGACCTTGCAAATCTCTGGCTGGGGGTACGGATCCATGGACTGGAACTCAGACTCGGTGTAGAGCCTGAAACACTTGCCAGGCTCTGTCCTCCCTGCCCGGCCAGCACGCTGCTTAGCCGAGCTCTGGCTGATCCGGCGGACCCGGAGCATGTTCATCCCGCTACGTGGCTCGAACCAGCACTCCTTCACCAGGCCTGAGTCGACAACAAACTTGATGCCGGGGATGGTGAGGGAGGTCTCCGCAATGTTGGTGCAGAAGATCACCTTCCTCTTCCCTGGCAAGTTCTCAAAGACCCGGCGCTGATCCTCCTGGGAAAGCTTCCCGTGCAACGGCAGAGCCACTGCATGGCGTCCATGGAAGTGCTCGCAAGCCCATTCCACCTCCATCTGTGATGTCAGAAATGCCAGAACCCCTCCATCTCCTTCAGACTGGTGGATTGTGCTGACCATCTTCACCACCTCTGCGGCACAGTCAGACAGCCCAGAGGCAGTTTGCTCTACATTTGCCTCTGCAGGAACGTACTTCAGCTCCACCGGAAAGCTCCTGCCAGCGACAGACAGGGTGACACAGCCAAACAAGTAGTTTGAGAGCTTGTGGCAGTCGGCAGTGGCAGACATGACGATGAACCTGATGTCAAGCCGCCGCAGCAGGAGGCTCTTGACAAGGGCGAGGACCAGGTCTGTGTTCAAGTTTCTCTCATGGGCTTCGTCCACGATGACATGGGAGACACCGGTCAAGCTCGGATCATTCATCAGATGTTGCAGGAGGCAGTGGTCTGTTGTGAAAACCACTCGGGATTTGAATGCGTGGCCAGGGGAGTAAGTCAAGTATGACGAGGCGAGGTCATCTAGGTAGCAGCCATGGCTTTCTTCAGAGACCCTCTTGGCCAGAGTGGCGGCTGCAATCTTTCGGGGCTGAGTGCAAATGATTGTTCCAGGCCCATCCAGCCACGAGTCCGCCAGGAACTGGACAACCTGAGTGCTCTTCCCCGAGCCAGTTTCTCCCTCCAGCATCATGACCTGCATGCATTCACAGCAAGCCATGAGCGACAATTGCTTCAAAAAAAAAAAAATCAACCGAAAGAGCATGCACTGACTATAGACATGCCAAAGAAATATAATTATTTTTACTACTAGGAATGGCTAATCAAGATGCACCACTGGCCCAGATATGAGTAAAGGCGCAAGTAAACGGCTAAAACTTTATATCATTGTAAATCTTCTTCGATAAATCTTTCGATCGGAGTACTAAAGCAATAAGTTGCAAGTCCTCAAGCACCATGCTAAAACATTATATCATTGTAAGTCCTCAAGCACCAAAGCTATAAGTTGGTTTCTTCTGAACCACCATCGTCGAACGTGTCATAAGAAGAAGATGACACTGACTATGAAGAATGATGCCACAAAAATACTGGGGAGAAGATCTTGAACCCAGATATGAGTCAACCATATGCCATAATTTCAGTTTCAGACACCATATCTGCTCCGATCACTAAATTCATTTCCGTCCTACACAATTCAAAAGCCCGAAATTCTGAAAAATCAACTGGTTACTCTAATGAAGACATGCTCTTCCGAAGATTAAAAACAAATATTTCAAATTCATATAGTATTCAGAGAATCTCAAGTTTCTTCAACGGAGAATAATGTAGCAAATAATACCTGATTGCACGCAATCAAGCTAAGAATCTTTCTCCTGTAAGCATAAATGGGAAGTCCCTCCTCCAACCTCCTGCGTTCCCGCACTAACAAGCAATGCAGTTGATCCCAATCCAGTTTACCATCCGCTTCATACACCCCACCACCTTGCCCCTTCTCTGCAATGCTCTCTCCAAGGAGACCCAAAATAGAGAAAACCCCAGCTCTAAACTCCCCTTGTTTCATCCTAAGCAGATCTCCTTCTTCCTCCATACTTCTCCGACGAGCCATCCGTTCTTCAAATTCAGCCAGCGGGGCCCGTTTGATCTTCGAAATCGACAGTTTCTTAATCGCGCCGGTCAAATCGTCGATCTTCCGATCATACAATCTCGCAGATTCGCATGAAAGAAGACTCCGCGCGTGCTCCGCAAACAGGCAACGAATCCTCGAATCCTCTTCTCCGCGATTGACCGGTGAATTCGAATCAAGACGCACTCGCAAATCGTGCGCGCCTTCGAGGTACAAGCCCCAGAAGTAGATCGCGGCCTCCAACGCGTCAGCCCTAGAGGAGAAGAAGAGCTTGCAAGCAAGATCATGGCTTGTGCGACAGTCAATCCTCCTCGGCGAGACGGGAGATCCGGCAATGAGGTTTTTTAGCGCTGCAGAGGACGATTCCTCGGCAAATCGACGATGCCCACGACGGCGATTGCGCTCCAGAACGACGGAGAAGGGGGCATGAGAAAAGGGTCGTTGAAGGGACGCCCGATTCGAGGGCCGGCCGCCTCGTTCCGCCATGATCGACGCTCTGCAATGGCGGCTCCAAGCTTCCGCCTTTCCCCCTATGAAGAAGAGATCGTTCGACGGCGGAACTCCTTGTCAAGAGATCGTTCATGGAAAGCGCGAGAGAAGCGGTAGAAATGGAGAGGGCGGCACCGGAAAAGACTGAAGAGAGAGCGAGAGAGAGAACAATCCGCGCGAAAATCTTGCTCCATTCCGCGACGTGTGGAACTGACGTGGTCAGAGAAAAGATGCATATTATTCGGAAGGATGGTGCAGGGACGCGGACGAGACAATTTTTCGTCCCGGGACGAAGAAATCGTCCCGTCCGAGGGTACAAACGAATTTCGGGACGAGAATTCGTCCCGGGAACCATCGGACGGGACGGTTTTCGTCCCGTGGGATGAAAAAACCATCCGTCCGGACGAATCTGGACGGAAAACTGCCAGATTCACGTCAAAGTCCATGTATTTTTACATCTGTGCAAATGGACGCCACTCAGAAATAATTGTACATATGTCTCTTTGCATTATATCTCTTCAGTAATTCCCTAAGAAACTTGAAAAAATCTATATTAATATATTAAAAATATAAAATGGGTGTTTTTTCGTCCAGGACAAATTTCAGGACAAAAATTCATCCCGGAAGGGCGGGATGTGACCAAAAACTGTCCCGGTATGACTGGACATGATGGTCTTTTATCGTTGGACGAAAAACCGTCCTGTCCTTCATCCTTGAACTTACTCTGGACGTCAGACGGGACGAAATTCGTCCCGTCCCGTCCATCGTCCACGTCCGGGACGATCCGAAACTATAATCAGGAGATCCCCCGGAGAATAATATAAAGAATATTTTGGGAAAGAATGATCCCCAGAATACTGCATCTCGTCCCAATTTTTAGAAGTTCGTTCGTCCCATCCTGCGTTCGTCCCATCCTAAATATTTTTTTCCGCATCCCGTCTCGTCCGAAAACCATCCCGCCCAAGACATTCTCGTCCCGTCCCACTTCTGGGATGAAGCAGTGCATTAGGCCACTCTGAATTTGACACGTGACTCTCGGATGAGAGATGATTTTCATGCGGATACATGACTCTCATAGGAC
The DNA here is from genome assembly GCF_029677425.1 of Wolffia australiana. Classification (NCBI taxonomy): domain Eukaryota; kingdom Viridiplantae; phylum Streptophyta; class Magnoliopsida; order Alismatales; family Araceae; genus Wolffia; species Wolffia australiana. The sequence goes on from NC_135842.1 coordinate 11,672,033, forward strand.
GCAGAAACTGTAGTGTCCGCCGTCTAAGACTCCTGACGGGACAGTTATTTTGTCCATGGATGAGACAATCATCCCATCGGGGAACTGGCACATAATTCTTCGGCCCGTCAATCATTTGAGCTCCGAGACGGGACGATTTTTTAGTCCACGGACAAAATTACAGTACCGTCCACATCCGTACACTATAAACCCAAATTCTAGACATGCGGTTGGTGGAGAGTGGAGAGAGAGAGAGAAATTACAAAGACTCAAGAAAACTGTCAGCAGAAGAATGTTCTATATGTATGATCTATAGATTATTACAAAGTATGAAATAGCCAATGTGTATTAGTGTTGACCCCATCATTTGAGTGTTGGTCTATATGCTAATACAAAGTATGAAATAATAAATGCATATGAGTGTTGACCCCATCATTTGAGTGTTGGTCTATTGATTATTACAAATGATGAAATACTCCATGTATATGAGTGTTAACCTCATCATTTGAGTGTTGGTCTATAGACTAATACATAGCATGAAATCATCTATGCGTATGATTGTTGACCCCATCATTTGAGTGTTGAAATAAATTCCTGCATTCAAAATTCATTTATCTTCATTAACATTAATGTTTTATTTACTAACTTGTTCTTTTTATTACAATGTGATTTTAATAAAGAATATGATATATTGGGATGTTCTGGATAAATGATCATGTTTTCCTATGCCAGACTGTGTTGACAAATTTTTTAACCATTTCACTCTGAGAAACAAATATTACGATAAAATGCAAGAAAAATCAATTATTATAGGTTATCATGAATTCATCCATGCTCATGCATTCAATCATATGTTTGAGATGATGATACTGATTCGAAAAGCCACTGATCCTCATTAACATTGATGATGTATTTACTAAAATCTTAATTTTTTTATCAAATTACTTTGTTTTGCGTTTTCAAGGTCAAGCATACAAGTACAAAGAAGGTTTCATTAATTTATGGATGGCTTCAAGATTTATGGCATCACATAGGGAATGATGGGAGGCTTAAATAACATGGAATTCAAATGATATCTCAAGAAAAATGATAAGGCTCTCCATAGATTAAATGAGTTTTTAGCTCTTGTTGGACCAAACAAAAGATTGTGGCGGCATCCTCCCCCTGGAACAATTTAAAGAGACCATGTTGGATTCTCATAACCTTTTCCTTTTCCTTTCCCTTAGAATATATCATGAGTTACAAGTGAATTTCTATTTTTAAGTTAAATGCATGGTGGATATGCATCAAACGATTTTAAGCTGCGAGCTTAAAGAGGTTACATTATCCTAAAATGAAGAGCATGAGAAAAAAAATCATTAGCCCGAAAAGCCGGTGGATTGGTAGAGTAGGTGTTGAAGTAAATTAGGCTCGGCACTGTAAGAGAGGGAATTGACAATGAAATTAGATGGTGAAAACTACTTAGAGTGCACTCTTAAGACCGTTTTGGGTTGTTGCATCACATCAAGGTCCAATTCAGTAGTCGGAAGAAAAATCCCTAATCTTTTTATCTACTATCTCTCTTGTAATGATTTGACTAATTAAAAACCTCAGGTCCTTCCAATTGGGCGATCCAATGATGAAGAGAACCTGAAGTTGATCCAATATCTTCTCTCCCTACACTCTCAATTATTTCTTTCATTTCTCCTCATTTTTTAAGTATAGAAATCCAAAGGAGTTTAGCCCAAAGGAAAATCTCTTAGATAGTGAAAAAATGAGGCAAAGAAACTACTATTTATTACAGGTCTCCCGTCTCTTTCTCTCTCATTTTATATTGATTTTCTCCCTCATCACTAGAAAAATAAGGCTGGGCTTCATTATTTTATTATGTAGTCCTCTCTCCCACAAGCCCATTGGATATGATTTCCACTTGGACCAATCAAGGTCATTCCATTTAATGGACCCAGTTGGGTATATAAGCCCATTTCCACTAAATGGGATGATCATATGACATTAAAATACTATTTTTTGTCGGATATACATCTAGTTAATTGATGGGGATGGGGTTATATGGCTTTCAATCAGTTCTCACATCCACACCTCATTTGAATTTATATATATATATATATGTATAAATTATTCATGTGATATATTTATATTAAAGTTCATTGATAGAAAAATTTACAATCATAAGCAAATTGTGATGAGATTCAAATAGGTTGATCACTTATCTTTAAACAGATATTTATTACAATTTTTTATTAGCATATTTGAGAAGGACATTATTTGTTAAGTATAATAACAATATCTATTCATGCTCATTTAATGTATGTAGCTGATCCAATAACTATTTTTCATTGATAAAATAAGGAAATATACTGGGTGCTCTTTAGAAAAAGAGTCACTGAATTGATCGATGCGAGGTATTAGAGGGATTTATACCAAACTTTCAACAAGCTTGGTTCAAGCAGTTGTGTAAGTTGTATTTAGACAAGATAACAAGAACATCTTGTGGATGAACCATTGTGTTTCTAATTTCATTGCATGATTAACAATCATGTGATTCTAAATATTTTTAGCTCAAGCAGCAAAGAAGTCTAAAAAGGTCAAGGAAGATGATGCAAAAAGTAATTGGAAAAATTAGAAAAATTATTTTTAATGCATTTTATGACTTCCAAATGCATCAGCCCTAACTAGGATGACCAGTTAGGGTTTGAAGTTCACCACTGCCTAGGAGCTTCATATGGATTAGGGATTATATGAACATGATAACGGATGAACAAAGATTCCATGAAGAGTTATTGAACTCCTTTGTCCCTTTTGGAATGTGTAATGTATATTGGCATCACATGTTAGCAATATGACTTATCAATGGGTTAAACTGATGTATGATTAATTAATCTATATATGAAATTTATATCTAATTAATCAAGTTAGACAATAAAGAGTAGTTACAATTAAGGGGTCAATAATTAGATTAGTGCATTTGGCCCAGAGGGTCACACACGTACGATTTATTAGATGTTAGAGGATGTACTTGGTGCAAGTGGTTTTATAAAAAATCATAAATTATATGATATTAAAGTCCCTCAGCGAGAAATACCCATGCAAACGTGTCCTTGGATCACCCTCCCTTGTTCCTTGAGAGCCCGCCCTTCTAGATGTGATGGAAATGAAGAGAAGATCATCCCAGATCTATGGCAGCGGTAATTGAAAATAAATCAATGATATTTGATGTGCTGAGTAACTCATGGATATGTCTAGAGGTGATACAAATGGTAGCATATTTGACTCTGCATAAGGTGATTCAAACATGAACATGCTTTTTTCTAAAGCATGTTCATTCCACTGCCTGAAAATTCTCTTGGAACATAGATTCTGTCATAACCTAACAGATTGAAAATTAGAGGTAAAATCCACTTAATTTATCATATTTAGCAATATTTATCTTTACCTGGCTCATTGCCATCACTAGACAGGCGTAAGAGGATTCCATGTTTCTAACTCATCAAGGGAGCCAACATGGTATCATTAACAATAGGATTGATAAGCCAAAAATAGGGGTGAATTTTACACAATTTTAAACCATAGTCGTTGTCAATTTTAGCTTACACAATAAAATTTATAAAAAAGCTACTTAAGATGTGTAGTGATAAGTACGAGTATCGTCCAAGGGAAGCTAGTAAGGAATCCAATCGATGTTCTTCTTGAATAATTTGAACCTAATTGGGGTTAATTTAATCTTCAACAGAGATCAAATTACCCTAATTAGAGGAGAAATTTAGAAAAGGGGGTAGAATAGATGAGAGGAATAGAAGAAATAAGGGGCTCTAAATTGAATTAATTGATCCAATTAAAAGGATCAAATAATTCAATTAGAGATATTAAGAAGAAAATTTAGATTGGTTCTGTAGGTTTGATAATTCACGAATAACTACTCTGTTGGATAATGAAATGAGAAATTTAATCTCCTACAAAGTTAACCCTTTTATAAGTTTTTTTACAATTTTCTTGATATGCACTTGGAATAGCTAGGTAAATCTCTCAATTTCTCCTCTCAATCCTAGCCAGGGCTTGTACATGCCGCTCAAGCCAAAAGATTTAGAAGTTCAGACAAGAATCAAGAAGAACGATCAAGAGATTCAACGAACAACATCCAAAATACACCAAAAATTCAAATACAAAGAAGGAAAAAGTACCAAACCAGTTGATCCAAGCTGGAGCTCCTCTCTGTCTTGCAGCTGTGACAGAGCACCATCCAGAATGACCCCCTCCTCTCGAAATTCGGCTTTTATACTTAGGTTAAATGGTAAAAATTACCATTTACCCCTAATTAGTAATTAATTTATATCCATCAATATAGGCTTGATCTGAATAATCCAACCATACAGATAGAAAGAGGGGATCAAGCCGAGCAAATTCATAAAAAAATCATCTCAATTGGACTTCAAGATCAAACATTATAAATAAATGAATTTAAACCAATTTTAGCCATTGGATTTAAATTCATTTATTTATTAATTTCTTTCTTAACACGCCATGATGCGTCGGATGTGGATTGGCTGGCAAAATTTTGAATCTATTTTTAGGTTTGATCGTTGAGCGCCACGTACCCCCTGGGGAAAAATAAAGACAAAGAGAAAAGATTAAAAACAAATTCAAGTGGTACATATGATATGCATCTACGCGTGCGTTCTTCAACGCACGTGCAAGTAGAAAGATGCCACATCACCGCCCATGCGTGCACATTGTATGCACCGTGTGGGCAGTGAACTTATCTCCCGATGGCCTCTTTCATCAAGCGCCATCGGGTTCTCATCCGACGGCTGAGATGAGGCCACGTCGATCGCCCGAATATCTCTCCGGTGGTTTTGCATTAAATTCCATCTTAAAAATAGAAAATTGCTGCCCAACACCGCCCCAAAATCATTGTGTGTATGCCGCTTCCGCATTCTCTCTGCTCTGAATTTTCCTGAAATCACAAAAATACCAAGCCAATTTTCAATTGAATCCCTGCCACATTTACATAATGTGTCTATGCCACTATCGAGAGCTGTTTTTAGGGATATAATTGCAACTTGTAATTATGAAAATCCCCTGGAAGAGTAAAAATGGCTTTAAATTTTGTTTTCTCCTTATAAATATATCCTTTTCTTCTTTAAAAATTCATTTCTCACTTAAATAAATCCCAAAAATCCAATTAAATCCTAAAAAATCCCATAAAATTCCAGAAAATTCTAAAAAATTCAATGATTCATCCCCATAATAATAAAACTCAAAATAAAATTTTAAACCTGCCTTTTTCATTTAAAAATAATTATTTCAAGCTCAAATAAATCCCTTAAAATTCATAAAATTAACAGAAAATTAGGGAAAAATCAGAAATCACTTGAAAACATTATTTTCATATAAAGATATGATAACAACCCTTTTTAATCTCGTTAAATGCAAAAAAAAATTACTAAAGTGCTTGAAATAAAGACCAAAATTAGGGTGTTATCAAGGATTAATCAGTTTCTTAATGTTATGTATTAATAATATACATAGACATAGATAAAATCACAAAAACATATAGTTGAAACCAATAAAAAAATAGAAATATAGAGATAAAACCAACATGTGAGGCTTAGGCCTTTCTATTGCATTTCCAGCGTTTAGAAAAGCTTCACCTTGAACAATGGTCACCCACATAATCAGTCGTGTTAATGTTTTCATCTCTTTAGATGTTGAGCATTAAATTCATCTTGATATAAATTTCTAGGTCAAGCCAAGATTCTTTAGAGTCGAGGACAGCTGAACCTTGGAGTTTTGGCTGAATACTTACTAGATTTCTAAGACTTTGGAAATGATATAGAGGTAAATTACCTTATTTAGATCATTTTAAGATGCTAGACCGCTCCAATAAGATCCCCTAATGCCCTGTTAGATAGATCTGGACTCTGAACTATTCCTGATTCCTCATATTTTTCTTTTTATTTTGTTATCCAAATCTTATGGTTTATTTATTAAAAGGTGAGGATTGGAAATTTTTATTTGAAAAAAATTGATCCTATTAAAATTTATTATTGTGGTGAATCATTCTCAAACCTGAATAACTATCTCCCCTTAATTTTTTACTTTCAATATCCTTCTCCTGGAATTTTTATTTTTAGTTCTTTTAAAAAATAAGGGTTCAAATCAGTGATTATTTTGGATAGAGTGGAAGATTTCGTGTTCATGAGTCAAAGCTTGAAATTTAACTTTTGTTTGTTTTTTAGAAATATTATTCACTGAAAAGCTGAATATCACATAATTTTTGCATCTTTCCTGACCCTTTTTTAGAAAAATGATAATAAATGGACTCCTTTTGTGGTGGATCAATGACCCTTTTCAATCAGATGGAATGGCCAAGCCAATAAGAAAATGTTGGAGACTAGGGCCACGTGACAAGCTCCATTAATTTTTTTTACAACTTAGTAGAGTTATGTGATAGGGCTAAAAAGCTTGACAAGATATTGTTGAACAATCATTACCATATTTTACTTCATTAAAGGAACATGCCCATGAAAAATTAACAGTGATCCTGTTTTTTTGAACTTTTGTGACCATTTATGATGAAATAATAGTTATAAAATTCTAATTGAGAAAATCAAAAAGTGGGGGATTATATTTATAATTTTTGCCAAAAACATTTTAAAGTTGTAAAAATCACATAAAATGGAGAAAATAAAAATTCGGAGGAAAACTCTAAGTCCTATTATCCCACATGGAAGAAAATAAAAATTCGGAAGCCTATATGTTAAACGAGGTAATAATTAACTTAAAATTTCTCTTTATGCCTCTGAATCCTATTCTCCCATATGGAAGAAACAAAAATTTTTGAATTGTGTCTATTAAACGAGCTGATAACATATTTAAAAAATTCTCTCCCAACCATTGCACGATGACAACTTCAACGAATAAATGTATTTTTACAACCATTCCATGTGTGGATATCGAAATCTGATACCCAACTCCGATATCTGATATTGTCATCCCTCCCAAGAGACGGAGGCAGATGACGACATCGAGATGGATAACGATATCGGATATCGGTACTGTAGCAACCGATATCCGATATCGTTATCTGATATCCAGATATCAGTAAAAAGGGATATCGGAAATGTGATTTCTGATATCCGATTCAGCATCTGTCCCAATATCGTAATCCGATGTCAGTATCAGGACGGGTGAACACTAATGGATCCTTTCAAACTACAACATGTGATTTTAAAACCTCCTCATAATGGGACTCATTTTCTGTATTTATTGGACATGCAATATACATATTTATTCAAATCACATAACTCGAAATTTTGAGTTCACGATTGCTATGAGGAAAAAATAAGAGCTACCAGTTTTTGGATCAAATTAAAATTATAGAGCTACCAGGTCATATATAGAATCATCGACAAGCCATTAATGAAATGCTACCTTCTTTCATTTAGAGAAGTACTATATATATCTCTTTCACAGGTCTTATAATTTGGATTGAAACATCATCACATATAAACAATTGATGAAACCAAACTATATAAACCATAATACTAATGCCTAAGAAGGCTCCATCTAATACTTATGCCCAAAAACATCATAAGGAAATAATTAATGAAGGTTCCAATTCACCATAGAAGTAAGTTAGAAATGTCAAGATTCATCAGTAAATCTATCTTACCAAGGATCTATCACTGAGAGAAATTTATAAAAACGAATACGTGCGTTAACATTTAGTAGTATACCACATTAATTTTTGCTTTGGATAATGATAATAATAATTACAAATAACATGAAAAAACACTAAATAAAGAATAAGGGATTATGTTAGATCAGATTTGGCATATTTGAAAGTTCCAACCTGATGTATATTACATGGAAATCAAGCTAATCACACTTCAATATCATGTGTTAAGTTCATTGAATAAATATGTCTGTATGAGTTCATGCGATGACTCAGTGAATTATGATGAAATCATAATATAATGAGCATTAGTCTTTAAGCACATATTTCAAATATTCCTATTCAATGGACACTCGAGATAGATATGAAACAATCTTGATAGAGTAGAATAGAATTATGTGATTTTGCATATACAGTAGGTGTGGCTAGTCTTGTGGCTATTATGGATGGGACCCTTAGGACATATACTGGGTACTCTTTATGGGAATAGTTTACTGAGTTGATCCCTATAAATCCCTTAATGATAGCATACCTTAACATTTATCAGGTTGCTTCATTTCATGATCATATAAGTGGTCTGTTTACCTGAGACACAAATGACATCTTGTGCATAGACAGCTATGTTTTGACTAAGATGTATGAGTCTTTGATCTTGGGATTTGAACATGCTTTAGCTTAGATGTGGCAAGAAGATCATGAAGGTGATCGAGTGGTTGTAATAGGATTGTCCACCCTCATTATAAGAGGAGATTGGCTCAAGAAATGTGATATATAAAATCTCTAGAAAGGGTAGTGAAGATATTGGGGAAGACATTCTCTAATAATCCCCATTACACATGTGTACTAAATAAATGACATTTGGGTTTGACTAATAACTATACCCTAACTCATTTGAGAGTTTGGCGGGGACGCAGGATTATACAATTACAGTAACAAATCATGGTATAGATTCCATGAGATATTTCAATCATTGATCAATCAATCTATATGTCGACACATATAGAGCACAATGTGTAGCTTTAAGAGCAAAACGTGTAGCTTGACACCCAATGGGCTGGAAACTAAACTTATCGATTGGATTAATTCAATCATTTATTTATCAATCTATATGTCAATGCATTTTAATAAGGTTGGTTAATAATAGAGGCTCACATATGTAAGATCAATGGAAGTTGTTGGATATACTTTAATCATAAGGACTTTGATGAAACATCCATAAACAAGTACGAATATGGGGACACCCATTTTAGGTGCCCATGCCACCAAGACCTGCTCCCCCCTCCATTTTGTTTCACTCCACTCACTCCACTAGAAGGTCTTGATGGTCAGAAGATAAACTAGATCTTGAAGAAGACTTAAAGAAGAAGAGGATACCCTATAGTCCCTTGATCGTGTGAATACTTGTAGAGGTTGGACACATCAACGGCTCGGACAGGTTCTCCCAATGAGAGAACTAAGGATGGAATTCGTTCCCTATAAGATAATGCAATTATCCTTTGCATTATAGATCATTTATGAAATGAGTTACACCTGTTGCACGAAGAAGATGTTTTCAATCATGCAATCAAAGCCCCAGATCCCCACATAAATACCATACGTTTTTGACAAACAGTTTCTTACACTAGCACCACATATTTGATAGTAGTCATATCCTCCAAGGACTATGGGTTTTGATCTGAATCATAGTGGACTAAATCATACTAGGACTGCATCTATAATGTTGAATTCTTGAGATGCTTGCATTTCATATACGATTAGTAGGAGCAGAATGACGACTAGTGTCTGAGGAGTTTCCTAATTTAGTGAGGAATATGCACCAAACATATTTAGGTAAAATATACAGGGCAAGGATCTATAAATAGATAACTCAAGAGAATCTCCATGGCGTACTGTTATGTGCTATACCCCAAATACTGTAGAGAAAGTCAGGAAGAATTGACAAAAAATCGCCAATTTTGCTAGTTCCAAAAAAGGTGTGCGAGTTTTAAGGCAGCGATAGTATTGTCCGCCCACACTTAAATGACACTCGGGTGCATTAATTCCTTCGAAAGACCTAAAAGACAAATTAATCATTCTGAAGTTATTATAAAAAAGACTATTTCTCCTAAAAAAACAATATAAAAAAACATCAAAAAATAAAATTATTTCTCCCACGGTCGAAATAGTTAGGTCTCCCTCAGATTATTTCTCCCAGTGGTGGAATATTTGGGGTCAAAGAAGTGCAGTTCTTGCTTCAAGAAATCATGGGTTTCTCTTCTTCTTGTAATACGAACCAGTTTTAATGACCTCACACACTGTTCGGATGCATACATTTAATTGTATTTTCTCCCAGAAATAGAATAATCTGCCTCCACGAAGAGCGCCCTTCCTGGTTCTCAAAAACTCCAACGTTCTCTCTGAAAATCGCAATTTGTCGGCCATCTGTTCCAAATAAATATACGGATCATGGTCAGTAAAGTCGATGGATGCTTCTAGGTTTCTTCAAATTTTATCATTTTTTAATTTGTAATGTTTTTTTATTGGCCCACCTGAAGACCTGATACTTCTCATCCGCGGATCGCTCTGTTAAAGATCTGAGGTTCGCAAAACCTCCACGCCGCCACTTCCCAGCCTTCGGAAATATTCCAAAAAAAAACAATTCTTCCCCAGAACAAAGACAAATATCTCCGGCTACGGTCCATGGCCTTGCAGCCCCATTTTCCCATCATTTTCCCTCCACAAAAAAGAGAAAAAAATAACGCGGCATGATCCTTACTGATTGGGTAGAAGATTTCCGCGTGTGGCCGCGAAGCCAATAGACGAAGGATAGAGAGATAGAGAGAGAGAGAACCGCGCATTATTTATACGTTACGTGGCCTATCCTCGTTTCCTTATCCACTCCTCTGTCTTTCTCTCTCTACAGAAACCCGGGTAGACTTCGAAACCAAGCGGAGAGATGTACGCCTTAAGCAGGGCGGCGTTGGCGGCGAAGCCGGTGCACATCGGAGAAGAGAGCTCGAAGAGGGTGCGCAAGGGCGAGCTGGCGTTGGCCGTGTCGGTGGTGTCGGCCGTGAAGCTGGAGAGAAGGCAGATGGAGCAGATAGAGAGGAAGATGAGAAGGCTGACGGGGTTTCAGGAGCTAAGGATGGAAAGTACAGTCGACCCTGCTCTTATCGCTGGGCTGGTGATCAGCTACGGCAGCGGAGAAGGCCAAGTGATCGATCTGAGCGTGAAGGGACAGCTCGCGCAGATGGCGGAGCGGCTTGAGACGTGGGACAAGAGGCAGGGCTGGGACGTGTGATTTGTTCTCCCAGGGAGGTGGTTTTTCTTGGGTTTTCGCCGGCCTCTGGCTTTGAGTTTTGTATAGAAGGCAAGAGCGGGAATAAGGAACTGCCCCGGGCTGTGTTTGCCCCCCTTTGGCTTCCACTGATATACTACTATTATAGTGAAGTATTCTTAGTTCTTGTGAGCGAGGGTTGACTATTGGTGCGGATCCTGTTTCTTAAAATGGGAAATTACAGGATACACAGTCTCGGCATTATGTCATATTTAGCATATTGGCTCAAGTGATTAGTTGTGATATCGTGTTTTATATTTTTTATGATTTGCTTTGAAGCGCCCAGTGAGAGGACACTTCCTTGTACTCCGGAGTGTAGGCATTATGCCATGTTTAGCATAGTTGCTCGTGTGATAGCCATATCGATTTTCTATTTATCTTTTATTTTCTCTGGAGTGCTCAAATGAGAGGATGCATGTCTTTTAGTTCCTAACTCTCCAGCGTATAAGGAACTTCCCATGTATTCCCTAGAATATTCGATCAGAAGCAATGGCTAAAAAAAAAAAGATTTAAAAGATGTTCTACGCTAAGCTTAGAAGTGATGCGAAATGGTCTCCCTTAAGATTCTTGCGATGGGGATCTGAGAGCTACCTAAACTCACTTCTGGAGGAACAGTCACAATTTATGGTTTGTTATGGAATTTTGTGCAACATGGTTGATCAGCTATAAACCTTTTATTTATATGCATTAATAAACTCAGTGTTATTTGGACAGTTGTTAATATTTTTAATTTAGTTTCCAAATATTTATATATACTCAATAAATGACAGAAAACTATCCGTGAATAAGGTTCATGTATGTAGACAATCAGTAGGTTGATTGAGTTGAATCCTACAAAATAAGCTCAGAAGACAATCGAGAAATGGCGTCCATGTAGAGCTCCACTTCATACATATGAGAAGGTGACTCTCAGACATTCACCTCAATCAAAAGTTAACTGGATATTTTATTTTGATGCAACTGAGTATAGGACATCACTCTAAGCTCTTTCTTTGTTTTAAATTTTTTGGGCAGAAAATGTTCTTCTGGAAAGATGATAATGAGCGGAATAGGAGACTTTTATATCAGATAGTTGAGGATAGTATAAAAATGTTCTCAACATGCCTAGTATGAAGTAGTTAGCTTTTCAATTTAGATAAAATATCTGTCGGGTTTGGTACTAACTGTTTCAGCATAATTAATAAAAAAATATTTTTTAAAATCATAACTTCATTGATAACCCTGTCAGGAACTAGATCAAGGTATTATTCACTTGATTATATAAATAGATCATCTTAGGTACCTGCTAAACACTTAAAAACACATTTTTTAGTCGTAGTTCATCTGGTGCTTGTGGACTCTAACACTTCCATCAAGGGTTGAAGTAAATAATTCTACGTACAAGATACCATTTTTGAGTGGAGCACAGCTTTGTGAATCTAAGAGAGTTTTAAAAATCTAAATGACTTATGGATATTTCCATCCACTAAAGGTAAACTAAAAATTCTGTATTAATCATTGAGCTAGAAGGCTTCATATTTCAATGGCTGTTTTTGTGGGAAATGAAGAATTGAGATAGAATGAAAAACTATTCTGCTATCTACTATGGCCTCATGAGGAGGCCTAACAAGCTTAGGTTGGATACCATTGAATGCTGTCATTACTCATGAGGAGATAGCCAAGAAGTTCATCAAGGAATCTTCATTAGATTGTCTTACATCTCTCTTCAACCCCTTGTCTCTTACCTCATTTGATCTATCTTCCTCGCTCCATCTCCTTATAGAGATATAAAACTTAGGAGAATCACAGCATGGGCCAAGTAGATATTTATCATCCGGCATTTCATTCCCTATTCAATGATTGATCCTAATATCAGGCTACTAAGGTCCATTAAAACAGAAACACATATAATACATCAACTGATGTAATACAAATCATGAATGTAAATCAACATTTTTTAAGGAGTTATGAAGTCATTTAATGAAATGAAGTTGCATTTTTATGTTAAATTCCATTTTTATGCAATTTCTCATCCATTATGCAAAATTTCCCATTTTTAATGAGTTTTTACATTGTTAAAAAATATTATCAAATTCTTTGATTAAGTAGAAAGAAAAAATAATAATAATGATAGTATTAATACTAATAATAGTAGTAGTAATAATAATACTATAAAACAAATAAAAATATGGGCTCTCTAGGAGCTGCCAACGCGCACACATCCAAGGTAGGCGCACCACAGGCGCCAACAGCAGCCACAGCCAAGGCCGCAACCAGCACCCGCAGCGCAGGCACAGCCAATGCCGGCTCCTCAAAGCGACCCAAAGGAGAGAGTAACCCGCACCCAAGGTAAGTAATGGTTTACTTCAATTCATATTGATAAGGTTTTCGAAATTTATTTACTATTCCAACTTTTAAAAATCGGCAATATGGGATTTTGAAACAGAACTTCTCAAACGCAATCAGGCCGGGCCATGGATGGCAAGAGAGTGATCGTGGCCCATCGGGCCGCGACCTTAAAAAGAAAATAAAAGCAAACCAGACCAAGCTTCGAGCCAACCCGGCCCGAAGCCTGTGATGGTTCGGGCTTTTATTAAATATGACTATATAATCTTGACCGTCAATCTTCTCTTTGAAGATTGAATGGTCAAGATCAGATCCTTATATGTTTTTTCTTGTTTTTCTTCTGTTTTCAGGTGACAACTGAGCATGGGGTGTCGATGTGGACAAATCACGCGTGGGCACGTAGTCAATCAAGGCTGATGTGGCGGCGCTGATGGAGCAGGGTCCACCGGAAATAAAGAGGGTCCACGGCTACGATTTGGTCGTAGCCTTTGAACCCACTAACAGAATATCGAACGGTCAAGGATAAACCTGACTGGTTCCTTCCCACCAACAACCCCCCCCCCCCCCGGTTGTCTCCGTCGCTGAAGACTTCACTCCGGTGATAAAAAGGTAGATCTCCGCCGGTTCATGGCCGAAGACGACGACAGAAAGATCCCACATCAGTCAGGAAGGTCTTTGGACCGTTCATGACCTATAAAGTGCAATAAGTCGTCAAAAAATCTATCTTTCGCCGCCAAACTCAAACACACTTGTGAAATAAAATTATGGAAGGGAAGATCCTCCTTTTTCATTTTCGTCCAATTCTCTCGGTCGAAGGCAGTGATAGTGGCACGACCAGAAGGGAGAATGTGAAGAGAGTGATAGAAGAAGAGAGAATGAAGAAGATTTACCTGGAGGGAATACTTTGATCGGGAACGGAGTCTGAAGCCAACGACGACTCCAAGATCGCAAGGAGTTCCCAATCCTCCATCTTGTTCTCATCTGTCTTGAGTCTCTAGGTCAACGACAGTGACGGAGCCGTGACCTGAAGGGAGACTGACGAGGGAGAAGAGTGGAAAAAGGAGACATTCAAGACTACTTACCTGCAAGATGACGTGGCTGGAGACAGGTCAGGAGTTGTTGACGACCTCTATCCACTGCAAAAATCTGGTAAGTAATTCAACTGTGCTTTTTATTTAATTGATATATCATTCAGTATAGGAAAGGATTGAGTAATCATCCTCAATCCAATTCTCAAAATTGAAATAATTCAATTTCGAGCAAAAACACAAAAGGTCGAAACCTCTCTGGTGCATTTCTTAAAACACTTGATCGACTCATCTTCTAAACGATTTTTACACCACCCTTTTAAATACTTTTAAATCAATTAAAATTCTATAAAAATATATAATAAAATATGGGAAGATAAAATTCCTAATCTATATGCATAATTAGATAAAACATCTTAAAAATCATTCTCGTTCCTCATGAAAAATCCATAAAAATCCATTTACTTCATTTAGGCATTTTATTAAACACTTTTCCTTTGTGCATTGATCCTCAAAACTCTCCTACCAAATGACTTCTAAAAATTATCAAAATTTTTCCTAAAATCATTAATATTCATCTGCCACAAACTTATAAAATTTGAGGTCTAGATAAAATTATTAGGCGGGATTTCATTATAAATTCTTCCTTGTTCTCTCCTAGATGTTACAACAAACACCTAGTGGTGTTTGTTTATCAATATTGTAGAAAGTTCCATTGAAATATATTAAAGCTTCACTTGATGTTCTTCTAAAGATTCAACACAATTCCTAATTCTGAAAGCAAGTGAAGACTAATAATCATTAAATTCCCTATTAGTATTTTCCTATTAGACCCTTCTTTTTTTTACCCTCCAACTCATAGTTAATATCAACCCTAAGAGCCCATGCCTGTGGATATGACCTTAACACTATAAAATTCTGAGTAAGTTTACAAATTAAATAATTTTATTTGATTGAAGCAAAAAAAACAACGACACAAAATTAGCACAACCATTTTCGCCTTCGTCAAATTGGCGCTGTTGCCGGGCATTGGCATCTTTTGGAGTAGATTTTCACTGTTGAGTTGGATTTATTTGGTATATTTTAATTTTAATTTCATTAAATAAAAATATATTTTCTTACTTACCAAAAAAAACTTGAACTTGTATTCACTTACTTGCTTGAATTCAATTACCTAATTCATTATTATCTTGAGCAAGTGATTGTGAAATTCCATTTTTATTGCTGGAAAGGAGTTGGCAAATATCAAGGTAAAATTTTATATGACTTTCAGATATTAGACTATTTCATTTTAATTTTTGATGATTAGTATATGCGGCTTGAGAATTAATGTCCAATTTATATTGATTTACTTCATTGGTGATAATACGATGCGTATTTTATTGAAGTTCAATTTCCTCCCGTATTCTACTTATATATTTTTTTTATGTCTAATACTTGACTATATAGGTGGATTAGGAACAACTAGATAGTGATTATCTCACAGTAGCTAATGATCTTACCCTACTTCACTCACTATGTTGAGGAAGTCGACATATATTGTTGCTATGGAGGTGTCCTCTACAATGCTGTCATCTATGGAATTTGTATAGAAGCTTACCCTATGGCCTGGAATTATCAAATTCTGGGTAGACTATGCCCGGAAGAATATCCTAGGTCAATGCCTTATAGGCATGGCACTAGCATTCTTGCATCTTTTAATGGAGGCACAAATTTTAGGGTAGAGCCTTTCATGATTGATCTCTTACCAGTTTTTCATGGATATCCTATGGAAAGTCCTTATGATCTTATTTCAGATTTCCTCTAAGCATATGGCAATGATCACCTTTGTCACATCCCACTTGAAACTGTTAGGATGAGACTATTTCCCTTCTCCATCAAGGGTGCAGCTCATGAGTGGTTTATGGGAGTAGCTAGGGATTTTTATACGTAGGACAAGGTAGAGTATGAATTTCAAATGAAATAAGGAGGTAATGAAAGAACAAGCTTTCATTGATCATACCTTGGGGATAATTATGAGCATTCATACCATGATGGAAATAGTACAGAAATTAGAGATCGAAGGCATCTCGAACACCTCCATCTATTTGAGGAAAACCAACACTATACTTGTGGGTACCAGAATTCACCTTATGGAGAGAGTTTTCCTTCCCCTGAGAAGGAAACAAACTCAGAAAGATACCACTATTATCTTAGCGACGAATCCACACACCCCATGGATGAGCATTATTTTCCCCCCGCCGAGCAATCCGTGAGGGATATGATGATGAAGATGATGGAGCAACTAGAGCTAATCAACAATAGTAATGAAAACATGATAAAAAGATTAGATATATTAGAAGTTCATCTTTGTAGTGAAACCAACTTATCCTCTGACGAAGGGATGATAGAGGACATAGTACACCCATCGAGCCAACATTTCCATTAGGACCTTAAACTATCCATGTGCATGGAGGAGCATGAGAACTTAAGTGATCACTACCCAGTCCCTAAGGACCAAGATGATCAAATTATGGATGAGGTTGATGAGTCTATGTGCCCATCTTCATTCCTTATTGTTTCAGATCATGACAGTAAAAATATTACTGCTACTCTTGACTCTTATGAGGAAATTGAGGAACAAGATCATCAAGAGGACACAAAATAAGATGGTGATGAAGGAGAAGATAAGGAAGAAATCATCATGCATCCTCATCCACTTGACTATGAGGAGCGTAATGCACTTGGATACCCTTCACTAGAAGAATTTGAGCCAAACATGTGAATCACATTTCATATTATTTTAGGAAGTTGACTTGGAGTCTATTCACCGATATTTTTAGTGGTCAAATACTGCTTGACTCCTCACACTTAGTCAAGGTACCTTTCATGGGGTTGAAGACCTTGACAAAGTAAACTTTAAAATACAAATACATTCACATGGGGATAGAATTTCTTTTGTAAATTTTTATGAAGTCTGGCTGAAGACTATAAATTCAGTGTTTACTGTGAGACAACCCAGTCGTCTCATTGAATTTGATTTTCTCAGTTAGGTTTTATCCCGTCCTAGATAGAGTTTATTTTTTTAATAAGCGAATGAAGAGTTTCAGGAAAATATGGATGCGATTGATATGCAATGACGAGTTTCAAATATTAGTCTGCCATAACCTCTAGATACTTATATACTCATATGTATGAACATATACCAAATAGAGAAAGTGTGAAGTCTATCCTAACTAGATAATGCATTTCATTGAAGCACTTATGCATTCAATCGTAGCCCATCATGTCTTATGCAAATTCTGTCATGCATGATCACTTAGTATATAAGAACATATCTCACAAGATTGAGAATTTTTTGGTAAACTGTGAAGAGAGCAGCCTAAGTGATGAAGGTCAAGGTGGAATCGTGGTCGAGTCCAATGAGCTAGGGTTTAGATATTTCCAAGGGTGAGTTAAGAACACCTAGTGTTCTATTCAGACATCTAGCGAGAGTTTTCCACATGAGAATGTTGGACATTGGCCTGTTTAGTGGGATCCATTGGACACACACCTGTCAAGATATGGTCATATTATTAGATGGCATGCATGCGTTGGGTTCTAGGGTCCATACTGAGACAAAACATTGAGAATTCAAGAAAACATAATGAAACTTTAAAGCCTATGATTAAAACACCTGTGCACAGAACAAATCCGTGATTTGTCATTTCCTTGAGCAAGACAGGTTGATTTTTTTATGTGTCCAAATGTTAGACATATCTGCAAGGTTCCTAAGATGTTGAATCTCCTTGTTCATCTTGTTGATCCCTTTTATCATCCCCCCCGTTGGCATTATGTGACTCAACATTTGTACATAAATATTGTGAAACATGACTTGAATCCACAAACCTTGCTCTTCTTGAAGTAACAGTGTCTTGAATCGACATAAATAGCTTCTCTAACCCTTGAGTCCACAAGCGGTTCTGTTTGAGTCCACAATCACTGAAGCACTATCTAGCAAAGAGAACACTCTGAGGGGAGAAAAAATAGTTTCCATGAAACAAAAGACTTCAATGATGTTCTTTCAAGGGCACAGGGGGACCTTATCTATGCCACACCAAGGGGAGGGTTGTCCATACTGACGACAATACCCATGAAAAGACAACTCAAAACACTTAGAAAAATAGCTCTGACAAGTTAAAACAGAGGACTAACAACATGACATGCCTGAGCAGAGATATTCTACATATTTTGAGCATGTGAAATATATCAGAATATATTTTGTGGCTCAAGAAAATCCTACCAAGAAAATAGAATATCTGCTCCTGCAACAAGCTGTAGCATAGATATTTTGTAGGATTATGTGAGAGAAGAATCTGCTGGAGGATTCTATCAATGAATAATATGTTAGGGGATTCCGTAAGAGAATAATCTGTTATAGAAAAATTTGGGAGAGGATTTTGTAGGTCTTTAGGTACTTTTATACAGATCTCGTCAGTTTCTAGACGGATCTCCTTCTTGAGCCACCAATTGCTAATGGTCCTCAATAAGTGAGACTCTGGGCTACATCAATTTATGTCATTTTCATCACATCTAGAGTGGAGAGGAGGCAAGGGGAGAAGGGAGAAGAAGAGTGGGCTACTAACTGCATATCATCAATCTGGTCACACCCCACGTGATATTATTATGACCTTATACCCATCTATTAAGTTTCATCAACTTGTAGAACTTATGGTATTTGGATGTGACTGTTATGCTCATGTTCATCCAAACCAAAGTAATAAGTTTTCTCTAAAGGATACTATATGGATTTTTGTTGATTATTCCAACAACAAAAAGGCCTTCAATGAAGCTATGTTTTATGACACAGAGGTAGCTCCAAACCTTGTGCCACCCTTTCTATGAGTAATTCAAGATCTAGGACCGAGGCCTCATCCTCATCTATTGGAGCCTCCTCCACTTTCTCTGTTTGAAAATATCAGAGTTAGGATATCTTCTCAATTAAGTTATGGTACCTTTTGCAAAACCCATTTCTTGGCCATGAGATTGTTACTGTTATCCAACGAGCTCCTCAGTTGTGGTCGAGTCTCTCGTTACTTCAACACTGTACCAGGAGGAATATCAACTGTCTCACGAAAAATATCATGCTAATGAGTCCTCAAACAATGATGAACATTCTAATACACTATTATCTACTGATCCAGTTCATGAGGAGACAACTTCCTTTCCTTTCAGTCATATTTTATTGCATCAGCATGTGTCAATTAATCATGAAACATTTTTAATGAATCTTCAGCAGGTCAACATTCGTAATACACTTCATGAAGCCATTGCTCATCCTTAGTGACAGTGGGAAATGTATGAAGAAATGACAACACTTCATTCAAACCAAACTTGGGACACGACCTTAGTTCCTAACAGAATGAAAGTAATTAGATTTATGTGTCTGTGCAGTTATATATTGTTTTGATGTAAAACTCTAAAGATATGAATCTTGACTATTTGATTAGGGATATACTCAGAAATTTGGCATAAATTATATAGAGACAATTGCAGAAGTTTAAAACATGAACACTGTTTGAATTCTGACATACCTAGAAGATAACCAGCATTGGGACTTTTTCCGATCTATATGAACCCTCCTTGATGATAATCCCTTCTAGTCCTCTATGGGCTCACAAGAAAGTCCTCTATGGACTCAAATAGTCACCTAGGGTATGATTTGAATGATTTAATCGAAACTATGGAAGTACCAGTAAAGTAATGGTGAGCATACTCTGTTGTGCGAACATATATCACCTAGAAATACTGTGATGCTAATGGTACACATTGATGACATTATTACAACTGGGAATAATTCTGGTGGTGTTACTCTCCTAAGAAAAAATCTTGCTGGTAAGTTTGTTAGGTATCTTAACATTTTTTCTTGGCATTGAAGTGTCTCATACTCCTGAGGGTATTATTCTCTCGCAGGATAAATATATTTATGATATTTTTACTGAGATTGGTCTCCTTCTATGTCAAGCACTCTTCACTCCGATGGAATCAAATATAAAACTCAGACAAAATGAGTCTGAACCTACCACTGACCAATTAACCCATCAACACCATATTGGAAAGCTGATTTATGTCTACCATATCTGACCTGACATTTCTTGTAGTAGTAATTCCCTTAGCCAATTTATGTAGTGTTCTGAAGCTCTCTTACCAACAAGCTGCACTCAGGATTCTCCATCCTCTTAAGGAAACTATGAGGCTTAGCCTTATCTTCCAAACAAGTAAGCCACTTTCTCTAAAAGTTTACACTAATTATCATCATGTTGACTGGCAGGTTGATTGCAGAAGAAAAAGTCATTTCCCTCTCCAGTAAGAAAGCTGAATTCTGAGACTGTTTCCCTATGGGTCTGTATGTATGTATATGTTTCATATTCATGTGAATGAAATATGTATTTTTGTCTTTAGGAGCACAACTAAACTCTAGTTTCCTCTGTGCCACAGCTGACTGAGACAAACTTTCGACAAACTTGTCTCTATGAGGATAGGCATGTAAGCCGGATTAGGAGGCAACGAGCGAAAGAACCTTTACTTACTTTTTGGACATCAAGGTTTTTAAATATAGATGTAACTTGAATACGAAATGATAAAATCAACCAGCCTAATGAGATCATAAATGAATAAAGGTAATGGCAAATCACTTACACATGCTTTAAACCTTATTAATTTATATCAGAAACGGCCTGTAATGGTATAATGAGTAATACCCACTCTCAGGGTCAAATGAATTTTAAACTCTAAGGGTCAAATAAAAATCCATTAATAACATCGACTTATACAACTTTACATTGACCGTAGGAGAAAACAAGAATGTACAATATTGGTTCAGACACCAACAGGAGACTGTTCCAAGAGAGAAAAACCCAAAATTATGTATCATCGATGCTCAGCAAGCCAACTACTCAATCAATCAGTAATTTTGCTTTTTGCCCAAAAAATCGTAGTAAGCAAACCCTTTTTTCTGGGGCCTACTCATCATCCATTTCTACATTTCTCTTGTTCCTGGTCACCTTGCCGGCTGGAGAATGCAGTCTGGGCATAAGAGGCATTGGCCCACGTGTCTTCCTGTCAAAACCCCTCACACAAACAAATCCTGGCAGAGAATAATTTAAAATTTCCTATCCAGATCTCTCCTGATGTAAAAAATATAGAATAACTTCATATCTACAGCGTAGTGAGTGAGACTCACCTCTCCAAAAGCAGCTCTGGATCCCTTGAATTGCGAGGCCTAGTGAAATACAAAGAAGAGCTCCAGAAATAGAAAATTTCTGACTTTTGTTTCCTAATTATTTCTCTTCCAGTTCTATATTTACCAAAAATTACCTCTGAATATGGCCGAAATGGAAGTGCCAAAGTATACGGTTCTTCTTGGCAAGTTCCAAATAAGCGATCTGCAGACCGCAAGAGGGACGAGGCTGGTCCTGTGATCTGCAAACACCTGGACGACGAAGATTTTTAAGTATATTCATTTTTTTTCTCGTTCATTTCTCTATCAAGGATAAAACTTCTTGGGTTCTGATACCGCAGAGAAAGCTTACCTCGTTGACTTGGAAGTAAGTCCCATTAAGCGGAAACTTCCCCACCATTGCCGTTCGACAAGGTATCTGAAAAAAGGTAGATTCATCATAAATTCAACGATATAATTTCATGTATAATTATATGCGTTGAGCTCCATATGGGAGCATTCAATTTGCTGAAGCAATTCAGTAAGGAAGAAAGGGAAGAGTAAGAAACCACACTAGAAGGAACCCGCTTAATGGAACTTACTTCCAAGTCAACACGGTAAGTTTCTCTGCGGTATCAGAACCCGAGAAGTTTCTCCTTGACAGAGAAATGAACGAGGAAAAAGAAATGAAGGACCCCACTTCCAACGATCTATTATCCTAAGCAGAAAAAAAATTACCAGGAGAGTTCCTCTGACAGTTTGACTCTGTGATTCCATCACACAATTGCATGGAAAACAGGATTTCTGGTCACAAAGCTTCTCGCTACTCTGGGGACTGACACAGGATTCTGTAGCCTCTTCTAATGGGGAAGTTTCACCTGCCATTTTTTAATAATCTAGGTTAAGACGATCCATTTATATAATTTTACAAAGTTAGATTCAAATAACTAGAAAAATAATCCACCTGGGGACCATATTGCGAGGAGATAAGGGCAGGGGTCTGGCGCCTCTCTTTCCGCCAACTGAAAATGTTGAAATCATAAGCTGGACTTATATACATACCAATAAAGATAGAAACTTTATTACTGGGTCTGCTCTAACGCACTTCTCCCAGCAATGGGTGTGAATCAGGAAGCTCATATCTGCATGAAGTTTTCAACAAACAGATTAATAAGGCTAGGAGACCTTTTTTTTCCAAATGTGTTTCAGCTCATGTTGAAGTAATAGAGAAGGCGTACACATGGTGCTCTGTTCTCAGACGGCCAATGTTCTTCAGCTTGGGTGGGGGTATGGAAGCAGCCTCCTGGTTAATCATCACCAGTGCTTTTGAGAAATCAAAGTCTTGGAGATCCCCGTTGTTTTTCTGAATATAGTCTTGCAGATTCTGCGAGAACTCCTCGGTGTTGAGTCTTATAACAGGAATCTCATCTGGGTCAACATTCATCAAGTCTTCGATGTCAGGAATCTGAGGAGATTCAGGCCTGGGGGAATCTGGTTCTTCGACAATGGGCTCATTATTTCTACTGGAACTGGTCTGGTTCGCTTCAATTTGAGGAATTGGGGGTCCTCTGTGCACCATAAAAGTGGTTGCTAGTCTTCTCTCATCAGGACATGGCAGAGCAAGTCTAGAGCTGCACTCAGTTCAAGTAAAAATAATAAACCATGAGATCCAAAACATTCTTCCAGTTCAAAGATTATGCTTTGTTCTCCTAAGTTATTGCAATTTAATGTGCCTATGAATTCTAAATTCTAAATTGGAATTATTCAGGCCGATCAAACAAGAAACTAATGCATAATCTTCTTGAAATTTAAATCAGAAATAATTCTCTCGGGATTAGTTTGATGGGCACATACCTTGCAACAGCACTCGCAAAATGTTTGCACTCCCCTCGCATGGGGCAGGCATTACAGTTAGGTCTTATTTTCGTGCAGAAAACCTGAAATGAGTATTTTATTTTTATGAATTATAGGACTTGTCTAGTGAAGAAGAAAATTTTGCCTCTTTTTATCAGGTACCTTTCCAAAGGTAATCATCTGATAGTGCAGCTCATATCTAGGTGGTAGAAAATAAAACAAGACACTTCTTAGATAATTTTTAAAAATAAATCAAGGGGAAGTCATGAAAAAATTTCATTTTCCTAGTTATTGAAGATGCTAGCTTTGATATATTACAGGGTCCGCTGATCCAGTGTGCTTAGTCGAGGCCAAAGGTACTTTTGGATGGTCTCCAAATTGGGATAACTATTAAAAATAAATAAATATTAGACATTTAAATGAGTTTTTTATTTCTTTGAATAAAAAAATGATCTCTGAGTAACACACAGGTCCAGAAGGTGCAATTGCAGAGACTCAGGCAAAGGCTGCAGGGGTACCCAGCCCAGTCTCACACATATTCGGCCCACATTTGTATCAACCTTTGATAAAAAAAGAGTCAAATTGATCACGGTTAATCATTTTCATTGTTAAGCTTTCTACTTCCTTGAGATGAAAAAACTTACTGGGAAAGCGAGATGGTGGAGGGTCAAAAGGCGCACACATTCAACGCTCTTAAGGCCCAGCCCTTGAATATTCAGGAGAAAATCCCTGGAAAACCCATAATCCAATTAGATTTACATTACATCCAGTCCGTTGACCCAAGCAGTTGACCCAGATCGTTGTCTGAAGAAACCTAGAATTGAAAGAGGCTCAACCTGCATAAGAGTGATTTAGGGTTCATTACAGGGTACTTATAATGGGGGGTAGAGAGCGTCTGAATTGGGTCCATATTGATTGGCTATTGCATAGAGATAGAAGAGAGAAAAAGAAAGAAACCCATTCAACATTGACCTTACTTGGCTTGGTCCGGGGGAACATCCCTCAACCACTCCAGATCAAGGCTCCCACGCTCCTCCTCCAAGCGCTCCAGAAATCCCTTCAAAGTTTTTTAAAAAAACAAACTCGGAAAATTTCCAACTTGGAAAAAAAGGTTGGCATCTTCCGTTTTAGTTCACTTTGATCCATCTGAAAAAAATCATAAAGAAGTTTCCAGCTCTAAAAAAAAGCTCCAATCCTTCTTTGTAGCTCAATTTGATCCCTCAGAAATGAAAAAATCTATAAGAATCACCGACACCAAACTAAATGCAATTTTTTTCCCAGCACCACTTTATCCGTTGAAAAAAAAAACACATCAAATTTCTAACACCAAAAAAGGTTGCAATGTATCTTATTAGATCACCCTTGATCCTTAAAAAAACGCAGAAAATTCAATCAAGAAAAGCTGTAATATTCTTTCAAGATCACCCTAATCCCACCAAAAAGAAAAGAATACACAAAAAAATCTCCAACACAGAAAGATATGCATGCTTTCTTCCTAACTTCCCCTGATCCCCGGAAGTTATCCACAGAATTTTCCAACGCATAAAAATGCATTCTTTCTTCGAAGCTCAACTAGATCCCTGAGAGTAAAGAAAAAAATCCACAAAAACTCCATCATAAATAAAGATCTAACCTATCTTCTTAGCTAACTTAGATCCCTTAAAAACCACAAAACAAGTTACCAATATGGAAAAAGGCAAATTTTCTTTCTAGCCCGTCTTATTCCATTAAAAAGTAAAAATTCAACCCTTAAAAAAATGTTTAACGCAGAAAAAAGGCTACAATCTTCCTTACAAGCTCACCTTGATCCTCCTTGCAAGCATGTTATTCATCCCCCTGTCTCTGATGGTGCTGGAGATCTCATCAATAGTAGCTCGTCTAACAGCCCCCCAGTCTAGAGAATCCAAAGTCTCTCTACCCTTCTCCGTCGCTGAATCAGTGGCAAGAGGAAATCTTGCCACCATGGACATGAAAGCAGAGCTGTGGAAACAAATCATCAGAAGCTTGCAAGTAGTGTTTTTGCATTTGTTTTTGCCTCGAAGACAATGATGATGAGATCGTCATCAACATTGTCCTCAAAACGCCAACTGACATCATCATTAAAGTAAATGACAATGAACTGTTGAAATACAATATACTGCTTAAAGAAGTACAATACAACTGTCTAGCGCTTGAATCTATCATGATATCCGGTCGATAATTAGGCCAGCATCAGTTGTTGTGGTTGATTTTTGAAGCACTACTTACAACTTAATTATAAAAATTAGTTAATCGGATTATTTCTTCGACAACATACCTGGATAGATGATCAGACACGTTTTGAGTGAGAAAGACTCCGATTACGGAATCCAGAACAGACCCCTTCCATGGGGAGAATCCCCGGTTGCCTGCAACATCATTAACGCTTAAAAAAAATCTACAACTTCCGCCTCAGTTTAATCGTCGAGCCCAAACCTTGAACAAGGCGCATTTTGGCGATGAAGGTGTCGACACGGCCGCTAAAGACCTGCCTTTCATACTCCCACAACTTCTCCTTGTCCTCGCCTGGTGGGTCAGCGATTTTACAAGTATACACTACGATCGCTGAATCCGAGTCTATTCCCCGGAAGATCTTAAGCGGCTGAAGATCAAGACGAGGACTGCGTTTTATAGAAGTCCTCTTTCTCTTCGGAATTTCCTCCCTCTCGCCAGCTTGAATCTGGCCATAGAAAAGTGGCCCGTGTCTCAATATCGCGAGCTTCTTTCTCGTCCACCGAATCAGATCTCTCTCACTCCACCCGCCGTCTCCTTCCAGGCTGAAATCCAGACGGCGTCTCACAAATCTTCCACTTATCCTCTCTGTCTTCTCCGCTTCTTCTCTTCTATGCGTGCTCTTACCAAACGCGTCGTCGATAGAGCTCTCCGGCGAAGGTTTGGCGGGTTTGGGAGTCGACTGTTTCGGCGTTCGCGGGGACTTAGCTTCTCGCACGACCTTCGGCCTGTGCTTCTTCCTCTGCGGCGTCCGACGCGGCGACTTGCCGAGCTCCGCTTCCTGGGTCTTCTCCTTAGTCTCAGTAATGGCTCGACCTTTTTGAAAAACAAAATTCCACTTAAATCAGCGGCTGAGCATGCATGCATGTAATCCAAAACTCGGGGTCGGTAACTCACAGTCGGCAGTTCCTTGGCCGAGGACGAAGCTCCCCTCCAATGGCGGAAGAGACATCGTTGAAGTGAAGAACAGAGAGAAGAAACTGGAGAATAATCCCAACCGAGAAAGGAGGAAACCCGCTATTAATCTGTCTGCACGTACGACGCGACGTCTTTGCTGCATGCACGTTCAGTAGGTGAACCCTGCACGAGACACGTGTACAGTTTTGGAACGCTGAGTAAATAACGAAACGATCGTTGATGTTGTTTTTCTGGTTTTGATCAACATTATTAGAAACCTGACATTCGGTAATTTTACCTCTACGATTAATGTTTAGTGGATAGTTTCAATATTATTGTTTACCAATTGAGCCATTCGCATCTCAATTCGATATTTCTCACGGTATCCATTATCCGTTATCGCTATCCACTAAACAATATCGATGTCCGCGTAAGTTATCTATCCAACGTCAACAATCGTTATCTGATATAGTCTGCTTACGGTTTTTTGGATAACTAAGCCATTCGTATCCGTTATCTGTTATCGCTACCCACAAAATAATATCGATGTCCGCGTAAATTGTCCCGCCAACATCCACAATCGTTATCTGATACAGTCTGCTTTCGGATTTTTGATAACTGATATGGCCCATATCTGATAATGGATATTGCGTGAGGACAACGAGAGAAGCATCCCATTGGTAACATATTTTTCATTGTAGATTTTCTGTGTTGAAACCAATAGAGTGGCATTATAAAAAAATTGAACTTTCCTTTCATCATAATCCCAAACCGAACACAAAACATACAACAGAGTTGAGGTGTCCAAGTGTCAAGAAGAAGGACATAGTACCCATATCGCCATCATCTTCAACACCTGCCGCCTGTGCGATCTTGAAGCTTTGTGCAAGAGAAGAACGAGGAAGAAGAAAGAGAGAAGGGAAGAAGAGAACACGAGGAGGAGAAACGGCCTTAGCCTTGAATCTTTATTAATTCGCAAGCCGATCTCCAACATTATGTTTGTATTTGTAATGATATAACTATTTGTTATATGGTTAGTTGCTACGTTTTAATCATAGCCGTTACAACGATATATAACGGCTATATTAAAACAAATCATAGCCGTTGGATCTGTTTGCCTATTCTACGTTTAATCCTACTTCTATATTGAATCCTTTCTAAGTTTAATCCTGACCGTTCTATGTGTGAACCTATATTTGATCCTAGCCGCTAATTTCCATAACGGATATACAGGTACGTGTCTTATTCTTACTACTCTAATCTTTTATGTTAAATCCTATTCATCCATACCTGTGTCTTCGGTGCCACGTGACCCGTCTAGCTGGCGCTGGTATGTTGGGAGTTTTTAACTCCTTTATCACCGCCAACACAGTCAACACCGCCGCCTGTGATCAAGCAGCGGTGCGACCTGACGTTCCATGACATTTCATCATGATTTCCTACAGGCGGCGGGCTCCATTTGAATCTTTCTAATTTCTCTATATACATAAGGAACATCTGTGCCTTTATAAGGACATGTATATCAGACAATTGGGCATTGGTTTTCATTAATCTTAACTCAGATATTCTATCTTCCCCATTCTCTTCATCGTTCTACTCTCATTTCTCATGGTATCAGAGCATCCTCTGTCCAGGTTTAAAGGTTCCTTCGACGAAGGAATTATTCAAAGACAAAGGCGATGTACGAGATCGCGCGAGAGGCTTACACATGTTCCTCCAGTTGAAACCAAGCTTAACCGAGGCAACTATCCCTTGCGGAAGAACTGCGTTAAAGCCACCGTTGTTGCGCAAGGATTAGGTAAACACCTCATGCATGACAGACCTACATCTGCAGCTCCATTCTCAAACCCAGAAAATCCCTGGTGGAAGAGGGACATGGCTGTAATAGTCATCGTGATGTCGTCTATGAGCGACGAAGTGCTTCCCATCATAAAGAGTTGTTCAACAGCTCTAGAAGCCTAGAGAGTCTTCAACATAGAGCTCTCTTCAAGAACCGAGTCCAGAGTTATGGAGCTAACCACTCAACTACACAACATACAACGAGGTACACGATCCATCGATGAATACGTTCAAGAAATACGCAACGTTAGCCACGCGCACTCGCTGGATCTGGTGAAGTGGTCAACGAACGCACTCTGAAATTCATCTTACTCCGGGGTCTTGGATTAAGGTACCAAGCTTTTCGCACTAGTGTGAACACTCACGCTGGTATGTTATCCTTCGACTCTATAGTTTATATACTTCGTTCTGAGGAAAAATATGTTGGGTCCAGAAGCACAAAACGAGTAGACTCTACCTCTAGAAGCAAATTAGATAAACTCTGATTTACACACAACGAGAGGCCAAGCCTCTACAGAACGGAGCAACATGGGATGAGGTTCTTCTCAAGAAAATCACATAGGTCTAAAGTATCAAATTTGCGGGAAGATTGGACATTGAGCTGATGCGTGCTACAATCGGTTTGGTCCAAGGACTCCACACAGTGTTATAGATGTAGAAAGAGATAGAGATAGATATAGAGATAGAGATAGATATTCAGATTGATGCAGGACGGACGTCGTCGACGTCCCGCGGCAGGAGCGTGGGTCCGTTCGTCGGGCTCGGGGATGATCATCTTGGACGGCACGTCCCGCTTTCGGTGGGTGTCCCGGAAAGATCTTGCGCGGGGTCCTCAATTCGTTGGGGGCAGAAGGGTGTCTCTATCTCCACATGATTGACGCTAGGCTGGATAGTCGTCGAAGCGTTGGTGGGCCCGACTACCGGTGGGCGGGGCTGTTCAGCCGATCGGATGACGAGGGCGGTGACGAACTGTGTGGCAGCATATGACAACTGAGGAGCGTCGTGCGACGAGCAGCGGCGGGGCGGCTGAGGCAAGTGGCGTCGGCAGCATCGAGTGACGGCGGCGGCGGAGAGTGACTGCGGCAGCGGCCACGGCGAGCGACGGCGGCAAGCAGCGGCGGCGGCAAACAGCGCGGCGGCATTGATTGGCAGCGGCGGCGAGTGGCGACGTCGGCGGCGATTGGTGCCTGCGGCGGCGGCAGCGGCAGCGGCAGCGGCGGCGAGTGGCGGCAGCGGCCAGCGGCGGTGTCGGCGGCGGCAGCGGTGGCGGCAGCGGCGGCAGCGGTGGCGGCAAGTGGCGGTGCGGCGGCGGCGGTGGCGGCAGCGGTGATGGTGGCAGCAGCGGCGGTGGCGCGAGTGGCGGCGATGGCGCGGTCAGCGGCGGCGGCGGTCGGCGGCGGCGAGTGGCGGCAGCGGCGAGTGGCGATGGCGGCTGAAAGCGGCGGACCGGACTGGGCCGCGGTCCTACATGATCAGGCCCAGAGGGCCAAATAGGCTGGCGAAGGCCCAATAAACCTAGCCCACTTAAGGGCTTAGGGCTGATGTGGCGTTGTCTCGAGAGACGTGCCCACAGCCAACTGAGGTGGCACCTCGGTGCGCGGGCTGGGCAGCTTAGGGCAACGGCCGCGCCTCGAGGCGCGGGTTGCGGTGCCTCGAGGCGAGTGGCGCGGCTAGCTGGGCTAGCGGGCCAGACCCGCGGCGCCGGCCCAATAGGCCGGTAGGCCCACTGGGCCGGTCGACTGAGCTTGGGCTCACGGTGGCGCGGCCTGGGCTCTCAGCGGCTGGGCCCGGCTGGGCGCGGCATGGGCCGCGACGCAGCGGCGCAGGCGCTGGCGCGATGGCGCGGAGCGCGGGCATGGAGTGCGGCGGCGTGCGGGCGCGCGGGCAGCAGCATGCGGGGCGGCGGCCGGGATAGTAATGTAAGACCTAACGGCCAGGATCGAGCGGCACGTGTTACAACACAGGAAGATGGTATGTATAAATGTTGCAAGAATAAAATGGGGTGAACTTTTAGAATCAACGTATAGTACGAAGAAAGACTTTTAAAGTCGGATGATCAAACAATATGATGGTCAATTGGGACACGATCGACTCCTTAATGTCCCTTTGGACCAACTAGAGGCTATCTTTGAGAGGTATATTTAATTTCTTGTTGGCGTCTAATCCTCCTTAGTAATCAACGAGTGTTTTACCACAAAGAAATCCTATCTCTCATGAAGGTGGGATTAGTTCTAATCCACAAAAATAATTTCTATTTCTCGGAGGCTTGGATCACAAATCAATAATATTAAAGGAAATAACCCCTCTCTGCCATCGCTGCTTCTTCTGCGCATCTCTTCGGATCTCTGGGCGTCGTCGTGAGTTCTTCGAGATGGTGAGGGTCAGCATTCTGAACGATGCTCTCAAGAGCATGCACAATGCGGAAAAGAGAGGCAAGAGACAGGTCCTGATCAGGCCTTCATCAAAGGTGATCATCAAGTTTCTCTTGCTTATGCAGAAGCATGGTTACATTGGAGAGTTCGAGTATGTGGATGATCACATGGCCGGTAAAATTGTTGTTGAGCTGAACGAATGGCTGAACAAGTGTGGCATGATCAGCCCTGGATTTGATGTTGGAGTTAAGGACATTGAGCCTTGGACTGCCCAGCTGCTTCCCTCTCGACAGTTTGGGTACATCGTGCTCACCACATCGGGTGGAACTATAGACCATGAAGAGGGCTGTAGGAAGAACGTCAGTGGGAAAGTTCTTGGTTTATTTTATTAGTGACAACGGAGAATGATACAGAATTCAAGTCTTTCTATTTTGGTAATTTTTGTGAAGAGGAGTTTTACTCACTTCGCAGCCCGCCGAGTCAAAGCCAAAGGAGCAGCTCGACGATCAACTGATAAGAGCTAATGAAGATTAGTTAGTAAAATGAAATTGATACTAATACTCGTTAGAGACTACAAAATAGGATGAAATATAAGTTCAAAGATAGTATAGGATTAATTCTAGAATAGGATCAAAGATAGACGGTCAGGATTAAATGAGAGGTAGTTATAACTGTCAGGATTAGATCTTCCATTTAAATGAGATCACCGCACTGATCGACGGCTGTGATCGGTGCACCTGGGACATTATAATGGCCAGGATTAGATTAGTTAGTCGTTATAAGAGATGGGTACATCGCACCGATCGACTGTCATGATCAGTGCACCCAAGGACGTTATAACGGTCAGGATCAAACAAGAATTCAAATATATTTCCATTGTATTCGTTACAATGGATCTATACGTTACCTGATTTATTATTTAAAGTAAATATATGCAATATAAATACACACAAATGTTAATGATAATCTTGCGGGAAATACAACGATTTAATCCATTCTTCTGAGCCTTCTCTTCTTCATCTTTCTTCTCTTTTCTTTCTCCATTCTTTCGTCTTCCATCTCTTGTGCAACGGCCAAGAGACAGCAGAAATTTCAACATGGTATCAGAGGCCTTTCTGTGCCAAGCCTGAAGAAAGGATCGTCTCAACTACGACTCCAGCGTCCCAAGTCCTCATGAGGAAAGCTGCCACCGCAGGACAGGTCCTGGTGAACACCCGCCAGGAGCCACCATGCTGGTCTTAGTGATGAGAATTATCAAACTTGGAAGAGTTCAATACTTCCAGTACTCAATGGGTATGAACTGATGTTTTTTGTTCAACATGATCTGCCCCCGATTTCTGTTCAAGATTCGCAAGGAAATGCTGTCGAGAATCCAGATTTTTGGCAATGGTGGAAGAACGACCAGAAAGTTCTGGGGTTTCTTTACACAACATTGTAAGAATCTGTTATTCGGGGCATCAGTGGTACCAAGACTAAAAAAGAGGCCTGGAATTTGCTTAAAAGCACGTTTTCTAGCAAAAACAGGGGAAGAGTGATGGATCTTCACCGCCAATTTCATACCATCACCAAAGTTACCTTGACTATTGATGACTATGTTAGAGATTTTTGATTTGTCATTGAATCCTTGGAAGCTTCTGGATCTGTGATCGATGATGACACAAGGAATTACACATTTGTACGGGGACGAGGTACAGAATATAGCCAATTCGTGTTAGTGATGAATGCTAATCTTCATAATATGAAATTTGAGGATATAGTATCTAACCTCAAATCGCAAGAGATTTACATTTCATATCAGCAAATGGCAAACGCCAGCATGTTTTGTCCTATGGCTAACAACAGTCAGGTTGCAAGTACATCTTCAAGTCAGATTCCACAGAAAAATTACTATTCCTCAAGAGGATCAAACCAGAATCATGGAAGAGGAAGACCCAACAGGTTTCTTCTGAGATGCCAACTCTGCCTTCAATTTGGTCACCACGCGAGGGAGTGCCAAGAATTCACAAGAAGTCAACAGAGTTCAGGACCAAACAGACAGAATTGGCAGACAAATCCACAAGCATATATCATCCAAAATTCCAAAATGCAGCATGGTTCCCAGATAGCAGAGCGACACATCACGTCACAACAGATCCAAATCTGATCAACAATGCTACACATTTTCAAGGAAACGAGCAACTTCAAATTGGTAATGACACAGGTTTGAAAATCTTATCTTTGGGATCATAAAAAATTCTACTTATGAAAAGAATTTATTTCTCAACAATATACTTCATGTGCCAGAAATTAAGAAGAATCTATTATCAGTACATAAGTTGACTGTTGATAATGATGTTTTTGTGGAGTTTCACCCTTCGTATTCTCTTGTTAAGGATCAGAAAACCTGCAACATCCTGCTACGAGGAACAACTAAAGATGGACTTTAGTGCCTGGAAATGTCAACCAAACCAGCAGCATTTGTTGGTGAGAAAACATCAGCTGAGACGTGGCATTCTTGATTGGGTCATTCACAACTACGTACTTTACAATCTGTCATTGACAAATTTGGACTCCCATTTTCTTATATTTCAAAACAATTCTTCTGTGATGCATGTAGAATTTCGAAAACACACAAGCTACCATTTCCTCTCGCACATCATCATTCTAACCAACTATTAAAGATCATTCATTCAGATTTATGGGGACCATCACCTATTGTCTCAAACTTTTGTTTTTCATACTATGTTGTTTTCATTGACAATTTTAGTAAAAATGCATGGTTATATCTTCTTAAAAGGAAGAATGAAGCCTTAACTTAGTTTATCGAATTTCAACAAAGAGTGGAAGAACAATTTTCTGCCAAAATTAAGTATTTTCAATCTGCCTGGGGAGGAGAGTATCAGTCTCTCAGCGCCTGCAAGGTATCATTTATGTATATTTTATTTTTCTCAACATGGATGTGGACGAGTGGGATCCAAGTGTAATTGGGATATTTATACTCGCTCCACGCCTATAAACATTTACAAACACTTCACTTTATTAATAAAATCTCCCTAGGTGGCGTCCAGGGCACGGATGGATCGGTCTACGGGCACAATCCCAGGGTTGGCCGTACCCGGCACCGTGTTTTTTGCCAATAAAAAAAAATGCTAACCCTAACCCAAAAACCCTAACTCAAACCCCACCCCAACCCCAATGCTGATCTTCTCACGATGTTATTTTTTATTTGGGCAAATACTACGAAACGGCACCAACTCCATGTTTAGTTCAAAAAGTAGCCCGAACTTTTCATTTTGTTCAAAAAATAGCCCGCGCTAATCAGAAGACGCCATTTGGCGTCTTCTTTTGCCAGCGATGTTCGAACAGCTGGCGTGGAGTCCACCTGGTAGCCAGGTAGACTCCACGGCATCCACGCCAGTGGACTCCGTCAACTGTTTGAACATCGCTGGCGTTGCCGTTGCTGCCGTCGCGGCGCCATGGCGCCGTCTCTGGCCGCCGCCGCCCATCGCCGCCCGCCGCCGCCGCCCGTCGCCGCTCGCCGCCGTCGCCCGTCGCTGCCCGCCGCCGCCGCTTGTCGCCGCCCACCGCCGCCGCGCTCTCTCTTTCTCGTTCTCTCCGACTCTCATCACCTCTCTCTTTCTCGTCCTCTCTCTTTCCGCCCCTCTCTCTCTCTCTCGACCTCTCTCCCCCTCTCCTGCTCCTTCTCTCTCCCTCGCTCTCTCTCCTTTCCTTCTAACCCTCGCTCCCGCGCGTTCTCTCCCTCTCTCATCCCTCTCTCGCGCTCTCTGTCTCTCGCCCCCTCTCTCCCCTCTCTTTCTCGTTCGCTTGGTCTCCCGCGGTCGTTCTCTCGCCCACACTCTTTCTCGCCCTCTTTGTCTCTCATCCCCTCTCTCTTTCTCCTCCTCTCTGTCTTACATCCCCACTCTCTTTCTCGTTCTCTCTCTTCCCCACTCTCTTTCTCGTTCTCTCTCTTCCCCCCCCCCCTCTCTTTCTCGTCCTCTCTGTCTCTCATCCCCTCTCGTCTCATCTTGTCTACCTCCATCTCTCGTTATATCGTGGCTCCCCATCTCTCTCTCCCATCTATCTCCATCTCTTGTTATGTCTCTTCTCTCCATCCCTCTCTCATCTATCTCAACTTCTTGTTATATTCATCTTTAGATTTTATGTGGAAGAGTACGAGTTTTATAGGATGCCCTGAAACCAAGTGTTACAAAGACATGTGATGTTGATGAGCCAAGTGTTAGCAGGTGAGTGTTGAATGTGTATATATTCTGAATGACGTAGTGGCAGAATGTACATTTGTTCCACCTTTAATTGATCTCACTTCCTCTGAAGTTATCTTCTGTTCAAAACTTTTGATAGATTCTCGACTCGTAGAGCATTCTATATTTTGTAGAACTTTAATGTCATTCTATGCGTGCTTTTTTCAGGTACATTTACCATCATCTATTAATTCGTGCAGTTGAATCACACTTAGTGTTTAACTCATTCCCTCGTTGGTTTGATGCCCCAGGCCTTCCAAAGCTCAATGCAGCACTGGTTGGTTCAATCTAGCTTCTGTAAAATCTCACAAAATTTTGATTTTCACAGGTAGGCTCTTAAAGTGCTCCTTTCTCAAGGACCACCCATGAAATTCCTCAGCATTTATGCAATCAGGAAATAGACATTTTGGTGTGAGGCACAGGTGTTCCCTGTGTAGAAAATTTCATCTTTATGTAACTTTGATACACCCTTCGTATCAAAGACAAATCATATCCAAGGATTGTCAATGTCCAAATATGAAATGTAGATCATGACAACGCAGTAGATGGAATTATGGAAAGACCGGAGATGATCTCGATGGCTCCCTCTTGGTGAGCACCTTCTTGATTGCGGCGGTCCTCCTCTGTGGGCCGGACTCCTCCCTCTAGGTCGTATGGCAGGGCAGCGAGATCGCAGCTCCTTCCCAGGACAGCTGTAACAACTTCTTGCACAAGAAAAATAATGTCCTGTCCCAGCTGGGTGTACCCCTTTATTTATAGATCTCGCTGGGTCACTTATGCTGGTCAACTGTCCATTGACCAGATCTGAACTTCCTTCTTCTTTATGTCTTTGAATAGCGTCTATTAAACTTATATTAGGGTTGCGCACTGATGGGACCATATGAGAACACTTTTCTTTACCAGATTTGTTTTTTGAGGAGAGGCCACTTACTGATTTGTCATGACCCTATCTTTTCTTGTTTTTACTGGTATTCAAACCAGACTAGTCACCTCGATTAGTTGAGGCATTATTTACCAAACCCTGAATCATGTCCTTTGGCAGCTGGAAACTCTCCCTCTGCAGAGCATGGCATTTGGTGCCGTATGCTTGGACATGGTTTGCTGGTCCCCCTCCTGACATTTGTCTTTGTTTCTGATGTAATACAATGGGCGTGCCGGGATCGGACGGCTCGTATTACATCACAACAATGCACGAAAATGAATTTAAGGATGAGAATTTATGCAACTTGAAGAAACTCTATTGAGCGAAAGGACGGTCCGAAATAGGTGAACAATGCAATAAGTCCTCGGGAGATGAATAGGGATGATAGACTCTAGATGACCCGTAGGATCCACAAGCAAGGCTACGACGGAGAGGCATTTTACAGCCCGTTGGAGTTAAACCTTTGACACCAGCAATCTAATCGTCAATCGCAAGGAATTCCTATCTCTCGACAGTGGTGGCTATCCTATTCAATATCTTTCAATTATATTGGCAGAGGAAAACGATAACAGATCAAGGCACTGAAAGAAGTAATAATACTGAAAGATGGGGGGGAGTAATTGGAATGGAACCTGGAATAACCCCTCCGCAGGGACTTGTTGGAGACGTCGGTGAACGCCGATTGGCCCGATCGTGGATGGTGCAACAGTACATTCAGTGATGGTAGATTGGTGGTGGCACCGGTTGTGCGGGCGCACAGCTGAGCGGGTGGTGGCGATTCAAGCGGCGCGTGGTAACAAGGGGCGCTGGAGGGTGGCGGAACCGGCACGGGCGTGTGCAGAGATGCGCGACCAGATGGGCGGTGGATCCGGCACGGGCGCGCCCGGAGATATGCGACCTGACTGGTGGCGGAGCCGGCACGGGCGGGCGAAGGATGCACGACCAGGTGGAGCGACGGGGTCGGCACGGGCGCGCGCAAAGGTGAGCGACCTGCGGACAGCGGGGTCGGCACAGGGCGCGCGGGGATGCACGTCCTGGTGGGCGGCGGAGCCGGCACGGGGCGCGCGGGGATGCGCGTCCTGGTGGGTGATGGAGCCGGCAAGGGTGCGCGCGGAGGCGCGTCCTGGCGGGCGGCGGGGTCTGCACGGGCGAGCTGAGTGGATGCAATCCACGCGAGTGCGCGGCAAGAAGATGTGGCCGGCGGCACGACAGTGACTAAGGGTGGCGGGCATGAAGTGGCCGACGACGTCGGCAGCAAGGTGCAATCCGATGACGTTGAAGCAATGAACCCAGGCTTCTCCAAGGATTCTTGTGGTTCTTGATGAATAATCGCCAAGAACGCAGAATCTTGAAAATGGAATTTCAAGAACAAGAACAAGAACTTATCGTCGGTCGGCAGGACACGGAGTGATCTCAACATGTTGACAGTTCGATGACGATGGCACGATCTCCACGATCTACACTACGATTTCTAACTATCTCTCTCAAGAACGAAAAATGGAAAGGAAGGAACAAAACATTCAAGTTTCAAATTTCTCAAAAGTCTCTCTCTCCCTTGGGCATACCATCCCCTTATATAGGGAGGAAGGGTGCCAAGAGAGCGTCCTTAGAGGAGGAAACCGTCGCGAGATGAGGTCCTCCTCTTTACAAGTATTTCAAACGTAGAAAATGAAAACATGGACGAGGCCCAAAACAACGGCCCAATCCAATTGTTCTGAAAATTACAAGTAAATGAAATAATAGAGAAAAATTACGAATGATCACGACGAGTACTTGAATCCTGGGTCGCGGACGTCGACACGAGCGGCTCGATGTGGTTGGGCTCGTCTAGTGTCGGTATCGGTGCGATGGTCCCCCATCAGTTTCACTTTCTGTTCATTTCTTGGGAACAGGCTTGTGCTGTCAAGCGTGCTATTCAAAAACCTGTTAGCCTTATACAAGGGCTTCCTGACATAAGAAAGATTGTCACGTCTGCAACAATCGTTTGTCATATGGCAAAGCAAGGCCAAGGCCAGGTTGCACTATTTCACTTGACTTGACTTTAATATGTTCCTTATTCAAATCATGCAACTTATTTTGCTTGTGTTTTATTTCTATGTGCTTGTTTATGCTTCTTGCAATGTAGCTCTTGATCAACTATCATAGATAATTAGTTTTCCTAAAATTCCTTTCTTTGATATTCAATGATTCTGGTTATTTTGTCCTTCCATTGATGATGGGCCCTCCTGGAGATAGAGACTTTGTACAGAATCGATGTGTTCCTAAATCACTTATAAAGGTGCATATTGAGTTGGAAGATGTCTTGTTGAGACCTAACAAGAATCAAGCAAGGAAGAGAGAAGAAGACCTAGATAAGAAGGTAAAATGACCTTAGCCTCAATAATTTCCGAATATGGAAACCTTTGTTCATTCAACTGATGCATGAAACGTCTTTACAGGGGGTATTTTTAACCTCTTACGTCTATTCAAGAATCTCATTTTTTTGGGATAAAGCTTTCGTTGACTGGGTCTTCTATTGATGTGGTCTCTGTTAGAGTTTACACTCCTCATTTTAGTGATGACTCCCTGATTCATTCATGATTAGTAGGTTTTCAGTGAGCCATTTTAAGATGTTTCATCGTTCCCAAACAACTCTGTTTCTGTTCCTCTTTGAATTCTAGGTTTCTTCAAAAATATTGCTTTACCTTGAGTTGCATTAGCTTGTTGCTGCCTTGTCTCCAGCAATACTTCGTGATACATTAGGTTGGCAATCTCAATTGGAAGATACTTGGGTTCTAGCTTCCGATTCAGTCTAAAAGAAATTTTCTTTCTCATCAAACATATTATCTGTAGATGTCCGGACTTGGAGTCTGATACAATCCTTAATCCCCGAATCCCCTCTTAGGAGTAGTCATGGCTTTTCCCTAATGCAGGTATCCCTTTAAATAGGGTACCCTCCTTTAAATAGGGCAGCTATAAGTATTTGCTGTTTATAGTATTCATCCTTTTTTCCATCTGTCTGAACGTTGCCCCCTCCCCTGTGATCCCCATCCATCGTGATCGTTCTTCTCTTTACTACGACTTCAGGTGGCTTTCCCTCGGCTGATCCCTATCCCTTCCTCTCTGCCTCTCTGATACATTTTTCACACGAAGATGCCGGAGAGGGCCCAAAGACAATGAAAGTTAGTTACAGGCATGTGTGGGCTCGCACGTAAGAGACCCTTTAAAAGAGCAAGCTGAGCAATACAAGGCCAGGGAGTTTGTTTTACAAGATCAGGACGGTCTTAGAGACCGGATGCCAGAGCAGCGGGCGACCGCGGCCGTAGGGGGGAAGATCGACCAGGAGGAGATCCTTCTCCATCAATCTTCTCATTGTTTCCTTCTCCATCAATCTTCGATTGGATGTGACATTGATACAATTCGTTTTATTTTGGATTCTACTATTGGTCATGCCCTAGAGGTTTCCAATTCAAGATTTGTTCAAGGTTGTTGGACTACAATACACTGTGTGTATCACTCTCCTCGATCAATCCTGTTCGCCTCATCTCGAGAACTTTCTTTATAGTCAAATTACAACGGATATGATACATCTCGAATGCGATTACATCAGAGTCATAACACTCATACCCTTCTTCCCTTGCGACTAACCCAAAAAACTACATTTAACTGCTCTTAGGGTGAAATGGTCAACTGGGCAATGTATATGATAACAAGCTGTACATCTAAACACTCTGGGCTTTAACTGTGTCCTTAATTTAATTCTAGGAAAGTATTGGTAGATGATTTCTACCGGACTCTCATAATTAGTATCTTAGTCGACTGATCAGATGAGCTGCAATCAGTATGGCCTCTTCCCCTGAATTCTCAGTTTCAAATAAAGGAGTGTCCTTCCATTGTCACAACACGACTGATCTCCTTTTGTGCGACTCTATGTTTTCTGGGGTTTTCACGCACGATGATTGTTGCTATCCTTATGCCAAGAAGTAAGAGCATAAGCTCTCATTGGAGAAATCTTATGCATTATTGTATAAAAATTTCTTCATGGACACATGAAATTGATTTTCAACCCAAATGCAAAAATTCTTTTGTTAATACTGATTATGTTTAAGCACGTGT
Organism: Wolffia australiana; assembly: GCF_029677425.1. Taxonomy (NCBI): domain Eukaryota; kingdom Viridiplantae; phylum Streptophyta; class Magnoliopsida; order Alismatales; family Araceae; genus Wolffia; species Wolffia australiana. The sequence goes on from NC_135842.1 coordinate 11,712,003, forward strand.
ACCATAGTAAAACTAGATGCGGTTATACCTTGAATAAGAAAGCATCTTTTACTTGTTACTGATGTGGTGCTCCCCATCATCCCATGGATAACAGAGAACATCGTCATAATTCTCTCTCCCTTTACATTGTCTCTTACATTTGGCACATTGACATGACTTCATGTAGATTAGGTGTGAAGGACATTTTTAGTCGCCCCCAAAGTTCCTATCTTCGTATCACTATTGTGGATCACCAGTCCTTTCAGAATTATGAGATCAAGGCTTTGCGTTAGCTTGTTGAGTTAAGTGAATATTTTTTTGACATTTTCATCGTGCTTCATGAAATAAAGAATAAGGAATGTTAATATCGCACATTCCTACTTTTGAGTCAGGTATGTGTACATATTCTGTGATATCATGAATTAATACATGGATGATGTCTGACATTTTATAGTAGATAGTTTTTGTTCTCTTAATGATTGTATCCAGAGTAAGTTTATAGTAATCTCATGAGGACCGGTGTTTATCCAGGCTGTTAGATTTTGTGCAAAGGCAAGAGAAGCAGGTAGTTCTCCTGTTGAACATTTCAATCCTACATTATCAGGTCTACACTCTTTTTTCCTTCTCCCCTTAATGATTACCAAAGTTAATAGTGGTGCTGTGTGTATTACATGTCAGATTCGTCATCTCGACACTTCTTGAAAAAAAATGATCTTCATAAACTTCAAATTTTGAAAGATGAATAAGGTAGCCTTTGCTGATTCCCCGTAACCTACCTTAAAAATTCAAACATCAGTCACTTTTTGTTCCAGAATCATTCCTCAAACATTTTTCCATTGATGGCTATAGTTTGTATTTAATGCATTGGCACTACTTTTGGGATTTCCATGCGAATAATACTTTTTCTGGTAGTTGTTTACGCGAGATAGGCATCAAATACAGTTTTATCATTTTATCAGAATGATGCTGCATCAATCAGTTCGAAAACAAAGAAAAATTGGAGACGGAGCCTACTTTGTGTCTCTAAACATCCACCGTGGACAAAGGAAAATACATTACTGATTCTTCAATATGGAAGCGTAAGAGGTTGATTGAGAAAGGAATATGGCTCTGTTTCAAATACTTGATCCAAATTCAAGTTTGAATTTAGTTCCTTAAGTTGGAATCATGAAGATAAATTTTGAATGAAAGCTAATTGTAAATGTACAAGTCCCTCAAAGAGAAACATTACAGAGTGCTGATGTTATCAGTTACACTTATGTTGGTGCTGCTGATGATCCGTACCAATCCACCTTCCCTTTCCGCCAGGTTAGTTCTGAGGTTATTTCACCATTTTTCTTTGGATTTTCTCTTCACATGTCTCACAAGAGCTCATGATCCTGTAAATTTTAAATATTTAGATTGGAGGTGTTACACATTATAAAGTGCAAAAGGCGTATATTGTGAACTACATTTCATGAAATGTGAAATGGTGCTGCATGAAGAGATCAAGGTTACTCCCTATCTAAAATTACGGTTTCCCATAAGCGTATGGATTACAGCTCCATTCAATTTTTTTAAATTTTTTGGCAGGTCGCAAGTGTTGACTCCATTGAGGGAATAGAAAAAGATTACATTATTTTATCTCGGGTTAGAAACAATAAGCACCAGGTGAGTTATTTCTTCTAATTTGAATAATGATTTGTTGATTCCGGGAAACAATTTTTTTTAACAATCCCTTGAATGTTGTTGTGCCATTGCTTTTCTGCATTAACAGGTTTATGCGATCCTACTTTGTCATTTGGTTAGCGTTCATTTGTTTCGCATCTTAATGAGTGATACATCCAACATGTCTAGGAAAGATATAAAGCATAGGATATAGGATTTCCAAAAAATTCTGCAGGTCAAAAATTGGTTGACGATCCCACAGTTAAACGGGAAATGATGATTCGAGATGAAAGATATAAATAAGGCAAAGGAAGAATCTGGAGGTCAGACTCTCCAACCCCACCCCCCCAACAGGTCACAAGTTGTTCCCTGTTGCTCTATCTTTTTGCTCCTCACTGCCCAGTCACAAGATGGCTGGCTGGTCACAGCGCTGTCAGGCTGATAACATGCATCTTTAGTGCCTTATATTATTATATTTATGCGTATTTATGCATTAAATTACTCATATTTGCATGTTATCAAGCTTAAAATGATTAAATCTATTTTTAGAACAAATTTCTGAAATTTTTCTATATTTTAGGATTTTTCTAATAGTATATTCTAAAAGAATATAATTTTTGAGAAAGAATATGATTTTTATGGAATTTTTGGATATTAAATTTGGAAAGATATGATTTTTCTGATTCAAAAAATATATTTATACGTATTTTTTGGGCTTTTATTTGATTTAATATGAAATTTTAAGTATTTTGGTTTTTTTAATGGCATAGTGTGACGTGGCGTGCGGATGCGCCGCCACATCAGCATTGAGAAAGAGATTTTTTCTTTGTTTTTTGTCCTTTTGACATGTACATGTGGCACGAAATATGAAAAGTCGCGGAATACGAAAAGCCACGAAATACGAAAAGCCATGGAATATGAAAAGCCACGGAATACAAAAAGGCATGGAATATGAAAAGCCACGGAATACAAAAAGCCATAGAATACCAAGTGCTTTGACTTCTTAACAGGCACAAACTGATGACATTGATGAAGAGAGAGAAGAAATTAAAGGCTAGGATTGCTTCAACTTCCAACGGCCATAACTTTTCATCTTCCCCTCCTCTTTCTCTCCATACCCTCTAATCTATAAATAGAGGCTTGGATCATTGTAAAAATGATCTTGAACTTGCTTCCCACTTTTGTGGGCTGATTAAAAGAGAGTGAGTTTTGAGATCCATCAAGAGTGTTCTTGGTGTCTTGGGTGTGTGGAAGAGACAAAAGAGAAGAGGGGGAGCTTACCGGCACTCGCAAATCGCCGTGATCCTGGCGGAACGTAAGGATCTAAGGTAAGTGTCTTAAGCCTTCGTTGTTTCTCTCCCAACATCATCGTTATCATAGTTATAGTTTTTTTTTTATCAACGTTTCATTTATCACTTCACTCACTTACGTCCCCACTCTCTCATCTCTCCATCCTTGCCATCGTACCATTCCATATCCAACCACTATCCTCGTTCATACCATAGTTCATTATCGTGTCCGTCACAATCACTTACTCTTTTATTTAAGTTAAATTAACATATAAATTAAGTACTTCTTAATCGATATCACTCGCTCATATCCTTGAATTGTGTTTTTGTCGATCGCTCATTGATCATCACTAGTTTAAGAAAGTAATTCCTTAATCATCGTTCCCTGTGGAGACGATCCGTACTCATCACTAACTACGTATTTTCAAGTACGGTCAAATATATTTTATTGAATAATCTCAATCACCAACGACGAATTTTAACCCTAAAATTGAGATTATCACAGGCCTAGAAGGATATTTCTAAATGATCCTTTACTCGATGTATCCTCAAATGTCCTTACAAGGAATACTTATAACCTCATACTGAATTGGCCTCCTCATATGTCCTTTCTAATGGATTGGATGTTCCATTGGCTGGGATTCTATCAACATGCTATGAGGCTTTGCCTCTGAAAATTCTGGCAAAGTCAGACCCTAGGCCCTTAATTTTTAAGGTGGATTTTCCTACCTATTACATCCCTCTCATGGGCAACTAGGGGTGGCATATGCGCTGCACCATTCACAGTTCTTGTTTTTTCATCATATGCATCTGTGGGAGTCTCCCATTTCAATTATTGTTTTTCATCATATTATTTTGTCCCAAAATTTTTCAAAGGATCCCCTAAATCCCACTGAACTGCTCCTGGCTCCACCCCCGCCAACCTCCGGGTGGGATTGCAGAAGCAGCTAATGGGAGTTGTGATAGCAGAGGTAGTGATGATGGTGGTATCTACAGGGATACGTCCATCTGTGATGTAAAACGGGGTGTTGAAGGTGGCGGGTAGCATGATAGGGTCGCATCTGGCAGTGTTGGGAGATGACTATCAGTACTGTTGCATCACTCGGAGGTACAGTGGAAACTACTTGGCGGCCCCTGGCGGCATTATAGTGGCAACATGGTGAATGTTGTCGCTATGATAGAGGAGGTTGGCATCGCAGATGGTTGAAGTTGTGGCTATGACAGTGTATCTGTCTAAGTATCAGAAAAATTCATGGTCGTAACATTAATGGGTGCTGAGGTCTTGTTGATCACAACAGCGTGGTGGTGAGGCCATGCTGCATGATGGAAGTTGGTGGTACTAGCAGATGGAGGCACATTTTTCGCTGATGGAAGTGGTATGATAAACGATCAGGGTTCTGAGACTCTTCGGGGGTTTTCTGCAGATGGCACGACAGGTGGTCCGTCGTCGTAGCGCATCCACTCTGATTGCAGCAGTATGGGACTCAACTGTGACTGAAGCCCATTCAGCCCAAGTTGTAGTTGCCCATATGGCCAGAGTTAAGGGTATGGGCTGATTGTGTGGCCCATTTTACGAACTAAGGTTTCAATGATAACACCCTTTCTCTGAGAATGTGGCTCAGTTGGTACCCGGCTGGTGGGAACAACAAACATGAGGATGACAAAGATACTGGTGGTAGTGGTGGCAGCCCAGGTAACAACTAGTGGCCATGGTGGATGTGGCTCCTTCATCCGAAAGTATGTTGTCCCTCAAGGTAATTATAGTAATGGCAGATGATGTCCTTGATAAAGTTGTCCATGTTTCTGCTCGTGCTGCCTCCTCAGGAGTGACTATTGCTGGGCAACAGCCTCTAGATGATGGCAAAGTTCCCTAGGAGAGACAGAAGAGGATGATCTGATTAGCTATAATGCCATTGGTTGATGGCTCATGGAGATTGATTTATAATTAAGAAAAGAGAAGAGAAAAAAATAACATGAGAAGCAATAACTGCCAAAGCTTCAAGAATTTCTGAATGTGAAACTTTGTGGCCAAACGATGTTTGGACAGTCTTGGCTAAAAGAACCACAATTGATCATTAATCAGATGTTTCTAAAATTTCTTTCCAACAGGCATTTGTACCCTCAAGCTAAAGAATCTGTTTTTTCCCACCTAAGGCATGGTCATTCTCTGAGCCTTCTATTCACTGGGACTCCATTTAACATTTAGTTTCTCAGCTGGGTAAGTAGCTTTTTGTCAACATTTCCTCCTGTTTTCTTGTGTGGATGTGATACCATCAGGTATCTTATGAACATCAATGTTGATAACGGTGTTCCTAAGAACAACGATGAGGGATTCAGTGAATGGTGATAGATGGAAGAAGATACAATGGACAGGGAAATTCAATTCCCGGTCACCCCTTGTGGTGGCAGTAGGCTCCCACACTCCAGCTTCAACATCCAGCTGTCAGATAGAACTTACAACTTCTTGCATTTGCGTTTGATCTCTTGATGGCGCGTCGACGATACATTCTTGAAAAGAACGTATCAGCATGTATGTCTACAAGCTGACCTGTTTTCCTTTGACCTTGTTAGTATAACTAGTTTTATATAACGTTTTCTTCTCTTATGACGTTTGATTCCTTAATGATCCACGGAGGCTTAGTGTTACACTCACTGGTGCTGGTTATGGTATTGTAATATTGGGGAATCCAAAAGTGCTTTGTAAATAGGCATTCTGGAACAGCTTACTCGCTCACTACATGGTCCATTGCCCTTGGAGCCATGTTTTCTGAGCCCTGGATTGGAACTTTTAAAACCTTGATATAAACCATTGATATAGACTAGTATAGGAACATCCATTTCTTTAAGAAGGATGCGTCGCTATTTCTATATTTGCCTCTGTTTCGTGCATGTCTGATGTGAAATTCTCAAGGCTTTTGTGTAATTCTAGAAACCAAAATAGGTCAAACTTCTCCTGGTTGTCCCTTTAATAAAAATTTATTCAAATATATTTTTTCTGAGATGTGTTTTCGGCAAAAACAGATTCCACTTTGGGCCATCCAAAGCATTTGACAAGAGAGTTGTATTCGGATCAGGCATGATTCTTCTGTCAACAAGCCGAACTGAATCATTTTATTATTCGTTAAATCCCCATTTTGCCAATTAGGGGCATTTTGGTTTCTTTGGCCCTTTATACGTTTCCCCTTTAAATAGAGCAGCGCTCTCTTAAGGAGGCAATGGCATGTCGCATATTAAATTTGTTAACTGTGATGCTTCACTGCCCATCCTTTCCAAATCCATAGGTCTAGCTCCCCCGTTCTGGTCACCTCACCTCATGTTGTGTCCCTTCTTATCCCATCCTTCGTGAATACCAGCTCTAAGGTCTGTATCAATGCTATCAGAGACCGTAATGCCTTGGCAGACTCCAATGTTGAAATATGGATAGTCTGTCATATTAGCATCCAATTTCTATTCAACTAGCCTTGCATTTCAAATCCAGGTCATATGCAGTTCAGTCAACCCAATGCGGCGCCAAAGCCCAGTGTACAACCCTGGCAGTTTTCCAATGCGGAGGATTCATGTTCCTCTGTTCCCTGCTGGCCCACACTCAGCCATATGCCATACCCTCGGGAAGGCCAATCCATGCGCCTCTTGTAACTGCTCCTTAGTTGCGGTCCTCATCGGGAGCCAGGGTAATTGGAGCAGGACCAAGGACCTGTGGGGTTCATATTGGGGCGTGGGCTGGATCTCATCCTCCGAATGTTTTTCAGCACTCTGGTTCTGGGAATCTGATAAGATCCCCAAGAAAAAGTCAATTCCGATAAAGGAAATCTCGACTCAGAAAATCAATAGAACTGAATGTGTTCCACCCGAGGTGGGAATCGTTTGATGCAAAGGAAGAAATAAAAGAACAGCAAACCAGGATCTCTCGATCCAATATCTGGACGCAGTCCTCTCCTGCTCTCCAGCCTCTCCCGCGTGCTAGCAAGCCTTCAACTTCTTGAATCTTGTCCTCCCTTGTGGAGGTTTCCGTCTTTATTTATAAGATGGTTGATCCGTTAATACCGTTGGGCTGACGTGGCATGATTGGGGCGATTGCTCCTTCTTCTTTTATAAGTTCTTAGAAAGAACTTATCAATGCGCCCTGCTTGGACTTTAAGCTTGTCCTCAAGCTTAAGTTGAGGAAATGATTTATGTAGTGATTGCACACCCTCCCGTGTTGCCTTGCATGCAGGTAAATTGGGCCATTTTACTAGCACTTCTAACCCCTTTGAAGTTTGTCAGAGTTTGAAGAATGCTCTCTGGAGAAACCTGCCATTCCAGCTCTGGAGTTGGAAACAGAGGAAGAGATTGTACAATATGTGAAGCTCCCAGGGCTCTTTTTAATAATGATGCATGAAATACAGGATGCAAGGTCGATGATGCTGGTAGATCTAGGCGGTATGCTGCCCGACCGATTCTTTATAGAATTTTATATGGACCAAAACATTTCGGGCCTAACTTTTCATAAGCTCTTCTTGCTAGACTCTTCATCCTGTAGGGTCGAATTTTCAAGTAAACCAATTCGTTTTCCCTGAAAGATTCATCTCTTCTATGTTCATCGGCTTGAGCTTTCATTTTGGATTGGGACTTAGACAAATGTGTTTTGAGGTTTACGAGTATCAAATCTCTTTCTTTTAATAGCAGATCAATGGAGTCAAAAAGGGAAACTGGAGATCCATATCTGAGTAAAGAGGGGGGATCTCTTCCATATACCACTTTGAATGGGGAGGTTCCTATTGACATATGGAAAGAAGTGTTATAGTTATTTTCTGCCCAATGAAGCCACTGGCTCCATTTTCTTGGATTATATGAAGAAAAAGATCGCAAATAACATTCTAATCCTCGGTTGGTGACTTCTGTCTGTCCATCTGTTTCTGGATGGTAAGAAGAGCTGAACCTCCTTCCAGAAATTGCTGGTGAATAAACTCCCTCTGTCGGAAATTATTGACCTAGGAATCCCATGCAGTTTAACAAAGCTGCAATTGAATTTGCTGAAAACAGGTGCTTGACTGCCAAATAATGTGCATATTTGCTTAATCTGTCAACAATTACCATTATAGAATCAAACTGATGGCGCACGCCATCAAGAGTCATCATCAACGTCATCAGCGCCGTACGCATCCTCGACGTTGAAAACCGGGTGAAAGATGCTCGTTATCGCCCTTTGATTTCGCCGTTCTTTTCTCGTATTTTTGTGTTTCCTGATTCGTCGTCGTGTTTTTTGTCGCACCCACGACGGTCATCTTTCGTTGTTTTTCCGTCGAGGGAATGGGTCTCTATCCATCCCCCTCTTCCCCTTGTTCTTCCCCCTTTTTTCTTCTTTATTTCGCCCTTAGTTCCCCCTAGTTCTCCCTCTCATTTCCTCATTTCCATTTATAAGGGCTCCCCAATTGGACCCGTTATGGCCCACTTAGGGCCCAACTCTTCTCCCCGTTATAAGGCCTTAGGGTTCTCAGACATGTTTTTTTCATTGTGGCAATTTATCGAACTCCCTACAGTTCTCGTTCCTCGTTTTGAGAATAACAGAAAGAAGAGAAAGAAGGAGAAGGGAGAGGGAGAAGAGGGAAGAAGAAGAAGAGGGGAGAGGAAGAAGAGGGAGGAAGCCACCGCTCGCCGCCGTCGTGCGTCGCCCCGAGCGTTGCCGCTGCCGCCCAGCGTGCCACTGCCGCCCCGCGCGCCACCATCGCCTCGCCTGCCCGTGCGTCGCACGCTGAGCGCACCGTCGCGCCGTTGCGCCGCCCGCTGTTGCGCCGCTCCTCCGAGCTGCTTCACCACCTGCCGCCGCATCGCCGTGCTGCTGCCCCGCTCGCGCCCTTGCTGAGCCGTCCGTTCCGCGCTGCGCTCGCTATGATCGCCGCCCCGACTGTGGCAACTGTGTTGCTGTGCTCGCGACGTCACGCTGTCGCGTCGACTGCTGACATCCACGCCGCTCTACTCCGCTCCGCACCGCCCCGCGTGCACCCCGCCATCTCCGCCCGAACGGTGCTCCGACGCCTGAATCCTCGACGACCAAACTTTACGAACCGCTCCGGCACCTTTGCTGCACATCGAGCTGCCATGATCTCTCCGCTCCCACACTGGCTGTCGACGAATCACCGCACTACGAGCATGTCGTCGAGGTACGCCATACTCTCTGATGCTCGTTTATTTATCCCTTGCAGTGTCTTTTCGTTCCGACTCCACCGTGCTCGGGCTAGGTAGGTGAGTAAGGACAAACGAGAGAAAACTACATTATTGAGTGTCTTATTGGTATGGACGAGTACGTTCGTTACGTGCGAGCCCTACGGATTGAGTCCGTTCAGCCGTAGACGCCTTCGTCACTCCGACGAGGTTCACGAGGCCCCCGTCGCCGTCACCCGGTGACTACCGCCCAAGCTTGGAGCTCGGCGCCTCCCTCGAGTCGGAGCCTGAACATACGATACGTAGGTTCCTCATCTCGCATCGTAGTTACATAGCCGTTAGGCTAGCCGTCGAACGACGACCACGCCGTTTTCCGATTCGTCATCATTTATCGCTGCCAAGCCATCATACTCGATGACAACGGGACGACGTCTAGACGTCCGTCCTGCATCACAAACCCATTTGATGTTGGTAGGTCCTCTACAAAATCCATTGAGATATCTTCCCATATTTGTGGGAATAGGGAGTGGTTGTAATAAGCCTGCTGGAGATAATGTTGATGCCTTGTATCGTTGGAAAATTTGACACTGACTGACATGTCTTGATCGCTTTCTTCATTCCCTTCCAGAATACTTGTTGAGATATTCTTTTAATAGTCCTCCTGAATCCTCCTTGTCCTCCTATTTTGGAATCATGAAATTCTCTTACGACCAATGCTATTAAAGATGAATTCTCAATCAGCAAAATACGATTTTTGTAACAAAGAATTCCTTGGCAAATAGTATAATTTGGAACCTCTTCCGCATCTTGCTCTAGTGTTTTCTTGATTTTAGAAAGCCTGGGATCTTGAAGAATTTCTCGATCGATTGTGTGCTTGTCTAGCCAATGTGTGACTGTAAGTGAGCAACATACTCCTTCCTCTTCGGTAATAGATCTGGAGAGAGCATCAGCTACTATATTTTTCTTTCTTGTCTTATAGTGAATATCAAAATTAAAACCTAGTTGAGATAAAAATCTCAGACTGAATTGATCAGTATATATAGAAAATTTCTGAAACATAAGATAGTGCTTCCGTTTCTGGATAGCCCACACCACAGCTATCAACTCCCTTTCATATGCAGATTTAGATTTGTTCCTTGGAGATAAAACTTTGCTGAAATACGCAATAGGATGTGATTTTTGAAACAAGATTTCTCCCACCACGTGTCATGATGCGTCTGTCTCTAAAGAGAATGGTAAAGAGAAATCAGGTAACTGTAAGACTGGAGCTGATGGCAATGCTGCTTTTAACTTCCTGAAAGTCGGTTCAGCCTCATCTGAGCATTTAAAAGAATTATTTTTCAACAACGTAGTAAGGGGTTGAGTAAGTTCTGCATATTCATGTACAAATTTTCGGTAATAACCAGTTAAACCCAGGAAATCTCTCAATTGTTTCACAGTTGTTGGAGACTTCCATTGAGAAATAGCTTCTATTTTTGAAGGATCAGTGGATACCCTTGCAATTGATATTCCGTGCCCCAAGTACTCCAGATACTTTCTACCAAATTGACATTTTTCTGGTTTGATGTGTAAGATGTTATTAGCTAAAACTTCAAACACGGTGGCTAGATGTTCTGCGTGCTGGCTTGTATCTCGGCTGTAGACGAGAATATGGTCAAAGAACACAAGTGCAAACTTCCATAGATACCTTTTAAATATTGTATTCATGAGGGACTGAAATGTAGCTGGCGCATTAGAAAGTCCGAAAGGCATGACATTGAATTCAAAATGATCATGGTGTGTCTTGAAAGCAGTTTTGTGGATGTCTGAAGGGTCCATTCTTACTTGATAATAGCCAGATCTGAGATCCAATTTCAAAAATATAGACATTCCTTGGATGCGAATTTGGACTGCAATTCATGCAAATATGAAACAGGATCTAGAGATATTACCTTGGTGGTAGCTATGAGATGTCGTTGATTTATCCAATGAACATGTTGTATAGAATTTATCCAATCTTCATTAGCTCTTTCATCTTCAAATGAAGAGTGCAGTTTTCCGCTTAACTCTAGGTCTGCTTAGATAGTAACAATCTGTCCCTGCCATAAAATTTTCAACATAAGATGGTCATAGAGTGAGTGAAACCAACCCAAGGATCTGAGCCAAGTGATGCCGAGGATGATATCCAACTTTCCCAATCCAAATGGGATCAAATGTTGTTGTACGGAAATTCCTTGGAATTGTAGAGGTACATTAATGCAAAGGCCAGTAGTCTGTCTATATGTTCCATCAGCTAATACGATCTGAAATGTATGATAGGTTGAGTATCTTCATCTAATGGCATGAGGTCTTCTTCGGGAACAGCTAATACTATGATTTAATAATGTTTAATAAAATTGCTTAAAAAAACAACAAATTAAATATGATTTAATAATGTTTAATTTAGAATTTAAATAATTAATAATGTTTAACCCATATATCATGACTTAAATATTAAATATTTTTTGAAAAAATATAGAATTAAATATTTAATAATGTTTAATATGAATTAAGTATTTTTAATTTTAATACTATGATTTAATAATGTTTGGTAAAATTGCTTAAAAACAGCTAATTAAATATGATTTATTAATGTTTAATTTAGAATTAAATATTGAATAATGTTTACCACATATATGGTCAGTGGACGACAACAGTCAGTGATGACGCGCCATCATGCGAGTGTTGTCTCACTCTGTAAGAAGAGGTGGTCCATGGTCTCACTGTATGGAGCTGTGGGACAACAGTGACAGCGGGAACCGAGAGAGTAACCTCTATGAGTCACGCGATCATCAGTCGGTAGGCCACGATGCAAGAGTCTCCAGAGGAAAAAGGAGACTCGAGGAAGGATCGCCGGATGCCAGATGCGGCGACCCTAGTGCTGGATGGGGGATTTCTCCCGGAAATGCTCCCATGAAGATTTGCACGAGTATGTGCCTTTGGGTGTGAGCGTCCAAATGGCAAAGTCGGGAGTGGACCCGAGTGAGGTTCTTTGTGATGGAAATATATGTGGCCGGCAAGCCAATCACACATTTCGCATCTCATTCCATATTCATTAATAGAACATATTCATTATAGTGCACGTGTGATGCTCATAATGAAGTCCATGAATACATGATCGGACTTAGTGAATTATGATGAGATCGTAATACAGAGATCACTAGTCTTTAAGCATGTGTTCTAAACATTCCTATTCAAAGGATACGCGAGAAGGGCATCAAAGTATTCATATAGAATAGCACTATCTAGTCTCACTCATATGATGAGTATGGCCGGTCCCATAGCCATTAGTGTGGCAACACTAAGGATAGATAGTGGGTGCTCTTTAGTGGAAAGAGTTCACTGAATTGATCCGTACGAATCCCTGAATGGTATTATACCGAACTGTCAATCAGGTTGATTCACGTCACGGTTGTGTAAGTGGTCCTTAGACCTGAGACACCAAAGACGTCTTGTGGACGGGACGGTTGTACTTTGGCTGTGGCCAACAAGTCTCTAATCATGGGATTCTAAACGATCTAAGTCCGGGTGCATCAGGAAGTACACGAAGGTGATTGAGAGGTCAATATGGGATCGTCCACCCTCGGTATAAGAGGTGACAGCTCAAGGAAGATGATGCAATGAAGTCCTTGGCCAAGGCAGTGAAATATCGGAGAAGAGTTCTCCGATGATTTCCGAATGCATCAGTACTAACTCGGATGATCGATTAGGGTTTGACAGTTGACCATACCCTAAGTCGTCCAAGGAGCGTCAAGTGGATGAGGGATTATACATACACGGTAACCGATGATGAACAGGTTCCATGAGTGAGTCGATACACACTCCTTTGTATCTTCTAGGACACGAGGTGTAGCTTGGCACCCCACATGTCAGAGTCTCGACCTATCGATTGGGTTAAATTGATCCGACATTAATTAATCTATATGATGATATAGTTAATTAATTTGGAAGGCCAATAAAGGTTATTGGGCCACTAGAGTCGTTAACTAGACTGATACATGGGCCTAGAGGGTCACACGCAAATGGTCTTTTGGACGTTAGAAGATATACTTAAGTTTTGGGGGTTTTTATGAAAAATACTCACTTAGTATAAATAGGGGAAGGCCCTGAACGAAATTCACCCAGGCCAGAATTGTTCAAGGGTCTTTCCCCTTCTTCTTCACTCTCCCCACACCCTCTTTCCATCCCTGATGTGATCGGGACGACGTAACGACGCCGACGGAGATAGAACGGGGCTCATCTACGAGAAAGAGGAGATCTGACGCGCCAAGGACCGCGTGGATTCATCTAGAGGCTGCACACTTGAGCAGCTCGACTCGTCTCGCTCCGGGATCAAAGAAATCACGAATGAGATTTGTGCAAAGGTATTTCATTTTAATAGTTTTTGTCGATGCCGTTCGATTCGCGAAGAGTCTTCCGCTGCGCATCGTTTTGTTATGTTCATCCATCTCAAGGCCTATAGAACCCAACACTCTGGACCTCACGTAACGTATCAAGAGGGAGGCCACGCTCCTGCAGTAGGTGTTGGGTGTTCCCCCTAAGCAACTGTGCCACTATTAGTCGCACCTCGTGTGGGACAAACTGTGGATGGCACGCAAGTGATTCGTCAACATGCCAAGTATCAAACCAGGCGCTAATCTCACCTCGGCCAATGTGCCAGTGGGTGACCTATGCCAGTTGAAGCCAGTGGCGCTACCACTGCTGCCATCGCCGAGGACCCCGAATGTCAACCTCATATGGGCCCACTCGCCATACTTGGCGTAAATAAAACAACCCAATGATGAGTATGTGGTGCGCAATCGCCATACGAGCTTCTTTTGGAGCATGTCCTGGACATCTGTGAGACGTCTGATCCCTAGACCCCCTCGTCCGTCGGCCGACATGCTTTCTCCCAAGAAACCCAATGGTGGCAGTACTCTCCCTCGAGGTGACCTGACCATAAAAAACGTGCACATAGTCGTTCCACTGAGCAGAGTACCGTAGAAGATAGTGAATGAACCGCCAGCATGTGCAATGGGATACTCATGAGGATGTGTCAAATAAGTTGGGTACACCCACCAGGTGATAGGAAACGGAGTTTCCATCCCTCTAGTTTCTTTCAGAGTTTACCCAACAAGGTATCAAAGTAATGATGCCTCGCGGGTCCCAAAAAGATAAGGCATCCAAGATATTCAAAAGGAAGACATCCTCGTGAGTATCTAGTGTAGTGCTGAATGATCTGAGTGCGCTTTATAGTAGTGGGGGGACCAACTATAAAGCTACTCTTCGAGGCGTTTACGAGCTTGCCCGAAGCTTGCTCGTATGTCGTGAGGACGCCCATAAGTTCCCTAATGGATTTTTTAGATCCATTGAGGAAGAGGATAGCATCGTCTGCAAATAGATAATGTGAAAGGATCAGGCATCCCCTTTTGGTAAAGTAGGGTTGGAATTTAAATATTTAATTCTAAATTAAACATTATTAACTCATATTTAATTCATTGTTTTTTAAAACAATTTTATTAAGCATTATTCAATTATAGTATTAAATTTTAAATTATTTCATTTATATTAATTATTATTTAACTTTTAATTCTATATAATTTTGAAATACTAAACATTATTACATATTTAATTCTAAATTAAACATTATTAAATCATATTTAATTCACTGATTTTTTAAGCAATTTTACTAAACATTATTAAATCATAGTATTAAAATTTAAAATATTTATTATTATCAGAGATTATTAAATATTTAATACTATATTTTTTAAAAAACTATTAAACAATATTTAATATTTAAGTCATAATATAAGTGGTAAACATTATTAGTTATTTACTTCTAAATTAAACATTCTTAAATCATATTTAGTTCGTTATTTTTTTATGCAATTTTATTAAGTGTTATTAAAACATAGTATTAGATTTGAAAATATTTTATTCATATTAAACATTATTTAATTTCTAATTTTATATAATTTTTAAATATTAAACATTATTTAAGAGTTTATTCTAAATTAACATTATTAAATCTTATTTAATTCACTGTTTTATGGAGCAGTTTAACTAAACATTATTAAATCATAGTATTAGAATTGAAAGCACTTAATTCATATTAAACATTATTAAATATTAAATTCTATATGTTTTGAAAAAATATTAAACAATATTTAAAATTTAAGTCATAATATATGTGTTAAACATTAATAATTATTTATTCTAAATTAAACATTATTAAATCATATTTAAATCATATTAAACATCATTAATAATGTTTAATATGAATTAAGTATTTTAAATTTTCAGACTATGATTTGTTAAATTTTTGTAAAATTGCTTAAAAAACAGCAAATTAAATATGATTTAATAATGTTTAGATTAGAATCAAATATTTCAAAATTTAATACTATCATTTTAAAATTTCAGCTATCGCCTGAGGAATCTCAAACTCCACCTAAAGTGGTGGAATCGACATGTTTTTGGAGACGTCCACGCGCCAGTCGAAGCACTCAAGATAGAACTAGCTGCCGTCGAGCGGCAGTTGCAGGATGTTTGGACGGACGATGTGGGAGTGCGCCACACTCGACTAAAGGAGCAGCTTGAGACCGCCATGCGGTGCTAGGAGATTTTCTACCTCCAGAAATTGCGTATCCAATGGCTACGCGAAGGTGATAGAAACACACGTTTCTTTCACGCCTCGATCCGTCACAGATCCAAACCCAATTATACGACTCTACTAGAGACGTATAATCAGGACCCTGCCCAGCTGGCAGATGCAGGAGTGGCATTTTACCGCTCGTTCCTATCCTCACAACCCACTGTGGTGAGTGAGGACCTTCTCGCTTCTATCCCTCACTTGGTGACCGACCAGGACAGCCCCCTCCTCACAGCCATACCCACTCGAGCAGAGATCAAGGAGGTCGTCTTTTCCTTGGCTAGGAACAAAGCCCCTGGACCGGATGGATTCTCCACGGAATTCTATACGGCTTGTTGGGACATCGTAGGCACTGATTTGGTGCTAGCTATCAAGGAAGTGTTTATGCGTAAAGTCTTCCCTCGTGGTTGGAAATCTACTTTTTTGGCACTCATACCAAAAGTGGCTCTTCCAACTACCTTCCGAGACTTTCGCCCCATTAGTCTATGTAATGTATGCTACAAAGTTGCATCCAAAATCATTACTAATAGACTAGGGAACCTCCTTGAGCGACTCATCTCGCATGAGCAATGTGGCTTTGTCAAGGGTTGATAGATCCATGACAACATCATGCTTGTGCAAGAGCTAGCCCAATCCTTGGACGCCCATATTCGGGGCTCAAATGTCATCATCAAACTGGATATGGAGAAGGCCTTCGATCGAGTCGAGTGGAATTTCCTCACCCTAGGTTGCGCCGTTTTGGTTTCAACACTAAGTTCATCTATCTTGTCGATGCTTTCATAATAGAGAATCACTTCTCTCTTTTGATGGATGGAAACTCCACTGGGTTCTTCACGGCCACGAGAGGTCTTCGGCAAGGCGACCCTATCTCGCCTACCCTTTTCATATTGATGGAAGAGGTCTTCAGTCGATCGCTCACCCGTGCGATCGATCGCGGCCTCATCCAACCCTACTTTACGAAAAGGGGATGCCCGATCCTTTCACATTATCTATTTGCAGACGATGCTATCCTCTTCCTCAATGGATCTAAAAAAGGGCAAATTGTCCCATATATCCCAAGTTTTTGAAAATGTACGCGATCTATCCCAGGTTTTTAAAACGTTTCGCTATCTATTCACCTCTCCGCGATCTATCCCATGTTTTTTAAATCGTCCGCGATCTATTTCTCTATTCTTCAAAAACCGCGATCTATCCCGCAGTTTTCTCGACGATGACGTGGCGTCCGACGCGGCATCCAAGTGGGCTAACCGTAATAGACGTGGCATCCAAGTCGGACGCCACGTCATCGTCGGGAAAACTGCGGGCTCTCTCTCTCCTCCGCGATCTCTCTCTCTCTCTCTCTCGGTTTCTCTCACTTTGTCTCTCTCTGTTTGTGTGCCTCTCTCTCTCTCTTGGTTTCTCTCATTCTGTCTCTCTCCATCTCTCTTTCTCTCTTAATCTTTCTCATTATCTCTCTTTCTGTCCTTCTGTCGCTGTCTGTCTGTATCTCTCTCTCCCTCTCTGTTTCTCTCCTTCGATCTCTCTCTATTTCTCGTTATCTCGTTTTGTCTCTATCTATCTATCCATCTATTTATATATATATATCTCTGTCTCGCTCTCTGTCTCTCACTCCACGCCTTCAGTCTGCATTTTCTCCATTTCTCTTCCTCACTCCTCCCTTGATCTATATTCTTCTCTCTCAACCTCTTTCTTTCTTCTCCCGCCTCCCTATCTCTTTCTACCTCTCTCCCTTCTCGCTTTCTCTTTCTATCTCTCTTCTCCATTTCTCTCTCTTGTCCCCCCTCTCTCAATCTCTTTCTATGCCATCCCTTTCTCTTTCTATCTCTCAACCTCTTTCTCTTCCTCTCTCTCCCCCATTCCCTTTATTTGTCCCTCCATTCCTCTCTACCTCTCTCTCCTTCTCTCTCTACAGTCTCTCTTTCCTCTCTTCTCTTCCTTCGGTTTAAGAAACTCGTTTGTCTCTCTGCTCCGCCTTTTTAATTCTCTTTGTCAACGCTGTACGCCGTCTGATATTTGACCAGGCACATGTCTGCAAGCCCGCAACTATGGTTTCAACGCAGCCGACAACGCACCAAATTGCAATGTTTGGCGAAGCTGTTATTTCACGTGAGATAAAACTAATTATCTACATGATTCGTTGTTAAATACCCTTATAATCATTTCCAGCAACTATAAATTGTCTTCAATGTTAAGCCCTGCACACCAAACAAATATTAGGTGGAATTTATTTCACGAATATACGCCCTTTGGTGATCATTTGGCCATGGCAATTCAACAGATGTCAGATATCAATGATAAAAGTTCTACAAGTTAAAACCATGCAACGCACGTAATTCTTTGGTGAAGATTGTTTTTGCATCGGGTTTTTCTGAAGAAAATCATTTTTGCACCTGGGTTTGCGATAAAAAATAATGTTTGCACCTTGTTTTCGAGAAAATTAGTCCCTCTTCTACTTCCAGCACAGTAAAACTTGCATGGATATTCCGATGAATTAATTTGACCTTTGGGTCTTGAAAAAGAGTGTTTTTACGTGCTTTATGCACAAATATCTTTAGGATTTCTGAAATAATTTTTTGCATCTAGTTTGCCATAAAATTATCACTGCATCTAGATTCTCCGAAACACAATGAACTATTATTGCATCTGGGAGCTCATAAATAGTAAAAACTGCATAGGTTTTCAGAAAGAAAAAAGTTTGCATCCGGGTCTTCAAAATGTCCTTCTTGCATCTCGGTTTTTTCCAAAAAAAAACATTCGTCTTCTGGGTTTCCCAAAAATGTTTCATGTTCAAACACCTTTGGGCTAGTACCGACATCTTCATAATCTAAACCAGTTTGTCGCTCTTGTCCGCGGTTGAACTGCTCATGCCGGGGGAAATGATGAACTGTTCTTGCGACTCCCGCCCACCTCGTTCAATGGTGACAAACTGGCCTCCGTAACTTCCCAAATAACTAGTTCTCCGCGGGACAGCCGATGTCTGTATAGAGAGATACGTACCCCAATTTACTAATTACTGCAAACAATGAACTTACATGCGCAAAAAAAATTAAACTTACGCAGGTGTACATTGGTCCACTAGCTCCAGTTATTGCCCCATAAACTGGCTGTTCTGGTGATTTTCCTCCTTGTACTTGAACATCAGTAATTTGTTCCACTTGCTTCTTTCCTCCCTACAAAGGACACAAAACCGATTAGAGTATGGCAACTTACGAACAAGTACACTGAATATATATATACATGTGAATGAAAATGAATCATACCAGTAACTTGCCGACGCTTTTCCGCAAATTTTTAAATGCAGAAGATGAAGCCTCTCCCCTTTCATGCGTAATGGGTCTAGGATATTGTTGAAGTACCTACTGGCTAATTTCAGGAAGTTGGTTGTCTCTATCATCCACCTCAAGCCGCGAGGTTTCTACAACTTCCTGTAAACCCTGCATACTTGTTTAAAATATGTTCACTTATCACGGTTAAAATATGCAAATCACGCGCGGCCTCAGGTTTAATTGACCTCATCTGTCGTATGAGCTTCCGGAATTCTTCGGGATTTGTGCATTTCACAGTCCTCCAAAAAATATTCTTCAACAGCTCAGTGGAATGCCCCGCTTCTTCCAATTTGCAAAGATATGCCTGGCACAATTTCTGTGCTCTGCATTTGGCAACAGTTTTCCCATTGTGTTACCTAAACCCTTCTACTGATCACTCATAAATGTCCACCCGATACCATCATAAATCCCTAGGTCCTGTATTAGCAATTCAATGAACCAAGACCAGGAATCTTCGTTTTCTCCTTCGACCACAGCCCAAGCAATTGGAAACATTTGGTTGTTTCCATCCTTCCCAACTGCACTCAACAACCGCCCTTTCACCTCACTCTTCAGAAAAAAACTGTCCAGTCCAATGAATTTCCTACACCCCTCAAGAAAACCCCAAGCCAAAGACTCAAAGCATATATAGAGTCTCCTAAACCTAACTTGCGAATCAGGGGTGTTCGTATCGAGCAATAACTTGAAGGTGCTATTCTCGTTTACCTTCCTCAATTCAGCTACATAGGACGGCAACAAGTGGTAATGGTCATCTAGGGATCCCTGAAGCATCTTGCGAGCAGTGGATCTTGCTTTGTAACACGTAGTCCTCCCCACCGTGATTCCATATTTATGGTTGATCTCCCGTATCATATCGCGGACAGGCCAATAATTATTCATGCAGAAGTTCTCAAGGAAATGATTCGGAATCCACTTATAATCATCATGTCTATTCCTTGCAGACCCACTGCACGTATGTCTATCGTTTAATGTCTTCACGACGATAGCATCTTCCGTCCGGCACCAACTAGCATATACCCGCCACGGGCAATCGTTACTGCATATCACTTCAACCTTTATCTCACAAGACTTCTTCAATCTAAAATTGAACCCACTCCGTATGGCATGGTTCTTCATAGCAGCCATAAATTGAGCGGCCGACTCAAATTTCATGCCTACTTCAAAGCTAATCTCCTCAACGGGGCCACTGGTATCGTACCTTTTGCAACGTGGCATGAACCTAACATTTTTGAACTCCTCATTTGTATAAGTGGGAGTTATTATCTCATCTTCAGAATTATCGTTCCCACTACAATTCTCTTCTTCACTTAAATATCCTACAAAATCACTAGTAGAAGCATCACTGCCACGAGCGAGCTGACGATCGTAATTAAAGCGAAACACATTTCTTGCCCCATCGGCCCTATTCCACGGACATAATAAGAAACAATAACTAACGTATTGTAAAAATTCTAATTCCACATTCACCCATTTTGTGAGGAATTATAACATATCGAATAAAAATTTATTGTGCGTAATAAATGTGTACTTACATTGTTCTTTACTTTTACGTATGCTTGAAGAAATGATGAAAATGCGTAAAGGACTCCTCGAATTCAGCTTTGTCTTCAGGAACAATGTCAAATTTGAGCTGTCAAGATATATGTCTAAAATCAGATTTAGAGTCACAATGATTGAGCCTTGTTGTGAAATCTTGAGATTAAGAAAAATCTTTTTGGGTTCAGATGATAATTATCAAAAAGCGGTAACGAATGCAAGATGGATACCAAAGGTCTTATTGGGACACCAAATGGTTCTAATGGGTATTGAAATACTTATATAGATATTCAATATTGAATATTGAATATTGAATATCGTTTCTCGAATCCAATTCAAACCCATACTGATCATGATTCAATTGATTGGAAAATTTGGGGAGTTGTGATGATTTATACGAGAATTAGAGGCAGAAACATGGAAAATATGATGCGATTTCAGCAGGTAGTGAGAGAACCAGCGTGATTTGGGTAATTGATTGTAGAAGGAATGAAAATTAAGAGAATATGACGAGGTTGGCGTGGTTTTTGGTGGTTGATTGATGAAGATGAGGTGGAAAAATATGATGTTATTCAACCAAATCTGAGCGAATTCAGGTAATTGGTTGAAGAACAAGGCGTGGGAAGTAAGGAATGATGATGCGCCGGAACAAAAATTGTCACGATTTGAGTAATTGGTTGAAGAACGAGACGCGGGGTGTAGTAAAAGATGATGTGGTTGAACGAAGATCAGCTGGATTTTCGTGTTTAGTCGAAGAGAAAGAAGCGGAAAGTAGGAAAATATGATGTTATTGGACGGAAATCAGCTCGAGAATCAGAACCAGAAAGTAGTAACATAAGATGCGACAGAAGGGAAATCACTCCTCACGATTTGGTAAGTGAAGGAGATGATACAATAGATCGAAATTCAACAAGCAATTTGGCAGAATTCCGAATTTGAATCTGGAATCATCACGATTTTGACATATCAATTCAAGAAGATGATACGATTGAACGACATTCAACAACAAATTCATCAGAATTCTGCATCTGAATACGGATTGAAGACGATGATACATTTGGACAAAATTCAATGAGCTGTTTGTCAGAATTCGGCGTTTGGATTGAGAATTATCATGAGTTCGATTATTGATTGGAGAAGACGCTACGATTGAAGTAAACTTGAGAATTATCTGTAATTTAAAAAGATACGATAGAACATATTACCTTGAGTCAACTGAAGTAAACTTTTAATCTCACCATTTGGGGAAATTTCATTAGAGACAAAGAAGAATATCGAAAATCAAAAATCCAATTAGACTTAGATATCCCAATTGGATCATGATCAGTATCGGTTTAAATTGGATTCGATAATTGATATTTTTATCGATATGTGATATTGGGATCAATATTGGAAGAAAATCGCTGAACAAGAGGAAAATCGTGGAAGAAGAAGAAAATCGCACAAGCAGAAGAAAATCAGGGAAGCAGATGAAAATCGCGGAAGAAGAATAACATCGCGGAAGAAGAAAAAAATCACGGAAGAAGAATAACATCGCAGAAGAAGAAAAAAATCGCGCAAGAAAAATACCGGTCTTGTAGAAATGCTTCTTCGGGATCGATCCTTTCAGCCTCGAATGGATCGCTCGTCGAAATCATCAGAGAGATGCAGAAGGTTTTTTTCGCGGCGATTTTTGATCGAAGATGACCAATCCCAGGGTTTTTCTATGCGGACGTGGCGTCTGACTTGGATGCGGACGTCCATTACGGTCCGCCCAGCTGCCCATTTCGCCGTCCGCGTCGGACGCCACGTTAGCATCGGGAAACAGTGGGATAGATCGCGAAAGTTTTAAAAAAGCTGGGATAGATTGCGGAAATTTTAAAACTTTGGGGATAGATCGCGTGAAAAAAAAACCTGGGATAGATTGCGTACATTTTCAAAAACCTGGGATATATGGGACAATTTGCCCTCTAAAAAATCCATTAGGGAACTTATGAGCGTCCTCACGACATACGAGCAAGCTTCGGGCCAGCTCGTCAACGCCTCGAAGAGTAGCTTTATAGTTGGTCCTTCCACTACTATCAAGCGCACTAAGATCTTTCAGCACTATACTCGATACTCACGAGGATGCCATCCTTTTGAATATCTTGGATGCCCTATCTTTTTGGGATCCGCGAGGCACCACTACTTTGATACCTTGTTGGGTAAACTCCGAAAGAAACTAGAGGGATGGAAACTCCGTTTCCTATCACCCGGTGGGCGCATCCAACTTATTCGACACGTCCTCATGAGTATCCCATTGCACATGATGGCGGTTCATTCACTATCTTCTGCGGTCCTCTGCTCAGTGGAACGACTATGCGCACGTTTCTTATGGTCCGGTCACCTCGCAGGAGAATACCGCCACCATTGGGTTTCTTGGGAGAAAGCATGTCGGCCGACAGACGAGGGGGGTCTAGGGATCAGACGCCTCACGGACGTCCAAGACATGCTTCAAAAGAAGCTCATATGGAGATTGCGCACCACATACTCATTATTGGGTTGTCTTATTTACGCCAAGTATGGCGAGTGGGCCCATCGTGAGGCTGACATTCGGGGTCCTCGGCGATGGAGGCAGTGGCAGCGCCACGGGCTCCAGCTGGCCCAGGTCACCCACTGGCATATTGGCCAAGGTGAGATTAGCGCCTGGTTTGATACCTGGCATGCTGACAAACCACTCGCGCGCCATCCACAGTTTGTCCCACACGAGGTGCGACTAACAGTGGCACAGCTGCTTAGGGGAAACACCCAACACCTACTACGGGAGCATGGCCTCCCTCTCGATATGCTACGTGAGGTCCAGAGAACCTCGCTCGGGTCCACCCATGACCTTGCCATTTGGACACTCACACCCAAAGGCACATACTTGTGCAAATCTTCATGGGAGCATTATAGGGAGAAATCCCCCTTCCAGCACTGGGGTCGCCGCATCTGGCATCTGCCGATCCTTCCTCGAGTTTCCTTTTTCCTCTGGAGACTCTTGCATATCGGCCTACCGACTGATGATCGCGTGACTCGTAGAGGTTACTCTCTCAGTTCCCGATGTCACTGTTGTACCATAGTACCACACAGTGAGACCATGGATCACCTCTTCTTCCAGAGTGAGAGAGCAC
Source organism: Wolffia australiana (assembly GCF_029677425.1). Taxonomy (NCBI): domain Eukaryota; kingdom Viridiplantae; phylum Streptophyta; class Magnoliopsida; order Alismatales; family Araceae; genus Wolffia; species Wolffia australiana. Next base: position 11,735,704 of record NC_135842.1, read on the forward strand.
TCGCATGCTGGCACCTCGTCACTGACCGTTGTCGTCCACTGACTCTGTCTGAGTGTTTTGGCAAGTTCCTTACCTCGCCAACACGCTCCACACGGAGCCCCATTCCACACATCACCATAGCCTATCTACTATGGGAGATATGGAAAGGGCGAAATTCTTCTCGTTTTGCAGGTACGCCCATGCGCGTCGTGGATATTATACGTCGAGTTCAGCTGTGGCTAAGGCGCATTCACCATCTACTTTCCCCTCGAGCCAGCACATCCACACTTGCTTGCGACCTCCTCCGCTCCGTGGGCATTCCGGTGACACCCGCCCCCATCCGCATTCAGTATCCGGTTGTTTATTGGCTAGCACCGCCAATAGGCATCATTAAATTGAATGTGGACAGTGCTGCCAAAGGTAACCCGGGGCCCGCGGGGGGCAGAGGTATCCTACGGGACCATACGGGGAGTATACTCTTTGCTTTTTCCTCTTACTACGGCATACAAACTAATACAGTAGCCGAGGCTATGGCAATCCATGACGGCCTACTCCTCTGTGAGGAACGAAACCTTCACAATATCGTCGTAGAATCGAACTCACAGATTTTAGTTGATATGTTTCGTCTAGGTACATGCTCCCAATGGCGACTATACCGAGTATGGCAAGACATCTGCGGTGCCGACCTCACACACGATGCTTTGGTCACCAGCTGTGAGAGGGCAACCAGACAGTAGATGCACTCGCCAACCATGCGGTACATGTACAAACCCCCTCCTCCATCTTCCTCTCTTCGCAGGCGTTCCCTCAGATAGCTAGAGGCTGTTATCGTGTCGATCGTCTCGCCATGCTAACCCTCCGCACACTGCGCATCCTCGTAAGCCCGCGAGATTGGAGGATTGCGTGGAACGCTGGAGCAAGAGCGGCAGACAGCGCCCGCCTCGACTAGAGACTTCACCACACCCTTCATTGACCCCATTCTACAGAGGAGAGGACATCTCCTGCACAACATCATCATCGTGGGGCGGCTCTACTGGGACGAGGGCGTACACACTTCCCCGAGCGCCTGCAAGGTATCATTTATGTATCTTTTATTTTTCTCAATATGGGCGTGGACGAGTGGGATCCGAGTGTAATTGGGATATTTATACTCGCTCCACGCCTATAAACATTGACAAACACTTCCCATATAAATAAAATCCCCCTAGGTGGCATCCAGGGAGGGCACTGATGGATCGGTCTACGGGCACAACCCCCGGGTTGGCCCTACCTGACACCGTGTTTTTTGCCAAAAATTTAAAAAAAGTACTATCATTTAAATATGTTTAATAAAATTGCTTAAAAAACAGCAAATTAAATATGATTTAATAATGTTTACCACATATATTATGAATTAAATATTTAATTATGTTTAATATTTAAAAAATATATAGAATTAAAAATTAAATAATGTTTAAAGATGACTACAATATTTTAAAATTTAATACTATGATTTAATAATGTTAAATAAAATTTCTTATAAAAACAACAAATTAAATATGGTCTAATAATGTTTAATTTAGGACTGAATATTTAATAATGTTTGCCACATATATTATGAATTAAATATAATTTAATAATGTTTAATTTAGAATTCAATATTGAATAATATTTACCACAAGTATTATGAATTAGATATTAAATAATGTTTAATGGTTTTTAAAATATATAGAATTCAAAATAAAATAATTTTAAATATGAATTAAATATTTTAAAACTTTATACTACGATTCAAAATTATAAAATTTAATACTATAATTAAATACTGTTAAATAAAATTAGTTAAAAAAACCACAAAATTAAATATGATTTTATAATGTTTGATTTAGATTTGAATATTTAATAATGTTGGCCACATTTATTATTAATTAACTATTAAAAAATGTTTAATAATTCAAAAATTTTAGAATTAAATATTTAATAATGTTTAATATGAATGAAGTATTTTAATTTTTAATACTATGATTTAATAATGTTGAGTAAAATTGCTGAGAAAAACAACGAATTAAGAATGATTTTATAATGTTTAATTTAGAACTACATATTTTAAATTTAATACTGCGATTTAAAATTTTTTAGTAAAGTTGCTTAAAAAACAGCGAATTAAATATGATTTAATAATGTTTAATTTACAATTAAATAATTATAAATGTTTACCACATATATTATGGATTGAATATTAAATAATGTTTAATAGATAATAAATAGATAGAATTAAAAAATAAATAATGTTTAATATGAATTAAATATTTTAAAATTTAATACTATGGTCTATTAATGTTTAATAAAATTGCGTATAAAACGAGCAAATGAAATATGATTTACTAATTTTTAATTTAGAATTAAATATTTAATAATAGTTACCACATATGTTATGAATTAAATATTAAATAATGTTTAATATTTAAAAAAATATATAGAATTAAAAATAAGATCAATTTAAATGTGAATTAAATATTTTAAGACTTAATACTATGATTATAAAAGCAGAAAATTAAATATGATTTCCTAATGTTTAATTTAGAATTAAATATTTCAAAATTCATCGATAACTTCTGTTTAGGGCAACCCTCTTCCCTTATATAGGGGGGAAGTGGGGTGACTTGCTTAGACCAAAATAACCCAAAGACATCCTATGACCGAGGACCAAGGAAGTAAAAAACAATGAAAACCAGGAGAACAAAGACGAACACAGGGAGGGGGGAGGGGAGATCCTTATAGGGTCGAACCTCCCTCCTTACACATGATCACAGTGCGTAAGAAAACAACAAACGACGAAGTTCATGACAGAAAACGTCGAACGAACAAAAACGTAAAGACGAGGATAAAAGTCCGTTACCCGGAATACTTGAATCCGGGCGTGCGTACCGTCGCCTTGGCTTGCCGAGCGGGCTGAACACGTACGGTTGACGGTGTCGAGGACAACAGTGACGTCTCTGAAGACGTATCCGGGGTTGCTGCCGGAGCTGCCGAAGACGATGATGACGTCTCCAAAGACATTTCTGGTGCTGCTCCTGGAGCTGCGCCATCAATAGTATTAAATTTTAAAATATTTAATTCATATTAAACATTATTTAATTTTTAATTCTATATATTTTTTAAAATATTATGCGTTACAGAATATTTAATTCATAATATATGTGGTAAGCATTATTAAATATTTGATCCTAAAAAAAATATTATTAAATCATATTTAATTCTCTGTTTTTTCAACCAATTTTACTAAACATAATTAAATGATAGTATTAGGCTTTAAAATATTTAATTCAAAATCAAACGTTATTAATTCATATTTAATTCGTTGTTTTTAAGCAGTTTTATTAAACATTGTTAAATCATAGTATCAAAATTTAAAATACTTAATTCATATTAAACATTATTAAATATTTCATTCTAATTTTAAAAAACTATTTAGGAATATTTAATATTTAAGTCTTAATATATGTGTGAACATTATTAAATCATATTTAATTCGTTGTTTTTTAAAGCAATTTTATGAAGCATTATTAAATCATAGTATTTAAATTCAAAATACTTAATTCATATTAAACATTATTTAATTTTTAATTATATATGTATTTTTAAAATATTAAACATTATTTGATATTTAATTCATAGTATATGTGGTAAACATTATTAAATATTTAATTCTAAATTAAACATTATTAAATCATATTTCATTCACTGTTTTCTTAAGCAATTTTATTAAACATTATTAAATCATAGTATTAAAATGTAAAATACTTAATTCATATTAAACATTATTAAATATTTAATTTTATACTATTTAAAATACTAAATATTATTTGATATTTAATTCATAATACATTTGTTAATTATTATTAAATATTTAATTATATATTTTTTAAAATATTAAAGATTATTTAATATTTAATTCATAAAATATTTGGTAATTATTATTAAATATTCAACTCTAAATTAAACATTATTCAATCATGTACAATTCCATGTTTTTTTAAGCAATTTTATTAAGCATTATTAAATCATAGTATTAAATTTTAAAATATTTAATTCATATTAAAAATTATTTAATTTTTAATTCTATATATTTTTGAAATATTATGTGTTACAAAATATTTAATTCATAATATATGTGGTAAGCATTATTAAATATTTGATCCTAAAACAAACATTATTAAATCATATTTAATTCTCTGTTTTTTCTACCAATTTTATTAAACATAATTAAATGATAGTATTAGGTTTTAAAATATTTGATTCTAAATCAAACATTATTAAATCATATTTAATTCGTTGTTTTTAAGCAGTTTTATTAATCATTATTAAATCATAGTATGAAAATTTAAAATACTGAATTCGTATTAAACATTATTAAATATTTCATTCTAATTTAATATTTAAGTCATAATATAAGTGTAGACATTATTAAATATTTAATTCTAAATTAAACATTATTAAATCATATTTAATTCTTTGTTTTTTAAAGCAATTTTATGAAGCATTATTAAATCATAGTATTTAAATTCAAAATACTTAATTCATATTAAACATTATTTAATTTTTAATTATATATGTATTTTTAAAATATTAAATATTATTTGATATTTAATTCATAGTATATGTGGTAAACATTATTAAATATTTAATTCCAAATTAAACATTATTAAATGATAGTATTAATATTTAAAGTATTTAATTCATATTTAACATTATTAAATCGTATTTAATTCGCTGTTTTTTAAAGCAATTTTACTAAATATTATAAAATCATAATATTAAAATTGAAAATACTTAATTCATATTAACATCATTAAATATTTAATTCTAATTTTTTATATATTAAACATTATTTAATATTTAATTCATAATATCTGTGGTAATCATTATTAAATATTTAATTCTAAACTAAACATTATTAAATCATATTTAATTCATTGTTTTAAGGAGTTTTATGAAGCATTTCTAAATCATCATATTTAATTTTAAAATACTTAATTTATTTTAAACATTATGAAATATTTAATTCTATATTTTTTATATATTAAACATTATTTAATATTTAATTCATAATATATGTGGAAAACATTATTAAATCATATTTAATTCACTGTTTTTTAAGCAATTTTATTAAACTTTATTAAATCATAGTATTAGAATGTAAAATACTTAATTGATATTAAACATTATTAAATATTTAATTCTATATTTTTAAAATATTAAATATTATTTGATAATTAATTCATGATATATATTTTTAATTATTATTAAATATTTAATTATATATCTTTTATAATATTAAACATAACTTAATATTTATATCATAATATATGTGGTAAACATTATTAAACATTTAAATCTAAATTAAACATTATTAAATCATATTTAATTCTCTGTTTTCTTAAGCAATTTGATTAAACATTATTAAATCATAGTATTAAAATTAAAAATAGTTAATTCATATTAAACATTATTAAATATTATTTGATATTTAATTCATAATATATTTGTTAATTATTATTAAATATTTAATTCTATATTTTTTAAAATATTAAACATTTTTTAATATTTAATTCTTAATATATTTGGTAATTATTATTTAACATTATTTAATCATATTTAATTCGCTATTTTTTTAAGCGATTTTGGTAAGCATTATTGAATCTTAGTATTAAATTTAAAATGAATATTAAACATTATCTAATTTTTAATTCTATATATTGTTCAAATAATAAACATTATTTAATATTTAATTCATAATCTCTGTGGTAATCATTATTAAATATTTAATTCTAAAGTAAATATTATTAAATCATATTTAGTTTGTTGTTTTTTAAGTAATTTAATAAAGCATTATTAAATCATAGTATGAAATCTTAAAATATTTAATTCATATTTAACATGATTAATTTTTAATTCTATATATATTTTTTAATTATTAAACATTATTTAATATTTAATTCATAGTATATGTTGTAAACATTATTAAATATTTAATTTTAAATTAAACATTATTAAATCATATTTAATTTTCTGTTTTTCTAAGCAATTTTTCTAAACATTATTAAATCATAGTATTAAATTTTAGAATATTTAAATTGAAATTAAACATTATTAAACCATATTTAATTCGCTGTTTTTTTAAGAAATTTTACTAAACAATATTAGATCATAGTATTAACTTTCAAAATATTTAATTCTAAATTAAAAATTATTAAATAATATTTCATTCACTGTTTTTTTTAGCAATTTTACTAAACATTATTAAATCACAGTATTAAAATTTTAAACACTTAATACATATTAATAATTATTAAATATTTAATTCTATATTTTTGAAAATATTAAACATTATTTGATATTTAATTCATAATATATGTGGTAAAAATTATTTAATATTTAATTCTAAATTAAATATTATTAAATCATATTTAATTCGCTGCTTTTTTATGCAATTTTACAGAACTTTTTTAAATCATAGTAGAACTTTTTTAATTCTAAATTAAACATTATTTAATATTTAATTCTATATTGTTTTTATATTAAACATTATTAAATATTTAATTCATAATATATGTGGTAAACGTTATTATATATTTAATTCTAAATTTAACATTTTTAGATTATGTTTAATTCGTTGTATTTCAAGCAATTTTATGAAGCATTATTAAATCAGAGTATTAAAATTTAAAATACTTAATTCATATCAAATACTATTTCTGACAGGATTATCTCTGACAAGATCTTCTGACTGAATCCTTTGCCAGATTCTTCTTTTGCTAGAATCTCTGCTCTAACTTGTCAGATCTGCAAATCTTCTGCAAATATGTCGTTGATTTGGGATTTAGACTTATACAATAAAATTTATAATTTCCCTTAATCACTAAATATGGAATATAGAGTAAGAAAGGGGTCGAACCACAAGGAGGCAACAATTAAGAATTTTTAGTAAATTAATTCAAAGATGAATTAATTTTGGAATTAATAAATCTTAATTATGCAGAATAATGTTTTTAATTAATCAAAATGAAGTAAAACTTGGTTTTGATTTTAAATATTTCGCTCAGAAAGGTCAAGATAGAAATATTTCAATTTTAAGATCAGTTTAATTCGGATTCTTAATTTCCCACTTATTATTAAATCTTATGACAATGTTTAGGAATTAAAATTTGGAATTTAATAATCAAGAAAGGGATTTTTAATTGGACTTCAGGATTGATGAATTTTCAAATCAATTTTTTTTATTTTTAGGTTTTTTATATATTAAATTAAATTCCTAAACAACAAAAATCAAATCTAAGGAGAGAAACTAGACAAATTAACCTCGAGAAAGAAAGTGAAGAACTAGGGGGAAAGATGAAATTCAACCCTAAATTAAAAATCTAATGATGCAGAAATGTTCTAACTTGATGCAGAATTACATATCAAAAATCAGATCTTGAATGAGAATCAAAATGCAGTGCTGATTTCATTCAAAACAAACTTCTAGGGCATGTACATTTCGCCCATGCCTTAGCGTTTTAGAATCGTTCAAGAAGAAGATTGAAATCCAAATCAGAAACTTACAACTTTGAGTGCAGAATCAAGAACTATCGACTTCCAAAGCATCCTTTGTGTCCGTCCTGGCCAAATCCATGGAGAGAGATTCCAAAAGTGATTTCTGCCCCTTTCCAGACCTCCATTTAAAGATCCAACCATCTGGATTGTAGAGGGGTAAAAGACGAACCTACCCTCAAAATTTTCACCCAATCAGACATCTAGATCTCAAGATATCAAGGTTTTAGTGAGGCTTTGTCTGGGTCGTTAGATTTAATTTATCTCTCCTCCGATAAGTGAGGAAATGGCGCTTTCCTATTGGTTGGCATGAGTATTTCTCATTTTCCACATTTTCGGATCACGTTCTGACATGTGATTGTCCTCGTCGTCGGCGCGCAATTATTGGGTGTTTGAGTCTCTTTTGAGTGGATAAAAACGAGCCACATCGCCTTCTTTTTGACCGCGTCATTTAAAAAAGATAATAATCAAATGGACAGGGAGCTTACCCCCTTTATTTACGCTTCACGGTGTTGATTTCCTTATGCATTTAATGCACACAGCGAATCGATGCCGTTAAACGTCGTCATCATTTTGTTATTAAAAAAATGATGTCGGTTAGCGCTTGCATTAAATGCACGCTCTAACAACCTAAAATTATATATATATACATATATATATATATATATATATATATATATATATATATATATATATATATATATATATATATATATTAAAATGTCGGTTAGCCACATGCATTAAATGCACATGGCAACCGACGCGCACGAACGTTTGCACGTTGGTCGGTTAGTCGTGTGCATTTAATGCACGCGCTAGCCGACGCACATGTAATATTTATATATTTATATATGTATATATATAATTTTAGGTTGTTAGAGCGTGCATTTAATGCAAGCGCTAACCAACATCATTTTTTTAATAACAAAATGATGACGACGTTTAACGGCATCGATTCGCTGTGTGCATTAAATGCATAAGGAAATCAACACCGTGAAGCGTAAATAAAGGGGGTAAGCTCCCCGTCCATTTGATTATTATCTTTTTTAAATGACGCGGTCAAAAAGAAGGCGATGTGGCTCGTTTTTATCCACTCAAAAGAGACTCAAACACCCAATAATTGCGCGCCGACGACGAGGACAATCACATGTCAGAACGTGATCCGAAAATGTGGAAAATGAGAAATACTCATGCCAACCAATAGGAAAGCGCCATTTCCTCACTTATTGGAGGAGAGATAAATTAAATCTAACGACCTAGACTAAGCCTCACTAAAACCTTGAATACTTTTCCCCGACTTTTAGTTTATTTATTCTGATTAAAAAAAATCATATAAATAAAAACACATCCACGTATTTGCCCGAATTTTGGGCAAATGACGTGGATGCCCCTTGATATATATGTGTGTGTGTGTGTAAATAAAATCTAAATAAATGATAAAAAATCAGTTTTTGGCTAAATATTGGTCGAAATTATATTAAAAAATATGGAAAAATTCCAGAAAAATTATGAGAGCCCTTACCAACCTTTAGCCAAGTATTTAAAGCCCTGTAAAATTATTTCTCAACTGAAATGAGGTTAAATGCCATGTAATAAATGATAAAAAATCAAAAATAATAGTAAAATGAAAGTGTAAGTGATTTACTTTTATTTAATATGATAACATGCAAATACAGTCATTAAAACACATAAATATAATGTAAAATTCATTAATTAATCATGTTAATTTGCAAGTTATCAGGGAGATATGAAGAGTTGTGTTTTCCTCAAAAGGTTAGCGATTCATGTTTGTGTAAGATGTAAAGGCACTGCGCAAAGTGTAGGGGTCCACGAAGATATGAACTTGAAGAGAGCACCACTGGCATTGAGGTAAATGCAAGGCTAGATGAGAATAGATTGTTTTTAATAGATTTACTATAAATTAAATTTTAGATACATGTCCTAAATTTAAATACAGCACTTAAAGCTTTTATGTTTTGACAGTGGAGAGGAGATAAATACGTAAAGATAATTCCATCATCCTTCTCATTTTTCTATATTCTTAAACAAACCTGAATTAAAATCAAGGTACTTCACTCCCTGTGGATCCATCCTAGATCATTCTATATTAGGTTATTTATTGATTAAGGAGCTATAAATTAATTGCATCTATTGATTTGCATAAAATGACACATCATAAACACTAAAAATCAACTAATCAGTGTAGACGTAAATCTTCTAATTGAAAGGCATGTATAAGTACAAAGTTCTGAAGCAGCAACAGATTAAAATTGCAAACCTGACCTATTTGAAGGTGATCATTCCCCTGAGCAATCTGAATTTTATCTGTGGTTTTCTGATGAGTTCCACCGTGATCTTGATAACTGGCATTTTTGGTTGTGATGAATTTAAAACATATAATTATTTGACGGTGCATCTTTGTGTCATAGGCATGCATGAATGAGAATTTCTCCTCAGTTAATGGAATTCTCTGGCTCTGGCTCCCAGTTATGTACTGATAAGCCTAACATGTTGTGTAACTAAATGCTAATTCAACGTGTTGTTAGAGTTTATACATGCAATAGTTTTTTTAAAAGTTTAGCTTTATCAAAACAAAAAAAAGAATTGAGAGACAAATGGTTCAATCGATACGGAGGCCAGAATCCCTAAATTTATAAATTCATATGTTGATTAATAAAGGATAAAGCATAAAAGTAATGTGTAATTGTTTTCTGTTTTTTTAATCAAGTCAGCGTAATGATTGCATTTAGTAATGAAATGAAGGGATATTATGCCATAATTGTAATGCCATGGGTATTCTTTTGCCAATATCTGGCGGTGCCTACTACTGGCTCCATGTAAAAATATGTTAAAGATAGTACAGATTCCTAAAACTATTTTCTTAACAAAATACTGGGCTGAAAATTCTGAACAACATAAGGGAAAAGTGTACTTTGTGCCTTTCAAATTTTATTTCTTTACGACCTAATGTCAATATATTCTGTGCAAGATATCCTACAATTCATAACAAACCATAAAGTAACTATTAATGCTATTTTACTAAGATTAAACCATTATAGCATTCAAATATGAACATTATGATGGAGATATTCATGTAATATGCATGCTTTTTTGAGTGATACCTCTTGCTGACTTGGCCGATAAATGAATGTTGAGTTTTTGACTCATCTACAGTATTAATATCTCTCAATTTCTCTCTCTTTGTATCGCTTACTATTATCTTCCCCAGTACTTTTTCTACCACCCGGTTTCTTGTCTTTCTCTCTCTTTCGCCTGGGCCATCTTCTCAACTTCTTTTAATTTAACTTACACTTCGTCCCTCTACCTATACGTGTCGGTGACTCTTACATAGTTGATCTCCGGATCTTTGTCCCTCTCTCGCTCTCTCTCACTTTATAACTAGTTTGCTCTCCGTCTCTCTCTCACTCAATCTTACTTTCTTGCTCTCTGGGGCTCTCAGTCACTCTTACTTCCTTTCTCTTTAGCTCTTATTTTCTCTCTCTTGCTCGCTTCGTCTGCCTTTCTGCCTCTCTCTCTCTTGCTCGCTTCGTCTCGCTCTCTCTCTTGCTCGCTTCGTCTCTCTTTCTGCCTCTCTCTCTCTTGCTCGCTTCGTCTCGCTCTCTCTCTTGCTCGCTTCGTCTCTCTCTCGCTCTCTCTCTCTCTCTCTCTCCCTCTCTCTCTTTATTTCTCTTGCTCTTATGGTCTCTCCGCCTGTCTCTCTCCCTCTCTCTCTCTCTCGTTTTCTTGCTCGCTTATCTGCATCTCGCTCTCTTTCCCTCCCTTCTCTCTCTTTCTCTTTCTCGTTCTCTTGTCTGCGTTTCTATCTCGATTTCTTGCTTGCTTGTCTACATCTCTCTCACTGTCTCTCTCTCTCTCCCTCCCTATCTATCTCGCGCGCTCTCTTTCGCTAGCTATCTCTCTTGCTCTCCCTGTATCTCTCTCCCTCGCTCCTTCACTGCTTTCGGTCTTTTCTTCTCTTTCAGTTAAAGAGGATATACAGGCTGCGGAACCCATTTGAATAGGACCCAACGTTAAAAAGTACAAAGAGCGGGTCTTACGGGCTACTCATAACGATAATCTCTCGCCAGATCTCGAATCATTATACACCCCGTGTCCTCTTTCTCTTCTTCCTACCCCTCTTCTTCTTCTTCTTCGTCCTCATCTTCTCCTTCTTCTTCTTCTTCCTCTTCTTCTTCCATCCTCACAGACATGTGGTCAAAGAAAATGTCATCAGAAAAATGCCACGTCTGCAGATTTGTCTTAGGCATATGCCAGCCGAACTGCATCTATCCCTCCTTCTTCCCCTGGAACAATCAGGAGCGAATCAGGAAGGTTCTCAAGTTCTTCGACTTCCATAGCCTCGTCTGGATCGTAGACTCCCTCCCGCCTGGTCTTCGCGTCAAGTTCTTGAACCGTTTCATCAACGAACTCGACATGATCAATGAACTCCATCAGCCCGGGCCCTGTAACTTACTCTACAGCCTCTCTAGAAACGTCAGAAGTGTCAGGAATAAGATGATTCACCTTCAAGAAGAGTTCGATGAGTACCCGAAGGGATACCGGAGATTTTTGGCTTCTAACGGAGGAGACCAACTAAAAAGGCCACCACCATTCCAGGGTCTCCGAAATAGGTAAACGCATTTTAGGTTTTGTTAACGTTCTTCTCTTTCCGTTTTAGGTTTTATGTTTTGTTCATGGCCCTCGTCATACTGAGGGGAGACGATGTTAGATCTTGATATCGTTATTATCATCTAGAAATGGGCAGCCTATTTTCAATCTCCCGTGTCTTCATCAGTGATGATCAACTGCTCGCCATTATGCTCTGAAAATGTCCCTAGATTTTGTTATTGTTTAGGGTTATACCTTTGCATCGCACCTCGCCTTTAAGCATTTATAGGAAATTCATGTGAAAGGCAGTTTTTCCGATATAGCGCTGAAATCTGTGATCGATGTTTTAATGTTAACGTTTTCCTTCGTACTGTTGACGATGTAAGTTAGTTCATCCCCACACCATTTCATATTCATTATCAATCCGTTGGATTTACTGCCCAGCAGAATGGTTCAAACTTCTTAATGATTAAGATATAAAGATAAAATTTCTATTTAATTTGAAGATAAACTTGACAGTTTTGACTGCAGGAACATATCTGATGAACATTCGCGATTTCATCATTGACACAATAAATGATTCATCTTCCCATGGGTGTTCTCACATCAGTCTCTGCAAACTTAAGATTTCATCTTGATGTTATTTTGAATTTGAATGATGGCTTCAGATTTCTTTTTCGTGGGCTTGGCGGGAAATCGAGGCTCTGATGATGAAGGCACCAGACTTCTTTCCATCACCGAAATCCAACGTCAAGACTTGATGTCTCAGAAAAACCGATATTTTTCTTTCTCCATCGTCCTTGTCAGGCATAATACTTTTGCTATTAGATTTTTCCACGTTGGTTAGTTTATTGCTAGAAGAGTTCCTCTGATGTATGATCACTTAAATCCTCAAATAATACAGGATACGCGTCACTTTCAATGTGCAAGTTTTTTCATAGATTTGCTTCATAAATTCCACATCTCTCACGTGGTCTTGATGCGAATTCTTATAATTGCAACTGGGGATACGGCAGCACACGCATTGCCCTCATACGTCAACACTTCTACAATCCTTTACTTGATGTTTAAAACACTAAACCCAAATAGTCTACAGCCGTATCAAACCCTCCTTGACCCAAAGCCTTTGTAAATCTATTGGCTTCTTGATCATGGGGCCAACAATATTGCATGTTAATCACTCCGTTATTGTCCTATTTTTAAACTTAGTAATGCTTGATCTCCCTATGATTTATTCTTTCATGAAACACATGACTCTTGGCCATGGAAATGGTTGACCTGTAATCACGCAAAGAATATAAAATCTCCATCCTCATAAATGCCAATATCTTTCCACGATATACGTAGCCACCATCGTTATAGGATTAGTGATTGATAGATTGAGAAAGTGTGATAACGGCCCCACTTTTTGAGAGAGTAATGGGTCATTTCATTATCATAGCACCAACCCCAAAGAGAGGTCTAACCTCGACAAATATGAAAGCTATGGCTTCGGGCAGTAACAGTTGAGCAAGTCCCAATATGCTTAAGGAAAGTCGACCAAGGTATGGAGTTAGATTCACATCGCAACAAGTCAAAGGGAAATTAATGAGTTGACATTTTGTACATTGATTTTGTGAATTAAAAGATGACTTTGTTCTCCACAGGGTCCAATGGGAATTCCTGCGATAATCTCTTGCACATTGCTGAGGGACTAGAAATGATTTTAAGGGGGGTATGATAATATGCCATTCATACATGTTTATGTATGGCAATTCATGCATTTCAAATGCCAAATTGATCTGTTGTACTGAATATTATTATTTTATTATCTATTTTCCATAAAAATCTAAAAATAATATTTTCTAATGAATTTGAACATAATTTCATATTTATAGTTATCATAATGAAAAAAAGAATTTTAAACGAGAAAATTGTATGAAACTTTCATGTTCAAGGGATGAATAAATCAAAACATATTTAAATTTGAATTTAAGAAATACAAATGGAATTTTATTGAATATCTTCTTAGGTTAAATGTGCAAAAAGGAGGCCAGTTAACCACCTCGCTGCCATGGCAGGCGTGCACCTGCATGGTGTGTCATGTCATCGCCAAAAGGGAACAAGTGACAATGCCGGGGCATGCGTGGGCGCACAAATGAACATGCATTAGAAGATGATTAAGCGCCAATGATAAGTTCTAATAACATATGCCTTACTATTTATAATCATGATTATTTCAAAGTTCTTCCTAATGAAATCAACCTGGCTATCTGTTTAGGAGGTAAGCTTACCTCCTCTTCTTTTATCTTTTCCCACAAGTCAAGGGTGCATTGGTCGAACGTTCCATGAGCGATCCGACTGGAAAGTGAACAGATCCAACAGCCAAAAAGGAACTTGATTTCCAACAAGAGATCTTATCATCCAGGGTTGAATAGATCACATAGTCTACCGCCAATCTGATTAATATGGAATCAGAGCTGACGGCCAGGAAGGAACCCAACTTTACAGAAGAGTTCACATTTTCCACGGGTGCATTGATTGGACAGTCCATGAGTGATCCGGCTATAAAGCAACCTGATCCAACCAAAATGGAACCCAAATTTGAAGAAGATATATAGTGGTCGAGGTATGCATCGATCGAACAGTCTACGTCTAATCCATTTATTACGGATCCAGATCTGATGACCAGGAAGGAAGCGAGCTTTAATGAAGACATTCAATGGTGGAAAATGATATGATTGTAATGATTGGACGATCGGATGACTACGGGTTGTTTTGGTCATAAAAATTTGAGAAAAATGACATAAAAATATAAAAACTCACAAAAGAATGCCTTTAAAATCAAAAATAAAAAAGTCTAAACAGGGCAATTTCAAAGGGGCATATATCTAGACTCAGAGGCATTTTTTACTCGAAATCTTTGGATGGTTTCCTTTGATAACTGCCCATTTATAGCACTTACGCTGTGTATAAAATGTCCTCGAATAATTTTTAAAAATATGCTTTCGTCTGTACCCAAAATTTGGGAAAAATGTGAAAAAATGAGTCTTCAAAGCATCGAGTTTTTCCATTTTTGTGGCTTCTAACAAATGTCTAGTCGTAGTTGAACAGCCCCTAGGGAGATACGAAGTGTTGTGTTTTCATCAAAAGGTTAGTGATTCATGTTTGAGTAAGATGTAAAGGCACCGAGCAAAGTACGGGTCCATGAAGATGTAAGAATATATTTTATTTTAATAGCTTTACCAGAATCGATTTAGGTATACATAAGATCCTAAATTTAAATACAGCACTTAAATATTTTACGTTTTGATCAATAAGAGGAGATAAATACGTACAGATAATTCCATCATCCTTCTCATTTTTCTATATTGTTAACAAATCCTAATTAAAATGAAGGTACTTCACTCCCTGTGGATCCATCCTAGATCATTCAATATTAGGTTATTTATTGATTAAGGAGTTATAAATTAATTGCATCTATTGATTTGCATAAAATGACACGTCATAAACACTAAAAATCGACTCATGAGTGTAGCTGTAGACAATCGTTTAAATGGAAGGTATGTATAAGTACAAGATTTTGAAGCAGCAACAGATTAAAATTTCAAACCTGAACCATGACCTATTTGAAGGTGATCGTTCCCTTGAGCAATCTGAATTTGATTTGCAGTTGTGTGATGGTTTGCACCGCTATCTAGATAACGGACATTTCTAGTTATGATGAATTTGAAACACGTAATTATTTAGCGATGCATCTTTGTGTCATAGGCATGTATGAATGAGAATTTCTCCTCAGTTCAGGGAATTCTCTAGCTCTGGCTCCAAGTTGAGTACTGATAAGCCTAACATGTTGTGTGACTAGTTGCTAATTCAACGTGTTGTTAGCTTAATTGCATGTTTACACATGCAATTATTTTTTAAAAATTTTAGCTTGATCAAAACATAAAAATAGAGTGACAAATGGTTTGATCCACATGGAGGCCACAATCCCTAAATTTATATGTTGATGAAAACAGGATAAAGCATAACACAAATGTGTAATGTTGTTTTATGTTTTTTTAACATATTAGGTATGCATATATAAACAAATATATATATATATATATATATATATATATATATATATATTAATTTTCGGTCACACAGGTTCAGGACATAAATTCATGACCAATTGTTAGGTTAAAAAATCAAAATTTAAAAAACAACAATATTGGATAGAATTTTATGGTTATCGTTTAAACATTTCAAGTGTAACAATAGAAACTGAATTGACGATAAAGTTCACTGAATTTCCATGTAAAATTTTAGGGAACTATATAGAAAATATGGAATTGAATTGTAAGAACATAATCTTTCAAATCCAGAAAGATAATTGTAGGAAAGTAACATAGAGAGAGAGTGGAGGAAATTAGGGAATACGAGTTTGAAATGGAGTTTGTATTGGATCTACAAATATAAGACAATAGGTAAGATGGTAAGGTAAGAGTTTATTTTTTATTTGATCTTGAACTGAAACGTAATAAATGCTCCTTACCATTAGAAAACCTCTAAGGGTCTGTTTATTTCACACGTGACTTGGTATTTTGAGAATTTCTGAGAAATAATTCAAATATGAAGAACGAACTTCTAGGAATATTCCATAATCAAATATTTGACTGTAGAAGCAGCTGTTGTGTCCGTCCTGGCCAAAAAGGTTGGACATGCTTCCTCTGCCCTTTTCTCTATCTTCCTGATGTTTGTTTATGTATGGGTAGAAAGAGGGACAAAAGACGAACCCAACCAAAAAATTTGGGCCCGACTGAATGGTTAGTTTACCAAATATCACGATTTTAGAATGACTTAATCTCCACTAATTGGATGTATATTCTCTCTCTTGCATGCACGTACGCACCACCTGGATCAAAATCTCCACCATTGGTTTGCTGATTCGTCAGCACACTTCTTTTGTTTCATCTGCCACTGAACCATGTGCTGCCGCTTGTCCCCAGTGCTAACGGAAGAGCAATTATAGACCAATAGTAAACTAAATGGAGCATACACAATTGACGTTTGAGATAATGCTGATAACATGCAAATAGGAGCTTAAATAAATGTTAAATTCATCATTTTGAGTGTTTTTAATGCATAAACATTAATTTTTAAGCATGTTATCATGATTCTAGGTTAAAATAATAAATTCCTTGCATTGCAAGTTAAATAATACTTATAATAAATATTTAGGTCAATTTTTACATTTAGAATGTAAAATTTTTTACATTTAGAATGTTTTTAAAATAAACTTTAAAAGGAGTTAAATATTTTAATTGACATATTTCTATTAATAAAAATAAATTAAAATATAAAAATTATTTTTCAATCAATAGAATAATGTTTTTACTCATCAATTAATGGTTTTTAAGACTTATTACAATTTGTTCTTAATAAAAAATCATTTTTCTTATAAAATGGCCCTTATTGGGCCACTTTAAGCGCTAACGGCATTTATGAGTGGCGTTGAGCACAGGGGATGGCGCTAGCCAATCAGAAGGTTCCATGGCGCCATCCGTGCATGACACGCACACACCCGTGGCGTCGTGTAGCGCACAACTTAGCGCAACGCACGCCTCATGCAGTGGACCAATCACGTTCGACTTAACTCACACTGATGTGGCGCGACGTGGACCAATAAAAAATATAAATTGAAATGAGCTGGCGACATTCTTTCCGTGCGTTTCGTACAAATGCATTTTCGTGTGCAGGATGCCCAGCGCCCAACGCAGACCAAGCGGTGTGTGACGTACGGCAGGCGTGCACAGTGCTATGGACGAAATCGAAAGATTTAGGTCATTCTTGATTTTTAAAAGCTCAAGGAAGGATCCCCTAGCCTCCTTGAAGTCTCAAGGATCACCCAAGAAGAGTTTGAAGCTCGATTTGTGGACAAAATTTTCAGATTTGTCACCACAAATTTCCGGAATTTCAAGCCAAAGTTGGAGGAAAATCTTTGGCGTTCATTGCTCGAAGCTCGCCCGGATCGATTCTCTGCTCTTTCTGGTACCTCTAGGTTTATCCATGTTTGACTTTTGCACCATATTTCGCACTCAAATTTCTCAAATTTGCATTTCCGTTCATGTTTACCGTTCTTTTTAATTTCCAATTTTAATTGTCTTAATACGTAGATTTCAGTTCATTTTAAAATCATTTAGTATTAATTTAGTAAAAACTTCCTATTTCAAATATTATCTGCCATTTGAATCACATAAAATTCTTGATTCGTATTCACAATTCAGGAACTCTTAAGTTAGCAAATCGTGAATCATATTCATGATTTGTTAATTTGGGATATTTTAACAATTTTCAATGAATTTGGGTAAAATAAAAATGCAATAAAACATTGGTCTAAAAATAGCCTAAACGTTAGTTTGTTTATTCTCGAAAAAGATAGTAAAACATCTTCTGGTAACAATAGTGAAATAAATCAAACCAAATACAAAACACTTCGAATTAAATAACTTTTATACATAGATTTCAAATTCACTAAACAAACTTAAAAATATAATTCAAAACCACTAAAGATTTTAAATCAAATATAAAGATAAACTTCAGTGGTTATATATCTCTGTTATTTAATAACAGATAATCATTAAAATCACTTAAGTCCAAAAGGACAGAATTTTAGTTAAAATTGACAAGTAGTGGCACTTAAATAAGAAATTAAAACATCATTTCATCTAGGTTTCAAATTCAAAACCCTAATTGGAAAGAAAATTGAATATTTCCTATCGCCTCCCTAGGGTTCGACCCCTTACTGAAGCATTAAGGGAATAAACAAATGTTAGTGATTAAGTTCAGAAAACCCCTAAATAATGTCATAAATAATGCAATGTGTACCGATCTCTAAGAGAGATTGTAGCACCATCAATTTAAAAAGGAAATTCTGATTTTTTTAACTCAAAGTTGTCATCATTCTTTTGTGTGTACTAATTGTGTGAAAAGACGAGCATTTTCTTTATTGAATCATGTCAGTGTAATGATTTCATTTAGTAATAAAAATGAAGGGATAGCATGCCATAAGCTATGTCTAAAAACCTACACACAATTATTTCATTATGAATTGCAATGCCATAGGTATTCTTTTGCCAATGTCTGGCGGTGCCTACCACTAGCTGAAAATTGTTGGGCGAACACAGTCGCGGAAGCATACTTGAACGTGAACCAATGCAGCAGATGTAGACAATGATCCCACGACAACACAAGGAGAAGCACCGAGGCGTAGTCGTTAGCCTCGTCACATCGCCGCGTTGTCACCGTCAAGAGAGCACCAACTCCAGGAGTGAGAGAGAGGGAAGGAGGAAGATACTTCTAGTTTGAAAGAACTTTCAAGAAATTCTACTCAGCCCAAACGTAGAAAAGAAGGATACATCAAGGGATGTTGGGATGATGAAAATAAGGGAAATGGGAACCTTTTTATAGACACAACCTTAGGCCTAACGCCCCCCCCCCCCCCAAAAAACTATGCACGATCCTAGAAAGTAGGCACAATCCTATTCTCAGGGATATGCTAGGTCATCTTACTTTTTAGGATGTGCCAAGTTATCCTACTTTCTATGATGTACCAAGTCAACCCCCACAATCCTGAAACCTAGGGCTGGGGGGTTTGACATTTCCAACAATCTCCACCTTGGTAAACTTCCCCGCCAATCTACTTGTCACCCGATCATCTTCAAGGTGCTCCACCTTCTTCGAGGTACCATCTCCTTTTTTTCTCATATGGCCTAGCCGCAAGTCCCATAATTGAGTGTCCTGAGTTGACAGCTCATGGGCTCTTGTTGTAGCAGCTCCACCTACAACGGTGCTCCTTCAAGTCTGTAAATGATGGCTCGTTGTTGATTCCCCTTCATAATGACACAAGAATCTTTACAAACCTTGAGCATCCCGTTCTTGACCTGATAAGAACATCCATTCGCTTCCAGCACACCAAGCAAAATCAAGTTCTGACACAAGGCCGGTACATGCGACACATTCCCCAGCTTTCTTACATGCCGTCAAACATCCAAATCTTTATGCTCCCAATGCCAAAAACCTTGCACAGAGCATTGTTTCCCATAGAAACTGTCCCCGTCGAACTCCTATAGGAGTCAAACTACTCAGCATGTGACCACATATGATAAGAGCATCCAGAATTAAGGATCCATGCGTCCGCCAACTCCGCAGTTGCAACTAGGGAAGAATAGACTTCACCATCATCACTATCCTCCACCTTTGCAACATTGGCTGAACCCGTATCTCCACCTGCTCCTTTATCACCATTCAGCTTCAAACAATCACGCCTTAAGTGTCCCTTGGCATGACACTTATGGCATTCCTGGTTTTTCAACCAGTTGGCCCTAGACCATCCCTTCTTCGTTTCTCTGGTCTTGCTTCTCGCTCTCGTACGGCCTCTTTCTTGCCCGTTATCGACAAACAAACATTGACTTTGATCAGCATCAGATGCAGACCGTCTCTGGTCAAACTCCATCAATGTTGAAATTGCCTCATCAAGACTTGGCATGTTTCTCCCATGAAGCATCGTCATCACAAGATTTTTGTACTTGTTGGGCAACGAAATCAGCAAGATGATTGTCTTGCTCTCCTCAGACAAGTCATCCTCAAGCTTCTGCAATTCAATGCAAAGACTTTGGAAATGATCAATATGAGCATGCAACTTGATACCTTTGACCATCCGAAGCCCAAATGACCTTGCTTTCAACAAAGCTTTGCTCATAGACATCTTTCCCGCATATCGCCAGGCCAATGTCTTCCACATCTGGGTAGGATCTCCAAGGTCGAAAACATGATATCTCGCGCCATCCGACAGACATTGACGAATAGTGCTAGCGGCTTTCGTTTGCATTCGTCTCCGATCGGCATCCTTGATACCTTTAGGTTTAGAATCATCCTAACCCTCAATCACATCCTTTTCGATCAATATGTCCTTCAAAACAAGCGGATTAAGACCATAAAATCCGATCATGGAGGAGAATTCTATGGCTGATATGATGGTTCAGGTGATTAATGTCCACGCCCTTTTGCTAAATAGCTTTCAAAATGTGGTATTGTTCCCCTATACACCATGCCAGGTTCACCCCACATGAATGGTGTTGCCGAGCGGCAAAATAAAGCACTCCAAGATATGGTTAGAAGTATGCTTGCACAATCACCTCTTCCAATGAACCTCTAGGGTGAAGCACTCAGGACGGATGCCTATTTACTTGATCAAATTCAAATAAAGGCAACTAAGAAAATTTCATATGAGCTTTGGACGACTCGCAAATCAAGTTTGAAACATTTACACTTTTGGGGTTGTCAAGCAGAAGCACGACCCATGTTGCCTAATGAATGAAAGCTTGGCGCCAGAACTATCACTTGCTATTTTGTTGGATACTCTTAAATGTCTAGAGGTTTTAAATTTTATGATTCCCCTACTAAATCCATTTTTGAGACGGGAAATTATCATTTCTTTCAGGATGTTGAGTTTGCAGTGGGAGATAAAGTTTATGACATTGTCTTTACAGAAGAATTAGAGGATGCCCCTTTAGTTATTGTTGATAACCAAGAAGATGAAATAATCACACTTGGTGCACCAACAAAGGCACCACTAATTCAGGATAATGCTTCATGCTCCTCTATTGTAGTTAAACAAACATTACAACTTCAAATACAAGTGCCCTTAAGAAGATCCACTAGATAAAGAAAATCTGCAATTCCGGATGACTATATTGTATTTCTCCAGGAACATAAGGCTGATTATGAGATCATGGAAAATGATCCTCTTAATATAAAACAGGCCATGCAGAATTTCAACACTCAAAAGTGGATAGATGGTTGACAATGACGTTTGGGATCTTGTCCCATTACCCAAAGGTAAGAAACCCATTGGATGCAAATGGATATTTTAAAACCAAAAGGTATTCAAAGGTTAATATGGACAGATATAAAGCTCATCTTGTTACAAAAGGATTTAGTCAACGAGAAGTCATAGATTATAATGAAACTTTCTCTCCAGTTTCATCAAAAGACTCCTTAAAATGGCACTTATAGCGCATTTTAATCTTGAGCTACACCAGATGGATGTCAAGACTGTGTTTCTTAATGGAGACATTAATGAGACCATGTATATGGTTCAACCAGAAAACTTTGTGATCTGAGATCCAAAGTCAATGGTCTGCAAATTGAAGAAGTCCATCTATGGTCTAAAGCAAACTTCACGTCAATTTCATTAAATTATTGTCTCTTTCAGTTTTGAGGCAAATTTGGTAGATGAATGTGTGTACCATAAGTTTAGTGGGAGAAAATGCAAATTTCTTGTCTTATATGTTGATGACATATTACTTGCCACAAACGACACAAACCTACTTCATGACGAAGAAATTTTTTTGTCGAATCATTTTGAGATGAAGGATCTTGGTGAAGCCTCATATGTATTGGGCATTCAGATATATCGCAATCGCTCTCAAAATATCTTAGGTTTGTCTCAAAAGGGATATATTGAAAAAATCCTTAAACGGTGTGGTATGAAGTGCAAAGCAAGGATTGGTAGCATCTTCTACTATGGGAGCAAAACATATAGCATGCTATGAAGCATCAAATCAAGGCAATTGGCCGAAGAATTTTGTCACAAGCATGAGAATCGTTGATGGCATTGAAAGACCGTTGAAGCTCTATTGTGATAATCAGTTAGCCGTTATGTTTGCCAATAACAACAGGAGCTTAATAAAGTCAAAGCACATTGATATTAAATTCCTAGTTGTGAAAGAAAAAATTCAGACAGGGCAGTTGTCTATTGAACATATTTGGAGAAACTCCATGGTAGCGGATCCACTCACAAAAGGATTGTCGTCGAAGGTCTTTCATGAGCATACTGCTCATATGGGTTTAATACCTCATGAGGATATGTAACTCAGTGGGAGTTTGTATTTTGATAATCATTCAGTAATAAACATATTATGCAGTTTCTTTTCATCCATGAGTACTCTCCTAAAATTAGGCACGTCTGAACAAACTTCAGTTGATCTCTATTCAGAATTAGGAGGACTAAGTTGGAAATGTACACGTATGAATCACGTGTTGTGTAATATACATGCTGCACATCCATACATGGTCTATGTCATTCATTGAATTGGTGTATGTGATCATTGTTTGGGTTAGTTACTATTAATGTAACGAAAGCCCCTTGGTTCTCTGCCAGTTTGTGATCGACAAGATTGGTTGAAATGTCTTAGCAATGATAGCAAAAATTTTGAGCTCCTACAGTGATGATATGCAATATTTCATTAACATATTTATATTGTCCAAGTGGGAGATTGTGAGATTAATTTCTAAGTCTATGGACAATTATATATATGTATGTATATAATTGCATATTTTTAAGCTATCAGTTACAGATCCAAATTTATATATGATTCACTTAATTACAGGATTAAGACATTTATAACAATAGGTGTGGTAATTAATTGTGTCGAGGCAAAGCCTGTCTTAATTATAATAATGGGATTATTAAGATGCGCTTAAGAGGTTTAAGCATCTCATCTTCCTACAAATAGGGGCCAGGTCCCTAGGGCATAAGGCAATTGAGTTTTCTCCTGAGCATCCCATTACTTAGAGAGACTTCAGCAAGTCATCCGATATTGATCCAAAAGGCCTCCCCTCAAGCTTGTTCCATTCGACTAAGAGAAGACACAATGGATCAAGGTATGTTTTACATTGATTTACACTTACGTACGATCTTCATCATCCTTGAGAATCAATGCAAGCCTCCTGCGGATCTAACACATTCGCCATTTCATCCTTGACACAATCAATGATTCATTTTCCCATTGGGCCTCTCACATCAGTCTATGCATACTTAATATTTCATCTTGATGTTATTTGAATTTTAATGATGGCTTCAGATTTTTCTTTCGTGAGCTAGGCAGGAAATCAAGGCTATGATGATGAAGGCAGCAGACTTTTTCCCATCACTGAAATGCAATGTCAAGACTGGATGTCTCAGAAAAACAGATGTTTTTCTATCTCCATCTTCCTTGTCGGACATAATACTTTTGTTATTTGATTTGCTTTATTGAAAAGTTAATGGTGGAAGAGTTCCTCTGATATATGATTAAGAAAATCCTTTTCTAATACAACATACCGGTCACTTTGAATGTGTAACTTTTTTCATAAATTTGCTTTATAGACTCGACAATTCCCATTTGGCTTTTATGTGGCTTTTATTTGAGATACTTCTACAATATCTTAGTTAATGTTTACAACATCAAACCTGAAAAGTCTATATACCTCTTAAACCCTCCTTGACCCAAAGCCTTGGTAAATATATCAGCTACTTGATTATGGGCCCAAAAATGTTTCATGTTTATCATTTTGGCATTGCCTTGTTTTCAAATTCAGTAATGCTTCATCTCCCTATGATTTATTATTCAATGAAACACATGATTTATGTCCATGGAAATGGTTGACTTGTAATCACACAAAAGAATATAAAATATCCATCCTCAAATATGCCAAGATCTTTCATGATCTTATTGGCCCATATCTGATGTTAACTTTCTCTTGCTCCAGCCAAAATTGGGTATCTGAAGAATAAAGTACAACTGTTCCCTTCTCTCTTTCAGCTCATTTAAACATGTATCGAGCAAATAATAAATCAAAGATTGTTGTAATTTATCGTCATCTCTTTCTCCTTTTCATTCATCCTTAACATAACAATTCAACTGAGGATTAGGCAAACCAGCATATAATAATACATATTATTTGTCTCCACAACTATTTTCACTGCTTCAAAGTGGTGAGTAGAAAGATAACCCAGAAATCTCGATACCACACATTGATTAAAAATATTTGGTATTATTTAGGCTCTGATAATTTATATATAGACTCATTCACCATAGGCGTACCATTATTCAACGTGAAACTTTCATTTGAGATCATAGTGGATTAAAATTTTTCAACATATCTGACGCGTAACTGATAAGCCTAATTTTAAATTGGTGTGTAAATACATCGATAATTGGGTGTTTAGACTTATACATTAAAATTTATAAATACCCTTGATCAATAAATATAGCATATAGACGAAGCAAGGGGTCAAAACACAGGGAGGAAACAGCAAGAATTTGATCCAATTTTTAATAAATTATTTCAAGAATGAGTTAATTTTGCAATTAAAAATGTTAATTATACTTAAAAAGGTTTTTAACTAATCAAATCAAGTAAAAACTTAATTTTGATTTTAAATATTTTTTTATCAGAAAGCTCAAAGTAGGATAATTTTAATTATAAGATCAGATTAATTTGAATTACTAATTTACCAATTATTATTAAATTTTAAGACAATTTTTATGAATTAAAATTGGGAATATAATAATGAAGAAAGGAGTTTTGAAATTGGACTTCAAGATGCACGATTTTTAGATGAAATTTTAGATTTACGTTTATAATATATTGAATGAAATTTCCAAACAATCAATTTTGAAATCTAGGGAGAGAAAATAGATGAATTAACCTAGAGAGATAAAATGAAGAATTTTGGGAAAAGATGAAACTGGACCCTAATTTTAAAAAAGCTAAAAATGCATGATTGTTCAAAATATATTGAAAACTAAAGATTAAAAATCATATTTCAATTCAGAGTCAGTTTGAAATTCTAAGTTCTTTCAAAACAACTTCTAGGGCATTTACATTTTGCCCATGCCTCGGGATTTTAGAATCGTTCAAGAAGAAGTTTAAAATACAAAACAGAAACATACAACTTTAAATGCAGAATCAAGATCTGTTGACTTCCAAAGCAACTCCTGTGTCCTTCCTGTCCACATCCTTGGGGAGAGCTTAAAAAAAGTGAATTTCACATTTTTCCATATCTCTAGATCAACTGTCTGGATTGTAGAGGAGGAAAAGACAAATATACCCTCAAAATTTCAGCTCAATCGGACCGCAATATCTCAAGATATCATTCTTCTATTGAGGATTAATCCTAGCCATTGGATTAATTTTTCTCTCCTCCAAGAAGCTAGGAAATTGCATTTTCTGATTGATTGCAGTATTTTTTCTTGTTTTCCCCCTCTTGGATCGCATTCTGACACGTCAATATCCGCATCCGCAATGCGCAATCATTGAAGAAATCATACTATCTTTGAATGGTTAAAAATAAGCCACGTCGCCCTCATCAGCGCCCTTTAAAATAATAAATCAAAAAATGGTGATCTTACCGCAAATTTTTAATGCAAGTGGTGAATCGACTGCTGGGTTCATTAAATAACACGCATGGGGTGTCAGTTTCTCCGTGCAATAAATGCACGGGGCTAACAGACTGAGAGTACAATGTATTTTTTATCCTTCTTCTTTAAAGCACGCAGTGTCGGTTGCCGTGTGCAATCAGTGCATGCTGCGAGTCACCGCAATACAAGTCATTTGAGCCAATGATTTGTTTATTATGGTGCTTACAATCATTTGCTTGAATTTTTGGGCAAATGATGTGGACGCCATAAATAATCAAAAAACAGATTTTAAATAATAAAATATATTCTTTAAATTTGTAAAATTCATTTCTTGGCTATAGAATGATCAGAAAATTATATAAAAATATGTAGAAATTCCATAGAAATCAGGAAAGCCCTTACCAACTTTTATCCAAGTATTTAAGGCACTATAAAAATTATTCCTTCAATAAAATGAGGTTAAATACCATGTTAAAAATAATAAAAAATAATAATAATATCAAAGTGTAAGTCATTTATCTCTATTTATCTATGATAACATGCAAATATGGTCATCAAAACAGATAAATATAATTTAATATTCATCAATTAAACATGATAATTTGCAAGTTATCAGTAACTATTAACATAAATATTTATTCAGTTTTGATCTTAACCCACTTGAGGAATAAAATGAGGAAGAAACCCAAGAATGTTTGTGTCAGATCCATAAAAACTGATTTCATGCACAAGAGAATAAGAAGGTAGAATATAAGTCATATTATCAACATAAACGCTCATAGTGGTAGCACCAACTTTGCCCTTCTTGATGTATAATGTTCCTTTTCAGTACTTTTGAAGCCAAAACTTGGCATAAAACAATGCAATCTTTCATTGGATGTTATTTGTGCATCTTTAAAGCATAAATAAATTTAATATTTTATCATTCTTTCCCTCAATCTAAGAACATTTTGGATTGCGTAATGTTAATGTTTTCATTCCAAAAAGCAGATTTGTTATCAAACTTGTCTACAATCATACTTTTGAGTTGAATACTCAAATAATACTTATTGTTTGAAACAAGCACGAACGCAATGGAAAACATTTTTTATTGTAACTTATGATCTTTGGACTATTGTAAAATGTGATAACAGTTCCCATAATCTTTTGCTAGAGGTTTCAGTAGACACTCGTATGCTGCATATGTGATCTTTAAAATCTATTTCCCAACAGCATGCGCCACTCACCCGGTGGGGGCACCACGTGTCTGCTCTAGGCAAGTGGCTCACGCTGTAGGGCTGGCAGCGCAGCTGGCCGGATGACTCGCACAGGTGGCTCATGTAGCTACACAAATGGCTAAGGCGATGGGGTGCGTGGCACGGGTCTCCTGACTGGCGGCGCAATTAGTCGGGCTTGAGAACACATCTTCATCTTTGTATCTCAGCTCTCGAGGGGGCGCGAGATGGTGGATGGTTGTTAGCCTGACCACCTTGGTCGGGGCACTCTTTGCTGCTGCATTCGTGGTTTAAGGGTACCACGTGACCCGTTGTCCCGTATGCAGAAAGGAACACTTGTTCGCTCTGTCAGCTATGGCGACGTCATGATCATAGACCCACGGACTACCTAAGATAATAGTTCCTACTTTCATAAGAAGAACGTCACACAAGATGGTCTCATCGTACGTCCCCATTTTTAATAGGGTGTGGCATTGCTGCTTTACCATCAATGACGAAGCGTCAACCCACAAAACGTCAAATGGCATACGATGAGGTGTGATCGCCAACCCTGGTCGGGCGACCATCGTTTCCTATATGGCATTGACACAACTACCACAATCCATGGTTAACTTGCACGCTTTGTCGTTGATCCGGACAAAAGTGCAAATGATCGGTGTTCGTAGCGTTTTGGCGGCCAACAGTATTGTCCTTTTCAGGACAAGGGCGAGACTAGCTTGTGCGTCATTGTCAGGTGGGAAAATTGTCCCACTAGTCCTTGTGCGGTCAGCGACAATACTACCAATTTGCCGAGCACTAGGGCGTGGAGTGGTTGCCGGAGTCGTGCCGGCATCCACTATCTGGATGTACCTCAAACGGGGGTTGGGTGGCTCCTACCTGTTCACGATCTCCTCTTCTGCGCAATAATCATTGGCAAGTAATGGATAGTTCTCTGTTCGGGTCCTGCTCGGCCTCTCCTATATTGATCAAGAGGGTGAAATATGGACACTGGCTAGCTGATGCCGCACGCCATCAAGAGTCATCATCCACATCATCCGCACCGCGTGCGTCGTCGACGTTGAAGACCGTGTGAAGCTGATCGAGTTACCCTTTTCTTTCTCGTCTATCTCTTTCGTGTTCTTATCTTTTTCCTTCTCGTTCTTCTTGTTTTTGTCATGTTTTGTCGTGCACGCGACATCTTTGTTTGTCCATGTTTTGTCGTCTAGGGGGAGCAGACCATCTGTTGACCCTTCCTCCCATGTCTCCCTCTCCTTTTCTTTCCACCATTTCCTTGATTTCCCCACTATTTCCTTATGCTTTCTTTGATTGTAATAGGGGGCGCCCATTTACAAGGGTCCTCCCTAATGGACTCCTTTGTAGGCCCACATTAGGGGCCCATTCCCCTTCCCCCTTATAAGGGAAGAGAGGTGCACCCTAATGCTCAGCCCAGGTATTTTCTTTGAGGCATTTTGTCGAGCACTTGCCTGGTCTCCTTCCTCATGCGTGAGAAGTGAACAAAGGAAGAAGAAGAAGAGAAGGAAGAAGAGAGAAAGAAGAAGATGGAAAGGGAAGAAGAGGGAGGCGCCGCCACTGGTTGTCGCCATTGCCGTATCTCCCTCCCACGGCCCCGTGCCACTCAGGCTGCCATTGAGTGCTGCCGTCGTTCACCATTCTCGTTCGCCCTACCGCTCCGTCATCCACGCCTGCACTCGCATTGCCGCTGCCGCCGGCGTCAAGCCGCCGCACCGCTATCACCAAGCTGCCAAGCCACGCCACCACTAACTGCCGCAAGCAGATTGGCCCGTGACCACTCAAACGACTGGACAGTTCCAACGGTCAGTCCGACCCAATTGACTGGTCAAACCCTTTCGACTGGCCGACCGATGGCGATCCGACCTGATTGACCGGTCGACCAATCGGCGATCTGACCTGATCAATCGGTCGATCAATCGACCGATCCTACGTGGGCGACCTGTGCCACGTCTAACGTGGCGCGCCCGATCCCGTACCAAGCCCCTTCTCTCCCCCCTACCTTAGCCTTTCTAAGTCCAATTGATGTGAGCGAGTTTGCCGCGACCACTTCCTCGGTGAACATGTCCGATTGGCATGAGTCAGCTGATCATATACTGCTTGGGGTAATTAATGATGCGGGGAATCGAGTACCACGAAGGATCTTATGTACAAGGGCGGAAGCCCGAAACACCCCCGAGCATGACCTACACAAGCAACAACCAGGCCATTGCCAGACACCGCCACCAACTACCCAACTCAACGGAGCCGAGTTCTTCTGACCCTGGGAGGATTGATGGCGAACAGCATCGAAGTTCATCGATGAAGTCGTCAGCGTCGTCCGCCCTCGACGTCGAAGCCCAGTGACAGACTCTTGCTTATCATTTGTTTTCGTCATTTTTCTACATGTTTGTCTCTTTCCCATTCTCATCCTTATGTTTTCGTTGCGTGTTTGTCGCATCTGCGACACGTCGTCCATCTGTCGTTTTAGCATCACAGTGGAGGGGCGCTCCTTTGACCCCTCTCCCCTTGCCGGTTCCCTGTTTCTTTTCTTATTTCCCCTAATCCCCCCCTTCATCTTCTTTAGTTCTTCTTTGTTTGTAAGGGGAAGCCCATTTGTAAAGGGCTTCCCAAAAGGACCCTTTATGGCCCATTCAGGGGCCCATTTTCCCCGTTATATAAGGGAGGAGATGGGCACCCTGAACCTTAGACCAGGATTTCTAAAGTTTTTGAAGTTTGTTGAGATTTTCTTGGTCTCCCCTGTCGATCAAAGAAGGACATCAAGAGGGAGAAACAAGATTGAGCTGAAGAAGAGTCAGACGACACTTGCAGAAGAGGAAAGGGTGAGCGAGATTCTTCCAAAGTGGGCTGTCTCCCCGTGTACGGCCGATGGGGGCGCGGGAATTTTCCAGTCTACCGGGCATCCTTCATGGGAGGGAAAGACTACGGATTTTCATCCGGGGAGAGCTTGCTCTTGCCCCTCCTGGGGTTTGCTCGGTAATTTGCTGCCACGGGGAATCTGAATCTCCCCTCTCCCTACATTTTCTCGCCAACAGTTCGGTTGGGAGTATTCGAACACACCCAAATCCGGGCAGAAAATCAGTCATCATTTCCACGATGGTTGATCTGGACGGTCTCCTACTGGCGTCACTGGCTGCTGCAATTTGACACCACTCGACCTGGGAGTCACTCTGCTCGTGTGTGACGACAAAGACAAGAGGACCTGGCCCGATTGGCTTATCTGAGCATCCTGCTCCCACAGAATGTTGTGTATTCCCACACCTAGCACAGACCCTTGTGACGGGGATGCCGACTGTGCATGTCGGCTGTTTGGTTTGTGCCCACCCGAGGCATAACAACTCCAGCCCCACGAGGTCTGCACATTGGAACCCCAGTGCTACGCGTTGTCGCTCACTCCCACCACCGGGTTTGCCACGCTCTTCATTCTCTCGATGCACTAGACCTACAAAACTGGACACTCGACTCGCCCGCCGTCGACCGTCGATGATCTTGCACGACGAGCCACGCTGATGATGAAGTACTTCGTCCTCTCCCATTGCTCGTTTATTTACTTCTTGTAGAGTACTTTCGTCTTGACTTCTCCGCGCTCCGGCTAGGTAGGTGCGAGAGGTTTGAGAGTAAATTAAGACGTATCTGAGTGTCTTGCCGGTACGGTCATGACCATCCATTATGTTCGAGCACTACGGATTCATTCCATTCAGCCATAGTCGTCTTCATCGCTCCGAAGAGTAATGAGAGGCCACCATCGCTGTTAACTGGTGACCCTGTCCAAGCTTTGAGTTTGGCGCCTCCCTCGAGTCGGAGCCTGCACGTTCGACATGTAGGGCACTCATTTATAGCATCGTAGTCGTATAACCTGCTAGGGTTCCATCCGATGGATGACAACACTGTCGATGTTCGATACCATTATCACTTATCGCCACAGAACCATCATATTTGGTGTCGATCGAACGACGTCCTAGATGACATTCGACATCAAGATTTCCCCACTTTTGTCACCCACATCATTGATGGTGTTTGTCTAGGTAGTTGTCTGTCATGCACATGTCATCACTTCTCATCATTATGTGTGGCATGTTCCCCCAACCCTATGACATAGACTAGGTGAGTTAACAAGGTCCAAAGTGGCCTATTCATCTCGACCGGGAGCTTCCAAGTCGACTTGGCCAGTGCTGGCCAAGCCCAATTAGGCCTTCCCATGCCAGTTGATTGTCAATTGGGTCAGTAGAAGAAACGATTCGGTCCGCCAGGGCAGACCTGGTCTCATTGACTAAGTTGACCCGGTCAGGATTTATCGGCTCAACCCAATCGGGTCTAGCTGGAGCAACCTGGTCAGAGTCGGATGGATCAAGCAGGTCAAATCCAGCCAACTCGACTAGGTCAAGCAGATCGGGCCCGGCCGACTAGGCTAGGTCGACCAGATCGACACTATAAGAATCGAGTGTGATGGAGGGCATCAGCCAGGGTCCCCAGAGATGTATTAAGAGACATTATCACATCATCAGGTTTGCGTTTCACCCAACCGTCATACCAAAATTATCGTGAAATACCCCGGGTGCAAATACCAAGCGTAAAAGAATGGTCATGATCATTGCAGTTATTGATTTTATCTCATTTCTGTGTTCGTTCCATCATGTTTGTATTGTCACATGTTGCGCCATTCGCATTTTCGTCGTGTGCAGGATCATCATTTTGTTCACCGCGTCATCGTCAGTTTTTGTGTATTTTCTGCTCCTTTGAATTCTCATGTTTGGGTCTGTGCCACAACTCCTAAGAGTCACAAACACATTGTCGCCCAATAAAGTCCGCATTGTCGGGTGAAGTTCAGTTCCCGTTCGCGTGGACCACCTTCGTCAGCTAGCTGATATGAGTGGCAACTGAAGCCGTCTGGCCTTATGATGGTTCATGAGGGTGTGAAACCTCGAGGTTCTTTGATACGACAAGTCCACAAGGTCTCTCTTTGCGGGTCGCTAACCGACGCCAACATTGAGTTGACCTTCCCCATCGGATGGGTGCGCCCTTGTTGTGGTCCCCTACGCCGCCTCAGATGACTGTGAATCAATCCTAGTCGAGATGGCATGTTGCAAGCATCACCATCTGGGCCAAACATTACACTAAGGGTGGAGCCCCAGCTAGTGTCTATGGTTAATTACCGTCCCCTTTGTGTTAATGATTTTCAGTAGGGCCAGCCATGTTGCCTGGCTAGTCTGCCTATCGCAGCTCAAGTCTGCTGCCACATGGCCAGAGTCAACCCCATAATGAGGAATGACCGCACTGAACCCATTGCCTTGTTGAGCTCCGACGATGAGACCCTCCACCGACCCAGGCCTTAGTTGAAGCTACTCAGACTTTCTCTTGAAATGACGACCACCCGCTCTTGTGATGCTGCTAGTTGAGTCATTGTCGCCTGTTGGCCACCACTCCGTCGACCGACGCTGTCTGCGACCTATGTCCTCATCCGCCTCCGAACTCTGCCTATCCACTCGTGTGATCATCACCAGTCGAGCTATGCTTGGTTCCTCGCCAGCCCATCTCTACCCACGATTTACATCAATTGCTGCATCAACGAAGGTCTTGAAGACAAGCTGCTCACCGATGAGGTACGTCATCCTCTCATTCGCTTGTTACATTATCTTTGACATTACACTTTTGACTCACTCCACTACGCTTGAGCTAGAGATGTTAGAGGTATTGAGAAAACTATGAATTCGATTACTAGTATAGTTTGAGCCCTTGCATTACGTGTGACCCCCCTACAAAGTTATTCTTTTCGGCGTCATAGCTGCCATAACCGCCATTATCACTCCGACAAGGATCAGAAGGTTACCGTCATCGTCACCGTCACTAGCTGCCCCACTTGGAGCCAAGAGTCTGATGAACCTCCACAATTCGGAGCCTGCAAGTACTTCCACGTAGGATATGCCATTACATAGTTACTTTCTCATATGGAATTTATTCATCAGACGATGTCATTGATGATGTATGACCACATCAAGGTATTTGAGCCTCATCTCGATACCAACCGGGCAACATCCCTGACGACCTTGTGCATTAGGGTGAGTCAACCAATCAGGCCATGCCGATTCAACCAGGATAACCCATTTTGAGTCGTCTGGGTTGATCAGATCAAGCCCAACCATTCCGGGTGGTTAATTGGGTTGGACCTAGTCAATAAGATTGAGCATGACCAATCAATCGGATCGGGCATGGCTGAGTCAATCTGGTCAGTCCCCTCCGACTCGGCCAAGTCGACCAGATTAGACTTGGGAAAGTTGATCCAATTGACTCAGCCTGATCCTTATAGGATGAACCTCCCTCCCTTACACTAGATTGTGATAAGTCGGGGAAAACGACGAACGACGAAAACTACGACAAAACGACGAGTAAAAAAAGACATAAAGATCCGAAACGGCGTCCATTACCCGGAATACTTGAATCCGGGCGTACGCACCGACGCCCGGGCTTGCCGGGCGGACTGAACGCGGGCGGCCGGAGCTGTCGGTGGTGGCGGCGTCGTCTCCAAATATGAGTTCGGTGCGGGAGCAAGAGCTGTCGGCGGCGACGGTGACGATTCTGCTGGCGTGTCTGGGGCCGTGCCATCAGTTTTCATTGTTGTAGGACTGACGGGAGGCCCCTCCTGCGCGAGTACCGGCCTCCTGAATGTTTTGTTTTTTTGAAGTTTATTTAGTGTCCTCTTTAGGGGAACAAAACCTTGTTGGGTTTCTCTTCCCCTAAACAGTCATCTTAAGGGAAGCCCAATAGGCTCTCCCTTAAGAGGGAGCCTAGTAGGGCAACCTTCCCCACAACTTGATGGGGGGCCATCTAGTTGATGTCGGAACGGGACGACTCCAACCACACCAAGCTACTCACGCCGATCACCACCCGGGTTTAAATACTCCGCGTACGTATCTTCCCATTTTCGCATTTTATTTTGCTTTGTTCAAGTGTAATTTTCGTTCATGGATCTTATGGATTGGGCCGGTGTTCGGGCCACGTCCATGTTGTTTTTTCATTTCTCTTGTAACCGTTGAATAGAGGTCGAACCACGTCTCGCGATGGTTTGTCCTGTACCCGACGTCACTTGTCACCTATCCTCACTATATAAGGGGATAGCATGCCCAAGTGGAAGAAAGCTTTTGTTGAATTTGAAAAGTTGTGTTTTCTTCCTTACCTTAGCATTCAGAGAGATAGATAGATAGATAGGAAGTAGAGAGTAGAGAGAACGTGGCTGTTCTCCTCCCACGTCGAGACTACTCCGTGGGTTCCTGCCACACGCCTGTTGGGTTCTATAGGCCTTGACTTGGATGAACAAATCAAAACGATGCGCAGCGGAAGTCTTTTGCGAATCGAACGGCATCGATAAAAACCATTAAAATGAAGTACCTTTGCACGAATCTCATTCGTGATTTCTTCGATCCTAGAGAGAGACGAGTCGAGCTGCTCAAGTGTGCAGCCTCTAGACGTATCCATGCGGTCCTCGGCGCGTCGGGTCTCCTCCTCCTTGTTGACGAGCCCCGTTCTTTCTCCGTCGGCGTCGTTACGTCGTCCCGATCACATCAGGGATGGAGAGGGGGCCCTTGAACAATTCTGGCCTGGGTGAATTTCGTTCAGGGCCTTCCCCTATTTATACTAAGTGGGTATTTTTCATAAAAACCCCCAAAACTTAAGTATATCTTCCAATGTCCAAAAGATCATTTGCGTGTGACCCTCTAGGCCCATGTATCAGTCTAGTTAACGACTCTAGCGGCCCAATAACCTTTATTGGCCTTCCAAATTAATTAACTATATCATCATATTGATTAATTAATGTCGGATCGATTTAACCCAATTGATAGGTCGAGACTCCGACTTGTGGGGTGCCAAGCTACACCTCGTGTCCTAGAAGATACAAAGGAGTGTGTATCGACTCACTCATGGAACCTGTTCATCATCGGTTACCGTGTATGTATAATCCCTCATCCACTTGATGCTCCTTGGACGACTTAGGGTATGGTCAACTGTCAAACCCTAATCGGTCTTCCGAGTTAGTATTGATGCATTCAGAAATCATCGGAGAACTCTTCTCCGATATTTCACTGCCTTGGCCAAGGACTTCATTGCATCATCTTCCTTGAGCTGTCACCTCTTATATCGAGGGTGGACGATCCCATATTGACCACTCAATCGCCTTCGTGTACTTCTTGATGCACCCGAACTAAGATCGTTTAGAATCCCATGATTAGAGACTCGTTGGCCATAGCCAAAGTGCAACCGCCCGTCCACAAGACGTCTTTGGTGTCTCAGGTCTAAGGACCACTTACACAACCGTGACGTGAATCAACCTGATTGACAGTTCGGTATAATACCATTCAGGGATTCGTACGGATCAATTCAGTGAACTCTTTCCACTAAAGAGCACCCACTATCTATCCCTAGTGTCGCCACACTAATGGCTACGGGACCGGCCATACTCATCATATGAGTGAGGCTAGATAGTGCTATTCTATCCAGATACTTTGATGTCCTTCTCACGTATCCTTTGAATAGGAATGTTTAGAACACATGCTTAAAGACTAGTGATCTCCGTATTATGATCTCATCATAATTCACTAAGTCCGATCATGTATTCATGGACTTCATTATACGCATCACACGTGCACTATAATCAATATGTTCTATTAATGAATACGGAACGAGATGTGGAATGTGTGATTGGCTTTCCAGCCACATATATTTCCATCAATGCCCTCACGTCGAGACTACTCCGTGAAGATGTCATTCCCGCCCTCGTTGAGACTACTCCGAGGTCAAGTTTAAAGATTCAAGATCTGCCATTCTGGGTTTTGGCCGCCAACGTCTTCCTCATCGAGAACACTCCGAGGTCACGTCGATGTCCGTTCTTCAGTCATCGCAGGATCAACCTCATGCAAGCTGTTTGTGTTGATCAAGACGCTCAAAAATCAAGAACCGCCTAGCCTGACTTGGAATTTCTTGGTCGGTTAGACTCAAGAAACCGAGCATCTTGATCGCCACGCCCTCTATCTTGCCCATCACCTCCATCACCTCCAACACCATCGAGCTGCAGTCGCCGCTTCCCTGCATCCTCCGCCATCCGCCAACGCCGCCACCACCGTCGCCCGGTCCATTGCTTGTCTGCACACCATCTCCTTGCGCCCACGCGCGCCCCTCACCGTGTGACGCTCCCTGCAAGTCGCTGTTAGAGCACTCAGCCCATGCGCACATCCAGCATGCCCGCGCGCCAGTTTGGGGTGCCCGCGCGCTCGTTGGGGGTGCCCGCGCGCCCGTCCGGGGTACCCCCACGCCCGCAGCCTCCCTCACCTTGCGCGCGCGCTAGCCCCCTCGCGCTGCACCCGTGCGTCGCGCGCGCTGCGACCCCTCCCACGCCGCACGCGCCAGCACCTGTGCTCTCACATCCGCCCATTCGCGGCCGCGCCAGCACGCGCACGCCACACGCCGTGTCCCACGGCCTCTCCCTCCATTGTTCGACGCCTCCGACTGGCTTGCCATCATCCCTCGCTTCGGCTCGCCGCCTTCAAAGCTGGTCGTCAATCAAATCGCCGAGTTGAGTCACGCCACCATGGACTATCGCCAAACTGGTTCTTACTCGTCTCTCCTCCGTTAATTTTCAGTATTATTATTTCCTATTGATTCCACTGCCAAGGACGAGACGTTATTTGAGATAGGATAGCCACTTGACACGAGAGATAGGATTTCTTGCGGTTGAGAATTTCTCGCCGACCTTAGACTAGGAACACATCAGGGCCATTAGACGCCCCTCTCACCATAATCGTCTTTAATAGGTCCTAAAGGTCATTGGGAATTTAATCTGATCAATATCTCTTTTAGTGGACGTCAACGGTCATCTCTCCTCATCCGTAGTTATCTCTAATTGCTCATTGGGGTTTTTCTTCGGCATTCATTTGTCTAAACAAGTGTACAAACTTAACTCATTATCTTTTCTGTGACGTAATACGAGCCGTCCGATCCCAGCACCCATCGTACTACATCACAACTGCCACTTCCCCAATATAATAAGGGAAGAGCGGATGTGAAGAAGGAAGTAGTCTTTGTTTGAAAAAAAAACAGATCTCGTTTTCTTAGTGACAGTTACCTTTTTTTCATGTTCTCGTTTATCGTTTGTTCCTTGAGGGAAGAAGAGCCAGTGTCCATCAAGAAGAAGAATGAAATAGGAGAAACTCTTGGACGAGGATACAGGGGTTGTCATTTCTTGTGTCGTGGAAATATTCTGGATTGTTCGTTCCAACCTCAGATCTCCGGTCTGTGGAAAATTCTACATTTAAGTCCAGATTCCTTGCCCGATTATCCGTTTTTTCTTTGGGTGGTATTTCTCCGCACTCAAATACACAAGGAATCAGTACAAGAGGAA
Organism: Wolffia australiana; assembly: GCF_029677425.1. Lineage (NCBI taxonomy): Eukaryota > Viridiplantae > Streptophyta > Magnoliopsida > Alismatales > Araceae > Wolffia > Wolffia australiana. The sequence continues at coordinate 11,773,683 of NC_135842.1, forward strand.
GGAGAATTTCTGAACGCAAACAAGGAAGACATCACTTCTGGCCGCTCCATTTCAGTTCTAACAGATACTTTGGAGTTCCTTTTCAGCCTATTTGTGCTGTGTTTTCCTTCTATCGAGAGAATAAGAAGAATCCCGACGACCTTTTTGCTTATCACCGGAGGCCAAAAAAAAATCAACGAAATCCCCTAAGAAGTTCTCCTCTCAGATTCCCTTCCGCACGTAAACTTCCTGTGGATCATTTTCGTGGCCAAAATTCCCGCACGGCAATTCTTCCCTGCCAAATGGTTCTTTTGGGATACGGTTCTTGAATGTTTGCCTCAACGGCCTTCCTGCATCTTCATCCACATAAAAACAGAAAAAAAATCATCGATAAATTGGTGATTGTGCTCTTGTGGCGGCCGTGGGAATCAGCTACGCTGAAAATGCTTGTCATTTAAGACCTGACTTCTTGCGGAAAGTTATTCTGGTAATTGGGTGTTGCCAATCACTCTGATCCTCTTTGGAGCAGGCAGAAAGTCAAATACGAATTACTGGGCTAGAATCCTTCAAGTAAATGTTGTAGCTAATGAGTAACGGCTGCTATGTATCCATGAGTCAGAGAGACTATGGCACATGAATTCTTCTACTAAGCCGCGACGACTCCTTGGGTCTCCTTGCATTCAGAATTCGTCCGTCAGGTTTCTTTCAACTCCCCTATTCTTGCAGATCAATTATCTCTTTCAGTGCCGGTCTTACATTGTCTCATCGCCTTTAGTGAAGTCAGTATTTGATATAGAATTTAGCCATTACTGTCGTGATAGGATCTTTTCTTTGACGATACTTGATCAGTTTGTAATCGTTGACTGTGTGGACATTATTGAACGAAGAACAAACCCCACCATGTTGGCCCCTTTGACCTTGTTACATGGATCAATGGGAGCTTGATCGTGACTAGCCCGTTTCGTGTCGTACAATTGTTCTGCGTCTCAAATCAATGACGATCTTCGTATTTCTCATTACTATTTTCTCAAATCATATATATTAATTCATGTCATGTCATTGCATTTAGAATCTACCTTCTGAATGTGACACGAAATGTCAATTCCGACCGTCGTGTTACATCAATTATGATAATAACAAAGGCCCTTATCGTTCCTTTGCCAATATTCTGAGTTCATAATCCTCAGTTTTCTCCTTCATCCATATTTTTCATAATAGGTATTTCTATGATTGGTCTGAGTGTTAATCATCTGGTTTCTCCTCAGGTTTCTCCTTCATCCACATTTTTGTTGTTCAGTTTGCACTGACTAGAAAAGTAGCATTGGCTCTTGAAGTATGCACCGTAGCAGGTCTTTGAATGGCAGATGTATCTGGTGGTATCTCCGCGTTATGGCATTGATTGCCGAGCTCTGTAGAGTATGCCTAAATCAACTGCAGCCCATAGAGATGAACACTTTTATGCGATCAATGGAGTTGACGAATTTAATTGAGAATATAGAGTTAATACTGAAAAGAATCTTCGATAGAGATTGAAGAGTAAGGAGAAGAGATGGAGAGAGATGAGTAGAAGAAGAAGAGGAACACACCAAGAAGACAGATGGGGATTAGATCATTCTATTCCTCAAATTGTTTTGATAACATGATTTTGATATTTATATTGTAATACCATAATCGTAAAATAATAAGTTTCCTTAACCGTTCTAACAGATACAACGGTTATATATTTTGAATTGGTCGACCTGATCATGACCGTTATAACTGATGTGGGTGCACCTATTATATCCGTTGATCGGTGTACCAGTCTTTCCTGTTATAACGGAGATTAGATCCTGACCGTTATAATAAAATTAGGTGCACTGATCTCGACCGTTGAGTCGAGCTCGCTCTCCCTCTATCACTCTAGATTTAATCCTGGCCCTCTATATTGAATCCTAAACTATCTTTGAACCTATATTGGATCCTGGCCGCCAATTCTCTAACAAGTATATTATTTATTTGATTTCTAACAAATCTTGATTAGTCCCTATTCAGCAGGGTCCGATCTGAGGGAGTTTGCGCAATTGGTGCTGACTCCTTAACAAATACAAATATAGAGTACATACTTGAGTTTTTTTTCAGTCCATTAGCACAGAAGAGAGTACATAAATAGAAAAAAATTTAGTTGTCATAAATTATCAATTGCTTTTTGGGCTCACTCTCTCTCTCTCTCTCTCTCTCGTTTTCTATCTCTTTCTCTCTCTGTTCAGCCCTCCTCGCTATCTCTCTAGTTTCTCTTTCTACCATTTCTCTCCCCGTCACTCTCCCCCTCTCTACAGTCCCAGTCGTCCTCTCCCTCAGTCCCTCTGAACACGGTCTCCCTAGCTCTCTCTATATATCTCTCTTTCGCGCCCTCCCTCTCTCTTTATTTCTCTCTCTCCCGCCCTCCCTCTCTCTTGTTCTCTCTCTTTCTTGCTCCCTCGCTCTCTCCTTATTCCTCTCCGTTTATCTCCCTCTTTCACTCCCTCTCCCCTTCCCTCTCTTTCTCTTTCTTAACCATCTTCTCTATCTTTCTTGCTCAATCACACTGTCTCTCTTTCGTGCTCAGTTGTTCTGTCTCTCTTTCTTGTTCCCTTTTTTTCTTGCTCCCTTGCGCTCTCTCTCTCCCTCTTTCTTGCTCTTTCCCTGTCTCTCTCTCTTGCGCTCCATCTCTCTCTTTCTCTCTCTCTCTTTCGCTCCATCTCTGTCTTTATCTCTCTTCCCTCTCTCTTTATCTCTCTTCCCTCTCTCTTTCTCTCTCCCTCTTTCTTTCTCTCCATCTTTCTCTTTCTCTCTCTCCTCCCCCTTTCTCTATCTCTTCTCTCCCTCTCTCTTTCGCTTCATCTCTTTGTTTCTATCTATCCTCCCTCTCTTTCTCTTTTTCTCTCCCTTTCACTTTTGTTTCATCTCTCTCTTTCTATCTATCCCCCCTCTCTTTCTCTTTTTCTCTCCCTTTCTCTTTCGCTTCATCTCTCTCTTTCTATCTATCCTCCCTCTCTCTCTCTCTTTCTCTCCCTCTCTCTTTCGCTTCATCTCTCTGTTTCTATCTATCCGCCCTCTCTCTCTTTTTTTCAGCATCTCTCTTTCGCTTCATCTCTCTCTTTCTATCTATCCTCCCGCTCTTTCTCTCTTTCTCTCCGTCTCTCTTTCGCTCCATCTCTCTCTTTCTATCTATCCTCCCCCTCTCTCTTTCTCTCTTTCTCTCTCTCCTCCCATTCTCTCTTTCTCTATTTTTCTCCCCTCTGTCTTTCTCTCTCTCCTCTATTTCTCTCTCTCTATCTTCCTCTCCCTCTCTCTCTCTCTCGCTCCATCTCTCTTTTGCTCTCTCCTCCCCCCCTCTCTCTTTTCTCTCTTTCTCTCCCGCTCTTTCTCTCTTTCGCTCCATATATCTCTCTCTCCTCCCTCTATCTCTCTTTTCTCTCTTTCTCTCCCTCTCTTTCTCTCTTTCGCTCCATCTCTCTCCTCCCTCTCTCTCTTTTCTCTCTTTCTCTCCCTCTCTTTCTCTCTTTCGCTCCCTCTCTCCCCTCCCTCTCTCTCTTTTCTCTCTTTCTCTCCCTCTCTTTCTCTCTTTCGCTCCATCTCTCTCCTCCCTCTCTCTCTTTTCTCTCTTTCTCTCCGTCTCTTTCTCTCTTTCGTTCCATTTCTCTCACTCCTCTCTCTCTCTTTTCTCATTTTCTCTCCCTCTCTTTCACTCTTTCGCTCCATCTCTTTCCTCCCTCTCTCTCTTTTCTCTCTTTCTCTCCCTCTCTTTCTCTCTTTCGTTCTATCTCTCTCTCTCCTCCCTCTCTCTCTCTTTTCTCTCTTTCTCTCCCTTTCTTTCTCTCTTTCGCTCCATCTCTCTGCTCCCTCTCTCTCTCTTTCTCTCCCTCTCTTTCGCTCCATCTCTCTCCTCCCTCTCTCTCTCCTTTCTCTCTTTGTCTCCCTCTCTTTCTCTCTTTCGCTCCATCTCTCTCTTTCTCTCTCTCCTCCCTCTCTCTCTTTTCTCTCTTTCTCCCCTCTCTTCCTCTCTCTCGCTCCATTGCTCTCTTACTCTGTCTTTCGCTCCACCTCTCTCTTTCTCTCTCCTCCCTCTGTCTCTCCTCTCCTTTTCTCTCTTTCTCTCTTTCTCTCCATCTCTCTCTTTCTCCCTTTCCCTCCATCTCTCTCTTTTCTTTCTCTGCATCTCTCTCTTTCTCCCTTTCCCTCCATCTATCTCTTTTCTTTCTCTCCATCTCTCTCTTTCTCCCTTTCCCTCCATCTCTCTTTTCTTTCTCTCCATTAGGATCGGGGATCGGAACGGATCGGATCGTTCGAATCTTGATCAACAGATTTGAACGAACAAAAGCCGATACGAACGATTCGTTAGAATCTTTCGATCGAACAGACCCTTTGTTCGTGTTCGATCAAAAGTTTCGAACGAACAACTTGGTTCGTTCGTGTTCGATTGCCATTTGTTCGACTTTGTTTGAACAAGTTCGAACAATTTCGAACAAATGGCCAGCGGCACCAGCGACTCTCTCTCGCGGCCACTGGCACCGCTGGCGGTCACTGGCAGCCGCTCGCCGGCGCTGGTGGCTGCTGGACAGGGCGGGCGGCCGCTGGCCGGCTGTTGGCGACGATGCCAACGCATCGACACTAGACGCGTCACCATCGTCATGTGAAGTCAACATGACTTTTGACGACATGTCGCCATCATCACCGGATCAAGTCAACATGCCAGCATCAGGCACGTCTCCACCCACGCATGCCCCTTCATGCGTCCTGACACATCGCCAAAGGCAGATCCAGAACTGCTCCCTGATGTGACACAAAACCCTATCGCTCGCCACGTCGCTAGTCTTTATTTTTATTTCTTTTAACTATATTTTCTCTTTCCTCCAAGGCCTATATGTATAGGCCAATGTTTCAAGAAACAGTTAGGCAAGTCATAATTCAAGAATTGAGTTTTTGTTAATTCTTCTTGGAGGGCTTGCCCTAGCCTCCCCTATCTTCCACCTTCTAGTTCGTCACCGCCGCCTCCGTCGACGCCGCCACACATCGCCGGCTGCCGCTTCCACTTCTCTCTCTCTCTTTCTCTCCCTCTCTTCTCTCCTCATTTCCGCCCAGCGCCCTCGCATCAGGCTGCCCACTGCCCCAGTGTAAGGCCGCCAGCGCCCTCACGCCTGGCCGCCTCGCGCAAAAGCACTAGGCCGCCTAGCGCCCTAGTGCGAGGCCACCCAGTGCCCCAGTGAGAGGCCGCCCAGTGCCCACACACCTGGCCGCCTCGCACTCAAGCGCCTGGCCGCCCCGCGCCCAGGTGCAAGGCCGCCTAGCGCCCTAGCGCCAGGCCGCCCCCGCGCCCTAGCACCTGGCCACACTGCGCTAAGGCGCTAGGCCACCCAACGCCCCAGACACCGTCACCGACTGCCCATGCAAGCAACACTGCGCAGGCCGCCAACCCAGACGCCCCATTGCCTCGCACCTAGCAAGGGGGCGACTCCCCCCTTGACCCCCGCCAACTGACCGCACAATTGGATCCGCGACATCCTGTCGAAGCGCACATCAATCCTCCCGCCAATGATGCATCGAGCAGCCTTGTCTGTCGTATGTCTACATTCGTCGCTCGTCTGCCACGTTCATCGCCAGGGCCGCTCAACACCCGACACTCCCAGTTATTTCGTCCAGTGGGCCATATAATGCCTGGATCGCCGAGCCACGTTACGATTAGGATTTCCCACAGCCTCATCACGTACTCTGGTGCCGAGGTACACCTGAACTCTTTGGTGTCATGTATTCTTCGTCTAGTGTTCCACGAGTATTCTTCCACCATTGTCAGTTTCATTTGATTATCTCTGTCCTTCCACCAAATTCTTCATTTCGTGAGATTTCTTGTGAACATGAATTCGAGTATTGGATTTGGTGCCTCGGCATCGTGGCGGTAGTTGAAGACAGTACTCCCTCCCTCTACGAGGAACATAGTTGCACCACCATCATTTCATGGGCGTTAAGTTTTCGAATTCGATCGTGTGAATTCTGTGGTCTGTTTTATCCCTCTACCCAAACCCATCCTGCCTTTTCCACCATCATTGTCATACCCGTCTCCCTAGTCTTCTCTCCTCAAGTTGCCTCTCCCCTTGTCGTCCTGCATCACCGATGCTGGCAGCAGCTTGCCGGCGCTGGCAGCTGCTAGCAGTCGTTGGCTAGCGCTAGCTGCTGCTGGATGGTCGCTGGCCAGTGCCAGCAGGTGAGGGATGGTCGCTAGAACCCGCTTAGCGGTGCTGGCAGCCGCTGGCCAGTGCTGATGGCCGCTTGCCAGCACTGGATGGTCGTTGGCCGTTGCGGGCGGCCGCTGGGCGGCGCGAGCGGCTGCTAGCCGACGCTGGCCAGCGTTGGCGGCCGTTGGTCGGCGCTGGTGGCCTCTGGCCAGGGCAAGCGGCCGCTGGCCAGTGCTGTCGGCCACTTGCCGACGCTGGCGGCCGCTGGATGGTCGATGGCAGCCGCTGGCCAGCGTTGGGCGCAGCTGGGCGGCCACTATCGCCGGCGGATTCAAACATTCGATTCGATCTGATTCGAACAACATGTTCGAATCGGATCTTATTCGAACATTCGATCCAAACAGCCGCCTTGTTCGAACAATCCGATCCGAACAGTTGCTCAGATCGGGTTTGGATCAGATTTGAAGGGCACAGATCAGTGTTCAGCTTCGATCGGTTGAATGCCCGATCCGAATGAACATTCGAACGATCTGTCCGAATCCTTGAAGCCTACTCTCCATCTCTCTCTCCACTCTCTCTCGCTTTCTCTCTCTCTCCTCTCTTTCTCTCTTTCTCTCTTTCAGTCCATCTCTCTCTTTCTCTCTCATCCCACTATCTTTCTTTTTCTCTCTTTCTCTCTTTTGCTCGATCTCTCTCTTTCTCTCTTTCTCTCTACTAGTGGAGCCCGCAGGCAATGCTCGCTTTAGATAATTTTTAGTGCCTTTGTGTGGGGTGCGGTGCGAATTTCGTGCCTTTGTGCGGGGCGCAGGAGGGCAGGCCAGTGGCAGGGAGGGGATCTCTCACTCTTTCCTTCTCTCTCACTCTCTTGTCAGCCAACTGCACACACAGAATATTCACACATTGCACTGCACACTGCACAGGGAGAAAGTGAGCGGTGGGGAAGGGGGTGGCGGCAGGGAGAAAGCGAGCAGCCAGTGGAGGGACGGGGCTGCAACGGGAGGTGCAGGAGGGGGAGGAGGGTGAGCCGGCGGGGGGGCGAGGGGAGGAGGGTGAGCCGGCGGGGGGGAGGGGGCAAGGGAGGCCGGGGGAGGAGGGCGTGGCGGCAGGGACGAGGCTCTCTCACTCTCACTCTTCTCTCTCACTCTTTTTCAGCCAATCAGAGGCCAGAAGGGTACACCAATTCCTATTATAGTAGTCTAGATAGATTCATCTTTTTCTATACACACTCCCTTTCTCTCTTTCTTCATCTATCCCTTTCTCTCTACTCTCTGTCTCTCTCCTCCCTCTCTCTTTCAGTCGAAGAGCGGTTTGGGCGGAAGAGTTTGGTCGCTAGAGAACCCATTTGAATAGGGCCCAACGCTAAAGAACAGAAATAACGGGTCATACCGGGCGATTGACAGCCATAATCTCTCGCCAGATCTCAAATAATTTATACATCCCGTTTCTCCTCTCTCATCCTCTCCATCTTCATCTTCTTCTTCTCATTCTTCCTCTTCTTCAACAGTCATGGGCTCAAACGAAAGGCCACTAGAAGGCTGCTCCGTCTGCGAATTTCTCAGGCGGGAATGCCAGCCGAAGTGCTTCTTCGCTCCCCTCTTCCCTCGGAACAAGCCCGAGCGCTTGGAAAAGATCCACCGATTCTACGGCTTCCACAACTTCTACTGGATCATAGAGCACATCTCGTCTGGTCTTAACGTTCGCATCATGAACCGCCTCGTCAAAGAACTCGACGCGAACGCCGGGCCTCCTCAGGGCGTGATCGGCAACTACCTTGATATACTTTCTGGGGATGTCAAACTCGTCAGGTCTCAGATGACACGCCTTTTAGAAGAGCTTGATGACGTCGGAATGTACTCAAAGGGTTCGATATCTTCTAGCGGAGTGCATCCATTTCAGCCGCTACGCCCGGTGGATTGGCTCCAAAATGGGTAAACACGTCTTTTATATTTTGTTAACGTGTTCTTGCCTTTTGCCATCGTCTCTCTTTTTGGTCTTCGCGAGATTTTAAAAGGGACGATGAAGAGAGATGTTTTATCTTAAGGCTCCAAACTGGGTATACACGTTTTTTATCTTCGTTCACGTTCTTGCCTTCCGCCATCGTCTCTCGTATTTGGTATTAGCGAGATTATCGAATGGAGGATGACGCGAGGCGTTTTATCTTAAAGCTCAGAAATGGATAAACCCGTTTTATCTTTTGTTTACGAGTTCTTGCCTTTCGCCATCGTCTTTCGTTTTTGGTCTTCGCGAGATTATGGAAGGGACGATGACGAGAGACGTTTTATCTCAAGGCTCCAAAGTTGTTAAACACGATTCATCTTTTGTAAACGTTCTTGTCTTTCGCCATCGTCTCTCGTTTCCCCATTAAGTTCTTGAGATCCCCTTCGGATTTACTTCCTGTTCTGGTTTACAACTTTGCCTTTTTTACATCGTGGATTACCTATCTGTAATCATTTTCAAAGAATTGGTGTCCAAAACATTTGTTAATATGAGGCCAAAAATGGTGCTCGACGGTTGAATATTACTCTTTTCCTACATTTTTAATGATGTAAGTTAATTCCATAACAACTTCATTTCATATTAATTTACAACACATCAGTTTTACTGCCCAACAGAAAGGTTCCAACTTCTTCATGATAAGCATTTGAAGATAAATTTATAGAATTTGCACAGTATTGACTTCAAGGAAATGTCTGAAGAACATTAGTGATTTCATCCTCGACGCAATGAATGATTCATCTTCCTATTGGCGGTTTCATATCACCGTCTCCAAACTTTTGGTTTCATCTCGATTTCATTTGCAATTTGAATGATGGCTTCAGATTTATGTTTCGTGGGCATGGCGGGCTATCAAGGCTTTGATGGCGAAGGCACCAGATTTCTTTCCACCACCCCAATCCGCCGGCTGCTTGATGTCTCAGAAGAACTTACATTTATCTTTCTCCCTTGTCCTTGTCGTATCAGATTTGGCATGTTGCCTAGTTCAACTGTGATAGCATTTTTATTTTTATTTTTAATATATTAAGATACCCATACTTTGATAATATAAGATACCCATACTTTGGATGTGTGACATTTTTGTGAGAGATTGGCATTCTGTATTCCACATTTATCATGCGGCTAAGATGTAGAATTGGCCTACTAGTGTTTACCTGCCGATAATATTATTATATTTAATATTGGACGATTTCAGATATTGAATATCGGATATTGAACAGAAATCCGATATCATAGGGGTCAAGACATAAGAGATGCCAGTACAAGATATTATTGCTGATACCTAGAAATAGGATATCAAAATATTCACAAAATGTCAGCATCCAAATTTTGGTTTAAAATTCTGAGGTCCCACTTTCCCAGATGAAGAGAATAAAATAATACGTTTTTTTACAAAGAGAAACACAGGTAAAAGAATTACCTCTGTGAATCATGCGTTGACCTAGTCCAAATGAGCTTGGAATTTTCAGAACCAATCCCATTTTGGGGAATGCCTATAAAGATGGGTATTTTTGGATGGGCCGGTGAAGGCAGATATCCGTCCAGGTATCAGAGTTGGATTTAGACAGCTCCTACCATGTCTACTTGTCTAACTTAAGGGAATGTTGATCATATTTTTTAACAAAATATGAGCATTACTCACTCAGAGAAGAAACATTCCTCCTTTAGCTTACGTACATTATGTCTATGTTTCATGTTACAAAACAATCAATTAATTAAATGATGTTAAAAATTTTAAGTGGGAAAGGGACAAAACTGATGTACGATATTCTCATCCAAACCATGAGAAAAAAATAGACACTGATGTGGTAATGGAAATGGTATTTGATATTGACACTATAGCAACCGATATCAGAGATCTTCATCTGATACCCCCTTACTGTGTGAAGATGATGGCTCATTTCCCATTTCAGATATTTGATATGATCATTGGAAATGGAATACCTCTAGCGATGCAAGTGGTTTATTTCAGTGATACTACTTTCCAAAGTCAATGTAGAAGTTACCTATTAAAAAACTGCCCGACTCAATTAACTCAATAAAAAAGTAAAATAATTAATGTCAAAAATGTAGATCTGCCATTTCGGCCTTGTTGCTCAACTGATTGGCTTTGATTTGTGTTCATTAGAAAATCCAAGATTATCCAGAAAAACTTTTTTAAGAGTCGATGAACCAAAAGAATATTAGAAAAAACTTTGGAGATTGGTTGATGCCGAATTTACATGGATTTAGTCATTTTATTCTGAAATGTGTTTCCAATCTAACATGAATTAAGGTGACATTTTGAGAAAGGAAAATATAAAGGTAGAAAGAGTAACTGAGATTATGTTACTTAATCCTGGTTAACATCATGATAGAATCAACAAAGGAATTGAGGATTTCAGGTAAAGGTTATTAATAGTGAAATCAGATGAATTGCGAAATTGTAACTTGAACAAAAAATTAGAGAATAAATGATCTATCATAAGTTCAATCTTTATGAATCCATTAAAAATAAGGGATATATATCAGAGTGGGAGATCGGAAAAAATGAGGAAGGCTTTTGGATCTTTATTCAAAGTTCATATTAGGACACTGCATCAGGATACCTGACCTGCTACTTCTCAAAGGTACCTGTTAGCTTCCCCCATCATTATTGCCTAGCATACAATGCCATTCCTTTGTGGCCCAATAATGCTTAGCATGCAATTTCCAATATTAGTGAAATTTTCATTTCGTATTGTTCCATATAAGAACATTAGAGAATAGGTGATCAATCATAAATGAGCTATTTAGCCTTTTTTATGAAAAGCATAGACTCCTCCTTTCAAGGGATGCCACTACATGTGATAAGCCTAAAAATGATGTGTAAATACTCTTTGATTGGGCGTTTAGACTTATACAATAACAATTATAAATACCATTAATCACTTAATACAGAGTATAAAGCAAGTAAGGGGTCGAAACACAAGGAGGCAGCAAGCAAGAATTTTTATCATATTTTAAATAAATTAATTCACGAATGAATAATTTTGCAATTAATAAACCTTAATTATACTTAATGATGTTTTAATTAATCAATATTAAATCAAAACTTAATTTTGATTTTAAATATTTTCATTCAAAACACTCAAGATTGGATAATTTTAATTACAAGATCAGATTAATTCGAATTATTAATTTCCCAATTATTAAACTTTTAAGACAATTTTTATGAATTAAAATTGGAAATTAATGATCAAAGAAGGGGGTTTTGAAATTGGACTTCAACACGGACAAATTTTTGGATGAAATTTTATATTTTTGTTTTTTAAATATTGAATTAAATTACCAAACAATCATTTTGGAAATCTAGAGAGAGAAAATAGACAAATTAACCTAGAGAGAGAAATTGAAGAATTTGGGGAAAAGTAAATTCTGACTCTAATTTAAAAATCTTAAAACGCAGAATTGTTCAAAATCTGTTTAAAACTAAATATTAGAAATCAGATATCAAATCAGAATCAAACTGCAATGCTAATTTTATTAATAAAAATTTCTAGGGCATGTACATTTTGCCCATGCCAAGGAGTTTTAGAATCTCTCAAGAAGAAGTTCAAAATACAAATAAGAAACTTATAACTTTGAATGAAGAATCAATATTTGTCGACTTCCAAAGCAACTCTTGTATCCTTCCTGGCCAAATCTTTGGGAAGAGCTTCAAAAAGTAAATTTTGCCTTTCTCCAGACTCGTTAAAGATCCAACCGTCTGGATTGTAGAGGGGAGAAGACAAACATTCCCACAAAATTTCAGCTCAATCGGATGTCTAGAACTCAAGATATCAAGGTTTTATTGAGCATTAATCTAGGCTGTTAGATCTTTTACTTCTCTTCAAAATATCACATAAAATGCCCTTTTCTAATTGGTTGACGCTTTTATTTTCATTGTCCCCCCTTCTCAGATCGTGTTCTTACATGTTTTGCGTGCTTCAAAAGGTTGTAATCATCACGAAATGATTTTCGTGTTTGAATGAACAAGCGAACGCCACGTCTCCCCATTTTAATAAAAAAAATAAAAATACAAAATATACTTTTTTCTTTTCGTTAGAATTAATAACGTGCCGTTGATTTCCGCAAGCATTTAATGCACGTGGCAATCGACTGGGGCGTATAATAAATATAGTCCAGATATTGATTCTTTTATTGATACACTTGTGTCAGTAGACGTGTGCATTTAATGCACGCGGCTTACCGACTTCGGTACGAGGTAGATAATCGTTTAATAAATACACGCGGAGCTCGATTCACGGCGTGCATTTATTGCACAAAAAGTAAGTTAAAAAAAAATGAATCTTACCTTTACCTTGCCGCCCATGCCACATCGTCTTTTGTGCAAATCATTCGCTCATAATGGCATCGCGCACTACGATGCCATAATGAGAAAATAATGCTCTATCTCTTTCTAAAAATTATTATTAAAAAAATGCATCCATTTATTCCCCTGAATTTTGGGCGAATGAAGTGGATGCCACACAGTATATATGTAAATAAATGATAAAATGCTTTCTTAAAATGTCAAATAAATAAAATATGTATTATTAAACTTGTAAAATAATTTTTGGCTAAATATTGGTCAGAAAAATTATAAAAAATATGGAAAATTCCAGAAAAAATAGGAAAACACTTACCAACCTTTATCCAAGTATTTTAATCCCTATAAAGGCTATTTCTTCAATGAAATGAGCTTAAATACCATGTAAAAATACTATAAATTTAGAAATACAATAAAATCAAAATGTATATCATTTCTCTCCATTCGTATATGATAAATGCAAATATGGTCATTGAAACACATAACTATAATGCAAAATTCATCAATTAAACATGTTAATTTGCAAGTTATCAACATGTGTCCCCCCAAGCTCTCATTGTGTACTGTCAAGCTTTATGCATGGGCGACATGCGAGAATTTCATCATTGTGTCCCTTGATGAAAATGAGAGTTTTGAAACATGAATATTTTTTGAGTTATTCATGATGAGTAAAAATCGTACATAATTATCTTGAGTTGTTTTACACATTTTTTGGGATATGTAAATGATTATTTACCATGTTCCTCATGTGGTTGGTCATAGACCCAAAATGTGTAATGGAAAGTCATTTTGGAATCATTTGATTTTTATTTTCTCCAATTTTATGATAATTTGACGTTTCACGTCCTAAATAGAGCAAGTAATGAAATAATGCATTTTTATGTCATTTTTATGCATCTTCTACAACTTTAAGTATTTCTTAGTAAAAATATATTTAAGACATTTTTATTTTCTAATTATCTATGCTATTGCAGGGAAGAAAAGGAATTCGGATAAAGAAATAGGCAGAAAGAAATAACCAAATGAAGTGAAGAAAAAAAAGAAATAGATACATATATAGAAATAAAATTTTGTTTATTGGGCTGGTTAAGGAGCCACCATGCACACTAGTGCCCAAGCCAACCACAGGGCCGGCGAGCAAGCTGGGCGTTCATGCCCGCTGGCAGCTCAGCAAGGGGCAGCGGCCAGCAAGCCCAGCTGGCCCGTGAAAGAAGACTGAGCCCATACAGGCCCACAAGGAAGACAAATTCGAACACTCAATAGGTATTTTCCGATGTGGGATTTGAATCCCATTATCTATTTTACTCGCATCGGGCCGTGATGATGAACAACAAAGGGATTGCGCCCCAACCGGAAGCGATCTGATGAAATCAGGAAACAAAATATGATTGGGCTTCGAGCTGACCTGTCCCGAAGCCCGTACATTTTGGGAAATTTTAAGTTAAGGGGTATGATCTTGTCCGTCCGATCTTCTTAAAGAAGACTGGAAGATGAGACTTATCTAATATTTTTAATTTGTTTAATATATTTTTCAGGCTTCCTTATTGGCCAACAAGAATGACGCGAGCGCAGGACCCTTCAGCAAACTAATCAGAAGATAGGAAAGCTGGTGAACAAATGATGAGGCAATCTGATGTGGAAGGGAAGGGGTACACCGATCTTAATGGGTCCATGACTGTGATTTAATCATAGCCATCAATACAAAAGCAAAGAAGGATTGGACGAACAAGGGGCAATCTCATTCTTCTTTGCCCCTAGTTGTCCTCGTCTGCCGGCCAGTTAAGAGGCCCTTGATAAGGGGACAAAAGGCCGGTCGAACGACCCCTGCAAGGTTGTTGAACCAATCATGTTCCTCTTAGGGGCTGAGAGAGTCTCTCTCGGCCCTTTCAAAAGAGATTTTGAGCCCCAATTCTCTCATCTTTCGACCATTGTCCAGATACGGCAGGCAAAGGTCCCTTCGGAGCGTTGAAGCAAGATGGCGGCATTGTGACAATGCTGGTGGCTGTGCAAGACTCTGTGAGACTTCAAGGAATATTTAGGAGTGCTTGATTCTGTGACAACACGGGAGAGAAGAGAGGGGAAAAACGCATACCAAGGTTAGGCAGCGGCGATCGGTGCCGCCATCCCAATTCTTCAATTCAGGGCAATTCATCAAACATCTCATAAATTTGATAAATACTTCTCCATTCACTATCTACCAATATTATAAAAATTAAAAACATATACACCTATCCTACCCTAACGTGTCACGAGCATTGTGTCAAACACCTCAAAAGCGTTCGACAAAACCACCCATCTAAATTTGATTTCCTATTATAAAATCATATAAAAATATACAAAACACCTAATAGACTTCTATTGGGTATTCTGTCGAACACCTCATGGGAGTTCAACAGAAGTACCCTGTTGTCGTTGTTTTCTAGCCTAAATATATATATATATATATATATAAAAACTATATAAAAATCATTTTCTAGCCAAGTAAACTATATGAACCACTTATTTCGACCCTCTTCCGGGAATTTGGTTGAACATCACTTAGGTGTTCAACTATAAAAACTATATAAAATTATTTAAATCATATAAAAACCTACAAAATAATTATATTAATCCTATAACAAATATCTCACCTATATAAGTAGTATTCTATAAGTACAATCTCTTATAATTATATAAATACTTCCTAAATTCTCCTTCTACCTCTTCACTCATTAATATCTCTCTACACTTATACTTAGTATATTGTAGTTAGATTATTACTTAAGACTCTTTCTTTATCTATCTTCTTAGTATATATAAATACTACTCAAACCCTTTGATTCTTTCTTAATATATCTATCTAGAAACTTAATAATATTGTAATAGCAAATTACTACATCTTTCTCTATCTATCTAACTTCTTCCTCTTCTTGTTCTTACTCTTATTACAGTAGTATTCTTATTAAATACTCATCTATCTTTTTGCTAACTATATTATTATCATTCTTAAATATAATATCTAATATTTTAATTCTTTAATATTCTTAGTATCCATAATATATACATATATATATATGTTATCTCATTTCTCTTCTACAGTTATCTTATTAAATTAATATTCATACTAATTACTTATATATTCGTACACTTACTATCTCCATTACTTTTACTCCTATTAACTAACAACTTCACTATCGAATATATCTATAAAATCCAGTCCGTGTGGAGAAGACCTTACTCACTCCATACATTTGAGTAAGGTTCTATATTTTATCAAATTTTTTTGAGTTTAGGCATATTAATTTACAATGACATTTAAATTAACTACACAATTTGCTTCTATCAGTTGGGGTTGGGTGGGTGATAACATGCAAATTTAGTACTTTAATCTGATCATATTTCACATGTCTATTTGCATTAAATCACTCATACTTTCATGTTATCAAGCTTGAAATGATGAAATCTATTTTTAGAATAATTTTTTAATTTTATGCATTTTATATATTTTTTAGAGATTTTTTTAACAAAAGATTCTAAAAGAATATAATTTTGAGACAATATTATTTTCTGGAATTTTTCGAAATAAAATTTGGAAAGATATGATTTTTCTCAGTTGAAATATATATATATATATATATATATATACATATATATATATATGTGTGTGTATTTTTGGGGTTTTTATCTTATTTAATATGCATTTAGAAGATTTCCTAACTTTTTTAATCTCGTGTCACCACGTGTCTCCGTTCAGTTCATCAAACGGCAATGCATCACTTAATGATTGGCGCCTGCCAATTATTATCTAAGTTAATGATTGGCGTTAATCAATAATTAGCTGAGCAATCATGGCTTTGTGATCGGCGAAGGCATGCTTGCATTTATAACTAATAAATCATTGTTTGCATTGGTACATAACCTATTGGGCTAGTACCTTCTTTATTATAATAATAAAATGGATTAGTATTTGACCTTGTTATTCTTACAGTTACACATGGTGACTTTGAAAAGTGTGCACAAAAGAGGAGTAGACATGGAATCTCAATAATTGAAAAGTTTAACCCAAAAAAAAAAAAAGAAACATGATGGAAATATATGTGGCTGGCAAGCCAATCACACATTCCACATCTTGTTCCATCATCATTAATACAGTATATTCATTCTAGTGCATGTGTAATGTTTATAATGAAGTCCATGAATACATGATCGGACTTAGTGAATTATGATGAGATCGTAATATGAAGATCATTAGTCTTTAAGCATGTATTCTAAACATTCCTTTTCAAAGGATGCGAGAAACGGACATCAAAGTATCTAGATAGAATAGCATTGTCTAGCCTCACTCATATGATGAGTATAGCAGTTCCCATAGCCATTAGTGTGGCGACACTAAGGATAGATAGTGGGTGTTCTTTAGTGGAAAGAGTTCACTGAATTGATCCGTACGAATCCTTGAATGGTATTATACCTAACTTTCAATCAGGTTGATTCACGTCATGGTTATGTAAGTGATCCTAAAACCTGAGACACCAAAAATGTCTTGTGGACGAACAATTGTACTTTGGCTACGGCCAACGATTCTCTAATCACGAGATTCTGAACGGTCTTAATTCGAGTACATAAAGAAGTTCACAAAGATGATTGAATGGTCAAGATGGGATTCTCCACACTCAGTGTAAGTGGTCACAGCTCAAGGTAGACGGTGCAATGAAGTCCTTGGCCAAGGCGGCATGTACTTCACGATAGTGAAGCAGCGGTGATGGGTCATCTGGCGATTGCTCTCTTCAAAACTACTTAAGGGTCACTAGGCGCATGTGGGCGAGTGTAACTACAGCAAGGGGCTCAAAGGCGAGCGCGGTGGCAAGGATGGTGACACCGCAGCTAGGCACAATGACAATCTTGGAGGCGAACGTAGAGTTGAGGACCGGGGCAGCTTGGCACGGCGATGGCTCGGAGGCGAGCGTGGTGCCATGGTCGATGACAGCACATGTAGGTTGAGGGCGGCCGAAGTCGGCTAAGGGGCAGCCGATGGCGACAGAAGGGCAGCTGAAGCGGGCGCTAAGGGCAGTCGAGGGCTGCGGGTGTTCGGGGCAACCGAGGGTGGCTAAAGTGCGGTCTAAGTTGGCCGAGGCGACAAGGGCGGTCGAGGGTGGTAACGCTTGGCCGAAGTGGTCGGAGGAGGCCAAGGGGGTCGTGGCGGCCCTAGGCAGTAGAGGCAGCTGACGAGGACGAACGAGGGAACCTAAGGCAGTTGTGGTGGTCGGAGGCACATGTGGCAGCCAGAAGCGGCCGAGGCAGCCGTGGCTACCGAGGCGATCGAGGCGGCTGGCAAGGGTGGACAAGGTGGCCTGAAGTGGCTGAGGCCATCGAGGGAGGCGGTGGGCGGCTTAGAGCTGCAGGAGTCTGAGGCAGCCGAGGGCGGCTAAAGTGCGGTCGAGTTTGGCCGAGGCGACGAGGGTGGTCGAGTTTAGTCACGGTCGGCCGAGGTGGCCAGAGGCGGCCAAGGCGGCCGTGGTGGCCTGAGGCGGTCAAGGTGGCTACGACTATTGTTCGCCAAGGTAGTCGGTGGTTACAGTTGCTAAGCACAGTTGCGGCCGTTGCGACGGCTACGATGGCTCTAGCGGTTGTGGCAACTACGAACGGCTATAGCTGTGTCCGCTGTGAACGGCTGTAGTTGCGGATGCTCTGACGGCTGCAGCCACTGCAAGTAGTTGCAGTCGCATCTGACGGTAGTGGCCTGCTACGGCTGTTGCGGTTGCCTTGAGGGGCCGTGGCCTGCTCCAGCAGTTGTGGTCCACCTGGCGGCCACGGCCTGCTCCAGCGGCTGTGGTCGCCCTGGCAGCCATGACCTGCTCTGGCAACTACGTCCCCCTGGCGGCGGCAGCGCTCAGGCGAACTTAGAGATGGTGCACTAATTTTGAGGGCACTTTTGTAATTCTCTCTAACTCTAAACTAATTAAAAAAAGACTGCTAAAATAAACCAAAGAACACAAAAGACTACATTGTTTCAAGTCAATTTTTTTCACTTGGCTCCCTCTCTTACGATGGACACCCCTTCCCTCTTATAGGGGGAATATGGGGCCTTGCCCTTGGAAAATGGGGAAGAAGGCCCAAAACATTAAGAGGGAGGGCCCAATTAGGGAAAAAAATACATGACATGGGTGCGAAAAACAATGAAAGATATGCCTGTAAGGCTGGATGGTCCCCCATCATAGAACGGAGCTCGTCAAGGAGGAGGAGATTCAACGTGTCCAGGATCATGTTGATACGTCTAGAGGTTGCACACGTGAGCAGTTCGACTCATCTCACTCCAAGATGTAAGAAAGGACAGATGCAATTCATGGAAAGGTACATTGTTTCGATATTTTTGTTGATGTTTTTGATTCGTTCAAGTCTTCCACTGTGAATCATTTTGATCTAGAACCCAACAGAAACGTCAGAGACAATGATGAGGAGGGAGAACAAATCAAGGGCTCAGATTCGTCCAATTTCAAACCTCCATATCTTTTGATCTACAACTCCGATTAAGCTTTAATTTTCAGCACTGCTTTGTCTCCCCCTCCTCTTTCCATCCATACCCTCTAATCTATAAATAAAGGCCTGGATCACTTTTAAATTCATCTTGGACTTGTCTCTTGGTGGCAGGATGGAGCAGTCTATGCAGGTGTAATGTTGATGGAGCAATTAATGGAAATATATGTGGCCAGCAAGCCAATCACACATTCCACATCTCGTTCCATATTCATTACTACAACATATTCATTATAGTGCATGTGTGATGCGTATAATGAAGTCCATGAATACATAATCAGACTTAGTGAATTATGATGAGATTGTAATACGAAGATCATAATGTGAGAAGGACATCGAAGTATCCGGATAGAATAACACTATCTAACCTCACTCATATGACAAGTATGGTCGGTCCCGTAGCCATTAGTGTGGCGACACTAAGGATAGATAGTGGGTGCTCTTTAGTGGAAAGAGTTCACTGAATTGATCCATACGAATCCCTGAATGGTGTTATACCGAACTATCAATCAGGTTGATTCACATCACGGTTGTGTAAGTGTTTCCTTAGACCTGAAACACCAAAGACGACTTGTGGATGGACGGTTGTACTTTGGCTATGGCCAACGAGTCTCTAATCATGGGATTATAAACAGTCTTAGTTCGGGTGCGTCAAGAAGTGCATGAAGGCGATTGAGTGGTCAAGATGGGATCGTCCACCCTCGGTATAAGAGGTGACAGCTCAAGGAAGATGATGCGATGAAGTCCTTGGCCAAGGTAGTGAAATATCAGAGAAGTGTTTTCCGATGATTTCCGAATGCATCAGTACTAACTCGGATGATCGATTAGGGTTTGACAGTTGACCATACCCTAAGTCGTCCAAGGAGCATCAAGTGGATGAGGGATTATACATACACGGTAACCGATGATGAACAGGTTCTATGAGTGAGTCAATACACACTCCTTTGTATCTTCTAGGACACGAGGTGTAGCTTGGTACCCCACATGTCGGAGTCTCGACCTATCAATTGGGTTAAATTAGTCCGACATTAATTAATCTATATGAAAATATATATAATTAATTTGGAAGGCCAATAAAGGTTATTGGGCCGCTAGAGTCCTTAACTAGACTGATACATGGGCCTAGAGGGTCACACGCAAATGATCTTTTGGACATTGGAAGATATACTTAAGTTTTGGGGGTTTTTATGAAAAATACCCACTTAGTATAAATAGGGGAAGGCCCTGAACGAAATTCACCTAGGCCAGAATTGTTCAGGGGCCTTTCCCCTCTTCTGAACTCTCCCCACACCCCCTCTCCATCCCTGATGTGATCGGGATGACGTAACAACGCCGACGGAGAAAGAACAAGGCTCGTCAACAAGAAGGCGGAGATCCGACGTGCCAAGGACCGCGTGGATACGTCTAGAGGCTGCACACTTGAGCAGCTTGACTTGTCTCACTCCAGGATCGAAGAAATCAAGAATTAGATTCATGCAAAGGTTCTTCGTTTAATGTTTTTCGTTGATGCCGTCCGATTCGCAAAAGTCTTCCCTTGCGTATCGTTTTGTTCTATTCGTCCATGTCAAGGTCTCTAGAACCCAACACCAACCTCACCCAATGCAACAATTTGCGGTCTATTGTGCCTCGTTTGGATGACAGGTTCGGCTCCATGGGTTCCTTTCAATCGCAGAGAGATGAATTTCTCTTCTGGACCTTGCTCAGTCAGGTGTATGGTGTCGTGCGGCCTCGACGACTGAGTGGTACGGTCAACCAATCGAGAGGCACCTTCAACCAAATGGTGGAGTATTGTAGGTGCTCCTAGAGTGTGAACGCCCCATTGGTGATGTTGGCAATCAAATGAGGTTACCCAAAGTGTGGTAACGATCGTGGAGTCTTGAACATGCGTCGTCGAGTGCAGAGGGTGGTCGTCCAGACAACTAGGTGATCCGATTAGCACATCGACGCTGATGTACGATGGTTATCGCAGCACTCGTTAACACTACTTGTGAGCATATGGTGTGAGCATGTGCGACATGTAGTTTGACAGGACCAAGTTGACACGGGAGAGAGCGCAACCGGTGTGTCGCAGGTTCAAACGGCAAGACTATCTAATGATGGATGGCGTGAGCAAACACTACCATCTACCGCTGTTGATGGATTGATATGGATTGGTAGTCTACCATCTAGCGCATGCTAATGACGCAGCAAAATCACTCTATTGTCGGGGATGATCGATGAAACATTGACGTGGATCAAGTGGCTGATGGAGTGCACTGGCTGATGGAGCAAAATCACATCCTTTCATTCCATTTCTTCCTTGTTCTTCTACCTTCTTCTTCCTCCTTCCTCTCTCACTCCTTTCCTCTCTTCTCTGGGTGAGATCTGAAAATGGGGAGTAACTACACAAAGAAAACTTCCAAATCTGAAAGAGAACGTGTCCATCATGGCATTATATAGGGCCATGATGGACCCATTACAGAGTTCACATAAGGGGGCCAATAAGGGACCTCATTTACAACATTTAAAATGAAAAAAAGGGAAAATCATTAAACAGTTTGAAATAAAATGACAGATAAAATGCTACGATATGGACGTGTCACGATTAGTATGGTGAACTCATCATGACAAACACCAAATATGAAATTTGACAAAAAATAATAAATAATTAAAATGCGAACGTGTGCTAAGACGTGCTCTACATCGGGTATTTAAACCCAGGCATCTTCATGGATGCTTTGGCGTGCCGGTCAATCTGGACACAGACCGGCTGTACTGTTGATGTCGACGAGGACAACGCCAATTGATAAACTGAATTTTTGAGTGATTAAGATGCCTTAATAACTGTCATTTTGCAATTCAGATTATGCAATTCAATTTATAAATTTACCCCCATACTTAAATGTATACTGTGAATATCAGGGATCGTCCAAGAGAGGCTTAGTAGGTAATGAGATGTTCAATCTGATTAGCGGATTCTGAGCTGAATTTGGGAGAGGAATATATATGATAAAATAGGAAATAATATTATTTCTTGATCTTGTCAAGAAGATCTATCTAGGCTTCTTGATATTGAAATCAAGATCAAGAAATCAGAAATAGAGTAGGGACTAAGATAATGTAAGTGGGAATGATGATCTATATTGGAGCTGAATCAATTTTCTCAAGAGTTTTTAGAAGGTGTCTAATTTTTTAACTAGAAGGAAATGAAATCTATCTAATTTTTAGTTCATTTTTTTTTCAGGGTTCAATATTCATCTCAATCAAAATCAGATTCGATTCCTAGAAAGGGCCAGAACATTTCGCCCAAGCCAAGGCAATTTAGAAGAATACAATCTAGAAATCAAGACCAGAAAATGCAATGAAATAAACTCAGAACTTTGTTTGATCCAAGAACTTCCTCCTCTGTCTGTTCAGCTATGGATGGAAGACTCCAGAATGGGGCGAGAGAAACCCACAATCAAAATTTGAGCATGATCCAACGGTGGTGTTGCGAGATATGAGGGTTCGAAGTGGGCTGTCTCCCTATTTTACCACTTTCTCTCTCCTCTGCCTCGTGTTCTGTGCCCATTTTGGCTCTTCTTTCTCCGAATTTTTCCTTCCAAAATTGTTAAATCTTCTTCTGAAACCTATCATCTAAAATATTTTGACTCAAGTAAGCCTTCTGACAAATTTATAAATATATTCTGATAACAAAAAAGTCCTGGAAGAATACCCAAAGAAAATCAGAAAAATCATATACTCACCAAATTAATTTCATTTTGATTTAGTGCTCAATAAGTGGTTCTAAATCAGATAAATGATAATTCCATATGAGAATATGCATTTAAATCACTTTAATACCCCCATACAACACATATTTATATCATTTTACAACTGAATTTGGGTGTTATTAATAACTTTTCATCAATGTCGTTTGGGTGTGCTCCATCACGAGCTATGACTTGTTTGAATCCCACGATTAGAGAATCGTAAGTCGTAGTTAAAATGTATACGTCCATTCACAAGGTTTTAGGAGATCACTTATACAATTGTGACCTGAATAAACATAATTGACTTTTAGGTATAATACCATTTAGGGATTTGTACGGATCAATTCAGTTAACTCTTTCTCCAAAGAGCACCCACTATCTGTCCTTATTGTCGCCACACTACTAGCCACATGATCAACTATACTTATCGTATAAGTGGAATCAGCTAGTGCTATTCTATCCAGATAATTCGATGTCTGTCTTGATTATCCATCGAATAAGAATATTAAGAATACATCTCTTGTTTGTTGAAATTTTCTCTTAATCACATTTCTTGTTTGCATTGAAAAATGCATGATCCTGGAGAACTATAAGGATCCAGACTTGAGAGTAAGCATTTAGGGCTCAATAACTTGCATCAAGGTTTTAGGAACCTAGATTAACATTTTCTCCACCATTATTCATGCATTTACCCTTAAAATCCATCATTTTCTCACTATAAATACTCATTTTCTATACTTTCTCTCATGGAATCGACTATTTCTCTCTCTAGAGCTTCATCCATATCCCTAGTTCATCCTCAAAATTTTATAATAAATACCCTTCATTTATCCTTCTATCTTAAACTCTCTCTATACCATTTCTTTATGTTTACTCTCTTTCTCTTCATTTCAGTTATTTTCTCTCGAAACTCATTTATTACTCTCTCTAAATTGATTCCTCCCTCTAGATTCTGCATCATCCCCACTTTGAATACCAAAACAACTCCCATTAGAAATCTACTTTATCATTTGAAAAACTCATTTTCCCCCTTGTCGCCGCCGCCGTGCGATGTCGTGCAACGCTTCTACGGCGCTCGCGCGGCAGGCACATCCCTCTGCCCACTGCTCCACGTGTGAGCAATGCCCTGTGCAGGATTTAACCATAATCGGCTAAGTCCTGACCATATAAGGTCAAGCCCCAATTGGGCTATAACCCATTCGGCTAAGTCCTGAAAATTGGGCTGGTCCTTAGTGGTCTTGCCCACTAAGACCAGCCCACCAGCACATCTCGTTTGCCACCACCGCCGTCCCGCCTCTACCGCAACGGCAGCAATTGCCATAGCAGGTAATTTATCTATTTTTAGCATTTAAAAACTATAAAAATAAGAAAAGAGGAAAATAAAAACTAGGAAAATTTGACAAAATCTGACAAAATCAAATGTCGACAGAATCAGAAAAAATCCTTAAAATTAATATAATCAATTTCTAGTGACTTTAGCATTAAAAATTTTATAAAGAAAATGTCTAACTCTCATTTTTATTTCAAATGGTTTTCGTCTAAAATATTTATTTTTTATTTCTGGTGATAATTTTTAAAATTAGGAGAATTAGTGTAAAACATTTCTAGTGTTCTTTTCTTTTGTATTTATGCTTCCATTTAAAACATAGGGAATCATATAAATGAATTAAAAATTCAGAAAAATGGAAGAAATTATATTTTTCTCACTTTTAAACTCATTTCCTTCATTTCGAGCTCGGGAAAAATTTTGAAAATTAAGTTTCTGCCTCTTTGTGGATCAACCCCATACTTGGACTTTATTACTTATAGAGTATCAAAGTGGAAATTTCCATAAATATTTTTTCATAAATATTTTATAGAATATTTTTGGTTGTCTGAATGAAAACAACGACATAAAACTCCTAAATTTAGACATTATCATCCTTACCCTTTTCTAAGTTAGGGAAGTTTTTAAAATATTTTTTTCCATAAATCAGAGAGTTAAAACAGATTAATTAAAACAAATTCTAATTTATCCAAACCCAATAACACAATTTAACGAAGTCCTTCGCCAAGGCAATGGAAATATCAGAAAACGTGTGTTTCAATAGTTAATCCATTGCCTCAGATCTTAAGGAGATGATTAATTATGATTTGACAGTTTCTCAGGTCCTAATTATTGGTATTACTCTGATGACATATTAAATAAACAAAATAACTGCCAGTGAACATGTTTCATTAGTGTTTTTTCCAATTCACTTTACCTTATTAGACATTCGGTGTAGCTTAGCACCTTTACTTTTCTGAGATAACTTTGTTAGCATGATTCAAATAACCCAAAGTATCTTCAAGACAGAACCCATCATGTTTGGATATAAATTTGCAGACTCAGACTTGAATTATTTATTGTTTTCCCCGTTTCTTATAATTTAAAATTTTATTAGTTTTGTGGTCAAATAAGCATTTACATTGGGTTTAGACCTCCATTCATTGCTTATATTTATTTTTTCATGTCGTATATATTATTTGATATAATGCTACTAGCGATAAACTCAAGCCATGTCTTGTTCCTCATCTTGTGATGGCAAATCGAGTAATAAAAGAAAGATATTCATTTGAAGAATAAAGAACCAGTATGGAAGGGGAACCAACATATTTGTACTTCCCTTGTTAAAAAGTAAAGATCAAGGAAGAAAATTTCATGTACATTTTGGATTATAATTATTACAAATTTAATAACTTAAATGAAATAAAAATAAGAAAAATAGGAAAATAAAACATATAAACATAACGAAGAAGGAAAAAGAAAAAGAATTGAAGAACATTAAAGGAGGGAAACAATAGAAAAAGTGAAAACTACCAAAACGTTAAAAGATGGTAAAACGGAAAATAGGGAACAAGAATAAATCTTTAAATAATAAACAAATACAACGTGCCGAGAGATAAAAAAATAAACAACAGAGAAAAGCAAAATATATATACAAATATATAACGTACCGAAAATGGCAGTCGCCAGAGTTGGGCGGTGCAGAATAAATACCCATCTTCAATCTGAAGATCAAAGTTGATTAATTTCTTCTCTATTCAATTTCTTGGCCCGCCAATAGACTCTGGGCACCCACAATCGCCCCAAGGCGGGATCTTAAATTGGGTATTTCGGCCTTTGCCCTCTTGAGCAGCAAACGCGAAGTGTTCTTAGAATTGCGCCCGACCGTTGTATTTTCAAGTCGTTTTCTTTGATCTTAGGTTCTGGGTTTTTGTTCTTTTGAATTCGGGAGGCTATGGGTCGGGAATCAGAGACTTCTGGTGAAGATTTCGTCAGTATAGACGCAGTATCGACGGTGCTGAAGCCGGAGAAAGATGTGAAAGGGGGGCTCTACTTGCCTGACGCGACTGACAGACCCGTATTCAGGAAGCCTACCGATGGTAGATCTGGTCTCGGTTAGTGATCATCTTCTTTAATTCCAAGCCCGCGTGTTGTCGTTAATTTTGTTGGTTTTGAAAGTTGAGCTTATAATTTCTTGCTTACCTAAAAATTTTGTTTGGTGGGCGCGAAGTCTGAAAACGGTAGCACATGCCACTTGAGGATATCGTTTATGCTCCGTATCATGTTGGAAATTATGGTTTGTTTTTTTTCTATTTTGATGCTGGTTTCGTTTATAATTTAGCTGCAGACTGCTGACGGTGAGATCATCTTCTTTTATATTCTTTCGATTGCATTAAGTTTTTCTTTGTAGAACAAACTTTTGAGCTCACAACTGTTGCTCTTTCCATTAGACTGTCTGTAAGTTTCTCTTCTTCACAGCTGTAGACTGATTCCATTAAGTTTTTCTTTAGTTGACTGTCATGGAGGGACGTTATCATTCTATTCTATTTAAAAAATTTTTACTTTGTTTACAAGTCTTTTGGAGCAATTTGATATCTAATCATAAGTGTGTTTTTTGCTTTATTAAAACGATGTGAACTCTGCATGATACAGATTGAAACTTAAGCTACCTATTTGATTAAATTTTAGCATTAACTCTCTACTTTGGAATGCCAATCTTATTTTACAATACTCACGAGCTAATGACAATTTTAATAGGTCTTGATGTCCTTGCCAGTTCCAAGAGAGAGTCTGAGGGAAAAAGTGCCTTTAAGGCTCCGACTGAAAGGAGATTCCCATTGTTGCGAATGGAAGAAGATAATGAAGACGAAGAAAAAACTTCATTAACAGATAGTTCTGTTAAAAATAACCAAAACAATGACCAAAGTAAGCCGGTTCGCCATTATCGCGGTGGTCGAAATGAAGAATCTCGTTCAGGTAAGATAAACATAATTTTGCTCTTATACTCAGTTTTTTACACCGTCATCTCTGACTTCGTCTTGTATTCTTCCTGGACTTTCCTCTGCTTTTTTTTATTTGATATCCGTTCATGCTAGCACATAGATGATCAGGGTACTAATGTTGGATACCCATTTTTTTCATACACTTCTTTCATTCACATTAGATTTCTGCATTACTTCTACGAATAAATTAAACTCCTATGTATTTAATTTCTGTCTGGATGGATAATTTTATCAGTGTGGATGGAGAGGGAAAGTATTTTAAGCCGTCGTTGCAAATGAATGATTCTTAATTCCAAACTCTTGCACGATTCCTGATGCCCAAGTACAAAAATATTTGAATTTTATTGTTGATCGGTGTATTTAATTTTGGTATAAATTGGCGTTTCCCTTAATGAAAGTATAATTTAAAATTGTGCAGAATCCATAATCTAAAGACGTTAGATTTAAGTAGATGGATTTTTATTATTTATTCATTTGGGATCCATTTGGGGGTGAACTCTAATTGTGACAATGGTATCTTGTGAAGCCAGCAAATTGTCGGGCACAAACAAAAAAAGAACAATACTTCCCATTCACCTCATTCTATAGAAGATTAAATTACCAACTTTCAAATTCTGACTCTAAATGATGTTTAAACCATCCTTAAATCGTGGCTCAATGCAAATCAAACACGCTGCTAATTTACTTTCAACTGCTCTTGCCTCTTTGACAATTTTTAGTATATATAAAACCTGGGCCACACTGTTGGAAGCTAATGGATTTGGTTTTTGTAAATCGTTAACTTCCATTCTTTGAATTTCTTGTTTTTTCGTTATTTCCTCTGTCAGTAATTTTTATTATCTTTTCATTTCCTTTCCTTTCAAGACTTTTAGTCCTTTACTAAATTTCATTTTGTTTTTCGCTGTTTCTGTTCTGGGATCCTATGATAGCTTTCTTTCCCTGTGAAAAAGTTATGTATAATTCATTCAGGAAAACAAATCAATGTCCTTTGAAATTACTTGTTTCAGAAATGACTTTCCTCCAAGATGAACGACTTGATTCTTCCTCCCGATCGTCGGACTCAAAGGGATCGACCCGCCACGAGGTAGGCCTTAAATTCTATCTTATCCTTTGCGACACTGTTATTTAAACTACTAATATTCGTTGGTCACTTATTCATTTCATAATCTTCCTGAGATGATACCCAACCCCTTCAAGGGGTAATTTCGTAATTTTTCATTAGTGTAGTTATTTCTAAATGCTCTTGGCTCATTGAATTGCCTGTTTCTATAAATTTGATCCCCTTGATATCTGTCATTGTGTGCTTTCGGGCATTTTTGTCATTTTACCCCTCTAATGGGCGGGGTTCTTCATCATTTTTAGGCCTTTTTCCTTAAATTTATGGAAGTGGATTCTTTCTGTTCTTTTGTAAAACATGAGTGTCATTCCCGTTTGAAGCATTATAGAGCACCAAAACCCTAGACATACAGGAGAACGAGGAGGACGATTCCTTTCATGACCTGGGATTATATCCTCGGGTAAATGCAGATTGTCTTTCAATCTCCTCTTACCTGGCAGAGCCTTCAGTGACGTCCATTCTCTGATTCCCTTCTCTTAGCAATGTTCGTTTTATACTTAATTCTTGCCCATCAGGATTTAACTACAAATGTTTCTTTCCGATAATGCTTCAAACGGGAATGACACTCATGCTTTCCTCTCTGCCTCTTGATTCCCTCGATTTTATAATCCTCTTCTCCTAAGTTGCTTGGTTTGGCAGGTCGGTCTTTCCACAAGTCGCATAAATCTGTCTTTTATTTTGATTTTTGCCATTTCAAGGTGTCCACTCCTGGAACCTCGCGGAGCAGTTTGTCGTCTACTCATGAGAGCAATGATCGTCACCGGGATAAAAGACGACAAAGCATTGACAGATATCAGCGGTATGAGAGGGGCGAATATGAGGGGCAAAGACAGGAGAAGAGCTATAGTTCAGACCATGGGGATAAGAGAACTAGACATTCAGAATCTTCTAGAAGAACGCCTGGTTTGTATTATGATTTAATTTTCTCCCATGAAAGTTCAGTTGAATGCGATTGTGCCGGCCTCTTAGTTTCTTTCAAGTTGGATTACAATGACGGCTCATCGTCCCTGATGAGATGGACCAGAGGTTGATGATGATCTGTCATTGTTATTGTCATTTGCCTCTGCCTGGGTGATGTAATTTGTTGGAGTCATCATTGTCATCATTACTAATCCCTGACTAGGAGGACTTCAATGAGTTTGTCATCATCATTATCATCCTAGGTATGAACTATCAAGTAGTATGAAAAATTTAATGATAAGACACACACACCCATCTGCTGGCGGCTGCCAATTCCCGCAGTCGCTACCTTACCTCTCCCACACCATAGCAAATCTCATTGGCTTCTCTGTTGGTTTTAGGCTTGCCTTACCTGGCTTCTTTCTGTCAATCCATGGCTGATATGTCTGCTGTTACCAGCCATCTTGCTGATCCCTGCTGCCACTAACCTTCTCATACTTTTGAAGATGGCGTGAGGACGATGATGATGAGTCTTCATCATCCTGCTCATTAGTCTGCGCCAGGATGACGATGACAAAATCAATATTGTCATTTTCATTTGCTCTGGTGATGATGAGAATTATGATGCTGATGACGACTTTATGGAAGACCATGGCAATTTAGATCACCTGAAAAATGTTCTTGTTGTTAATTGAGAACCCAAACTACCATAATTAGCTAATCAATCTTTATACACCGGCATAAACGAAAACATTTTAATTCTCACCTGACTCTATTTGTTTATCAAATTATTCCAGCAAGATCAGATTGGGACGATGGGAGATGGGAGTGGGAAGACACCCCTTTTCGGGATAGCCGATCAACCCCTAGCAGGAAAGTTCCTCCATCTCCAATGTTGGTCGGTTCTTCGCCTGACGCACGCCTGGTCTCTCCATGGTTTGGAGGCCGCACTCCTCTTTCTTCAGGTATGAAGTGCATATTGTATGTCTAGGGTTTTGGTGTTCTATAATTTTTATTGTGTACTAAAGGATGATGCCTGCAGCTTCGCCATGGGACTATGTCTCTCCTTCTCCAACCCCAATTCGTGCTTCTGGTGCCTCAAAAAGGCCATCAACCTCTGATAGAAGCCGACGATTCCAGCAGCTCTCCTTTTCTGCTGTCCGCTCTGAGGTATGTGACAGTGATGCACCTGATAATTTTATGACTGTACACCTGCGAAATCTTGAGTTGCCACTTGCAATATCAAGCATATATGATTGTTATCGTCATCATTCTTGCAAAATCTTGTATATATGATTGTTTTTCTGTTTTATATCATTCCTTGCATTTTTCTTCAATGGTTTTCCTTTTTTATCCATGATTTTGATATCTGATGATGCATCATTCTTTACATTTTTCTCCCAATTTTTTATTTTACATCCATGGATTTTTGGTCTCCGATTGATCTGTCCATATTTCATATTTTTTGTTCTCTTTGGAAAAGTTTTGATTGCATTTGGTGTCAAGCAGGTGTCTGAAGTCGGAGAACAGAGTCTGTCCCCTGAGCAAAATTTTGAGATCACTGCGGAAATGCAGCAAGAAATGGAGTATGATGCTGACCGTGCATGGTACGACCATTAATTCGAGTTTAAATCTGCACCCGTTACTAACATCGTCAATGTTACTGTATCAACCTTGTTGACATTGATGAAAATAATTATGCTGATGGTGATGATTATGTTGATGGGGCAGCTTCATTGTTGTGTCAACATCAATGACAGAGGCAAAGGTAACCACAACTGTCATCATGCTGTTGAGGGACCTTGATAAATTTTTGGTGGTTGACAATGACATTAATGATGACAGGCACCCTGATGGGTGTGAGTCGGTCATTGAAAAATCTTTGACCAGTCGTCAGCTTCATTGGGACGTGGCAAACTCTATTTTCAGCTATTGGATACTGATATGATCCCTCTTCAGTATCGTTATTGTTCAACACTCTAACCCAGTGTCCAACCCGAAATGATAATCCAAGATCTCTAAGCATTCACGTAGGGACAAGAGAGGGAGGTAGAGAGAGGAGAAATGGGAAGCTTGGAGGGAGTGGCAAAAGATCTCCGACAAGCAGTTATTGCTCGGGGGACAATGTCAGGCCTGCCAGCACAGAGAAGGGGAGATTCACGAACATATTGAAATATAGGGCGGAGGGAACTAGAGAGACTCACAGTGCATCATACTTCGTGCCCTACCTCTAGGGAGCAAGCGCTTAAGTAGGAGCTGAAGCAGGCTGGACCTGCACATCCTAATTGGGCTGCTGCCTGTTCTTCCAGGCATAGAGATGCTGAAAAATCATATCAGATTCAGAATAGGGTTAATCAAGCTTTAGAATTTCTTCAGTCACTAGGAAAATAAAGATTACAAAAAAAGCATACATTGACATGTTCTTTTTCATCTGGGCTTTATGCAGGTATGACAGAGAGGAGCACGATACGGCAAATGATGCTGACAGCTCATTGCTCTTTTTTGGAGTTGATGAATCCTATAAAAAAAAGGAGACAGAATTGGCTAAGAGACTGGTAGATTATACATCCTTTTGACCTTTATCTTCATTTTTTCTTTTGCTTTGTAAATTATTTTCCGTTTATTTTGCAGATTAGGAGAGATGGTACTCCAATGACCCTTGCACAGAGCAAGAAGATGTCACAAAGGACAGCAGACAACGCACAATGGGAAGACAGGCAGCTCCTGAGATCTGGAGCTGTAAGGGGTACAGAGGTTCAAACGGAGTTTGAGGAGGAAGACGAGCGGAAAGTTATCCTTCTTGTTCATGGTATGTCCATTGTTCTATAATTTTTGCTGTTCGATTCATCCTCTTTGATAAAACTATTTACATATTTTCTGTATTCAGACAGATGACTTATTTTCAGGGACTGTTGTCCTTGGGGACAACGATGATTGGACCACGACGTATCATCATCGTCATTGTCTTTTGTATTTACATTGAGATGATGATGACGACTTGTTATCAGCATCATCATCATAAGGATGGAGAAATGAAGAAGACGAGGAGGATGGCGATGATGATTGGATAAATTTATTTTGTATTTTATAGTTCTTTCCCCATCCAAAGTCTGTTCTCTATCTCACATCTTTCAGATGACGAGAGGATGATAACAACTCGTCAACGTCCTTGTCATTTCTCTGTCCCAGGATGACAAAGACGATGATGGTGGCAGTTTTTGATTGATTTTATTGTTTCCAAATCATGCACTCTCCTTCGAAAAGAACAAGGATAAAATAAATAAACTATGAAAAACTTAAAGAGGTGAAATTTTAATTTATCTGGCTAATCTCGTTAGTTGTTTCTGATAATTAAAAAAAATTCTGGACCTAATTTTAATTTTCTGGACTGCTTGTCTGAATGATGGCAGACACAAAACCACCATTTCTTGATGGGAGGGTGGTGTTCACCAAGCAGGCAGAACCAGTCATGCCCATCAAGGATCCTACATCGGACATGGCCATCATCTCCCGCAAAGGATCTGCCTTGGTGAGAGAAATCCGCGAGAAGCAATCCATGCACAAATCACGCCAGAGATTCTGGGAGTTGGCTGGATCTAAGCTGGGAAATATACTTGGTGTAGAGAAAACAGCCGAACAGGTTGGAGGCTGCTCCCTCAATTGTAAAAATTTAGGGTTTGGCTTCTGGAACAGAAGAAATGATTTATCGGTTCTGAGGCTGGATTTTTTGATAGATTGATGCGGATACTGCTGTTGTTGGAGAAGAAGGTGAAATAGACTTCAGGGAGGACGCAAAGTTCGCTCAACATATGAAGGAAAAGGGTGAAGCTGTGAGTGATTTTGCCAAATCAAAGTCCCTTTCCCAGCAGCGACAATACCTCCCTATATTTTCTGTGCGAGAGGAGTTGCTTCAGGTACTCTTACGCCTTCTGCCCATGTCTATTGTGTAACTCAAGTTATAATATAGATTTTTTTCTGTTTTAAGAAAATCAAATGCGAGTATTTGGCTGAAATGATAATACATTTACTGACTCGATAGTCATCGCACAAAAGAATCACTATTTTTTTCTCCATTCGGACGTCCTAGAATTGGTCCCTATATATCATTTGATTTAGGAAATATCTTGATAAATAATATGAATTCGATGGATGAAACAGTCAAAGATGTGAGAATATGTCGTAATCAAACTTGTGGAGGAAATCGAATCTAATTCAGCCCAACCTTCAATTCTTGAAATGCTTGCTAGTTCTTCACACTTAAAGACCAAAAGTCAAACGTCCCACAACAGTTTGCACGTGCCAGTGCATTCTACAGCTTTGCTGATAAGTTCTCTGATGCATCAGGTTGTTCGGGAAAATCAAGTTATTGTTGTGGTTGGAGAAACAGGTTCAGGGAAGACAACGCAGCTCACGCAGGTTTTCCCTTGAATTCTGTTCCTTATGATTAATGGTTGTTTTTTCTTAGGAGTTTCTTTTCCTCACTAGATTTCTTTTAAACAGTACCTGCACGAAGATGGGTATTCAAACGGGGGCATCATTGGCTGTACGCAGCCTCGTCGAGTGGCGGCGATGAGTGTGGCAAAGCGTGTGAGTGAAGAAATGGAGACCGAGTTGGGCCAGAAAGTGGGTTATGCCATCCGGTTTGAGGACGTCACTAGCATGAATACAGTTATCAAGGTATGATCAAGCTCGTATGGGCAAGTTTCTTTGGCAAGAAACTATTAATGTAGAAAAAATAAAAACAAAATGTTTTTCATCTCATCGTGTAATCTGATCTTTAATGTCAGTATATGACTGATGGGGTGCTGTTACGGGAGACCTTGAAGGATGCTGATCTTGACAAGTATCGGTATGTTCTGCAAGTCAGAATGACTTTTTTAATGAATAACTACAAATAGGGTAGATGATGATAACGAATTGTCATCATCATCCATCTTTATATCTCAAACTCATCATCGTCATTGTCATTTGGTTAAGCCAGACAGGTATGATGACTATGACTTGAAGGAATCTATTATCTGTCGATATAAGAGGGGAGATTTTCAGAGTAGGGTTAGCGCATCAATGTAGACGATGAAGGGTTGACAATGATTATGACGAGAATTTTTATTGTTGTTACCATTGTCTTCTTCACCCTACCATTGATAGAGAATCGATTGTTATCATGGTCCTTGTCATCCAACCAATTATGAAGAATCTGTGTTCGTCATCATCATTGTCAACTGAAACTGATGAATTAGTCATCCTAATTGCCCTCATCATCCAACTATTGATGAAGAATTGGTCATCGTAATTGTCAAAGATGGATGCTGATCAAGATGGCCGTAAATTGAAATATGCTAATGGAGGCTGCTGAATTCTCAATTCCGTTGACATGGGGTAGATTTTCAATGTTCAATTGTAAAGTTCGCTTCTTTCTCTTGTGTACTTTCGGAGCTGTGGCAGGTCTTGCATGATTGCATTGTTTTAATTTGAAGAATGTTGAACACTTTCATGTGCCTTAATTGTTTTCTTTATGATTATAATATAGTGTAATGAGTCGTTTTTGCGTCATTATTAAATTTTTTTGCAGTGTAATCATCATGGATGAGGCACATGAGCGGTCGTTAAATACAGACGTGCTATTTGGTATACTGAAGAAAGTTGTTGCACGGAGGAGGGATTTCAAGCTCATTGTAACTTCCGCGACACTCAACGCCCAGAAATTCTCGAACTTCTTTGGGAGGTGAGGCTACATTCTCTTCCACTCATCTCTGGATTTACGGCAAAATCTCAAGTCTCTCTTAAACTGCATTTGCATTGACCCACAAACAAGGCAAAATTTCTTTACTTTTCATGTCGTACTATTTCTTTCCCCCTCTATCCATCGTTCTCCCTTCTTTTCTGTCTGCAATCTCTCTTTCTCTCTTGTGCCTGTCTATCTTCCTCTTTCTTTCCTGTCTTTGTCTCTCTCCCTTGTCTGTCTTTGTCTCTCTCTCTCTCATGTGTGTCTGTCTATTGGTATGTTTGTCTCTCTCTCTCTCGCTTCCACTTGTATCTATGCCATGGTATCTTTATCCTTTTTCCATCTGATTCTCGCATCTTTCTGTCTAACTCTCTCCTCATCTGTCTGTCATTGCATGATGCAATGATCAGCAAGTAAAGGGCAAGCGAAATTCTCATTATCATATTCATTGTCATCTTTTTAATGATTATCTATCATCACCCTCATTGTCATCCATTTAATGATTCAATCTGTTAGTATCGTTGTCATCACTATAGCCATTGCATGATCGTCTTCATCAAAATACATATTTATCATAAATCATCCTCAGCATCTTCTTCGTACCGACCATCGTCCACTTTATCTGCATTGACATCAACATACACATTATGATGACTATTCCGATGAACATAAGCTCAACATGAGTACTCGTGTTCCTCGTCATATAATGCAGTCATCATCATAATTGTCAACATCATATTATTTATGATTCATCTGCGTATTCATGTCAATGATGATGATTTCACCAGAAGCCTGTTATGTCCTCATGAAAACGCTTGATTCTCATCTCAACTACCTGCCATCCATCATCATGTTCCATTGCATGCTCATTGTCTTCTTGATTTGCATATTCATGTGAACCATGATGTTCACAAGAATAAAGACGACCCTCATCATGACAATCTGCCATCGTTGTCATCAATTATCATCCTCATCCTAATGCACATCAGCTTCTTCATAATCATTGTCCTCTTGTTTTGCATCTTCATGATGATTATAATGACCTAAATGGTAGCCACCATTTCCACACCGGTACTGATAACCCCTTGTCATAATTAGCCACCACCATCGTCATCATCCTCTTCTTCATGGCTGTCGCCCTCTGCATTTGGATGTTCCGGATGATTATGATGATTCTACTGTTGTCCACCACCTCGACTGCAAAATCATATCCTTATCGTTATCATCACCATCATCTTCCTCTTCATCATCTTCTTCATGACATCAGCCTCTGGTTTGCATTTTTGTGATGTTTGTGATGGTAAAAATGTTGACCATCTTCTTGAAGCAAAAATCTATGACCCTCATCATCATCATCATCATCATTATGGATGTGTTTCTGTGAGTGACCAATTTCTAAGAAACTACACTCACTCAAAGCCTGTGGTGGTTTCAGTGTCCCCATTTTCCACATCCCAGGACGCACTTTCCCTGTGAACATCCTGTATAGCCAGAGCCCCTGCGAGGACTATGTCGAAGCGGCAGTGAAGCAGGCCCTGGCCATCCACCTTACCTCCCCTCCTGGTGATATCCTCATCTTCATGACAGGTCAGGACGAGATTGAAGCTGCCTGTTATGCCCTCTCGGAGCGCCTCCTCCAGCTTGCCTCTTCCTCAACCCGTGCCGTCCCCGAGCTCTCCATCCTGCCAATATACTCCCAGCTCCCCGCTGACCTCCAAGCCAAGATCTTCCTCCCGGCTGCACCAAACTCCCGCAAGTGCATTGTCGCCACCAACATCGCCGAGACCTCCCTTACTGTTGACGGGATCCTCTTCGTCATAGACTCCGGCTTCGGCAAGATGAAGGTATACAACCCCCGGATGGGCATGGATGCTCTTCAGGTCTTCCCCGTCAGCCGCGCTGCCGCAGATCAGCGAGCCGGCCGTGCCGGACGCACTGGCCCTGGCACCTGCTACCGTCTCTATACTGAGTCTGCCTACCTCAATGAGCTCCTCCCCAGCCCCGTCCCCGAGATCCAGCGCACAAACCTCGGCAACGTCGTCCTCCTCCTCAAGTCTCTTCGTGTCGACAACCTCCTCGACTTTGACTTCATGGACCCTCCCCCACAGGAGAACATGCTCAACTCCATGTACCAGCTCTGGGTCCTCGGTGCCCTCTCCAATGTCGGTGCCCTCACTGACCTCGGTTGGAAGATGGTCGAGTTCCCTCTCGACCCACCTCTGGCCCGAATGCTGCTCGCAGGTGAATCTCTTGGCTGCACGGATGAGCTCCTCACTGTTGTCTCCATGCTCTCTGTTCCCTCTGTCTTCTTCCGGCCCAAGGACCGTGCAGAGGAGAGCGACGCGGCCCGGGAAAAGTTCTTCGTCCCTGAATCCGACCACCTCACCCTACTTAACGTGTACCAGCAGTGGAAGGCCAACCAGTACCGTGGTGACTGGTGCAACGACCATTTCTTACAGGTAAGATTCTGTGTCCTTTAAGATGATTACTCGTCATCATCATCCTTATTATTATTCTGTGCCAATACATAGTTGACTTTTGTCATCCATATACCAGAATGGATGATAAATGCCAATTGCGACTTGTCATTGTTCTCTCATCACTTTCTCAATTTAACTCTTTCATTCACATCACGAGTTGTCATGGTCCAGCCCGTCGTCTGTGTCTACGATGGCAATGTCCATGACGAAGTCACACAAGCTGTGGACTCCGGCGATGACGAATTCATCAATTACCTGCTGTATATTGCAGGTAAAGGGGCTGCGCAAGGCAAGGGAGGTGCGGTCGCAACTACTGGACATCCTCAAACAGCTTAGAATCCCGCTTGTCTCATGCGGCATGGACTGGGACGTGGTGCGCAAGGCCATCTGCTCCGCCTACTTCCACAACGCCGCCAGGCTCAAGGGCGTGGGGGAGTATGTGAACTGCAGGAACGGGACGCCATGCCACTTGCATCCGAGCAGTGCGTTGTATGGCATGGGAGAGACGCCCGAGTACGTCGTATATCATGAGCTGGTGCTCACATCAAAGGAGTACATGCAGTGCGCAACGGCGGTGGAGGCGGGGTGGCTGGCTGAGCTTGGGCCCATGTTCTTCTCGGTGAAGGAGTCGGATAAGTCAGTGTTGGAGCAGCGGAGACGGCAGAGGGAGGAGAAAACTTCCATGGAGAAGGAGATGGAAAGCCTCCGAAAGGAGCAGGAGGAGGAGGAGAGGGCACGCAAGAGGAGAGAGAAGGAGAAGCGCAGCAGGGAGCAGCAGAGGGTTGCCATGCCCGGGTCTCGCTCCACTTACCTTCGGCCCAAGAAGCTTGGCTTGTGATGGTTCTTCCTGGGCTTGGTCATTATTTGTAGATTTCTGTGTGGATTAAAGTGCAAACTCATTATCTGCAGGTTGTACACTATCTGATTGTTCTAGCAATCATTTTTTTGAAGAAAAAGAAAGATCACCTGAGAACAGTGATCAACCCGAATTTAATAATCTATATTAACCTGAAATATGAACGACCGAAATGGTCCTCTCTGCAACCTTCGTTCTCGCTGAAACCATTATAAATTAAAACTCTTCACATCATGTAGGACATTGTCTACTAACACAGCCCTTCCCCTTAAAACAACCTCATTATAAAGCAGCCTTCCCTGTCACACACATCCCCTGCAATTATGAACTGACCTATTGTTACTCTTAGTATGGATATCAGGTTGGATAAAAAAGACTTACCCATTTTTTAAGGTTCTTATGAAGTGAATATTTTTTCTTCACTGATAATGAGAAAGAGGGAGGAGGGTAAAATAAATTAAACCTATATTTAGAGTCATTCAAAGATATTATTCACTTCTTCCCACTCTTCCCACCAGGCATGTGTGATGCATTTTCATTATTAGATGATGTTAGAGGTCCTGCCATGCCAAAAAAGGTGTCTTGAACTAAGACGAGGATAAGATGGTTGATTGGGCGTTCTACCAGGATTCTTCAAGGACACTCCAGAGGAAGGGTCATTGTAGGTCACCATACTTCTTTATGCATACACATACTTTTTAAGGATGAATTCCTCTGTCTTTCAGCCAAAAAAAGCAAACTTATTCATGTCTGATCCAATATTTGATGCCGGAGATCTCACGTTAAAGATCATACACTTGTTATAGCACAAAAGTCTCATTTTCGTTAAGTGAGAGGAAGTACTCTAATATTAGTTAATGAGGGGTACAAGGTGGCATAACTAATATTTTTTTGGTATGATTTAGTTCATACTTCATGGAAAGTTTTTTAAGGGATTATTTAAAAAGACATAGCGACTTGGTTTTTTATGATTTACTTATCAGGATAATTATTTCAACTCCATATTCCAACATAGGGTTCTCTTATACTCAGTCCACATTTGCAGGGTGCATCCTCAAAAATCAACCAAACTTGGTGCTCCATAGGCATTCAAAACATAAGGAGACAAATATTAACCAGATTATACAATTCTTTCTAACAATGAAAATTACAAAAAATTACCAAGCAGATATTGTTAGGTGTGTAACCTGTGTTTAAATATCTTTTATAATATGTATTTTATTATGAGTTTTATCCCCTCACCGATCTCAGATTTATATATTAAATTATTCACTTTGTCATAGGCCACAATAATGTTGCCAATAATAATATCAATATATATATATATAAAATTCCAAATATATATTTTTAAAGTCTTTACAAACAGATATTATAAGGGATGGTAATGTGTTTAACTATCTTGAAGAATACAGATTTTGTTCTGGGCTATTCCCTCCCACTAACATTTATGGGAGAAAGAGATGACACAGATGAGAGAGTCGACATATATGACAGAGATGAGAGAGATAACAGATATAACAGCGAGGGATGAGTGAAAGACAGCTTACGGAGATAAGTGAGATAACAGAGAGAAGGATGGCAGAGATGACAGAGATAAAGGAGATAACAGAGACAAGAGAGAGAGGGAGAGATGAGATAAAAGAGATGACAGATATGACAGAGGTAAGACAGAGAGATGAGAGAAAGAACAGAGATAACAAAGGTAAGAG
Source organism: Wolffia australiana (assembly GCF_029677425.1). NCBI lineage: Eukaryota > Viridiplantae > Streptophyta > Magnoliopsida > Alismatales > Araceae > Wolffia > Wolffia australiana. The sequence continues at coordinate 11,813,511 of NC_135842.1, forward strand.
AGATACCAGAGAGAGAGATGACAGGGATACGAGGGATAGCGAAGATATGAGAGATGAGAGATAACAACGATAACATAGAGAGAGATGAGAGAAAGGACATATGTAATTAGGGTTTGACGATCCTGGTCTGCTCTGCGTTTCTAGCAAGGACCTGAACCTTATCTAAACTTTGGTCTGGTTCCGGTCCTGTCATGTCCGATCCTGGTCCGGTAGGTTCTTTTTATTTCATAACTTTTATTTCTTCATAACGTTCTGCAAGAACTTCAGAACCTTCCGCTCCTAAGCGCCGCTCGTAAACTCGCGCCTCGTACTTCCTTCTCCCTGGTTGGTCTTAGCCATGCGGCAAGGTCCTACTATTGAGGTTACCGAAGGTAAAATTTACCTTTACTTTCTTAATCGAATGTTCTTCAATCAAATAAAATGATGATTATATTATCTTCAAGATAATAAAATAAATGAAGATGTTGAGTCTGGAGATGAATCACGTTCTTTTATGAAGATAAATGACAGAGATAAATGAGTCTGATCCCGTAACATTCCAGTCATGTTGACTAGTCAATGTCAAAATCAAAGAATAAAAAGTAAAAAAAATAGCATGGAAAAGGAAGAGAAAATAAGGGTAAAAGAATATGAAAAAAGAAGGAAAGAAGAAGAAAGAATGAATAAAGAAGAAGAAGAAAAAGAAAAGAGTAAGAGAGGAAGAATAGCAGATGAAGAAAATAAGAAAATAATAAGAAAAAAAAAGAGAAAGATGAAAAAGACAAGAAAAAGGAAGATGAGAAAAAGAAGAGGCGAATATGAAAATCAGAGAGAGAAAGATGAAAATATTAATAACAAAGAAGAAGGAGAAAATAAGATAAAATAAGAGAATAATAGAAAAGACAAGAAAAAGGAAGATGGAAAAAGAAGAGATGAATATGAAAATACTAAAAAAGGAAGATGAAAGTACTAGTAACAAAGAAGAAGAAGAAAATAAAAAAGAAAGGAAGATGAAAAGAAGAGAAAGAAAAGAAAAAGAATAGAAGAAAAGAAGCAAATAAAATAGGAAGAAGCGAAAAAGAAGAAGAAAAAGAGGAAAGAAGAAAAGAAGGAATAGAGTGGGGTTTACCAGATCTGGTCTGGTCTGGTTTGACCCCTGGACCGGACCGACTGGTCCGGTCTGACCGGTCCTCGGTCCAAAATGGCAAACTCTAATTATAGTGCAGGGACGCGGACGGGACGGTTTTTTCACCCTAGGACGAATAATTGTCACGTCCGCGTCCCTGCACTATAACAGGGATGGAAATTCGTCCCCGGATGAAAGGACGGGACTGTTTCCGTCCACTCGGACATAAAAGCCACCCCATCGGAGGCCTTGGACGATAGACGGTAAGGGATGGACCAAAATCCGTCGCATTCACTTCCGACAGTTGAGATCTTGCCACGTGGCATCGCTGCATCAATTCCTTGACATTTTGCACCAAAGTCCTTGTTTTTTTTGCGCTTTCAAGCTGACGCCCCCAAAAGTGTTTGTACATATGTCCTTCCGCTTTCTCTCTCCTCCATATTTCCCTAAAAAACTTAGAAAAATCCATATTAATTCAATCAGACCTTGGCACTATTTTTATTGGATATTTTGTCCGGGACAAGGGACAGGACAGTTTTTCTTCGGACGGGACGAAACTGACAAAGTCAGGATGCAGACGAGACGATTTTTTGGTCATGGGACAAAACAACCGTCCCATCCACGTCCCTGCACTGATTTGAGTCATGGGACGGGATGATCTTCATCCCGTCCCGTCCATCGTCCACGTCCCAGACGGACTATAACTCTAATCATGCATAAGATAACGGAACAGTGGGAACGAAACCTCACGTTCTGTTTCACTGTTCGATGGCTGGACGGATAACGGAAAACAGATGACGATAAGGAGCGTAAAGGATGACGGATTGGGGTCCTATATTTGGGGTTAATAGCATGGTACATCCCAAACCATGTCCAAAGTCTGCGAGTTAACCTTAGCTTTTTTTTTGGCACGGTATATCCCAAACTCACTAAGTCGTTGGCGATATATCTCGGTGATGACGTGGAGTCCATCGTGGCTGCCAGGTGGATCTCCAGCTAGATTTTTACCTGGCGGAACCCACCTGGCCGCCATGCTGGATTCCACGTCATCACTGTGATATGTCTACCTGCCAAGAGAGCGAGAGAGAGAGAGAGTTCTAGAGAGAAGGAGAGAGAGAGAGGTTCTAGAGAGAGAAAGAGAGGCGTTCTAGAGAGAGAGGCATTTTTCTCCAGAACACCTCTCTTTCTCTCTCTAGAACCTCTCTCTCCTTCTCTCTCTCTAGAATGCCTCTCTCTCTCTCTCTTATCAGAAAACCCTTGGCAGGTTCTAGAGAGAGAAAGAGAGGTGTTCTAGAGAACAACACCTCTCTCTCTAGAACACCTCTCTTTCTCTCTCTAGAACCTCTCTCTCCTTCTCTCTCTCTCTAGCACGCCTCTCTCTCTCTCTCTAGAATGCCTCTCTCTCTCTTTAAGTTAAACCCTTGGCAGGTAGACATATCTCGGTGATGACATGGAATCCAGCGTGGCGGCCAGGTGGGTTCCGCCAGGTAAAAATCTGGCCGGAGATCCACCTGGCAGCCACGATGGACTCCACATCATCACCGAGATATATCGCCGACGACTTAGTGAGTTTGGGATATACCGTGCCAAAAAAAAAGCTAAGGTTCACTCGCCGACTTTGGACATGGTTTGGGATGTACCATGCTATTAACCCCCTATATTTGTGTTGTCCGTTCAGTCGTCATCATTATCGTCATCCGATCGCTAGCATCCGTTCACATCAATCGTCTTCGTCATCCGTCTTCCCATCATCCGCTCTCCGTTGTCCGTCACTTTCGTTCGTATTTTTCCGTCCAGAGAGATAGAGAGAGAGAGAGAGAGAGTCCTGCCCTAAGCGTTCTACCATAGCCGGAGCTTCGCCGGAATCTAGGTTTGAAGTGATGATGGACATCGATCCCCGAGTTTACGAGCACATCGTAAGTTTTCTCCGATCTTTCTTCGGAGGTTCTTCAGAGCTTCGTCATTCATCCTTTCGCTCAAATTTCGAAAAAAGAAATTCCGTAATTCTTGGGGAAATATCTCTTTGGGTTTTGGTTTTGAAGCCCTCGTTTTGTGCTATGAATCTCTTAACTGAGAGGGATAGTAATTTTTCGCCTTAGAGCCGCTAACCGGTTTTGATGCCGCAACTTCTTCCACTGTTAACACAGAAGGAAATTGTTATTGGGTTTATCTTTAAGATAAGATAAATCGACTTTGATTTTCCTTTTTATGAACGGAGCAATCGGTTGAGTTGCTGGCGGAATAAGACTAATAACAAGAGAACGAGAGAATATCCCATGGAAGAGGGATTTGAAATTTGCTTCCAGTTTCTTTCTCGATTTCTTCCCCCAACGTACTTTTTTCCAACTTGAGAGATTTGGGGGTTGGGTTTCTCTGTTTACTTAAAAAATACCTGTTCATTGTGATCCTGATGAAGTAATTTTGATCCTGGACCTAATATTAATCTCTATTTCATCTATTAATTTCGTTTCTGTTCATGTCCAGGTTGTTGGTGAAAGTGACGTGGCAAGAATTGTGCTCTCTTACCTTGTGCACAGTTGTTTCAAAGAGACTGCTGAGTCTTTTATGTCATGCAGTGGAATAAAACCTACGGTTGACTATCTTTCAAATATGGAACAAAGAAAGTGTAAGCGCCTTGGTTAGATGTGGCTTGGAAGTCGGAACGAGTTCAATCCAAAAAAATAGTTTGGCATGTCGTCTCCTTGAGTAGATCTTAAGTGAATTATCATAAATTGGTTGCAGACCGGTTTGGTTTTATTTTGTTGATGGTGTTCTTATTTCAGGTTTATCCTTGCCGCTTGTTTTTTCTAGGCCTTAGGATTAATTTCTTTAACTATTTTTCTATATTATCGCGCTACTTGCCTCCTTTTTGGCTCCTACTTTTTTTCTTCGTTTTTTTCTCGTTTGTATAGTTTATGTCGTGCTGCGAGTTGCTAGTAGCAGCTGATGCTCTTCCACTTCTGACCGGAAAACCAGTTTAGGGCTGAAATGGACGTTCCGATAAGAACTCCATGAAGACTTACCAAAGGAAGAACAAGAGAAGGGTCGTCACACGTGCGGCTCAATAAAGACACGTGGGAAGATTTGAATACAAGGGCAGGAAAAAGGAGCTATAAATAAAGGCCTAAGCCAAGAAAGGGAGGCAGTTTTTTGAAAGTTCAAATTGCTTGGGCGAGAAGGCTGGCGGGAGATCCTCCTGGCCAGAGGAACAAGAACCGATCCGGTCTTGTTCTGAGTTACTAGTTCCTAATTCGTTCTCTCTCTCTTCTTCCACCTCCATTCAAGACTTTCCCCTCATTCTTCTATCATTCTCTCAATTGATCCACAGGGATCGTGTTGCTACAGTCGTTTTTTTTTTTGAAAAATAAAGAGGGTCACCCAGAAAAGGGACCCCCCGTTGCCATTGAAATAATGACTTAGAATACAAGTCATGCATTACAAGGGGAACGAAATCAAGGTGCCACAGCCACCTCTCTGCCAAAAATTTGCCAGTCCCCTAGCGTCGTGCAAAATAGCATCGACGGAGGGAGGCCTCCCCCTGAAGGTGACTTCATTTCGGTGTAGCCAGATCGCCCACAGGTGGGCGAAGATCCGTTGCCACTCCGACTCCCGGCGGAACAGCCCACTGCTGATGGAATTCCAAAAAGCCTCTTCAGTAGCGGGGTCAACGCTACCCACCCCGGCCGCCTGCCACACAGCCTGGGCCGTCGGGCATCAGAAGAACAGGTGGCCACAGTCTTCCACCGCCCCGGAGCATAGGACACATTCGGCGGTATTCCCCGGGTACCAGCGTTGTCGGAGCTGTCGCGTCACCAGTCTTCGCCGCAGGAGAAGCCAACTGAAGATTTTCACCTTCAGCGGGATTTGCCGCCTCCACAATAGTCGACTTTGGGGGTATGATGGAGCGACCTGTTGGACTTCCCTGTCCCCGCAGAATGCGGTATGCAGCTTTGGCCGAAAAACTGGCTCCCCGCCACTCCCAGGTGCCCCGCGCCCCTTCTTGCGGCTGCAAAGGGGCAATCAGCTGCTGTAACTGGAGGAAGTCTTCCATTTGTTGCTCGGAAAGCTGGGCAGGTAATGTTGGACACCACGTGTTGTCCCACATCACCCGAACCGGGGCACTGGGGGCGGGCGAGAGACCATATAAGCGAGGGAATATGTCTCGCAGGGGCCCAAGACCGGTCCAATCGTCCAACCAGAATCTGAGGCTGGTCCCATCCCCTAGCTTCGGCCGAAAGAGAGGATGAACCTTGGCAAAGACCCCCCTCAGCCCCCTGATGAAAGCGGAATCCCCTCGGAGGGGTGTAGCCCATTGCTCCCAGTCCATTCCCCTTCCGTAGCTGTCGTGCAGGACCGCCGTGACCTGATCTGATGGAGGCTGCATCAGTCGACGTACCCATTTGATCAGCAGAGCCATGTTGGTGTGCTGAAGGTGCCTGACACCGAGGCCTCCCTGTGACGTGGGGAGACATACAGTGTTCCAATCGACGAGGGCCAAGCCCCTCGATTCCCCTTGACTAGGCCCGCTCCAAAAGAATCGCCGCATGCAGCTTTCAAGCCGTCTACGAACGCTCACCGGCATCCTGAAGACTGACATGAAATGTAGAGGAATCGCGGCTAGCACAGCCTTCACCAAGACCAGTCTCCCTCCTCGAGACAGAAGACGACCCCGCCAGCCTCCCAGCCGCTATTCAACCCTATCCACTACCGGTTGCCATTCCCGCGCTCCAACTCGGCCGTCAGTGAGAGGCAAGCCCAAGTACCGAATGGGCAGGGATCCAATCGGCGTAGATAGAATTTGGGAGCACTGACTCAAATCATCTGGAGATAGCCGGATACCGACGAGTGTAGACTTGGCCCTATTCAGTTTGAGTCCGGAGAAATCTGAGAAGATGTCCAGCAAGATCGAGAGATTCTCAGCCTCCTCCACCGATCCCTCGATGAAAAAAGTAGTGTCGTCGGCATACTGAAGAAGTGGGATCCCGCTTGGCCAGCCAGGGGTGTGGAAGCCTCTGAGCAGCCCCCTTGCACACAGCCGTTCCGTGCACCGCATCAAAGTGTCCGCCGCCAATATAAATAAAAGCGGTGCCAATGGACACCCTTGTCGGATTCCCCTTTGGGGGTGGATCCAGCCCCCTTGAGGCCGGCCATTGACTAGGACTGCAAAAGTGCTGGTCGCTACACAGAGCTTCACCCACCGCACCCAAACCTCAGGGAAACCACGCCTGCGCAGCACATTCCAGAGATATCGCCAGTCGAGTGTATCATATGCCTTAGCGAAGTCCACTTTCCACATAAATCCAGTGGTGCCTGTCCGCCTCCAGGCCGCCAGGATTTCCTCTGCCACAACCACACTCTCCTCCATGTGTCTGCCCGGGACAAAAGCAGACTGTAGGGGGCTCACTAAGTTGCCGATTACCTCGCGGAGTCTGTTGGCGAGTACCTTGGCGATGATCAGACATATCGAATTCGAGAGAGAGATGGGCCTGAACTCTCCAACTTGTTCGGCTCCCGGACACTTCGGGATAAGCACAATATAAGCTTTGTTCAGCCGGTCTATCTCGCAGGTACCATTACGAAATTCTTCCAAAGTCGCCATGACCTCCGGACCCACCATATCCTAGCACTCCTTGTAAAAGAAAGCTGGCATACTGTCCGGTCCCGGAACCCCTTCAGCATTCAGCCCGTGGGTGGCCAACTGAACCTCTTCTGTCGAGAAAGGCTCGATAAGCTGTGTTCGTTGCGCTTTCGAGAGCCTGGGGGCGCTGGCCCCAGACCACTTCCATTTGTTACGCGGCCCCCGACGGTAGAAAGCCCGAAAGTGGATAGCCAGTGCACGTCCAACCTCCGTCTGGCCGCTGAACACTGTCCCCTCCACCCGTAAATGGTTGATCCTGTTCATTCGTCGTCTTCCACTTGCTGCTTGATGGAAGAAGCGGGTATTTGCATCCCCTGCCGCCAGCCAAAGCTGCCGTGACCGCTGTCGCCAGTCCATTTCAGTCTTTAAATCCACCTCCGCCACCGCGTCCCGATGGGCCCTACGCGTCGCCAATTCCTCCGCTGACAAAGGGCGGCTGTCCTCTTCTGTGTCCCATCGTTGTATCTCAGCTAGAGCAGCGTCCCTGGTTTGGTTCCGATCCTCGCGAATCTTCCGGCGGAAGTCGATGAGGTGTCGCCGGAGCCCTGTCAGCTTAGTAGCCAGCCGTGCTGACGCTGATCCGAAATCAGGAACAGTGCCCCACCACTCGGCAACCCGCTCCTTGAACCCCTCCTCTCGTAACCAGGAGCAATCTAGCTTGAAATAAGGAGGCTTGGCAATTCCCATTTGTGCCTGCCAGAAAATAGGAGTATGGTCAGAGATAGGGCGGGGTCGGGACGTGACCTCTGCGAGCGGAAACATCTCCAGCAGCGCGATGGAGCATAGGAACCGATCTAGCCAAGAGCGCGCCAGAGGGCCTGCTGCGCTTCGCCAGGTGAATCGTCGGTCCGAGGGCCCCATTTCTTGAAGCCCGCAATTGGCCAGTAGGTTCCTGAACTCCGCCGACCCTGGGTCCGCCCCCCCCAGGCCATTCGGCCTGTCGTCTGCCTCCACAGTCACATTGAAATCCCCACCGATGAGAATCGGGAGCGCCTGGAATTTGTGAGTAAGGGCATAAATATCTTCCCACAGCTCCCCTCTTCGCGAGACCGGTGGTCCGTAGGCAGATGCCACCACCCATATCCGCTCGTCCTCACTGTTGGACAACCGGGCCGCAACCACATGCCGCCCTTTCCACTCCTCCAGCTTGTCAAAATCCTCCGCCCTCCAAGCCACTGCAATACCCCCCGATCGGCCAATTGCGTCACCGGTTACGTGTGCTCCATCACCCCCCCGGCCGAGGGCGCCCCACACGTGTTGCTACAGTCGTTCTTCTAAGAAAGTTTGTTTTTCTTTGGAATTCTTTGGTTTTCTATCAGTTACGGCAGCGGGATCTTATCATGTTCTTACTTCACTATTGGTGGGAAAGCCCCACTCACACAAAATGGAACTACGGCTGAAAATAATTGGTCCATTTAGTTAAAAAGTAGAAGTGTACTTCCCATAAAACCTAATAAGCGACCCCATATATTATGGGCTGCTGCTTAGATGCTTTTAACTGCCAACTTGTTATCACAATACTGCATGGCCGGTTTGACTATACCAATCTTAAGGTCCTCTTGAATACCTTTGATCCATGCTACCTAACATATCCCTGTTGCTGCTGCTCTAAATTCAGCTTATGCATTTAACCTGGCAACCAATTTTTCCTTCTTGCTTTGTTGTGTGACAGCATTTCTTCTGAGGGAGGTAGAGAATCCAATGGTCAATCTGTGATCTACGATTGAACCAATATAATCTGCATCGGTGTAGAAAAAAGTCCATTGCTAAGTGTTGAATTTCATACTTCGTACCTTGTCCTCGTGTCTTCCTCTGATGCTTCTACAGAATCCCGTAACAGACTTCAAGAATGTCACACACTTCTCCACTGGAGCTCCATTGACTTATATACTTGCCAGGTTGTACGTCTAGTGGGGCCCACAACAAGAAGACTCCCATAATAGAATGAATTTTAGACAAGGAGTATATTCTAAATATCTCGGCTGACACTCCCCCTCAAGCTGGTAGGTAGATATTCTTCATTCCCAGCTTGGAATAAAGCCGATGAAATAGACTGCCTGGAACACTCTTGGTAAGTATATCTGCAACCTGTTGATATGAAGGAATATACTTCATGGAAATCACATTTGAATCAATCTTCTCTCCGATAAAATGTCTATCAATTTCAACATGTTTTGTTCTGTCATGTTGAACTGGATTATGAGCTATATCAATGGCGGATCTGCTGTCACAATGAAGTATTGTAGGACAATTTTGAGATATATTTAGATCAATGAGAATATTTCTGATCCACAGAATCTCACAAATTCCCTTTGCCACTGCTCTGAAGTCTGCTTCTGCACTTGATCTTGAGAAATCAGTGGGGAGGAGATAAAGAGAGAAAGAAGAGAGAGAAAGTAGAGAGGGAGTGGGAGAGTGGAGAGAGGGAGGAAAACTACACACAAATTAGGGGCCAAAAAAGATCTTACTTAGATCAGAAAAAGACCCCTTATTTATAGCTTTACAATGAAGAATCAAAGGGAGGGAGGTGACCATACTAGGGAGGTGACCAGACCCCTTCTAACGGCCATATTTAAAAATATGGCTGTTAGAAGGGCCTGTCCAACGGCTATAAATTTATAGCCGCTGGACAGGATGGATTTATTGGGTCATTTAATGACCCAATATCCACCTTTAGTGGGTTTAATATTGGGCCCATAGGGACCCAATATTAAACCCTAATCGGACCCACTATTGGGCCCTTAGTGGGCCTTACGTGGACCCTTAATGGGATTTGGGCCTGCCCTTTTCCTGCATTTATCTTGGTCTTTTTTATATGATTACAATGGCCTTAGGCCCACTTAGTTAGTTGTTTCATCTTGCTTCTTGGGCTCATGATCTAACACCCCCCCTCAAGTTGGGTATAGATGTTAATCATGCCCAACTTGGACACTAAAGCTTGAAATTGGGGCCCCGCAATGCCCTTGGTCAGCAAGTCGGCCGTCTGCTCCAGAGTAGAGATGTACTGGGGAATGATGAAGCCTTCGTCGATGCTTTGTTTGATGTAGTGCCTGGCCACCCGTGCATGCTTGGTGCGCTCGTGCTGGACTGGGTTCTTGGCCAGTGCAATGGCTGACTTGCTATCTGAAAACAGAACCATACCCTTGTCTTGGTATAGTCGTAGGTCTTGTAGAATGCCTTTTAGCCACATTCCCTCGCAAACTCCCTTCTTCAGTGCTCGAAGCTCAGCTTCGGCACTGGACAGGGAGACCTCCTTCTGCTTCTTACTGCGCCATGTCACCAAGTTCCCCCCAATGAAACTGCAGTAACCTGAGGTTGACCGGCTGTCCTCGAAAGAACCTGCATAGTCCGAGTCAGTAAACAAAACGACAGTAGGCTCACCTCCAGATCTGAACAATAGGCCTTGTCCAATGGTCCCCTTTAGGTAGGCCAGAATGCGGTTTGCGGCCCCTTGGTGTGACTCCCGCGGATCATTCATAAACTGGCTCAGGGAGTTCACTGCAAATGCTATATCTGGCCTGGTGTGGTTCAGATATAACAGCTTACCAATGAGCCTTTGGAAGGATGTCTTGTCGATAGGTGCATCCTTGTCATGTTGTTCCACCTTTAGCTTCACGCTTACATCGACCGGAGTGGCTGCTGGGCGGCAGTCCAAGTTCCCTGTCTCCTTTAGTAAATCAAAGGTATACTTATGTTGGGTTAGTACAATTCCTAATTTCGAATATACCACTTCAATTCCTAGGAAGTATGTCATCAATCCCAATGATTTAATATCAAAAGAGGACGACAAGTGTTTTTCAAGATTCTGAATTTCTGCACTGTCATTTCCCGTGATGATAATATCATCTACATAGACTATCAGAATAGCTATCTTACCATTATCACAGTGCTTAATAAAAAGAGTATGATCACCCTCACTTTGCAAGTATCCTGCTGCTATCATTACCTTTGAGAATTTTCCAAACCAAGCCCTGGGGGACTGTTTCAGTCCATAGAGTGACTTCTTAAGGTGACATACATCTCCTAAATTTTTACTTAGACAATAACCTGGTGGGGTGACATATATACCTCTTCCTCTAAATCTCCATGCAAAAAGGCATTTTTTACATCATATTGATAAAGTTTCCATCCATAAATAGCAGCAAGTGCGATTAAGATTCTTACCGTGTTCAACTTGGCAACTGGGGCAAATGTCTCATTATAATCTATGCCATATGACTGTGTATACCCTTGGGCCACCAGCCTGGCCTTGTATCTGGCAATGGATCCATCTGAGTGGTGTTTGACGGTGAAGACCCATCTACTACCCACTACCTTCTTTCCCTGTGGAAGTGGACCCATCTCCCAAGTCTTGTTCCTTACTAGTGCCTCCATTTCTTCATTCATGGCTTGCTGCCATTCCGGTAAGGACATAGCTTCTCGGAAATTCTTAGGGACTGATACCGTCATTAGTGCATGAACTATATCTTTATTTTCAGGTGAAAAACGGGTATACGACAAATAGTTGCTTACCGGATACCGCTTGGTCTTGGTGCATTGCCGTGTCCCTTTCCGGACGGCAATGGACCACCCACTGTCGCTCGGATGGGTCTCAAGAGCCTGGACTTCGTCCTCACATGGGCTGTCCTCTGGTGCTTGAGATCCTTCCCCTGCTGAAGTTGGAATATCAATCTCAGCAGAGGTAAACTCACCTTGGTTTGATGATGGGATCATTCTGAACTCGTCATCTTCAGTCCTTTCCTCAGATTTGTCCATGTAGGCCTCAGCACGCTCCCTTTCGTCATGGTACATGTGCAATTCATCAAACTGTGCGTCTGCCGAGACGAAAAATCTTCTCGTTGGTGGATGATAGCACTTGTAGCCTTTCTGGGTGTTAGAGTATCCCAGGAAGATGCATTTCAGGGCTCGATGATCCAATTTTCCTGCATAGTGATCGTGGATATATACTGTACAGCCAAATATCCTGGCTGGTAAGTTAGTCTTCAAGCTTACTTTTGAAAAATCAGAAGATAAAAGGTCAATTGGGGCACTAAAATTCAAAGTTTTAGATGCTGTTCTGTTTATTAAATGTGTAGCCGTTGCTACTGCTTCTGTCCAATACCTTTTTGGACAATTTCCTTGGAACAATAGGGCTCTTTCAGTGGACATAATATGTCCAATTTTCCTCTCAGCAAGCCCATTTTGCTGAGGGGTGTTTACACATGAAGACTGATGAACTATCCCATTTCTTCCGAAGTATTGATTGACTTCCTGGCAAAAGAATTCTCTAGCGTTATCCGATCTAAATCGCTGGATTTTTTTACCAAACTGATTGTGAATCATTTCACAAAATAGTTGGATGACTGCTGGGACTTCATCTTTGGATTTCAATAGATATACCCATGTATATCTAGAGAAATCATCCACAAAAAGGATGAACCATCTGTGTTGCGTCAATCCGGGTATGGAGCATGGTCCCCATACATCACTGTGAACGCATTCGAAGGCTGATAACGCCCTATGATTTGTATTAGAATGCGATGACCTTTTGTGTTTAGCATATTGACAACTTTCACACATAAGTTGATAAAAATAACCCTTTAAATAAATCCGGATGAATGTTTTAAAATATGAAATGACGGACGTCCTAGACGCCTATGGAGAACCGTGATGCGTTCTACACTCTGGGCAGCATAGGTCACCCTCTGCTCCCCACCTTCCCCTAGTCCATCCAGCATGAGAAGTCCCCCTCTCCTGCTAACTGAGGAAATCTTCTGCCCAGTGCCCTTTAGACAGAGAAAACACTCATCAGAGTCTAGACTAAATTGCCACCCAGTATCATCTACCAACTGAGTTAAAGACAATAAGTTTGCCTTTAAATCGGGTACATGTAACACCCCCTTCAAGATTTTCCCCTTAACCTTAATAGATCCTTTTCCATCTACCCTTAATATCCCACCATTAGCAGTAAATACCTTTAAATTACTAGTTTCGGTTTCATAAGAGAAAAATAAGTTTTTGTGGGGTGACATATGATCTGTCGCCCCTGAATCCAAAATCCAATTTTCAGAAATAGCTGCATTATTATTAAAGGTAGTTAGTGCGAAGATTTTACCTGTCTGTGCCAGTGAGGTGGAGCTGAATTTCTGCAGCAGTTTGTTTACCTCAGACTGCATTTGCAGAATTTTCTGAAGGTCGGCATCTTCTTCCTTCTTCCCGGAGGGTTGCGTTTCCTCCCCTTCACTAGCCAGGTAGGCTTTCTTGTGCTGTCCAGGGTTCCATGTGCCTTTCCGGACCTGCTCCTCTTTCCATGCCAGTTTGCGGCACTCCTTTTTGATGTGCCCTGGCTTCCTGCAATATCCACAGATGAGATCCGAGGTGTTACCTTCTTTTGGTGACGCCTTGGGCTGCTGTGGAGCAGTGGTCTGTGCTGCTGAAGAATTCGAATTGCTTTGTCCCTCCTTCTTTGCCAAGTGGACTACCGTGGTTGATGTGGTGGTTCCACTTCCCTTGGTGCTGATTGTCTTGCGACTTTCAGCACCTTGCAACTCCGAAATTGCTTCCTCCAAAGTGGGAAATCGTTCCCTATGGAGAAGCTGACTCCTGAGCACTTCATACTCCGGGTTGAGACCCATCAGGAACTGAATTGTTCTGTAGGTCACCTCCCGGATGTAGGAAGGGTGGTCCCTATCCCCGGCAGGGAATAGAAGGTCCAATTCCCTCCAAATTGCTTTGAGCTTTGCTGAGTAGGAGGAGATACTCATGCTGCCTTGCTTCAATTTCCGCTCTTGTTCTCGGAGATCATAGACTGGAAGTACTTGTGCACTTCTGCACACGACTTGTTGATTTCCTTCCACAAATCTCGAACAATGTTGACCAGGAGGTAATCATCCTTCTGCTCTTCCTCCATATTCTTTATCATCCAATTCATGATGAGGGCCTCTTGAGTCCCAAATATCCATTGCGTATCGTCTTCCATTGGTGGTGCTTCAGTCAGATGTTTCCCAAGGTAAGCTGCCTTGAGAGTTCTTTGGGCCAGCGTGACCCACTTCTGGCCGTTGCGGCCATTATACTTCATGTCGAGGTCCGGTAGAGTGATTCTGACCGGGGCAGGTGCAGGGGCAGAGGCGATGGCTGCTGCACTTGCTGGAGCCACTGGGGCAGCAGCCATGGCAGACAATTCTTCAGACTCCCTTTCAGCTCTGGCACTCATCCTGGTTCTGGTCTTCCCCATCAACTTCAAGCTTTGATCCCTCTGAAGTGGAGCTTCAAAAAGAACTGCAACTGGAGCCTTCAAGTCCCTCGAACAGGGCTTCAATCTTGCTGCAAAAAGGGCTGCTTTTAGGGCTGAAGAAGGACTTCAGAAAGGAGCTGCAACTAGGGCCTCCAAATCCTTCAATAGCACTTCAATCTCCTGCAATCAGGGCTGCATTCAGGGCTGCAAACAGGCTCAGATCGAGCTCTGCTCTGATACCATGAGAAATCAGTGGGGAGGAGATAAAGAGAGAAAGAAGAGAGAGAAAGTAGAGAGGGAGTGGGAGAGTGGAGAGAGGGAGGAAAACTACACACAAATTAGGGGCCAAAAAAGATCTTACTTAGATCAGAAAAAGACCCCTTATTTATAGCTTTACAATGAAGAATCAAAGGGAGGGAGGTGACCATACTAGGGAGGTGACCAGACCCCTTCTAACGGCCATATTTAAAAATATGGCTGTTAGAAGGGCCTGTCCAACGGCTATAAATTTATAGCCGCTGGACAGGATGGATTTATTGGGTCATTTAATGACCCAATATCCACCTTTAGTGGGTTTAATATTGGGCCCATAGGGACCCAATATTAAACCCTAATCGGACCCACTATTGGGCCCTTAGTGGGCCTTACGTGGACCCTTAATGGGATTTGGGCCTGCCCTTTTCCTGCATTTATCTTGGTCTTTTTTATATGATTACAATGGCCTTAGGCCCACTTAGTTAGTTGTTTCATCTTGCTTCTTGGGCTCATGATCTAACACCCCCCCTCAAGTTGGGTATAGATGTTAATCATGCCCAACTTGGACACTAAAGCTTGAAATTGGGGCCCCGCAATGCCCTTGGTCAGCAAGTCGGCCGTCTGCTCCAGAGTAGAGATGTACTGGGGAATGATGAAGCCTTCGTCGATGCTTTGTTTGATGTAGTGCCTGGCCACCCGTGCATGCTTGGTGCGCTCGTGCTGGACTGGGTTCTTGGCCAGTGCAATGGCTGACTTGCTATCTGAAAACAGAACCATACCCTTGTCTTGGTATAGTCGTAGGTCTTGTAGAATGCCTTTTAGCCACATTCCCTCGCAAACTCCCTTCTTCAGTGCTCGAAGCTCAGCTTCGGCACTGGACAGGGAGACCTCCTTCTGCTTCTTACTGCGCCATGTCACCAAGTTCCCCCCAATGAAACTGCAGTAACCTGAGGTTGACCGGCTGTCCTCGAAAGAACCTGCATAGTCCGAGTCAGTAAACAAAACGACAGTAGGCTCACCTCCAGATCTGAACAATAGGCCTTGTCCAATGGTCCCCTTTAGGTAGGCCAGAATGCGGTTTGCGGCCCCTTGGTGTGACTCCCGCGGATCATTCATAAACTGGCTCAGGGAGTTCACTGCAAATGCTATATCTGGCCTGGTGTGGTTCAGATATAACAGCTTACCAATGAGCCTTTGGAAGGATGTCTTGTCGATAGGTGCATCCTTGTCATGTTGTTCCACCTTTAGCTTCACGCTTACATCGACCGGAGTGGCTGCTGGGCGGCAGTCCAAGTTCCCTGTCTCCTTTAGTAAATCAAAGGTATACTTATGTTGGGTTAGTACAATTCCTAATTTCGAATATACCACTTCAATTCCTAGGAAGTATGTCATCAATCCCAATGATTTAATATCAAAAGAGGACGACAAGTGTTTTTCAAGATTCTGAATTTCTGCACTGTCATTTCCCGTGATGATAATATCATCTACATAGACTATCAGAATAGCTATCTTACCATTATCACAGTGCTTAATAAAAAGAGTATGATCACCCTCACTTTGCAAGTATCCTGCTGCTATCATTACCTTTGAGAATTTTCCAAACCAAGCCCTGGGGGACTGTTTCAGTCCATAGAGTGACTTCTTAAGGTGACATACATCTCCTAAATTTTTACTTAGACAATAACCTGGTGGGGGTGCCATATATACCTCTTCCTCTAAATCTCCATGCAAAAAGGCATTTTTTACATCATATTGATAAAGTTTCCATCCATAAATAGCAGCAAGTGCGATTAAGATTCTTACCGTGTTCAACTTGGCAACTGGGGCAAATGTCTCATTATAATCTATGCCATATGACTGTATACCCTTGGGCCACCAGCCTGGCCTTGTATCTGGCAATGGATCCATCTGAGTGGTGTTTGACGGTGAAGACCCATCTACTACCCACTACCTTCTTTCCTGTGAAGTGGACCCATCTCCCAAGTCTTGTTCCTTACTAGTGCCTCCATTTCTTCATTCATGGCTTGCTGCCATTCCGGTAAGGACATAGCTTCTCGGAAATTCTTAGGGACTGATACCGTCATTAGTGCATGAACTATATCTTTATTTTCAGGTGAAAAACGGGTATACGACAAATAGTTGCTTACCGGATACCGCTTGGTCTTGGTGCATTGCCGTGTCCCTTTCCGGACGGCAATGGACCACCCACTGTCGCTCGGATGGGTCTCAAGAGCCTGGACTTCGTCCTCACATGGGCTGTCCTCTGGTGCTTGAGATCCTTCCCCTGCTGAAGTTGGAATATCAATCTCAGAGGTAAACTCACCTTGGTTTGATGATGGGATCATTCTGAACTCGTCATCTTCAGTCCTTTCCTCAGATTTGTCCATGTAGGCCTCAGCACGCTCCCTTTCGTCATGGTACATGTGCAATTCATCAAACTGTGCGTCTGCCGAGACGAAAAATCTTCTCGTTGGTGGATGATAGCACTTGTAGCCTTTCTGGGTGTTAGAGTATCCCAGGAAGATGCATTTCAGGGCTCGATGATCCAATTTTCCTGCATAGTGATCGTGGATATATACTGTACAGCCAAATATCCTGGCTGGTAAGTTAGTCTTCAAGCTTACTTTTGAAAAATCAGAAGATAAAAGGTCAATTGGGGCACTAAAATTCAAAGTTTTAGATGCTGTTCTGTTTATTAAATGTGTAGCCGTTGCTACTGCTTCTGTCCAATACCTTTTTGGACAATTTCCTTGGAACAATAGGGCTCTTTCAGTGGACATAATATGTCCAATTTTCCTCTCAGCAAGCCCATTTTGCTGAGGGGTGTTTACACATGAAGACTGATGAACTATCCCATTTCTTCCGAAGTATTGATTGACTTCCTGGCAAAAGAATTCTCTAGCGTTATCCGATCTAAATCGCTGGATTTTTTTACCAAACTGATTGTGAATCATTTCACAAAATAGTTGGATGACTGCTGGGACTTCATCTTTGGATTTCAATAGATATACCCATGTATATCTAGAGAAATCATCCACAAAAAGGATGAACCATCTGTGTTGCGTCAATCCGGGTATGGAGCATGGTCCCCATACATCACTGTGAACGCATTCGAAGGCTGATAACGCCCTATGATTTGTATTAGGGTACGATGACCTTTTGTGTTTAGCATATTGACAACTTTCACACATAAGTTGATAAAAAATAACCCCTTTAAATAAATCCGGATACGAATGTTTTAAAATATGAAATGAGGGATGTCCTAGACGCCTATGGAGAAGGGTGATGCGTTCTGCACTCTGGGCAGCATAGGTCACCCTCTGCTCCCCACCTTCCCCTAGTCCATCCAGCATGAGAAGTCCCCCTCTCCTGCTAACTGAGGAAATCTTCTGCCCGGTGCCCTTTAGACAGAGAAAACACTCATCAGAGTCTAGACTAAATTGCCACCCAGTATCATCTACCAACTGAGTTAAAGACAATAAGTTTGCCTTTAAATCGGGTACATGTAACACCCCCTTCAAGATTTTCCCCTTAACCTTAATAGATCCTTTTCCATCTACCCTTAATATCCCACCATTAGCAGTAAATACCTTTAAATTACTAGTTTCGGTTTCATAAGAGAAAATAAGTTTTGTGGGGTGACATATGATCTGTCGCCCTGAATCCAAAATCAATTTGCAGAAATAGCTGCATTATTATTAAAGGTAGTTAGTGCGAAGATTTTACCTGTCTGTGCCAGTGAGGTGGAGCTGAATTTCTGCAGCAGTTTGTTTACCTCAGACTGCATTTGCAGAATTTTCTGAAGGTCGGCATCTTCTTCCTTCTTCCCAGAGGGTTGCGTTTCCTCCCCTTCACTAGCCAGGTAGGCTTTCTTGTGCTGTCCAGGGTTCCATGTGCCTTTCCGGACCTGCTCCTCTTTCCATGCCAGTTTGCGGCACTCCTTTTTGATGTGCCCTGGCTTCCTGCAATATCCACAGATGAGATCCGAGGTGTTACCTTCTTTTGGTGACGCCTTGGGCTGCTGTGGAGCAGTGGTCTGTGCTGCTGAAGAATTCGAATTGCTTTGTCCCTCCTTCTTTGCCAAGTGGACTACCGTGGTTGATGTGGTGGTTCCACTTCCCTTGGTGCTGATTGTCTTGCGACTTTCAGCACCTTGCAACTCCGAAATTGCTTCCTCCAAAGTGGGAAATCGTTCCCTATGGAGAAGCTGACTCCTGAGCACTTCATACTCCGGGTTGAGACCCATCAGGAACTGAATTGTTCTGTAGGTCACCTCCCGGATGTAGGAAGGGTGGTCCCTATCCCCGGCAGGGAATAGAAGGTCCAATTCCCTCCAAATTGCTTTGAGCTTTGCTGAGTAGGAGGAGATACTCATGCTGCCTTGCTTCAATTTCCGCTATTGTTCTCGGAGATCATAGACTCGGAAGTACTTGTGCACTTCTGCACACGACTTGTTGATTTCCTTCCACAAATCTCGAACAATGTTGACCAGGAGGTAATCATCCTTCTGCTCTTCCTCCATATTCTTTATCATCCAATTCATGATGAGGGCCTCTTCGGAGTCCCAAATATCCATTGCGTATGCGTCTTCCATTGGTGGTGCTTCAGTCAGATGTTTCCCAAGGTAAGCTGCCTTGAGAGTTCTTTGGGCCAGCGTGACCCACTTCTGGCCGTTGCGGCCATTATACTTCATGTCGAGGTCCGGTAGAGTGATTCTGACCGGGGCAGGTGCAGGGGCAGAGGCGATGGCTGCTGCACTTGCTGGAGCCACTGGGGCAGCAGCCATGGCAGACAATTCTTCAGACTCCCTTTCAGCTCTGGCACTCATCCTGGTTCTGGTCTTCCCCATCAACTTCAAGCTTTGATCCCTCTGAAGTGGAGCTTCAAAAAGAACTGCAACTGGAGCCTTCAAGTCCCTCGAACAGGGCTTCAATCTTGCTGCAAAAAGGGCTGCTTTTAGGGCTGAAGAAGGACTTCAGAAAGGAGCTGCAACTAGGGCCTCCAAATCCTTCAATAGCACTTCAATCTCCTGCAATCAGGGCTGCATTCAGGGCTGCAAACAGGCTCAGATCGAGCTCTGCTCTGATACCATGAGAAATCAGTGGGGAGGAGATAAAGAGAGAAAGAAGAGAGAGAAAGTAGAGAGGGAGTGAGAGAGTGGAGAGAGGGAGGAAAAAACTACACCCAAATTAGGGGCCAAAAAAGATCTTACTTAGATCAGAAAAAGACCCCTTATTTATAGCTTTACAATGAAGAATCAAAGGGAGGGAGGTGACCATACTAGGGAGGTGACCAGACCCCTTCTAACGGCCATATTTAAAAATATGGCTGTTAGAAGGGCCTGTCCAACGGCTATAAATTTATAGCCGTTGGACAGGATGGATTTATTGGGTCATTTAATGACCCAATATCCACCTTTAGTGGGTTTAATATTGGGCCCATAGGGACCCAATATTAAACCCTAATCGGACCCACTATTGGGCCCTTAGTGGGCCTTACGTGGACCCTTAATGGGATTTGGGCCTGCCCTTTTCCTGCATTTATCTTGGTCTTTTTTATATGATTACAATGGCCTTAGGCCCACTTAGTTAGTTGTTTCATCTTGCTTCTTGGGCTCATGATCTAACAGATCTTGATATTACTTTTTGCTTCTTGCTGCGTCAAGTAATCAGACTCCCTCCAAGAAACATACAATATCCTGTTGTTGATCTACGATCTACCACAGATCCACCATAGTCTGCATTTGTGTATGCTTCTAATATCAATTTCTTTCCTCTCTGGAATATTAGCCCATGTCCAGCTGTTCCCTTGAGATATGCAAGTATTTTAAAAGCTGCTTGCCAATGAGTTTCCCGTGGACTGTGCATGAACTGACTGAGAAGTCCCACTGCAAATGCAATATCTAGTTGAGAATGATTTAGGTATATGAGTTTACCAATCAACCTCTGATACTGTCCTCGATCCACTGGAGTTGCTTCTTCACATGGTCCCAGTTTCAGATTTGGATCCATAGGTACTGGTGACGGTTTACAGTTGCTCATACCCATTTCCCTCAATATGTCTAGAATGTATTTCCTCTGAGAAATGAAAATGCCATCAGGGGAATAGGCAATCTCTATTCCCAGAAAATACCTCAACAATCCCACGGATTTGATATCAAATATCTGTGCAAGTTTTTTACTTAAAATTGAAATCTCTTCACTGTCACTACCAGTAACAATGATATCATCTACATATACAAGTAATACGGCTACCTTTCCATCCGGGCTTGTCTTAACAAAGAGAGTGTGGTCTCCATTACTTGGACAGTAACCCGTATCTTTCATTGCCTGAGAGAACTTCCCAAACCAAGCCCTTGGAGATTGCTTCAATCCATATAATGCCTTTTTTAATTTGCACACTTGACTCCTGTGCGTGTATGAATAATATCCAGGAGGGATTTCCATATACATTTCCTCGTCCAGTTCTCCATGTAAGAAAGCGTTCTTCACATCATACTGGAATAATTTCCAGATTAAATTTGCTGCTACTGCAATTAGAATGCGAACTGTGTTCAGTTTAGCCACAGGAGCAAATGTTTCACCGTAATCAATTCCATACGACTGAGTGTAGCCCTTTGCAACAAGTCGAGCTTTGTATCTTTCTAATGTACCATCTGACTTATACTTTATAGTGTAGACCCATCTGCATCCCACTTTCTTCTTTCCTGAGGGTAATGTAACAATTTCCCACGTGTCATTTTTGAGTAGTGCATCCATTTCATCATCCTTTTGAGTAGATGTATATCCAACAAATACACATTTTAGAGCCTTTGGGCTGAGTTTATCAATTGGATGATGTTCATGAACAAAAACCGTGCAGCCAAACTGTCTAGGTTTTAGTCCAGTTTTCAATCTTACAGCAGGAAAGAATTTGGTCATAAGATCAATAGGGCTCTCGTATCCAAGTACTTTGGAGGGTAATCGGTTGATTAAATGAACCGCAGTCAATAGGGCCTCTCCCCAGAGATATTTAGGTACCCCTTGATGGATTAGTAAGACCCTGGTTGTCTCTACAACAAGACCAATTTTTCTTTCAGCTATACCGTTTTGTTGTGGTGTATATACACATGATGACTTGTGGACAATACCATGTGTTTGAAAATAAGAACTCAGTGTTGCATTAAAGTAATCTCGTGCATTATCAGATCTAATCCTCTTCACTTGTACACCAAACTGAGTCTGTACCATGGTGAGAAAATGTTTGACAATGTCTGTTATCTCTAGCTTACTCTTAAGAAGATATGTCCACGTCAATCGAGTACAGTCATCAACAATTATAATGAACCATCGAGCACCATTTACTGATGACACAGAACACGATCCCCACACATCTGTATGTATGAGATCAAATGGGCTTGCACTCCGCTCACCCTTCCCCTTAAATGACGACATCTTGTGTTTAGCATACTGACATGCGTCACATATAAGTTTGGAAGTGTCCATATTATGAAAAAGAGCTGGGAACATTCGTTCCAAGAGTTCAAAAGATGGATGACCCAAACGCGAATGGAACAGTTTGATTTTCTCTATTTATTGAAAGATTATTCTCCTCTGGCAGGCCTCTTCCATCCGCCATCAGCACAGCAACTGCTCCATCATGCACAGTCAAGAGGCCGTGTTTCTCCTCAATTGGTCCAATCGTTCGGGCTCCGCTTCTTATCAAATAAAAAACAACCAGAAGGATCCAATGTTAGAGTAAGCAGTGTGTCTTTAACCAACTTTTGAGGGGAAATCAATTGCACTTTAAGTTTAGGAACATGTAGGACATTTCTTAATAATCGCAGATTCTTTATTCTAACTGTTCCAATACCATATACTGGGAGCATTTCTCCCCCTGCAGTTAATACCCGCCTGCTACTGGAACATACAGAATAATCAATGAAATTTGACCGATATGATGTCATGTGGTCTGTTGCTCCAGAATCAATAATCCAGTTGGAAGAACTATATGCATTATGAGTGCCAAGAAAATTAAAATGTTTACCAGTATGATGCTCCCCTTTGCAGACCATAGATGTGTTCACTGGACAAATCATATTCTTCAGCCTTTCTAACTCCTCCTTGATAGAATGGAAATCATTGAGTGTGGGATGAACTGTATCGTTGCCATCTGTAGGTTATTGAATATTGACAAGATTAGCCTGTGATTGTCTCGGTGGTCGACCATGTAGGTCCCAACAATTCTCTTTTCAATTTCATCCCATAGACTTTGACGTTCACATATATATGTTTGGACTGTTTTATCTCCTTGCTGGATAAGTGTGGCTTTGGTAACTAATTCATAAATTCGCCAGTCATTGTTAGTCTTCAAACAAATTTTATGTATTTTTTCCCAAATCTGTTTAGCAGTTTCAATCAGAAGGTATTTTGGAATTAAATCTCCTCTCAGACTGCTCAGTAACCAACTCTTGACAGTAGCATCTTCAGCCTTCCACAATGTATAACGTGGACCGGATGGCTTCACTTCTTCAACCAGATGATGACCCAGTCTTTTTCCTTCCAGTATCATCTCAACAAACTTGCTCCAATGTAATAGATTCAACCCAGTGTATTTCATGGATTCAGGTATTCCATGATGTAGAATAGAGGAAAGACCTTGTTCTTGTTGAGTAATCTGAAGATCGTTGTTCTCCATTTTATCAACAAGAATCGCCACTACTCAAGTGCTAGTAATTTCTCGGATCCAACACAACGCAATCGTTGGGTTTAATTTCTCACAATCAACTGTTAATAAAGCAATAACACTCTGACCTGGAATAATGCCGATAGGGAAGACCTGGATCTGAGTCGATCTGAGACAGAGTCTTCACATCTCTTCAACACTGAAGATACACGTCCGATGTCGATATAGAGAAGGCTTGGATCTGAGTAGATCTGGAACAAAGTCTTCACAACTCTTCAACACTGAAGAGAAATACCCGGAAGTAACACAATGCCTCAGTTTTCACGCTCCTCCGATCTGACCTCCTTCGAGCGCTCTGCAGTGCGATAAGGGCCAAACATGACGGACCTTGAACGAGATCCAGACGAGGAAGATCAAGATGCTCTGCAGTGCGATCAGCGGCTTGGACAATCAGATCCAGACGAGAAAGATCAGATCTGAGATCTGGACGTGAAAGACCAGATCTGGACGGGGACGATCTCTGATTACTTGAACAAGAAGAGTCAGATCGGGAGTGGACAATCCCTGATCTGGACGATGATGATCTCTGCGGCACAAAACGAGTGCCTCACGAAGATCTCTCCTCACCGCGGATGACGACAATTGATCTGGAGGAAGACGACAGTACCTGCTCTGATACCATGTTGAATTTCATACTTCGTACCTTGTCCTCGTGTCTTCCTCTGATGCTTCTACAGAATCCCGTAACAGACTTCAAGAATGTCACAAACTTCTCCACTGGAGCTCCATTGACTTATATACTTGCCAGGTTGTACGTCTAGTGGGGCCCACAACAAGAAGACTCCCATAATAGAATGAATTTTAGACAAGGAGTATATTCTAAATATCTCGGCTGACACTAAGTAGTTTCCCATTGTGAATAGTATGCTGTGTCCTGCTGTACCTTTAAGATGTGATGTGCCTGCATGTGGTTCTGGGGGCCTGTGCATATTTAGGTTGAGAAGTCCAACAGTGTAACTAATATCCGGGAAAGAGTGGTTCAAGTAGATAAGCCTTCCAATCAATCATTGATGACTTGGTATACACTGTGGCAACCTCTTCACAAAGCCCAGGCGTGAGATTAGCATCAACTGGTACTGCTGAAGGCTTGCATTCTGTCATTTCGTGAGATTAGATTAAGTTAATATTTATTTTGAGATTTAAATATCCATTGGGTTGAGTCTGCCACTTAACTGTGGAGAAAGTATTTTAACTTCCGGCGGATTTTAATTTTGAACTGCTTAGAAAGTTGGTTACTTAGATGCCGAATTTCCATTCCATCATTTCTAGTAATGAAATGGGAGTGTTGGGGTAACATGTGGAATCCATGCGTAGTGCTGCCCTACCAAAGAGTGGAGAATATGAGGATGCAGCTACCTTTAATCCACCTATGTTCACTGAGAGGGACACATGACGGATGGTTGCGTATAGGCACATCCTTCTCTGTTCAGGATGCTTATGTGAGGCTCAGCCGAAGACTCATCGGGGAAGAACCAAGGATCATCCACGCGTGTTGCACCATATGGAGACAAAAGATCCCCCTGAAAGCCAGGTTTTCTGTTGGATGCTCCTTTGATGAAGACTAGTGAAGAAGGTCATCAGGAAGAGGTGGCTCCCAGAAGCCTCGGTGGTGCTGTGTGCGTAAGCGGAGACAAAGACTGCAACCATCTCTTCTTGAATGGTCGTTCGCCTGAGACATGTGGACCCGCCATTCAACCACAGGTGTGGTCGTCTCCTTAGAGGAAATCTTATGGGACTATATACAGTGGGATGGCCTCAGGTGGCAAGAGGGGCATGGTCATGCCTTCGCGGTGCTCTGGGCAATGTGGCTGCATTAGAATGAGGTCATCTTCAATAGACGGAAGCATCGTGATACAACAAGAGTATCTAATGGCAAGAATTCAGGTAAACTTGACTTACAATTGGTCGCTTCTCCAAACTCAGTTATCACGAAAGACTTCGACGTAGTTTCCTCGCTCCTCAGTGACCAAGAAACTCCCAAAGAACCTCAAGCCGAATGCAGCTCTGCTCTCCTGAGAAATCCTTGCCCCAAAGAATTTCAAATCCTCTGTGTCTTCTTTTCGTGCCTTCGCCTTTATTTATACTACTACTTTTTTTCCTTCCTAACTACCTTTCAAGAAGTAGGTAGTTATTTTGCCAGCTCAGCGCCAGCTGGCCCACTGCTTATCCCTCTTTGCTTCTTTCTCCTTTTATAAACTCTTATCGGGATCATATCATTACCCCCTCCATTGACTGTCACCTTGTCCCCAAGATGGAACCCTGGGAACTGTTGACGTATTAACAAGACTTTCTCCCAGGCGGAGTCTATAATTGGTAAACCTTTTCATTGGATTAAGACTTCCACCATTCCTGATTTTTTTTCTAACATTCAGCACTTTTTCGGGCTGTAGTTGTAACTCTAAGTCAGGTGCCAATTCAGGCAGAATGTCATGTGCAGTTTCTGTCGGGCCCAATGCTTTCTTTAATTGAGAGACATGAAACACTGGATGCAAGGAACACCCTACTGGTAGCTGTAAACAATAGGCCACTTCTCCCACTTTCTTGATCACTGAGAATGGTCCGAAGAACCTTGGGGATTGTTTCTCGTTTACCTATTTTGCCAATGATTTCATTCGATAAGGTCTTAATCTCAAGTAAACTTTGTCCCCGATATTGAAATGGAGATCACACCGGTGTCGGTCTGCTTTGTTTCTCATTTATGTTTGCGTGCATTGCAATTGTTTTTGAATAGGATCAAGCATGTTGTCTTGTTGTAATAGAAGACTGTCCTCAGATGAAATGGGCGTCGCAGGAGACCCATAACAGAGTAGCTGAGGAGGTGGGCGTCCGTGTAGAACTTGAAATGGGGTTGACTTCAATGAGGAATGGAATGAAGTGTTGTAGGAGTAATCTGCCCAACGAAGCCATTTGGACCAACTTTTTGGGTGCTCCGATGTATAACATCTCAGATATGTTTCTAAACTTCTGTTTACCACTTCAGATTGGCCCTCGGTCTGCGGGTGGTACGATGAGCTCATGCATTGGGTAGTACCTTGCTGTGTGAATAGTTCCTTCTATAATGCACTGGTAAATACTTTGTCCCGGTCAGATACGATTGACACAGGGACCCCATGCAGCCTCACCACCTCTTTGATGAAATGTTCTGCTACTTGAGCAACTGTGAATGGATGTTTAAGTGGTATAAAGTGACTAAATTTACCCAAACGATCCACCTCTACCATGATAAAATTAAAGCCATGGGAATGTGGCTACCCTTCAATGAAATCCATTCCAATATCGTCCCACACTCTTTCTGGAAGGGGTATGGGTTGCAACAGTCCCGCAGGTGACAACGAGGACATTTTGTTAGTTTGGCATATGTGACAACCATCAACATAAGATTTAATCATTGCCTTCATATTCCGCCAATATAAATCTTGTAGAATGCGCTTGTAAGTGCGCTGGTACCCCGTATGACCGTCCAGAGGAGATTCATGATAAGTTTTTACAATGTTCGGACTGAGAGTTGACTGTTGCGGAATGACTAATCTCCCTTTGTATAACAACGTATCATGTGTAAATGTGAAATTGGTATACTTGCCAGGTTGTTCTGAGATAGTTTCAATAATCTCCTGGCACTTTGGGTCTTCTTCTACTTCCTTCGTGACGGTGGCCGTGCCAATGATGCAATCCCGTTGAGGGTTTATGAAAGAAGAAAGAAGAAAGGAGCGATAGGCAGTGAGCCAGCTGGCACTCACCTGCCAAAATAACTTCCTATCTTGAAAGATAGTTAGTTAGGAAATAAAGGGACAGTATAATTAAAGGAGGAGGCACAGAAAGAAAGGGGACGGAGGATTTGGGCCTTTCTTGAGTGGGGATTCTGGAGGAGTTGGAGGCTGCATTCGGCTTGGGGCTCTTCGGAGATTCGTGGTTGCAGAGAAGCTTGAAGATGATGTTGTGCTGCTCTTGCAAGACAAGGAACTAGAGTGAGGACCTTCTGTGAGTCCTATTTACGGAATTTCTTTAACAATTCGATATGGTAGCATATCATTCAACTCTACACATTGATGAAACACCCATAGCCATCAACTGTCTCAGTCCTGGGAAAATAAACAGAGGATCTGCCGCAGTGTTGTGGCGTCCTTGTTTGCAGGCCCACTTAGCATACGGGTCTTGCACCTGTTTCTGTTTCAGCAAGAATGTCAGGCTATACTGATCAGTGCCTATGGTGGAAGGTCGGTGTATCAGATAGTGGCACCATTTCTGCACTACAAATACATTTGCCATTAATTCTCTCTCGTAAGCAGACTTAACCTGACATCTTTTTGATAGGGCCTGACTGAAATAGCCCACCAGCCTTCCCCCTTGCATGATCACGGCCCCTACTCCCACACCTGAGGCATCCGTCTCTATGATGAATGGAGCTCTGAAATCTGGCAAAGCTAGTACGGGAGTCATGGTCATGGCTGTTTTCAGCAATTCAAAAACAAATTTGGACATGTCGCTCCCGACAAAAGCATCCTTCTTCAGTAATGATGATAAGGGGGCAGCCTTTAGAGCATAATCTTTAACAAATCTCCAGTAATAACCTTGGAGTTCCTTCAATGTCTTAGGGGTCGGCCAGTTGACCATTGCTTCTACCTTCGCTGAATCAGTTCTGACTCAGTGGTTTGAGATCCAGTGACCCAAGAATTCCAGCTGATCCGTTGGCAAACTGGCACTTTTTTGCATTAATGTGTAGGTCATTTTCAGCCAGAATTTTAAAGACTTGGTCAAGGTGCTTGGCATGCATTTCCTGTGAACTACTATATATGAGTACATCAAAGAAAACACGCATGAACCAACGCAGGTAAGAGGCTTGAACGGAGAATTCATGAGACCCTGGAATGTCGCAGGGGCATTCACGAGTCCAAAAGGCATTACGTTCTTCATGTGTCCTGAAGGCGGTTTTCGCCACATCTTCATCCTTCATTCTAATCTGATGATATCCTGACTTAAGATCTAACTTGGAGAAAATGACTGATCCGTGTAACTTGTCCAACAGTTCCTCCACAATTGGTATCAGATATCGATTGGGTATGGTGATTGCATTCAGTGCTCTATAGTCCACACAAAACCTCCACCCGTGGTCTTCTTTACCAATAAAACAGGGCTTGCAAACATGCTTTTTGACGGTCTGATTAGTTCTGCTTCCAGTAATTTTTGGATCAATTTCTCAATTTCATCCGTTTGTTTACAAGAATACCGATAAGGTCTAACGTTGACCGGTTGAGCATTTGGAACTAACGTTATAGCATGATCTATTCCATGGGAGGGGGGCAGTCCACTGGGTGGATCAAAAACTGTGGGAAAATTACTCTTCAACTGGTGCATTTCTATAGAAGTCTCAGCATGGCATTCATACTCGTTGAGTTGCAACTGGTGCAACGCTAAAACAGCCAAATTCTTAGTCTTCATAACTTTCCCCAGTGATTTCTGTGACAAGTGAAAACAAGGATAACTGTCGGTCACCTTCATATGTTACTTTTTGACCCTTCACCTTGATCTTCAGTACTAACCGTTCCCATTGAATTTTTATTCACCCTAGAGAGGTTAACCACGACATTCCTAAAATGATAGGAAGGAAACGTTAGCTTTTAAATCCACACCTTGTATATGAACCAATCGGCGACACGGACTGTAATCACCTGTTTTTCGGTTGCCCGTTTGCCAGCACGGTTTGGGCTACCCAAGCAAAATTGGCGGTGAATGTGTCATCAGAGGAGGCCTTTCAGGAGTCCCTCCAGAGAATCGGCCTACGACAAAGAGAAGTGGGGGGACGAGCAATGACAGTGCTCTGGAGTATATGGATCCATAGAAATGAGGTGATCTTCAGAGGGGGGAAGGCTTCAATGGACGGGCTAGCCCATGAGGTAGGTCTCATGGCGTCATGGTTCCCTCGAGGTGGGGCTGTAGAGGGAAGAGGACAAACATAGATGTAATAGAGCCTCAGGGCTCAAGGCATGTACTTGACAGGTGGTTACCGATTAGTTAGGGTGACCGCCTCATGAATTTTCAAAAAAGAAAAAATCTCTGCACACTCCATGTCCTCGATTTGTTCTTCCGTTTCCCAGTATGACAGCAAATTGCACAGTCAGATCTGTGGGAAAATTGAAATTTTCCTTTAGTTCTATGGATATGAAGTTGTGTGATGCTCCAATATCAATCATCACCACTACCTCGGCTTCCTGCATTCTTCCTCTTAGCTTCATGAACTTTGGGTGAGTCATCCCCATCTTAGCATTCAAAGATACTTGCGTAAGGAGTTGACCCTCTTCCCCTGGTTCCGCTCCAACTAGGATATCTTGAACTATTGGCGTCTCCTCTCCTGTCTCCTTGTCTTCCTCTGTTACGATCAAGAATTGAAGTTTTTTCTTACATCGGTGCCCTGGCATAAATTTCTCATTACAGTTATAACACAGGCCCTTCTCGCAACACTTCTGGAACTCTTCCCCCGCTAGCAATATTTTCTGTGTGTATGCAGGTGTCTCTTGATTGGCTTCTGGTTCTTTAATTTTATTTGGGTCAAAACTTCCCCCTACTCATCCTTGGGGATAAATTGTCTGCATTCTGCTTCTCTGGAAACATGATCCGCTACTGGGTGGTCGTCCCATGCCTGCCACAGGGCGTTGAGTCGTTTCTCAGTTTTTAGGGCCAGATCCATCAATCTTCTCAATCCCAAAAGTTCTTTGACATCCATTTCTATCTGAATCTCTGTTTTCAATCCTTTTAGGAAAATGTCATACATTATATCTTCCGGCATTGGTGGCAAATAGACCGACAACCTTTTAAATTCTTTGCGATATTCTTTCACAAACTGGTGCTGGATGTCCATAAACTGGTGCTTAATATTTCCACCTAGTGTTTCATCAAACCTTTTTTCAATTTGGATCTTGAAGTTGTTCCAACCAGTAAACTCATATCGATCAGTGGTCCATAGATACCACTGCAAGGCTTCACCTTCTAAATTAGCCATGGCCACATCTATTTGATCTTAAATTAATACCTCTTGGACGTGAAAGAAACGTTCCTTTCCTCTCACCCACCCTTTGACATCTTCTCCACAGAATCTTGGTGCTTCCATTTTACTCCTTGTCTGTTGTATCTGAGTCTTACTTCGATTCTCGTTGCGTGCTTCATTCTTCGTCTCGACTTCCTCCACTCCACGGCTCTTCCCTTTTTTATAGTTTCTGGGTAATTCCTCCTCCGGTCCTCGTTCTGCTGGTGTGCTTTCTTGATTGAGTGTTGCGAGCGTCCGCAATACTTGTCTTAACAACTCGCCATTCTTCTTGGCCTCTTCTCAGATCAACTTCACTTCCTCTGCAATCCTCTTCTGTTCTGCCTTGATCTCTCCCAACTCCGCCTCTTTCTCTTCCAACCTTGCTTCCACCTCTTTGAGTGTTATTGCTGTAAAGATCACCGCTCTGATACCAATGATACGACAAGAGTATCTAACGACAGGAATTCGGGTAAACTTGACTTACAGTTGATCCTTGCTTCTTGAAATTCAATTATCACGAGCCACTTCAACGTAGTCTCCTCACTCCTCAGCGACCAAGAAACTCCCGAAGAACCTCTAGCCGAATGTTGCTCCGCTCTCCCAAGAAATCCTAGCCCCAAAGAACTTCAAATCCTCCGTGCCTTCTTTACGTGCCTTCGACTTTATTTATACTACTTTATTTCCTTCCTAACTACCTTTCAAGAAGTAGATAGTTATTTTCCAGCTCAGCACCAGCTGGCCCACTGCCTATCCCTCTTTGCTTCTTTCTCCTTTCATAAACTCTTATTGGGATCGTATCACATCGTTTAACCCATGTACAAAAAGTACATGGGTTAAAGCGCCAGTGCATGGGGCATCCCGTTGGGCATTATGTGTACTTAATGATCATATTATTTATCGGATTGGGAGGGCACCAATTATTTCTTAAAAACAATGATTGGCACTGAATGGGCATTACCCCATCTTTTTCATGGCACTTGAGAATCTCCCAAACTGTGCCCTAAGAGATTGATTTAGGCAATAAAGTGCTCTTGATAGCTTACACACATACCTCACTTGCTGCTTTTGATAGGATCCTGGTGGTCACTGCCAATAGACTTTCTCCTCCATTTTGTTGTGGATAAAAAACATTCTTCTTGTTTTATTGTTGGACATTCCATCTGAAATTCACAGCTAGTGAAAGAAGTTTACATACAGTGCATAGTTTTTAATAGGGGCAAAAATATCGCTATAATCTTTCCCGTATATCTAAGTGTAGTCCATGGTACCAACCGGGTGCGGTATCTCTCCAGGTTTCCATCTGACATGAACTTCAAGTTGTAGAACTGCCTGCACCTGACTGTCTTCGTGCCTGGTGATATTTCTGACAACTCCCATGTCTCATTCTTTAGGAGTGTATCCATTTGCTCATCCATTGCCTTTTTCCATTTTTCATCTCCAAACGCTTCATCTACATTCTTTGGGATATTGGAAAACTTTAGTATTACTTTGAAAAGTTTCATTTGAGGCAATAGATGTTTATAAGAAGCTACATGACTCACAGGGTACAGTAGTTTCATAGTACATGTACACTTATCTTTTCTCAGGGCAATCAGCCAGGCCTAAGAGTCATCTATCCCTGCATCATTTCTGCAGCTTCCTCCAAACTTTCAGATATTACTGGAGTCAATAAGTATGTCTCAGCTGTCTCTCCTTCATCAATCAGTTCTGCCTTGCCCATATCTCTGCACCAGAAACCTATATGCCAGCTGTTGCCTAGGCTTCTGTATACGAGGTGCTATAGGATGCTCTTTAGGAACTGGAGCCTAATAATCAGAGCATACGTCAGAGGTAATGCCTCTGGGGCCAGCATTTGCCAATCATTTGAGTGGGATAGCCATGGCATCACCTCCACTTCCTGTTGTCCTGTATTGGAAATATGATTTTTGCCTCTCATTCAAAGGTGATGTTGGCAGTTACACACAAAGCTCGGGTGCTAACATCGTCATACAAGGGAATAACCAACAGACACAGATTTGATCACTCAGGACCTGAGTTTGACTCCAGGATGATGTACATCGTCATTGTCAACGTACTGACCCTCGTTGACTCAGCGATGATGCTGATGTTGGCAAATTTTAGGATGTTAGCAATGGCACTGAAGTTGAAAAATTTAGGATGGTTAACAATGCCAACGAAATTGAGAAGATTACCATTGATGTTGATGTCCCTCTGTACAACACCGTCATCACTTCGACATCAAACGGCCTAATTGAGAATGTCATGACCAAGAAGAAAATAAAGAATAGATGGTTGATGGAAATGACGATGTTGATCCTGTTGGCGTTGATTATGTTTCATAAAATGTTTGAGGATGTAAAGGACCCTACTCTCTTGTTGAATTCTGTGACCATAGAAAAAGTCAACGTTTCTTTTTTTTTATAAGTTAAGTATATA
Source organism: Wolffia australiana (assembly GCF_029677425.1). NCBI lineage: Eukaryota > Viridiplantae > Streptophyta > Magnoliopsida > Alismatales > Araceae > Wolffia > Wolffia australiana. The sequence continues at coordinate 11,845,900 of NC_135842.1, forward strand.
TTGTGAAATCGTCTAAATCATCTGTATGTTGCAAAATAGAAAATTATTTTAATGCGATTAAAAAAAAATATGTTGATATATTTTTCCTCACATTTTCCCTTTTTTAGCAATTTTTCATTTCGCATTGGAAGGGAACTCCCTGAAGGCCGTTGAATTGACAGAGCAGCTGGTTCCGAATTTTCTGGAGCAAAACAAGGACCTGCACTTTGATCTTCTCAGCCTTCACTTTGTGGAGTTAGTCCGTTGTCGGAAATAGTGAGTAGTCATAAAAAACTTTTGTTTTATTGGATAAGTATCAAAATATTTATTATTGATTTACAATCATTGTCTTTTACAGCACAGAAGCTCTGGAGTTTGCTCAGAAAGCTCTGACTCCATTCGGAAAGATCCAGAGATACGTTGGTAAACTAGAGGTATTCTTCTGTCTCTTGATACCCTACATCCTGTGAAATTTGACATTAGCCCTGAATCAGTGTTTAATTTATAACCTAGGATCTGATGGCTCTCCTTGCCTACGAAGAACCCGAGAAGTCCCCCATGTTTCATCTGCTAAGCCCTGAACACCAGCAGAACGTGGCTGAAAAGTTGAACCAGGCGATTCTCGGTATCTCATCCCTTCCTATTTTTGGAAAAAAACCATTCTCTTATACTATTGTTGAATACGATTTCTTCTTCATTCATAGCACACGCGAATCTCCCCAGTCATTCTCTGATGGAAAAGTTGGTGCGCCAGATATCAGTGGTCAGGCAGTGCCTCCAGCAGGAGCTCGGCAAGGTATCTTAGGTCTTGAACTGTCGGTGCCACTAAACTTATCTTCGCAACCTTTAAGTGTTCCCATATTATCATTCTCTGGAGCTACATTTTAAACTGTTCCTCTGGATGTTTAAACCACTTGATAGCCTTAGTGTTTTTGAAATCTTTTTTATGATGTTGAAAGTTGTGTCTTTCGAGTTATTTTCTATAGAATGCTTGGAAAACTCTACTGTAATCTGTTCTGTTTATAGAGCTTTCACTCTACTGTAATCGAGTCTGTTAATAGAGCTTTTACTTTGCTGTTATCGAGTCTTTTAGCTGTTCCTCCTGCGCTGTTCTCCTCTCTCTCTATATATATATATATATTATCTGCACATTAACTCCTTCCCATGGAGTTCTAAAACAATATGGGCCGGATAACCTCTTGGGGCTTGACCATAAGCTTGATATGACAATACATCTTGAGCCAGGCGTGTAGGGACAGAGATAGTAAAGGCTGCCGGAATTTGATAATTATGGAAAACCCTCTAGTAGGGCGCCTGGTCAGAGGAGAGAGGTAGGATGCATGACCTGTATGAAAGCAAGTTGCAAGGTAGTGGCTTGGCCGAGTTCTATTCCTTATGAATATCCACAAATTTAGAAGGAACATTACCCAAATTTAGAAGGACGTGAATTAGAAACCAGAAAGAGATATATGAATGGCAATATGAGGTGTCTAAGAGTCAGCCCCCGGAAAAGTGGAGTCATCTCGTTAAGTGTTAGGGTATGTGGAGGATCATCTTTTCTGTACATTGTTATATTCAAACTATTTGTTTTTATCTTCATCATCGGTCGTGTTTCATCCACTTTATCTAATTCATCTCAGATTTCCAATGGCGTCCCAACATGATTTGAATTTGGAGATAAGGTCCGTGGCAAATCTATGTTTGTTTTGCAGGACTCCTTCCCGGCCTTTTCTTTGAAGTCTTTTCTGAATAACTAGACTCTGGAGGCATTTATCTTTGCCACTGAGGAGCAAGGTCCTGTTGATCATGGAGTTCTAAAACATTCATTGGTAAGTATCTCAGGTTCTAACCTTAATGCTGATACGACCCTTGGCCCCACAAAGAAGTGTTTCCATCATTTCACTCCTCCAGGGGTATTTTAGTCTTTTGCATTCTGATATGAATGTATCACAGTTAAGGTATCAACTCCAGGAAAAGAGACAAACCTTATTTGCCTATGGTTAATCTGTCACAGTCCTTGCTGCTCTCTTCCTCTGCAGATCTGATTCTTCTCTGCAGGCCCCCTGCTCTTCTCTGATGGAGATACTCAAATCCAGAACGTTCCCCGATCCCTCCTGCACTCTTGCTGAATGCAGCCCGTCCAAGAGAGAACCATGGACCTCTCTTGTTCTTGAATCATCATCAAAAAGGCCCCTCCCTTCTCCCATTCGAGGGACTTATATTCTTCATTCAAAACTGTTGCTACTTTCTGGGATTGTCCTGGCCCTTCTTAATGGGCCGTTATACCTTCTCTTTTCTCTACATAGTTCATTAGGGTCATCCACTGCTCGGCCTCCATGCTGAACTACAATAACCACAGCCTTCTCGTAACATGCCTGGCTCTGACGACCCCTTCTTCGACCTCTCTTATATTCAATGTATAGGATCGTATCACATTCTGGAGCGATCTCTCTCTAGATCGATCCCTTTCCCTATCTGTCGATCGGTTCTGTCTTTCTGATTTATCCTTCAATCAATTCATATTAGATCCAGACACATCACATGCCTTCCCTGTTGTGCTCTATTTAAGTACCACTAAAAAGATGACTATCTGCATGGATATTTTTTCTTTATAAATCTATATAATAATTTATAAAGATAGAGATCAGTAAAAATGGCAATATATTATCTTATAATCTTCTTTGTGGCAAATCAGGCACCTTGTCCCCCCCTCTGACCGCTTTCTCTGCTGATGAGGCCCTGCTTCCTCCATTTTGAGCTGCTCTCCTCAGGAAAAAGGCTTTAGGTATGGGTTCGTAGAATTTTCCATTATGAAAGGTTTCAGTGTGCAGTTAACATGAGATCTCAACTTCAGCCGCCCTTTATGAAATGATTTGTAGGTATTTCTTCCTATTAAGGTCTTTCTCTGGTTGTCTAACTGTATATCCTTCCCAACTAAGTTCAACATTTAGTTCATGAGGTTGTGATAGTATTGGCTATTGGAGAACTCTGTTTTGTCTATTTGCTTTTTACTGAGATGATCGTTCTGAAATGGCCGAGGATAAATTGTTCATGCAGTTAGACAAATTGTTCATGACAAATAGCTAAATGACTGAAATGCCCCTGTGGGCTAACATGACAAAACTACCCCCTAGGATCCTATCAATCTACAACCCACCACTTCGAGTGTCTTTTTTCCAAAGCATGATAATGTTTCTTTGATATTGAATTAAATAAATATTTCAAGCTCAATGATTAAATTTTCAGACATTTCTTTAATCCCTTCTGTGAAAGCCAAAGTTGAATGAGGAAAAGTAATTTAACTCAGGTTCTCTTTTGGTCGACCTTGGTCTTTGGTCCAATGTAAAACTCACTTCATGGGGAATTTTTCTTCTGATATCAACATGTCGTAAGATAAATTAAACAACTTTGTGTATCTTTTAGTGGAACCAACTCTAAGATGGAACCACCCTTAGTGTATCTTTTAATGGAACCAACCCTAAGATGGAACCACCCCTATTATATCTTTTATTGGAGCCAACCCTAAGATGAACCACCCCTAGTTATATTTTAAAGGAAATATGATTTTCCAACAAAGAATTAGAAAATTCCTTTCAATTGAGTAGTTTAAATTCATGATACTATGACCACCTTTTGGTGTATTTCCTCCTCAACAAGGAATAAGCCAACCTTTTTGAAGCTGATTATTTCAAATTTGTATTGTTACATCAACATCTTAAGTGTTTTTTTTCCTAATGATATTTATTATTTAACAGTCTCCTAATTGATTAGTAATGATATTACAGGCATCACTTTCGACTACTAGATATGGTTGTTCTGTTCTGTTCTTTTGAGACGAACAAAAAATTCACACAAAAGAACCACACTGGGCCTTGTTCTTTGTTCTGTTCTTTCTTTGAGCGAAAATTAAAACAGCTTTTTGCACAATTAGAACAATTCGAACAAAATTTGCACAATTTGTAAAATTCGCACAAATTTGCACAATTCACAAAAATTCTAAGAAATTCTCAGGAAAAAATGTTTATAGTACCTTTTCTTACTGTGGATGTCTTATTAAAGAAATAGTCTTAGTTATTCAAATGATCCTAATAATGAGATTAAGTTAAGGTGATAAACAATTTATCGCCGAATCACTCAAATAAGAGCATAGTAACTATAATATACATACAATTAAATAAAAAATGCAAACAAATAAAAATTGACGAAATGAATACTAAAAACGAAAAGTGAATAATCAAAGAAAATATATAAATGGAATAATCAAATAATAGATTTTGTTGTAGAATAATCCAATCTCATTTCACATTACCCAATTACCCAAAAAATGTGAAACACAAAGTAACACTATAGTAATTAATTAAACATGGATAATGATAACAAATACTTTAAACTCATTTTCTAAATAAATGATGAGTGCAATACATCAGTCAAGGAACTACATCTATGTCATTAAATGAAAATGATAATAACAGAGCCTAAACGGTGGATGCATCCACATTAATGGCAAATGGTTCATCACCATTATTGTCATCTTCTGCTCTCGAATCTTCGTTGCTATACCATGACTTCAACATCATCAGAACTTCGACGCTCTTTGCTGTGAGCCTGATCTCCTGTAGTTGATTACATGACACCCTTCTGAGAATAGTCGCTCACACGCGGCACTCGTCACATGAACTGCTAGAAACTTGTTCGCCACCAATGCTAATGAGGGGTAAGAAACCTGACTTGTTATGGGAATAAAAAAAATCAGAAATTCAATAAGGCAAGTAAGATATTTTTTAATCTAACAATGCACATTATATGATAATTAAATTGATAGCCGTTGTCTTCCATCAATGCAACACCTCTGCACCGAATGCTGGGGGGGCCGTCGCATATACGTCAAACTCCTACATCGGATCAACTCTTTGTGGTAGCTCAGACGGATCTAGTAGTTCTTGTAGCTCCATTTGTTGAAAATCATGTCTCATGGATGGAGCAGAAAGTTCACTAGACCAATCCCCAAGGTTTCTAGATACTGAATATTACAATTCGGACGGTAGAGAGACCCTCATTCTTGGCTTGTTGATCAGTCAAGTGAAGCTTCATTGATGGATCAAGTAGAGAACCGATAGTGAAAGCCTAGTTTCGTGTTAGCACTAATGCATATTTTTCGAGCTTCGCCCTCATAGCACCACATACACTAGCTAAGGCATTCCTTTGCCTAGTAGAGATAGTGTGTCCAAGTAGAAGCATGGATGAGTTTGAGATTTCCGCAATAATTTGCTCAAGATGCCTCATCAATCCTTTAATAATGACTATACCCTCATTTGAAGTCCATGCCTTGCTCTGAATAGCAATAGAGGTACCTTCATGGAGTGGTTTGAGTAAGTCAACATATTTTTCTATTAGGTCCCACTCTGCATCAAGTAAATTAGTTTTCCTAAGAGCGGACAATATCATCATATCCATGACTATTATCTTGTCAAGGCACCCACATAGCATTTTGTAAGTAGAGCTCCACCTAGTAAGGCAATCTAGGGGGATCCTCCTCGTGTTGGACATTTATTATTGTCTAAAATATGAAAAATACTTCGCCTCTTGCTTTGTCGATCTGCATATTGCGCTGACCACTTCTCTTACCGTGCCCCCCAATGAAATAGCACAAGGAGTATCAGTCTCGTCTGCATCCAGCACACCATCAAGGTTAGTGATGTCTACTTCGTCAACGAAAGTTGACTGTAGTGCCTTCAACTCGCCATGCATCACTAAGTTAATCACATGCGCAATACACAAGACATGTCTCTTTGCGCTGAAATGGGCGTTCGCTGTCCGCAACTCCCGTTCTAATATTTCCATCATTGTTGCATTGTTCAAAGTATTATCTGCCATAATAGCACACATCTTCGTGCTCAATTTAAATTCTGCAAGAACCTCCAACACAACATCTCTCAAGCACTCCCCAGTGCACGATCCCTCCAACTAGCGTATAGCAAGGACACATTCACAAATTTTTCATTCCGAGTCTACCCAATGAACTGTGAGTCCTATGAATGAGATTCGATTCTCAGAAGTCCAACAATCTAGATTGATGGCCACTCTATCAACACTCTCCAATCGGTTACGGATGCTTCTCTTCAGCTCCATATAAAGCTTGAAAGCTTTTTCCTTCACAACACTTGTCGATGGAATGGATATATCCCCCTGTGCGATGTATTAAAGCAATCATATGAAGTATGTACAAGCTCTTCTTTTGTGACCTCCGACATGCGACCAGTGAAGTACTATTAGCCACTGATGGTTGGCTAGAAGAGCTGCTTTCTTGTGCTTTCTACTCATTATGCTCTTTAAGGTGCACATTTTTCAAATGTCACCATATGACAGTGCTGCAATTATACTTATTTTGATTTATTGTCACAACATGACCAGTACTATGTGTCGCACAGTGATTGCATGTGAAAATATTTGGCTCAACCTCTGCGAAGTGTGTCTGTCCAGCGCACTCATTCTTTCTCTTCTTTTTTTTTTTTCTTTGGCCAACATTCCCGTCAGACGATGTAGAGCTTTCATAGGCACCAAATGTATGAGATAAAGGACTTCTAGGCACCCTGTGCACCTCACTAAGAATGTATGAATAGAAAATAAACATTTTGTATGTTCTCAATAATTCATAATAATCCAATTTATCCACAAAAATTAGAAGATTAATTTCTTTTCCTTTTTGAAAAATAGATTAATATGATTTGAAAAAAGAATAGAGAACATGAGTCAAATAATCTTACGATGATGATGAAACTAATATCTTCTAATGATTAATTAATTTCCGTTTGAAGAATAGAGAGAAAATTTTTTAAAGGAGATTAATTTATTTTTCTTTTGAAAAGATAAATCAATATGTTCTGAAATAAAGAATAGACATAATGACAGAATCAATATTATGATGATTGATGACGATGAAATTAATTTCTTTAATTCAGAATCATATAACCCACTCCAAGTTTGCTCATTGGATAAGATGGACAAAGAACTAGTGCATGACAATAGGCTAGATTAGAGGAAACATTTAGTATTGAGAATTAAAATCCACGACAACATGCAAACCTGATGTCATAAATTAGCACTAGTTCAGCCGAAGTTGAGCTCAATGGTTTCGTGAGTGAAATCCATGCATGGGCGTTGGGTACTAAAATGAAATCAGATACTGGGTGCCCAAAATGCATTATTATATGTCGAGTCCACCCTGAGAACTCATGTTTTCAATGGTGTACACCTAATTTGTTGTAATTACTCTTGAGAAGTAAAAACAAAGTATGCATGAGACTTATCAATAGAATTGCAGACACAAGCATGTGGGTTGGGATATTAAAAATAAGCATATATATGCATAGTCGCGTAATTTTGATAATAAAATTTATAGTCTTACATTATTTCATCATGCATAAGTTACCAAAATCTCCATTTGTGGGCAATGGAGATGTTGATTCCCAAAGGGGCATTGACTGAACGATTGAGTTGTAAATTACTTGGTATCTATGAAGAGAAGAAAGATAGAGAGACTAATAAGACAAACAATAAAATACCGAATTCTAGTTTAGACGTACACATGAATTAGGTCAAAATAAAAAAGATATATGTAATTGTATAATGAGGAAAGAGTGAGGAAATACAAAGAAAAAGGACATAATGGAGATTGGGAGTCATGACCCATTAATCATTACAATGTCGGTAATGAATCTGTAGAAAAGAAGAAGAAATGAAGATTAATTTTTTTTAATTTTGAAAAAGAAATTAAAGAAGATTCATATCTTACCGTGATTCTTGAAGGAATTCGGTTGGATGAGTCTTGAAAAAAGAAGAAAGGAAATCGCTGAGCCGCCGAGAGAGAGAGGAAATCGCCGAGCCGCTGAGGGAGAGAGGAAATCGCCGAGGAACTGAGGAAGAGAGGAAATTTCTGAGACCCCGAGGGAGAAAGGAAATCGCTAAGGAACAGGGGAAGAGGAACTGCCGAGGGAGAGCATCCTTCGAAAGTTCGAAACCTAACAAAGTAACAATTCATATATATGTATATTTTTTGATATGTTTTGAAAGAATAAACATATATATATATAATAATAAACATATGTTTATTCTTTAAAAAATAGATCAAAACAAATTTGCACAAATAGAACAATTCGAACCACACATGGGTGTGTGCCATGATCTGTGAAAATTTGTTAATGTTCTGTTCGGAAAATCGAACAGAACAAACAAATCGCACAGATTTGCACATAGCAAACCGAACAACCGTGTCTACCTTAGAGCGTATTTTTCTTTTGAGATTTGATGTTTTTTTCTTTTACTATGGAATTATTTGAATCCCAAAATATTATTTTTTAGTTCATTTGTTGAGATATTATTTTTTAGTAAAAAAATATCAAAAAATTTAAATTAAATAGTTCAAATTTATGATGTAACATTATTAATTTTTGTTGGCTTTTCTCTGCCGAAATATTTTTTATTTAACAGCGATTTACAGAAATCCTTGAAATCAAATTATACTGATTAATTACATTGTTTCCATCAGGTTTCGGTGTATTATTGGAAGGGGATGCCATTTTACCAACTTATAAATAATTACCAAAATCCTTGCAATTGAACAGTTCACATTCATTGTATTACATCCACCAAAAAATATTAAAGCCCTCTAACTGGAGTTTTTTATTCGAGTTATGGCATATTTGTTTACCAAATAAATACAACGATTACTTAAATCCTTGAAATGGAAATGCTTAGCTTCATATTAGTGTCGTATTAATTCCACGTGAATAAAATATAAAATTTGGGGAATACAAAATTTTTTTATAGGATTAATGTATTTCATGGTGAAAACCAGTCCGGACCCGCATAGGCGAATAACTGTCTATAAAGTTATTTTAATAATATTGTCAGATTCTCTAGGGATTTTGACGCAAAAGAGTTGCCACGTGGGGGAGGATTAAAACCCAGGGACCTAGCTTTTTGAGTCCCTAGATAATTTAATACTCACTTACGTTTCTTAGCCTTGAGACACAGAGCTTTCAGAGAGAGAGAGAGAGAGCGAGAGAGGCAGAAAGAGAGAGAGAGAGAGAGAGGAAGATAGAGGGCAGAGAGAGAGAGAGAGAGAGAGAGAGAGAGGGAGCGAGAGAGGCAGAAAGAGAGAGAGAGAGAGGAAGATAGAGGGCAGAAAGAGAGAGAGAGAGGAAGATAGAGGGCAGAAAGAGAGAGAGAGAGAGAGAGAGGAAGATAGAGGGCAGAAAGAGAGAGAGAGAGAGAGGAAGATAGAGGGCAGAAAGAGAGAGAGAGAGAGGAAGATAGAGGGCAGAAAGAGAGAGAGAGAGAGAGGAAGATAGAGGGCAGAAAGAGAGAGAGAGAGAGAGAGGAAGAGAGAGGGGGGAGAGAGAGAGAGAGAGAGAGGGGGAGAGAGGGGGGGGAGAGAGAGAGAGAGAGAGAGGAAGATAGAGGGCAGAAAGAGAGAGAGGGAGAGGGAGAGGGAGGGGAGAGAGAGAGAGGGGGAGGGGGGGGGGAGAAAGAGAGAGAGAGGAAGGTAGGGGGCAGAAAGAGAGAGAGAGGAAGGCAGAGAGGGCGAGGAAGGTAGAGGGAAGAGAGAGAGAGGAAGGGAGGGGGCAGAAAGAGAGAGAGAGGAAGGCAGAGAGGGCGAGGAAGGGAGAGGGAAGAGAGAGAGAGAGAGAGAGGAAGGCAGAGAGGGCGAGGAAGGAAGAGGGAAGAGAGAGAGAGAGAGAGAGGAAGGCAGAGAGGGCGAGGAAGGTAGAGGGAAGAGAGAGAGAGAGAGGAAGGCAGAGAGGGCGAGGAAGGGAGAGGGAAGAGAGAGAGAGAGAGGAAGGCAGAGAGGGCGAGGAAGGTAGAGGGAAGAGAGAGAAAGAGAGGAAGGTAGAGGCAGAGAGAGAGAGAGAGAGGAAGGTAGAGGGCAGAGAGAGAGAGAGGAAGGTAGAGGGCAGAGAGAGAGAGAGAGAGGAAGGTAGAGGGCAGAGAGAGAGAGAGAGAGAGGAAGGTAGAGTGCAGAGAGAGAAAGATGAAGGTAGAGGGCAGAGAGAGAAAGAGGACGGTAGAGGGCAGACAGAGAGAGAGAGGAAGGTAGAGGGGCAGAAAGAGAGAGGGAGGGGAGAGGACAGGAAGAGAGACGGAAAGGACAGGAGGAGAGAGAGAAGACAGGAAGAGAGAGAGAGAGAAAGAGAGGATGCGTGTACCGTCCTCGTCGTATTTCATGGGACTAATGAGTTGTCCGCGTCGCTTCTCTTTTGCTGTCTGGATCCCTATCTTTCTCTCTCTCACTCTGTCTGGTCCCCATGCCCGATCTCTCTTAACTGCTCCCTTATCTCCTTCTCACTCTGTCTCTCTTCCCTTCTTCCTCTATCCTCATCTCTTCCACTCTCTCCGTCTCTATTTTCTTTCTCCATATCTCTCTGCTTCTCTCCCACTCTCTATCTCGTATTTCTTTCTCCCCATTTCTCTCATCGTATCTATTATTTCTTTCTCCTAATCTATCTTATTCCATCTCTCCCTCGGCTTCTCTCTCTCTCTCTCTTATTTGTCCTCTCTCTCTATCGCACTCGCTCTTTATCTCTCCTGACATCTTTCTCTGTCTTCATCTGTCTCTCTCTCTTCATTGAGAGGGATCCAGGTACAAAGCAGCAGCAGTGGATAGACCACTTCTCTCTCTCTTGATCTTTGTGCCAACAGTTACCATATACACGGAGACATTGTCCATATCTAGAGAGAGAGAGATACAATGATTGAGAGGAGTATACTACTGTCTTTGATCTCACCTCAAGATGCCGCCCATAGCACTAGGAATAGGAATGGTTTTGGACATTAAAAGACCTCAAAAAGCGGCCAACTTGAGAGAGAAAGATGTCTATGTGCATGGAGAACGAAGCCTCCTCGGAATCCAGCGTAGGCTAGAGAGAGAAACATTTTGACCCGTTATAGACTGAAAAGTCGTAGAGAGAGAAGGGGAGAGAGAATGTGGAAGAGTGGTCCAGATTGTCCATTAAAGCCCTGCTGGGTTGATGGGGTTGTCCATAACTTGTTTCCCTCTCAAACTCTTTTGTTTTCAGCTTTCAAGCCCTCTCTAACTCCATATAACAAGAGAGAGAGCGCTTCCTCTCACTTAGAATTACAATTGGAGATCAAACGCTCCTCGGAATCCAACCTAGGCTAGAGAGAGAAACCCTTTGACCCAACGTAGGCTGTGAGGTGGCAGAGAGGGAAGGGGAGAGAGAATGTGGAAGAGCGGTCCAGATCGTCCATTAAAGGCCTGTTGGGTCGAAGAGTCGTCTATAACTTGTTTCTCACTCTAACTCGTTTGTTTTCACACTCTCCCTAACTCCTTCGATTTCTCTCTCTATCTAACTCTTTTGTGGGTTAGGGGAGATGAGAGAGGGAGGGTGGTTTCTCGCTCCAATCTGGGTTATCGGCGGCGCCGCTTGGTGGTGGTGGCGATGGAGGAAAGGAAGAGAGAAGGAAGAGGAGAGAAGAGAGAAGAAGATTCCAAAGGGTAGCAAGGGATGGCCGCTCATCGGCGAGACTCTCGACTTCATCGCCTGTGGATTCTCCTCTCGTCCCGTCCGCTTCATGGACAGGCGCCGTGACCTGTCTGTTTGCTTGACATCTCTCTCTCTCTCTCCACACACTTTCTGCAACTCTCTCTCTCTCTCTCTCTTTCTTCTTCTTCTCCACAGACTTTCTGCAACTCTCTCTCTCTCTCTCTCTTTCTTCTTCTTCTCCACAGACTTTCTGCAACTCTCTCTCTCTCTCTCTCTCTTTCTTCTTCTTCTCCACAGACTTTCTGCAACTCTCTTTCTCTCTCTCTTCTTCTCCACTCACTTGCTGCATCTCTCTCTCTCTCTCTCTCTTCTTCTCCACTCACTTGCTGCATCTCTCTCTCTCTCTCTCTCTTCTTCTCCACTCGCTGCATCTCTCTCTCTCTCTCTCTTCTTCTCCACTCGCTGCATCTCTCTCTCTCTCTCTCTCTCTCTCCTTCTCCACTCACTTGCTGCATCTCTCTCTCTCTCTCTCGCCAATTTTCCACTTGTCTCTGCATCTATCCGAGATTTTACAAGCGTACGATACTTTTCTCTCTCTGTCTCTTTCTATCTCTTGCAACCCCTTTCTATTTCTCCCTCTTCTTCCTCTTCAAAAGTTTTCGGCCTGCCTCTCTCACTATCTTCCCATTCTCTCTTCATCTGATGATCTAAGCAGCATCGCTCTATCTCCTGGGATTTACAGGCGCACGATGCTTTTCTATCTCTCTTTTTCTCTCCCTCTCTCTTTTTATCTGTCTCTCCTCTTCTTCTCCGCTTCCCTGGTGCAATTCTCTCTCTATTTCCGTCTTCTCCGGCATCGTTCTCTCTCAACGCGCAAGGTCTTCTCTCTATTTTTCTCTCTTTCTCTCCATCCATCTCTCTGGCTGTTTCTCTATCTCCTCCACAAGCGCGATGCATGTCTCTCCCTATTTCCCTCTTATCCCTGTATCTGATCAGCGTTTCTCTCCCATCCATTTCATCACTCAAAATGTTTCTCTCTCTATTTTTTCTCTCCCTTCTCTGCAGTTGATCGAGGTTGTCCTATTTCTCTCTCTCTCTCTCTCTTGTCCACACCCAAAACGCATCTCTCTCTTATCACTGAATGTTATCAGCACCGCGTTCTATTTTGACCTCTTTTTCTCCCGGAATTGGATCAGCATCACGCTTGATTAACTTTCGTTTCTGTCATTCTCTCTGTTAACCCAATCGATCAGCGGCACTCTCTCTTCTTCTCCATCAGTAGGGCGCATCTCTCTCTCCTCATTTGTTCATCATCGGTCTGCCTCCCCCTTCTCTTTCTAATGGAAGATAAATCCTTCATCTTGTTCCTGCAATGCCTTAGCACCGGTTCGTCTTCCCGTCTTCTTATACACGATAAACAGGCATCTCTCTCTCATCTCATCTCTTTTCCTTGAATTTGGTATGCGTCACACTCTGTCTCTCCTACCCTCTCACATGGGTATTGGGTACTCTTTCCCCACTTTGTCAGAACGAGTCTCTTTCTCTCACCTTTTCTTCAAGCTTGCGGTGCATCTCTCTCTCTCTCTCTTTGTGGTTAGAATCATTCTATAATTCCATCCTTCCCACGCTTAAGATTAATCTCTCTCTCTTCTGTCAGTCTTCTTCTCTCTTATTCTTCATATGAGGTGCATCTCTCTCACCTCTATATCTTACACAATTGTGACTTGGGAGGTATCTATCTCTCCCTTCTCTCCTATTCTTCATCTTCTTATACAGTTACATGGTTGTCACGTTCGGTCTTTGTCTCGCTGTCTTTTCGTCAAACTTATGCGTAATCTTCTCTCCGCGCCAGTCCTTATATTCTCTTTCGTATGTCTCTTACCTCTCTCTGCATCATCGACGACCAGTTTTGTCTCTGTTCTCCGTAACACCTTGCGTCATCACTCCATGCAAGCTCCGGTTTCCCGACGACTGGTATTTTTGTCATAAATTTATCCGGAAGGAAAAAACTGACATGGGCGGTTGCACCAGCCAAAGAGGCCCCCATTTTTCAATTCCGCATCTCTCTCTCTTACTCTCCTCACCTCTTTCTGCCTCTCTCTCTATCTAACTCTGTTCATTTCTTTCTTCCTCTCTCTCTCTCTCTCTCTCTCTCTCTGTAACTCTCTCTCCAACTCTTTCCATCTTTCTCTCTCTCTTTATCTCCTCACTTACTCCTGCCTCTCTCTCTCTCTCTAACACTCTCTCCACCTCTTTGCATCTCTCTACTTAGTCTCTTCATTTCTTTCTGCCTCTCTCTCTTCTAACTCTCTTTCCATCTCTGTTGTCTCATGACTTCTTTCTGCCTCTCTCTCTTCTAACTCTCTTTCCATCTTTTTTGTCTCATGACGTCTTTCTGCCTCTCTCTCTAACTCTCTCTCCACCTCTCTTCACTCTTTGCATCTCTCTCTCTGTTAGTCTCTTAATTTCTGTCTGCATGTCTCTCTTCTAACTCTCTCCACCTCTTTCCATCTCTCTTTTTGTCTTTCCACTTCTTTCTACTTCTCTCTCTACCTCTTTCCATCTCTCTTTTTGTCTCTTCACTTCTCTCTCTCGAAATCTCTCTCCGCCTCCCTTCGCGCTTTCCATCTCTCTCTCTCAGTCTCTTCATTTCTTTCTGCCTGTCTCTCTTCTAACTCTATCCATCTCTTTACATCTCTCTTTTTGTCTCTCCACTTCTCTCTACGTCTCTCTCTCCACCTCTCTTCACTCTTTCCATCTCTCCCCTAATCTTTTCATTTCTTTCTGTCTCTCTTCTAATTCTCTCCTCTTCTTTCCATCTCTCTTTCTGTCTCTTCACTTCTTTCTACTTCTCTCTCCACCTCTTTTTCCCCTCTCTCTTAACTTCTTCGTCCATCTCTCTGGAACTCTGTCCAGCTCTTTCTGCATTCCACCTCTTTCTGCATCTCTCTCTCTCTAGCTCTCTGCGCATCCTTCTCCATCTGTCTCTCTAAATCTCATCACCTCTATCCCTCGAACTCTCTCCACCTCTGACTTGCTCTCTCAGCCACCGGATAACACGCATCTTCCTTCGACCCATGTTCCCGTTCATCCATCTCTCTATCCTCCTCCGTTGACTTCATTCTGATATAAAACTACGCATCGCTGCGCACGCAACAGGTACGGGAAGGTGTTTCAGACGCATCTACTGGGCAAGGCGATAGCAGTGTCAACCGACGCAGAGGTGAACAGGGCGGTGTTGACAAGCGATGGCTTCGTGCCGAGTTATCCCCGGTCAGTGGCGGAACTTCTGGGCAAAGACTCGATTTTGCAAGCGGAGGGCGCGTTGCACCGCCGAGTGCACGGCGTTATCGGCGGTTTTCTCAAGTCCGCCTCCGCCAAAGCCGCCGTTGCCGCCGAGCTTGAACACTGTGTTCTTAAATCTCTCTCTCAATGGCCTCAGAAGGGCCTTGTCTTCGTCCAGGATGAAACCAAAGAGGTACCCATCTCTCTCTCTAAATCTATCTTTCAATCCATCTCTTTATCTATAATATGTGTCTCAATGGCCTCAAAAGGGCCTTGTCTTCGTCCAGGATGAAACCCAAGAGGTACCCATATGTCTCTCTTTCTCTATGCATCTTTCAGTCTTATCTATTTATATAGGTTTGCATGAGCTGTCGAAAGAATATTTATTTGTTTATGTTCTGGGCAATCACTGGGGCGGAAAGCGATGTTACTTTTGTTCCTTTTTGGGTAATCACTGTGCCGAGCTAATTGATTATTGTGTTATTGTTATTTTATTTTATGTTGGTGTGTTTCGTTTCATGCGGGTGATAATATATCTTGGTAGTTGATTTTATAAATACCGGTAAAGTGATTCAATGATGTTAATCTTAACGTGATTCAGAGATATAACAATCTTTATGAAGCCCTTAATATATATTTATATCCATCCATTCATCCTCTGAATAACTCTTTTAATGTACCTTGTTTTTACAAACTTTCTGCTTATGTACTTACCTATCTATCCACATGTCTATCAAATGTATGTCTTCTTGTTTATCTTGTCTTTACTCTTTTTGTCGATTTTAATGTCCCATGGGAACGATAATATGTTTTAGTTGTAGATTTTAAGCGATTCACTGATGCAAATATTAGATTTAGACATTATTATGGCAAACCAGAGGGGTAACCATCTCTTTCTATTTCTGTATATAATTTCTCCATTTATTCATCTGGAACCACCTATATATAGATTCATCAATCCGCTGAATAGCTATCTGCTTATGTCCATATACGTCCATCTAACTATAACTGTATATCCATTGGTCTATCAAGTGCAAGTCTACTTGTTTATCTAAATATCTATACATCTCTTCGTCTACTTGTCCACCTTAAGTTATTTATTCAATTGTTCCATCCATTTATTGATTTCACATCTCACTGTTTGTATAAGTATCCACCTTTCTGTCTATCTTGTGGAAGTTTGCTTATCTATTTATGTAAAATTCTGAATATATTTAACCATCTCTCTGTCTGTTTGTCCCCTCAAATTATCTTCATTAGTTCTATCCATCTATTGATTTCATAAACATCTGATTGTCGAATTGCCAAGCTATCTATCTATCAATTTGACTATTCGGTCCCTTGAGTAATTTCTTCACTAGTTCCATCCCTCTATTTATTGCATTCCGTAACTGTTTATCTATCCCTCTATCTGCACATTTATAAAGCTCTTCATTTCTACTTGACTTACATCCGCTCTCCCAACCAACCCACAACCTTCATGGCCTCCTTATCTTCCACATTCCCATCTCTCTCTCTCTCTCTCTCTCTCTCTCTCTCTCTCTCTCTCTCTCTCTATCTATCTATCTATCTATCTATCTATCTATCTATCTATCTATCTAATCAATCTATCTATCTATCTATCTCTATCTCTATCTCTACCTCTATCCATCTATCTTTATCCCTTTCTCTCTCTCTATCTCTATCTATCTTTATCCCTATCTCTCTCTCTATCTATCTATATTTATCTCTACCTATCTCTATCTCTCTATATTTATCTCTATCTCTATTTCTCTCCCTCTATCTATCTATTTATCTATCTGCATCTCTATCTCTCTATCACTATCATTTTCTCTCTATTTTGTTTCTCCCTACCCATCATTCTCTCTCTCTGTATTTATATTTATTTATATAATACACACTCCCAATCCATCAACCTACGTGTCTCGTTTTCCTGTCTTTCTCTCTCTTTGTTATCCCAAGCTTGTCAAGGCAGAAGACGAAGAGGACACTGGATGTTTCTCTCACCTCTATCCATAGTCTCCACACCCGTAGTTCTTCAGTGACCGACGCCTTCGTCAGAGCGAGGCGCGGGCATTCAATGAATTCTCTCGGCATTTACCGTTGCACCAGTTACCCCGCAGGCCTTTCGGTCTCTCTTTCTCTCTCTAGGAACTCATTCCAGTTCAGAATGTCAGTTCAGTCCTGGGATCTCCAGTCCTCTCGTTAGAGAGAGAGAGAAGGATGCAAAATGGAAATTTGCCCGTCACATAGTGTAGTTTTAGACATGCATGTTTCTGAGTTCACGACGAGGTTAGAGAGAGAGATTGTTTGGGGGGCGTACATGGTCTCTCTTTCTCTCTCTAAGAACTTATTCCAGTTCAGAATGTCAGTTCAGTCGTGGGATCTCCAGTCCTCTCGTTAGAGAGAGACATAGAGAGGTGAGAGGAAGAGGGAGAAATAGATTACTCAGTTCGATAGCTGGGATGGAGAAGGATGCAGAAATGGAAAGTTGCCCGTCGCATAGCATAGTTTAGAGATGAATGTTTCTGAGTTCACGACAAGGTTGGAGAGAGAGATTGTTTTGTGGGCTCGTACATGGAATTAGCTCAATCCCTCTCTATACTGCCGTAAAGATTTAACCTGCAGGGTTTCGTAGTTTTGGAGGAACTCCCTCGAATAGTCGTGGGGAGAGAGTAAGAGTGAGATAGAAAGAGAGAGAGAGGGATAGAGAGAGAGAGAGAGAGAGTCACCGACAGTGTGCGGTGTGAACGGCGGACCAGTTCGCTGGCAATACTTTTAGAGAGAGAAAGTAGAGGGTGACAGCAAGTGTGTGTGCGGAGCTGTTGTCCTCCACGTCCTCTTTGGGGACCTCCACTCGCCCAGAAAGAAGGATTATAGTGGCCCCAGTGGGTACTTTCTAAAAGATATGAAAGGATTATTATTTGGTTTCTTCACGTCCTTTTTGGCTTCCCCGTCCCCGCACTCATTTTAGAGAGAGAGAAGAGATGGACAAAAGAGATAGAGAAAAGAAACAGAGAGAGAGAAGAAAGAGAATATATTGATGGAGAGAAGAGGTAGATAGAACGAAGAAATAGATAGAGAGAAAAGGAGAAGATATAGATGAAGAGGAGAGAAGAGATAGATAGAGAGAAGAGAGAATAAAATGATCAAGAGAAGCGAGGGAAGAGATAGAAAGGGAGAAGGGAGAGAAGAGAGATAATAAAATGATAAAGGGAAGGGAGAGAAGAGATGGATAGAGAGAAGAGATAAATAGCGAGAAGGGAGAGAAGAGAGTTAATAAAATGAAGTGGACAATCTTGTAGCAATTTTTAGAGAGAGAAAGATGGTTATGTTCATCATTGTTCACTCGCAGAACAAGGTTAGAATCACTTTTCTCATGTGAACTCTACCATATTCAATAAAGTACTCGGAATACTCCAACGTTAATATTGGATGCGGAACAACACACAATCATTTTTTTAGAGAGAGAAAGATGGAGATTTTCATCATTGTTCACTCAAAGACCATTGCTGGAATTACCTTTCTCCTGGAATTCCGTTTTATTCTATGGCGTAGTTGATATTTAGGGGGAGAGACCCACTATTAAGTTTGAGGGAGAGAAAGATGGATACTCTCAACATTCTTCACTCACAGGACGGTACTAGAAGCACTTTTTTTGAAACTAAGTGCGGTTCTTGTATTTACCATCTCATTCAACTTTGATAGTCAACCATCCTAAAATTCTTCAATGTTGTAGTCAATGATGTTAAGGAAGCTACTGTGAGGAACTATTTAAACGAAATAAACGAATTACATCTTCCAATCCTTTAAGAACGTTTGAATAATATTAAATTAGTCATGCAGATTACATTTCCTGTTCTGGTCAAAGTCTTGATGGGCATGGGACCCGGAGAAGATCTTGATTATTTGAAGGATCAGTTCCAAGAATTCGTGGCGGGCCTCATCTGTCTGCCAATCAAGCTGCCCGGAACAAGGCTATCCAGGTCTCTCAAGGTACCAAATCCTCTATTTCAACACTTTTCTCAATTTATTTGGATGAGGAATCTGATAAAATCCAATTATTTTTACACAATGCGGAACTTTTAATCTTAACTTAATCATGTTTATTATGTTTTCTACATCGATTTTAGTGTAAAGTTTAGGCGGATAGAGTTGAGAGGACGATAAACAATGAAGTTCTGGCTTCCCCGCTGATTTATTTTTATTTCATTGTCAAGTTTGGGGAAAGGAGAGGTTTCGAGGACAAAAGACCAGATATTTATGCCAACCACAATTGATTGTATTTTTTTATTTTGGTGTCAAGGATTAAAATCACTATTTTTCAGTCTTACCCGTTCATTTTTTTTGTTATGGTGTCTGATTCAGCTGAAGGAGAGAGTTCA
Source organism: Wolffia australiana (assembly GCF_029677425.1). NCBI lineage: Eukaryota > Viridiplantae > Streptophyta > Magnoliopsida > Alismatales > Araceae > Wolffia > Wolffia australiana. Next base: position 11,865,053 of record NC_135842.1, read on the forward strand.
GAGGATAATGAACAAGATATCTCTTGCTAACACTTTTAATTATTTTTTATTTTAATGTGAAATTCAGGCGTAGGAGAGTGTTCAGAGGTAACTAAAATAGATTGCAATGACTTCCGCGTTGATTTTATTTTATCTTAATGTGAAATTCTGCAGAATGAGAGAACTCAGGGGGAGATATATAGGATAGTTCAGACTTACCTGTTGGTTTCTTTTATTTTCAAATTTAGGCGAAGGATAGAGCTCAGATGAAAATAAATCAGATTTGTCTGGCTTCCACAATTGTATTTTTCACTCTAATTTAGAAAGGATACGGTTCAAAGGACAATAAACCAGATAGTTCTTTACTTTTAATCTACTCTAATTTAGAAACCTGGGTTCCAAAATTGACTTTTTTACTTATTTTAATGTAAAAATCAGGCGAAGGAGGGAGTTCAGAGGACAATCAACAAGATAGTTCAGGCTAAAGTTCAAGATGGGCAGTATGTCATGGCCAGAGATGTCGTTGATGTATTGATCAATGAAAGCATAACAAACAAGCTTACAGAAATGCCCACAAGTTTAATATCATCAATCCTCGCAGAACTGATGCTACCAGGGGAGCACTCAGTGCCCATGATGATGACCTTGGCTGTCAAATATCTGACTGACAAGCCCCTTGCTTTGGAGAAACTCAGGGTATGTTAATTATTTCTTTGTGGAAACTGTGTAATCACACATTCGGGAACATATTTTCTCTAAATAATTAAAAAGTCAAATAATATTCTTAGAGGCATTACCTTTCAAAAACAATTGTTAGAAGCACTTTCATTATAATACATCTTGAAAACAAAATAAATATTTCCACGACAGCAGTAATTTTATAATGATTTGCTTATAATATTTAAATTTATTTCCTGAAAAAAATTAATCGTTTATTCGTCTATTTGGATAATCTGATAACTTTGGGAAGAATCATATCTGAAAAATCAGTTACACCACGTTGATGGTACCGGTTTTTAAAAATTTTATAAAACTATACGTTATCCTGGAAATCTTTTTTTAGCCATACCATATTAAATATTGTCTTTTATCGAACGACTATCATGCTTGGGAATAAAAGACTATTTGAATTTCTATTTGATATAATGTACCTGTGTTCTGTTTCATGCAATAAACCCATATTACCAGATGTCAGAAAATGTAACGAGCATATGTTTGTTGGGCATTTTTTTCTGAAAAATTTGCGTCTTTTAGGAGGAAAATTTGACTTTAAGGCGGAAAAAGGTCAACGCTGGAGAGCCCTACACTTGGTCTGATTACATGTCCCTGAATTTTACACACCATGTAAGAATATTTATTTAAGTTAATATGAATCTCTCACTGTGTAAAACAAGCAATATCTCGTTACTGATTACCATCACTTTACATAATATCAAGTTTTGAAAAATACATCCCTGGTTTCATCATATCAAGTTTCCAGGTTATCAATGAAGCCCTTAGGATGGCAAACATAGTCAACGGAGTCTGGAGAAAGGCTATTAAGGACATAGAAATAAAGGGTACTCATTTCTTTGAACTTGGTTTTTCTTCGTAATTTTAATGCAGAAGAATTAAACAAAAAACCTTGGGGAAAATAAATCTTGAGCATTGATATAATTTTATCTGAATTTATTATTCCTTGTAAAGGTTACCTTATTCCAAAGGACTGGAGCGTGTTGGCATCCTTCAGTTCTGTACATTTCGATGAACAGAATTATCCAGACCCGTACGAGTTCAATCCTGGGAGATGGGAAGTAAGTCGGAATATATATAACTTGATCAGACATATCTCATGGGTCCTCTCTTTTCTAGCTTAGTAATTGATTTTTTTCTTATTTTCATTGTTCATAGAAAGGAGTCTGTGGAAGCAAGTTCACACCTTTTGGAGGAGGACAGAGGCTTTGCCCAGGGCAAGATATCTCCAGGCTTGAAATTTGCATTTTTCTCCATCACCTAGTCACAAGATATAGGTATTTTTTTATCTTTCTTTTAATTTTTTTTTAAATTTCTATCTAAATTTTCTTAATTTCTTTGCAGTTGGGTTGCTGAGGAAGATGAAATTGTGAGCTTTCCTATTGTGAAGATGAAGAAGAAGATGCCCATAAGGGTTTCACCGATATCCTTTTGACACATGAAATAAAGGCAAAAAATCCCATTTTGACCGTCATAGTAAAATTCAATAAAATTCGTTCATGCAGAATAAGAGTGATGTCTTTTAAATTATCACGACAGGAATTATTTCCATATTGGGAGAAGTTTATGAGGGAGTAGTGTGGCATCATCCACAGAGAGTAGAGAGGAAAAGGGCATCATTTCAGAAGGTTTGATTAACAATTTTATGTGTAGTTCTTCATTGCTGTTACTGATGTAAAATCCAATGGCGTTACACATGATTTTTGAAGCATATTGTGGTGAAAATACTTGCGATAAGAAAATTCCTTGAGTCTTCCCCTTAGCAATTCTATTTTCAAACATCTCTGTGATACGAGACTAATTCAAAAGGTTTGCGGACGCTTTGACAATTCAGAAAGAGGAGATGAAATTGCAAAATAATAAAATCCTTAAATTTATTATCTATTCCAAAGCGAGGAATATCAGGTGGTGGTATATAAAATTGAAATATTTTAATATCATGGTCAGAAGCTACTTAAAGGCAAACTGAGCTCCCTCTAAGATACTTAAAATATAAATATTAGGATATATGGGCGCAAATAAAATAACAAGACCTTGGTCATTTCATATCATAAAAAAAATCAAAGTGAGTTGGAAAATTGATGTCATGGTTGTTTTGTAAATAAATCATGAATGAAGAAACGATTTCTTCCCTTGTTACACTCTGATACCAGAAATGGATATTTGTCCTTTGATACTTCAGTTACATTTCTTATTATGGTTTTAATACATTGTTAAAAAATTTAAACATCTTATAACTATAAATAAGTAGTGCACATAAAGTATTAGTTATTCTAATTTTTTTCACTATTCTGGATTGAGGATCAAACCTTAGAGTTAATAACATTCTTATTTATTTTGGTTCGGTTGATTTGGTGGGTCCTTCACATTGGCCCACAGAAGCAGGAGTCACTCGGAGACATAGAGAAGTTTTATAAAGGGATGATGAAGACAGTTAATAAATCAGAATTTGGGTTAAATAAGTCATTTTAAGGCTCTGATTTATGCAACAATATTTATAAAAGTTTCCTTAGAATAACGGTCGTATCCACAAAGAGCAGGTAATGACAAAGTGAATTGAATTTCAAATATGTTTTAAAATAATTATTTTAGGCGATTCATCTTTTTCTGGATTATTAAGTCTTTTCTAAATAGGATAATCAATAAAATAAATCAAACTAATCAACACTATTTTAAATAAATGAAATACACACTTATTTTGTTTTAGATAATTTATAATAATAAAATGTGAACATTTAAAGGAGTTTTTGGAGAACTTTTAGGGCAAGAAATAAGATTTAACATAAAGAAAACCTTCGGCCGCAATTTATTGGCGGCGGCGCTCCGCTGGGAAGGTATTAGACTGAATACACTTTAACTTTTGCTATAGGCGGAACTTTTCAGTGCTGTTTGATGCGTTGGAAAGCTTTAAGTCTAGGCTATCCTTTGGAATTTTACCTAGACAAAAAGGAGAGACAATTCAAATAAAAAATTCAGAGGATCACACGAACCTTGTTGTCACTTCCCCCAAGGGCCAAGTGGAGCTCTTTCTCCAAGAATCTTGATCACCCTTGAACTTTCTCTCCCACACTCTTCTAAAAAAGGAATGGATCAAATAAATATGATTCACTAGGCCTCCAGCAACAAGTTGGAAGCAGAAATCCAAGATGAGATACAAAGAGAGGGGAAAAGAGAATAAATAAAAATGCCCCAAATCTCCCAGCCATTGGATTTAATTCCTAGGGATTGGAGTGCTAGGATTTCTTAATTTCCAGCCTGGACCCATGTACCCTCATTTTTAGATTTTAAAATAGAACATTCTTATTCAAATTGCGGGTTAGTTCCACAATTCTTGCCTTTGGTTGACCTGGTCTTTAAGGAGGTTAAAATGGACTTCTTGTGTATTGGGCCTCCTTGAATTACCAATTAGATTTCTACTTTCCCCTCATTTGTATCTCAAATTCACCATTATACTTACCTAAGTCCTGTTTATCAAATAAAACTCCAAGAAGATGTGAAAAATCCACTTGACTCTAAAGAGTCAAGTGGGGTTAGTCTCAAAGTAACAAACTGTTAAGGTTCTCATTGATGGAAATATATGTGGCTAGAAAGACAACCACACATTCCTTATATCATTAAGTGATCATAAATACAACATATTCAATATAATGCACATGTGATGCTTAGGATGAAGTCAATGAATTAATGATTTGAATTAGTGAATTATGATGAAATCATTATGCATATATGTCTACTCTCTAAGCATGTGTTTTTAATATTCCAATTTGAATGATACTCAAGAAGGGCATCAAAATATCCAGATATAATTTCACTCTCTAATCCTAAAATCATGTCATGAATTATGAACATATTTAACCTAATTAAACTATTTACATAATATTTTTAGATGAAATGGGCATATTATATAGTTTATCCTGTACTATCTCAAGTAAAATAAATTGGCCAGTTCATTAAAAGTCAATTTACGACTCTGGGTAGTAATTTAAATCATTAACTTATGGTAAATAATAGATATGAGGTAATGAATAAGAAATGAATTTAATAATTGCTTGAATACATTTTAAGATAGCCTGTATTCAAAATTAAGAAAATGTCAACGTTCCTCATTTCTCAAAGTGTATCTAATTTAGAGAAAATTAGGACTCCACGTGTCCTGGAGGCTCTCATTGTCCACATAACGTTTTCCCAAAATGATCCTTTTTAAGAATTTCAATGATTGAAACATATTATTAAATCACAAATATTGAATGATATTGAATCAATATTTTATTCCAGCTGCCATACATTGGATTTGAACATGAATTTCCCATCACATGGATCTAATATTCTCTTCAGAAGATAGTTCTAAGCTTTAAATAAGTATTATCAGTTATTTATAAGAGTAAGAATTAATCTCCCAACTTATCTTGATGCAAAAAATGTGATTTATTGATCTCTTGCTTACTTAATTTCAGATTAAATTTTCACAATATGTTAAGTTCTTTCTCTGATGGAGGTCAAAATTAATTTTTTTGGTTATCAACAAGATTTATGATTTCATTTTATGTACGCATAATAATCTTGTTGATTTACTCAACTTCCTTTCATTGACTGTCATTTTGTTTTCAAAATTGATGCACTCATTTTAGGGGTTTATTTTTTTGTCGATGATTGAGTTAAGCAATAAAAATTAGTAAAACTTATGATTAGATACTCAAGATAAAGGATTGTCTCCACAGGGAATGGTGATAAGATAATTGTTAATATTAAATGGTGATATGGGGATGACGATGGAAATTCATTCTAAAACATATAGAGAAATATGAATGATGGTGAAAAGATAGGGTGATACATAGAGAGATATTTATTAAATGAAGAGGAATGGAAGACAGGTATATACATATATAGTAGAGAGATGATATATAAAGTGAAGAAATGTGAAATGATGATAAGTATATATATATATATATGTAATAGTTGTTTTTTATAAGTATTATTTGTGAAATAGTGGCCTTAAAATGATGAGAAATTGAGATAATGTAGGATTTAGGATGTGATTGAAATGGATTTAGACAGATAGATTTTTATTTAGAGAAGAAGATGCCAATGTAATCGCAAGAGAAAAAAATCAAATTACTAATGTAGGAGAGCACCTCCACTTACTCTCTTATCTTCAAATATTAATCAATAATAAGAATATTAACAAATATTGAAGGATCACAGAACCACCTCTTTCACTATGCTTACAAATGTAGGAGAAACTTATAGATTATTTTTATATAGATTCAGGGGTCTATTTATTGATCCAAGTTTATGGATGTATAGAGAAGAGTGGCAAAGTTGTCCTCAAAATTTCAGCCAAAAACACATTCTACATTGTTAGATATCATTGTTTGAAATTCCATGATTTATCTGTTGATTTGAGCTCTTCTCCATCAATGCATGTGTCAGAGCATCGATCTTGCCTCTTACTCTTTATCGATAATTAAAATAAAATAATCAGTACTCAAATCCCGCATTTCCACATGCACATTAGTGTCATGGCCTCACATCTCCATTTATTTTGATTGTAATCACACCAATTTCTTCATCATGCGATCCCAGTCCGCGGCAGAGAACAAGACAGCAAGAACGGATGTCCCTGCTAAGAAATTCATTTTTTACCACTATAATTACAAACTTTCTTGTACCGCCACATGACTAATGCATCAAATTGCATTTATGCAGGCTAATTCTAAAAATTTATTCTATCACGTTGTATCCCTGTGCACTTAAAAAGGAAGCATTCATTAAATGATAAGAATATTATTGTGTGGGGAATCAGGATATCAGAAAGAAAAATCTTCAATTATTGGGGCATAAAATCATTTTTAACTTTCGTAGATTGGCTAGAATCAAAATAAATTGAATCTTAACGAGTGGAAACTTCAAAATATACCCATAAAAATGATTAAAAAAACCTTAAATAGTTGAAAAACATATATCTTAAGTTATAAAATTAATGTATTTTACTTGTCTGATGTTGAAAGAGTCAGTAACAAATACGTAAAATTCAAGAAATCAGAATATCCTTCCACAAACATTTATCAGGCATGTATGATCATTTTAAACATGTAAAATAAAGGAAAAGGTGAATAATTACTGCGTTATCAAATATTATATTAATATCCTTTATGAAGATAAATTCTTGACGTGGGATACAGATACAAATACAGATACAGAATTAGGTGGTTACTTTGATACAGATACATCCGTCTGGTCAAAATGCTATTTTTTCCATGTCCTTGTGCAAAGTGTCTACAATAATGACAAATCATATAAATAATGGATTTTCCCTATGTATTCGTGATATTTCATATTTTTCTATTTCAAGATGTGTCATCTATTATCAAAACAGATTCGTCTCATATTTAAAACATCGTGTTTCCAATGCTTTGGGATTTTTCACAAAACATCCCGTTTTGGTAAAAATATGATTCGATAAATTCATAACACAAGTTAATGTTTCATTAAGGATACTATTAGGTTTACAAGTCATTTTTATTTTAGAGTAACATGTTATATAGGTTCTCCCAGAACAAATATTATTTTAAGTTCTCCCAGAACAAATAACTGCAAGAGTTATAATGAATAAGAAAATAATTTATATATAGGTAAATATTTTACATATAGGTTAAAAATAGGCCACTAAAATAAGCCATTCGACCATATAAACCATATACGTATGGCCTCAATAGTCCAAATATATCTCCAAATGAATATAATTATGCCGCTTTCATCAATATCCCATATAAGTTCAATCATAGTTAGGCTTTTTCAACCCATTCTCAAAGCCGATTAGTCATTCACCTGAACGTAGAAATCCCTTTATTTTTTTAGAAAGTAAATCACTCTGTATTTATTCATCTAACGTGTAAAGTAATTTCAGAATCTGAAATACTATTCTAACTAATTCCACCGATGAGAAACCAAAATAAAAAGCGTAAAAGTGTTGTCCCTTTTTCAAATAAAATGAATCATCATACGCAAGGTTTCACAAAAATAATTAGGTAGATACATTGAATTTTATTCTTATGAATACAATCGATCCTCAAAATATATTTTTGGAATAAAAAGATCTAAAAACATATAAATCTAGGTATATGTTAAACTGTTTATAATTGGAGTTAGCTAGTAGTTGTAGCGTTTCTGATGATCTGTGGATCATCATTCTGGACCATCATTTCTAATCCTGATCTGGAGTAGAATCTTATCATGTTAGTTTACCAAGTTATTATAATATTCCATATCTTTTTAAAAATATCATATTTTGCATATTAAGGTCATTTTAGCCCTGCTTTACTTTCATGAAGTCAAGCAGTCTTACTAATGATCAATATTTATATTCTGTCCATATAAAATTACAGGAGTTTAATCTTATGATTGTCAACGAGCTGTAGCATTTAATGAACTAAATCCATTAGACGAGTGGGCTTACAATAACCAAGGAACAATCAAAGGAGAAGCAATTGCCATTGAACGAGGGTACATGAATTCAGATGTGGATGCCCGCAACTAGTGAGAAAATGAGTAAGAAATGACAAGGAAACAATAAAGAATATCTTGAAGGATTGTTTGCGTGATTATATCATATGTAGTAATACTATTTTTCCCTCTCTTTTTCACTGATTCTGGTAGGCCAAGGCTTCCTAGGATCTAGATTTTTCATCCTGGTTCATTAAAGTGTTCTGAAGTGTTTACTCTTTGTTAACCTCCTTGAAAATGAAAAACACCTCATACTGCTGAAATATAAGGATCTAAAATGAGGGAGAGGCATTGTAAATTTACTAAGATCATAAACATCAACACCCTAAAGTGTAGAGACTATTAAATTTACCATTCGTTTCCTGACGATTTCCATCCAATTTTTCTTGCCATAATATGATGATTTATGCCTGTTTATACTACTTTCTCTTCCCATAACATGAAACTTTTTCTCTACAATATTATCACTCTCTCTTACTTCTCTGTCTAAATTTTCACCATTTTCCCCTCGTTCATTTCCACACATTTCCCCATTTTTCCTTCAGTTTCTCTCAGTATCCACCAAAATCTAGAATTTCCTCCCTCTTGAATCCGCTACTTCTCTCTAAATTCCACATTTAATCTGTTATCTCTCAATAAAATAAAGAAACAACCATTGTTTACCCGTCCAAAGCTATGGTTTCTTTGTCATATACACTGAGACGCCCAAAATTTTCTGGAAGTAATTCGAATAGCACAATGCCGTCTACAGAGTTCTGAATAATAAAATATTATAACTGGCAGCCCAAATGACGTTCTGTTTCTCACTAAGATATTCACAGACTTCATGAATGAAGAAAACGAATGAAGAAAAAAGGTAAAAATTAAATTAAACAATTCAAAATCAAGTACGACCTTGGAGGTTTATAGAAGGCTCTCAAAGAATGAACCAAGGATCAAGAGAACTACCTCTCTCTGCATCTGTATGGAGATCAACCATAACAGCAAAAAAAATTAATAAAAAGAGATCCCACAAGAGTAGAGTTAGCCTCAAGACCATATCCCTCAAGTTCTATAACAGGATCTAGGATGGGCATCTTACCTATGTTCTCGCTCCGACTCTTCTAGCCATCTGAGGCCAAGGAAACTGGAGAGAAAAACCCACTAAGGAAAAAAGGGGAAAATCAAAAGAATGCCACAAGAAAATCTCAAGAGTTTTAAGTTTCTCCCACCTCATTTCTGAACCTGGGACGACGAGCCTGGCGGCGCCGCTGCAGATTGCTGGTGGGCTGCTGTTGGGGGCGGTGGCTGGCTCACTGGAGGGTACGGAAACTGGTGTCGGTACGCCGGTGGAGGAGCCATGTATCCATAAGGAGGAGCGTAAAACTGGGGATATTGCCCATATTGGAGGCCGGGCCGCGGCGGTGGCGCTGCCATCAAGTACGGGTAAGATGGACCCGCAGCCTGCGGCTTCTCTGAAACAGTGGCTTTCAAGTCTCCAGCCTCCTGGGAAGGCACAACTGCTCCCATTCTCTGGGGATCCATCGACGGGTATGCCGCCCGCTCCGTTGCGACAGCCGGAGCCGGGATGTTGAAGTATCTCATGGGTTGCTGTTGTTGTTGTTGCTGCTGCAGGTCCTGCATTCCTGGTGGCTGGATGGGCTCCCCAGACTGCTGCAAGGATATCACTGACCTTGGAAGCATGCCGCTGTGGGCAAGGAGGCCTTGCTGCTGCTGGGAAGCACTGCCTTCGGAATCGTCAACCTCGGGTCTCGCCCCTTGCGGCTTCCCCCACATCAGTTTGAGCCGGAGGCCCTTCACAATCAGCTTGTTGGAGAGCTCCTCGGCCGCTTTCTCGGCAGCTTCTCGGGTGGTGTAGGAGACGAAGGCACAGGCTCGCTGCGGTACGAGCCGAATTGACTCGATCTCGCCGTGGGCATAGAAATTGTCCTTGAGGTCCTGCTCTGTGATCCTGGCATCGAGGCCCCCCACATAGAGGGTCCTTATGCTTTCGTCTTCAGGGGGGTTGAGAGTAGACATCTCTCCTGCCATGCTCAGGAGCTTCAGGGCAACTGGATCATTCACCCTGCAACAAAAAGTGATAATCAAGTGGGGGTCGAACATTTTATCTCTGCCTATGCAGTTAAATTTGGAATTCTCCTTGTAATGAGCGTGTGGGGCAACTTGAACTCTTCAGTGGTCCAACAGTAATTAAAGCATAATATTTAAATGGATTTTTTCCCTTTTCCTCCTACTTTTTTATAGAGAGGCAAAGCACAGTAAAATAAAAAGACCAATGCTAACCGATATATGAAATGAGGGTAGGCATTTATCAGAACCCATAATCACTGAAGAACGGCAATAGTCATGCCACTCTCAGAAAAATCTTAGTGGAACATAATTTAGATTTCCGCAAGCCTAAAACCCTAATTGAAGCATAAAAGCCATAAGCAAAAAAAACGCACAATATTTGCAAAAACATAAAAACAAGGGAAAGATTAACCATAATCATCTACCAGAAATTATTTTTGAAAACATTAAGTCTTCTTACCCATAGTAGCGATCTTTAATGTTTTGGTGTGAAAGTTCGCCAGTTTCAGGCATCTCATGCCGATAAGGACACTCCGCCCCACGTGTACACTCGCCACGGACAAAGAAGCTGCAAATATGCGCTCTGTTTCTCTTGTAATACGGAGAGGTTCTCTGAAGCTTCAAAATAGTGTCGTTTGGGTGAGCCTTCCCGTAAGAAGATTCATAGTCTATCCCTGCTCTGGCCTGAAGAACATTGAGCAAACGAATAAAGACCAACTCCATCCAACAAAGATAAAGAGCAAGCAAGCACGACACACAAAATGGGGAGACAAGAACACGATTGCTTGAACATCATAACATGATTTAATATGCAGCAGTGCACAAAAGGACAATAAAATATCAGAGTAAGCACCTGAAAGATATTGCCAACTATTGTCAGATCAATACGTTATAAAAAGGAATATGTGCGCACAAAGTAGATTATTTTATTAATTTTTTTTTATTTTCTTACACGTGATAGACTGGAAATGGTTCGAACTTAATTTTAAAAAAAAAATACAAATGGACCGCACTTAATTTATGAATTGGAATTGAGGAAAGTGAGTCGCAGATAACGCAGAATTTAGAGTAAGGGCATAACAATAAAAACATAATCAGCAGCCCGAAGAAAACATAATTATGGCAAAGTTTGATACTAGACAAAAGGATTCGTGCCAGGACAAAACTTGTCATGGTCATCCAAAATTCAACATAGCAGTAATCATCATGATAAGGGTGTGCGACAATGAAACTAATGGATATGTCCGTGTCATCATCACTCTAATTCTAATGAGTAGATGACACAGACTAATGGCGAAGAAGATGGCAACTCATCATTGTCTTCTCGTCATCCTCAAACAATACGGGAATATTTAAGGTGGGGGCCGCAAGAGGCGGTCAAGGTGGTGGGGGCTGACAACCATGACATCGGCAGACTGGTCAGGAGGCAGACCAATCTTATGGAGGCAGAAAAATGTATTTGTCCATCAATAGTCATCTTCGTCATCATCCTCATCATCATCCGGTACAAGAGGAGGATAACGAAGACAATTCAATGATTTTTACAGCAGTCACTGATAACTGACGATGATGATGATGACGGCTTAATTGTCCTCCTCCACATCATCTACCACTAAGATAACGATAATGATTTTCATCCTGGCCGTCATTCTTTTCAAAAAGAACCATGTTAGATCATACGGCCCAAATAACTCATGTATTACCGGGCCCATGTTTTATAAATGGGCCCGATCATAGTGAAATATGACCGTTGAGTCCAACGGTCATATCCCTCCAACGGTCGATCGGCCACCTCTCTAAAAGAGGGGAATATTGTGTACTATGCAAGGTTTTTTTTGGTGTGTGTGAAAATAAGATCAATCAGTTTTTCTTCTTGTTCACAAATTCCTCCTCTCGATAGTCAAGAAATCACATGGTATCAGAGCAGCGATCGTAGGCACACCAAAGGCGACAATTTTTTCTTCGGATAATTTCTATTTTTCTCTCAGCGACGATTTCGGCGACGATTTCTGCTTCGGCGACGAAGTTCTTCTTGCGATTTCGGCAGCGACTTCTTCCTCGGCGACTCTTAACTTTCTCTATTGGCGACTCGGCGAGCTCAGCCACCTTGGCGAACTCGGCGAACTCCGCGACGAAGTTCCTCTTGCGATTTCGGCGGCAACTTCTTCCTCGGCGACTCTTATCTTTCTCTATCGGTGACTCAGCGAGCTCAGCCACCTTGGCAAACTCGGCGAACTCGGCGATTTCAGAGACTGTGCGATTTCGCGATTTCGCGAGCTCTCACCTTTGGAAGTATCTATTCACTCCAGGAGTACTAGATTGATTCGCGATCCACGCGTTTCAGAAAGACTCCATGCTTGGGGCAAGCTACGACCTGTGCAGACGAAGAGAGGAGTTTGGCTTTTTCCTCTTGAAGCTTCACACGGCGAAATTGCCCGATCAGAAATTGTGTTTATTTTTCGGGGAAGTTCTTCTCCAGTGAAGAATTGCTCCGATCAGCAGCTCTTGTTAAGGAGTACTCCGTCTATTTGTGCTCCGTCTATTCATCTCTAGATGGGAAAGTCCAGGGTGGCTGAGAAGGACTCCGATATCACCTCCTCAACCATCGTTAAGACAGCCGAAACACCTGCTCAGCCAAGGTTGTTTTTACCGGACCTGGATATCAAATATAATGGAATCAATGGGCAGAAATGGATAACGTTGGTCCAAAGATCCCTTAAGGCAATCTACCTGGGGAACCACCTAACAGAAGATGCTCCTTCGGAAGACGCTCCCAAACTCGAAAGAGTAATTTGGGAATCTGAAGAAGCCTTTATCACCAATTGGATGATCAAAAATATGGAACCAGATCAGGCAGACGACTATCTACTTATTGACTGCGTACGAGACTTATGGCAAGAAATTCAGAGATCATGTGCAGAAACTCACAGCGATTATCGTGTCTATGACCTTTGAGAACAAGAGAAAGCATTGAAACAGGAAAATCTATCAATTTCTTCCTATTCCGCAAAATTAAAGGCCATATGGAGGGAGCTTGACCTTCTCTGGCCCACCGGCGACAAGAACTCACCATCTTATCTCAGAGAAACCAAATTCAGAACCCTCACTTTTTTGATGGGGTTGAATTCAGAGTATGAGAATCTTAGAAGCCAATTGCTGCACAGAGAGAGGTTCCCCACCTTAGCAGAAGCTATCTCTGAATTGCAAGGGGCAGAGCGGCGGAAGAAGCTTAACTCTAAGGATGGCGAGGCGTCTACCCCTGTCTCAGTGGCCCACTTGGCCAAGAAAGGGGAACCAAGGCCCAACATGAATAATGCGGCCACATCTTCTACTCAGCACCAGAAGTCCACTCCACAGGAAGGTAATTCTTCAGAACTTACTTGTGGCTATTGTAGGAAACCAGGCCACCTAAAAAGGGACTGCAGAAAGTTAGCCTGGAAGGAAGAGCAGATCAGGAAAGGGACGTGGAATCCAGGGCAGCACAAGAAAGCCTATGTGGCCAGTGAAGGAGAGGAACTATCTACCGCAAGGAAAGGGGAGGACGGAGGTGAAATTCAGAAACTTATTCAGTCAGAAGTAAACAAGATCCTTCAGAAATTTGGCTCCACTTCACTCGTACAGTCAGGTAAGAAATTTATTTTTACTACAGTTACTAATAATACACCCACTACTGTTTCTTGGATTTTAGATTCTGGGGCGACAGACCATATGTCACCCACAAAATGCTATTTAAAAATTATGAGCTAGAAACTAATAATCTCAGAGTTTTTACTGCCAATGGTGGAATATTAGAAGTGGCAGGAAGAGGATCAATTGAGATCAAAGGGAAATTGCTGAAAGATGTTTTGCATGTACTTGAATTGAAAGCAAATTTATTGTCCTTAATTCAGTTAGTAAATGATACTGGATGGCGATTTATTTTAGACTCAGATTCTTGTTTCCTATGTCTTAAGGAAACCGGACGGAAGATTTCATCTGTTAAGAGGAGGGGAGGTCTTCTCTTGCTAGATGGATTGGAGGATGAAAAGCAGAAAGCCACCTATACTGCCCAGAGTGAAGAGCGGATCAACCTCCTGCATAGGAGATTAGGGCACCCCTCATTCCACATTTTAAAACATTCTCAACCCAATTTGTTTAAAGGGATTATTTTTGATAATTTGAACTGTGAAAGTTGCCAATTTGCTAAACACAAACGATCTTCTTTTCCAGTTTCAGATCACAGAACTCAATCAGCATTTGATTGTATCCATAGTGATGTATGAGGACCTTGCTCCACACATGGACTATCCCATCACAAATGGTTCATCTTATTTGTAGATGATTTCTCTAGATATACATGGGTATATCTACTGAAATCTAAGACTGAAATTCCATCTATTATCATCAAATTTTGTGAGATGATTCATACACAATTCGGAAAGAAAGTACGGATATTTAGATCAGATAATGCAACAGAATTCTTTTGTGGAAAAATAACTAATTACATGGAAGAAGAGGGGATAATTCACCAGTCCTCATGTGTGAATACCCCTCAGCAAAATGGACTTGCTGAAAGAAAGATTGGCCATATCATGTCTTCAGCCAGGGCTCTTTTATTTCAAGGGAATTGTCCCAAGAACTATTGGGCTGAAGCAGTCGCAACGGCCACTCATCTTATAAATAGGACGGCCTCAAAGACACTAAATTATCATGCTCCAATTGATCTTTTATCTGCTGAATTTCCACATTTATTGTTAGTGATAGACTATCCCTCATGGGCTAATGGGCCCTATTCTATAAGCCCATTAGCCCTATTATCCTCTCTCCCTCTTAGGGTACATATACCCTTACATGTACTCTGTTCAAGTTATGTCATTATCTTCTTCTTCTCTTCCCCAACATGGTATCAGAGCTCCAGAGCTCCTTCCCTAGGGTTTGACATCGCCCACCTATAGCCGCCACGCAAGACGCAGCAGCCGCAGCCGCAGCCGCCAAGACGCACAGCAGCCGCAGCCGCGCGCCGTGCGCCACAGCAGCCGCAGCCCATAGCCGCCCGCACGCACAGCAGCCGCAGCCTGCAGCCGCCGTGCACGCACAGCAGCCGCAGCCCGCAGCCGCCGCCGCGCACGCACAGCAGCTGCAGCCTGCAGCCGCCGCGCACGCACAGCAGCCGCAGCCCGCAGCCGCCGCGCACGTACAGCAGCCGCAGCCGCAGCACTGCCGTAGCAGCGCCGTAGCAGCACCATGCCGTTCACTGAGACCGACTTCCTGGAGAAGCCACTGTCCTACAAGGTGGCTCATCCGCTTCCGTCGGTCCCGGAGACGACACTCTTACGGGGCCCGAATCTACTCCCGTGGATGCGCTTCGTCGAGACCACCTTGAAGGCGCACCAGCTCTTCAAGCATTGCACTGAAGACCCCCTTACCGTCGACCACCCACATTATGCAGCGTGGGACATTGAGGACCAGTTCATCCTCGGCTGGATGTATGCGTACACCCTGGCTCCAGATTTCCGCGACCGTCTTCCGCATCAGAAAACGGTGAAAGGCTTCTGGGATCAGGTGCGCTCCTTCTGTGGCCGGGAAAGCGACTGGTGGCGTCTTTACTCCCTTGCAAGTCAAGCCAGCAATCTCCGTCAGGGGTCGTTGACGATCTCTGAATATGCACTTGCCCACAAGAAGATGTGGGATGAAGTGGATTACTACCTACCGCCCGACAATCCGACGTCCAAGACGTTCCAGAATGTGCTTCTTCTGCGGATCATGGGCTTCCTCAGCGGCCTGAACCGCGAGTATGATGACGTACGTCGTCGTGCCTTGCACCGCAAGGAAGGTCCTCCTGCCCTCGAGGAGTTGGTGAAGGAGCTTCAAGAAGAGGAAAGCCACTTCCTCCTCCATGGGACTCCCTCCTCCGGCCCCCCGGGTGAGTTGACTGCACTACTTTCTGCCCTCTCTTCAGGCGGCAAGGCACCGTCGATCCTCCCTACGCCCACCTTCGCCGCTCCTCCAGCTGGGACGAGGATTTGCTCGTATTGCGGCAAACCGGGCCACGGGAAGAACAAGTGCAAGAAGCGCCTGAATGACTGGCGAAAGAAGAAAGAGGCTGCAGAAGGCAAGGCCATGGTGGCCCATTCTGATTCCTCCTCCGCCAGCCCCTCCGCAGTGACCATGGACCAGCTTCAGGCAGATTTGGCCCGCCTCCGTGACCAAATGGCTGCCCTGCAGAATCCGTCCACGGCCAACTTCGGCGGCTTTGGTGCGTCTTCCCCTCCTTCATCTTCAGATGCATGGTACTGTGGCCATACGGCCTTCCACTCACCTGTCGTCTCCGATACGACTTGGGTCCTTGACTCGGGGGCTACCGAACACATGACCCCGAGCAATGCCCGGTTTGTATCATACGAGCGGCATCGTGGTGGCCACACTGTCCTCACGGCCGGGGGTGGACGTCTCCGTGTGGCCGGAATCGGGGCAGTCTATGTGGACGGCCTTGGTGTGGTCCACAACGTTCTCCATGTCCCCGACCTGTGGGCCGTGCTTATGTCTCCGCAGCGCTTAGTTGATGCTATCTCCTGCTCCTTCCACCTACAACCTGACGGCATGTTTCTGTCTGACAAGGTGGGCCGGACTACACCGATTAGGCGGGAGAACGGACTGCTGATGCTGGACGATGGAGGCTGCTCCCAGTGCTTCATGGTGCACCGGACTCTTCTCTCGGTGGCTGAGCAGCGTCGGGGACGCCTTCTGATGGAGCATCAGCGACTTGGACACCCACCTTTCTCCACTTTACAGCGTCTTTTTCCCTCGTTGTGTTCGGGCATGGACCTTAAGACTATGCTTTGTAAACCTTGTCAGTTAGCCAAGCACCGCAGATCCTCCTTTGCTTCATCCTCGTCTCACACATCGACCCCGCTGTTCCGAGTCCACAGTGATGTTTGGGGGCCGGCCCCGCAGATCAGTCTGAAAGGGCACCGCTACTTCTACTCTTTGTGGACGAAGCTACCCGCTATACGTGGGTCTACCTCCTGACTGCAAAGTCGGAGGTTGCGCAGAATGTTCGACACTTTTGCGCCATGGTACAGACACAGTTTGGTCGAGGCATCCAGCGTTTTCGTTCCGACAATGCCCGGGACTTCTTCAACGCTGACCTTGCCTCCTTCTTTGCCGACCGGGGCATCCTCCACGAGTCCTCTTGTGTGGCCACGCCCGAGCAGAATGGCATGGCTGAACGTCGCATCGGCTATGTTACCTCGACGGCGCGGACATTGCTGTTGGACTCCAAGGCGCCGGGGCGTTATTGGGGAGAGGCGGTTTTGACGAGTACTCACCTCGTTAACCATATCCCCACCCCACTCCTAGAGTTCTCCAGCCCCTTGGACCGGATGACTGTGGCATTCCCGAATGCTTCTTTTCGGACGGGACTCTTGCCTCGTATCTTCGGCTGCACCGCCTATGTCCATGATACTTCTCCCACACGCACGAAGTTTGATGCCCGCGCACTCCGGTGTGTGTTTGTGGGTTACTCTTCCCTCCAAAAAGGGTACCGATGCTATCATCCGCCTTCTCGGCGGTTCTTCATCTCAGCAAACGTCACCTTTGCCGAGCATGAACCCTATTTTGGGGACTACTCTACCTCATCACGCCTTCCGCTGGATGAGGCTCCCTCGGTCCCCCCCTTGGGGCCAAGTCCGATCGTGGAGTCCACCACTCCCACTCCACCCTCCTCACTTCCGGATCTTTCTCCCCTTATTCCTCTTCCTCACTTCCTCCTGCAGGGTCCTTGGACATATCCTCTACCTCTTCTTCGTTACCTGCCCTTCCCCCTTCGGCAGCTCTCCCTCTCCCCTTGGTCTCCGTTCCTCCTTCCGGCCCCCCATCCTTGTCAACCCCCGGTGCATCACCCTCCTCCTCTCTCGGTGACCAACCCTCGTCACCCCCCGCTCCCGGTCTACCCTCGCCCTCCGGTGAGTCTCCTCCGACTCCCGGTGTGTCTTCTACTGCTCCTCCCGGAGAGTCCCCCATTGCTTCCGCTCCTTCTCCTGTCGATGGTGACGATCAGTTGGGGTGGCCTATTGCTCTACGGAAAGGGGTCCGTCAGTGCACTACGGCCCCCCTCTACCCTCTCTCTCATTACCTCTCCTTTGACCGGCTGAGTTCTCCCTACCGGTTGTTCCTCACCCGCATCGAGTCGGATCCCGTTCCTCGCCGCTTAGCCGATGCTATCGCTTCTCCCCATTGGAAAGTGGCGATGGACGAGGAGATGCAGTCTCTCCTCAAGAACCATACGTGGGACGTCGTTCCACTACCTCCGGGCAAGAGGGTAGTGGACTGCAAGTGGATTCATGCCAAGAAGCATCATGCGGATGGTACTCTCGAACGCCTCAAGTCTTGACTTGTGGCTCGGGGGTTCATTCAGTCCTATGGCGTAGACTACTTCGAGACGTTCTCTCCCGTGGCGAAGATGGAGACTGTCCGGCTTATTCTGGCGCTTGCAGCGCACTTCCACTGGGCCATCCGCCAGTTCAACGTCAAGAACGCCTTCTTGCACGGCGACTTGACGAAGGAAGTGTACATGCAGCAGCCCCCGGGCTACTCACTCGGCCCCCCCGGTCACGTGTGCCGACTGCGGAAGTCCCTTTATGGACTCAAGCAGTCCCTGCGCATGTGGTTTGGGAGGTTTTCCTCTGTTCTGAAGACCGAAGGGTACACTCAGAGCAATGGAGATGCCTCTCTCTTCTTCCGTCACCGCCCGACCGGTGTCTCCATTCTTGCCGTGTACGTCGATGACATCCTTATCACGGGATCTGATGCTGTCGAAGCCGTCCGCCTCAGCACTGCCTTGGCTAAGGAGTTTGAGATCAAGGCCCTCGGCCTTCTTCGCTACTTCCTTGGTCTTGAGGTGGCCTACTCCCCCCGTGGGATCTTCGTCTCGCAGCAGAAATACGCCGTCGACTTACTGGCACTGACAGGGATGACCGATTGTGCGCCGGTGAGCACTCCCATTGATCCCAACGTGAAGTTGGGCAAAGGGGAGGCTGACGAAATCCCACCAGTATCAGCAGCTGGTGGGGAAGCTCCTCTACTTGACGCACACTCGGCCCGACATCGCCTTCGCTGTCAACCTGCTCAGTCAGTTTATGCACTCCCCACGGGAGATTCACCATCAGGCCGCCCACCGGGTCCTTGCGTACCTGAAGGGCTGCCCCGGAAAGGGCTTGCTCTTCCCTCGCAGAACTGACAAGACAGTGAAAGTCTACACTGATGCTGACTTTGCCGGCTCCGTTGTGGATCATCGGTCTACCACGGGCTACTGCACGTTTGTCTTTGGCAGTCTCGTCAGCTGGAAAAGTAGCAAGCAGGACAAAGTCTCCCGCTCTAGTGCCGAAGCCGAGTACCGCACACTCGCCGATGGGGCCTCTGAGGGCCAGTGGATCCAGTCAGAAATTATATATCTTACTCCCGGCTCTCTCCAGAGTATAATCAGGTGGTTCAAGCCCTGATGACCGTATCTATTCCGAAGAATGTGACAGAAGCAATGTCATCTGCAGAGTGGAAGACAGCAATGGAAGAAGAAATGGCAGCACTAAAGCGAAATGGTACTTGGGAGATGGGCCCACTCCCACCCGGAAAGAAACTAGTGGGAAGTCGATAGGTATTCACTTTAAAATATCACTCAGATGGGTCAGTGGCCAGACACAAAGCTCGTTTGGTGGCACAAGGATATACACAGTCTTACGGCATTGACTACAACGAAACCTTTGCCCCAGTTGCAAAGCTAAACACAGTTCAGGTCTTAATAGCACTCGCAGCACTATTTAATTGGAAGCTCTATCAATACGATGTGAAAAATGCCTTCTTACATGGAGAATTGAAAGAAGAAGTGTATATGGCACCTCCTCCAGGATATTGTTTAAGTCAAAATTCAAGGGACGTATGTCACCTCAAGAAGTCCTTATATGGACTGAAACAATCGCCAAGAGCATGGTTCGGAAGATTTTCAACAGTAATGTTAGCAGTGGGATTCTTCCAAAGTGAGGGAGACCACACATTGTTTATAAAGCATGGCAAGGATGGGAAGATTGCAATTTTAATTGTGTATGTGGACGACATCATCATCACTGGAGATGACCACACTGAAATTCAGAATCTGGAAAAACACCTTTCTATCCTTTGACATAAAGGCACTAGGTTTAATGACGTATTTCCTGGGAATTGAAGTGGCCTATTCTCGGGCAGGGATCGTACTTTCTCAGCATAAGTATATCCTTGATTTGTTAAAGGAAACCGGGAAGTTGGATTGTCGACCAGCGGCTACACCAGTGGATAGTAATGTTAAGTTAAAAGCTGAACAAAGTGAAAAAGACACCAGTAAACAAGACTTCATTTCAATGTCTCATTGGTAAGCTACTTTATCTCAACCACACTCGGCCGGATATTGCTTTCGCAGTCAACTCTCTAAGTCAATTCATGAATGATCCTCAGGAATCACACCAACATGCAGCAGATCGCATTCTAGCTTACCTGAAGGGGTCAATTGGACTTGGCCTACTATTTAACAGAGGAAGTGAGCCAAGTGTGGTTCTCTACACAGATTCTGACTATGCAGGATCATTTGAGGATAGCCGGTCTACATCTGGTTATTGCAGTTTCATAGGAGGGAACCTTGTCACATGGCGTAGTAAGAAACAGAAGGAGGTCTCTTTATCAAGCGCAGAAGCTGAACTCCGAGCACTGAAGAAGGGAGTATGTGAAGGAATGTGGCTTAAGGGTATCTTGCAGGATTTGAAAGTTTTTTCAGACAGAGGAATGACTCTGTACTCTGATAGCAAATCGGCAATTGCTATGGCAAAAAACCCAGTTCAACACGAAAGGACGAAGCATGCAAGGGTGGCACGACACTATATCAAACAAAGCATCGATGAGGGCTTCATTATACCTCAATACATTCCTTCTCTGGAGCAGATTGCGGATATTTTCACCAAAGGAATTCCTGGCCCGCAGTTCCAGGCATTGGTGTCCAAGTTGGGCATGATCAACATCTATACCCAACTTGAGGGGGGGTGTTAGATCATACGGCCCAAATAACTCATGTATTACCTGGCCCATGTTTTATAAATGGGCCCGATCATAGTGAAATATGACCGTTGAGTCCAACGGTCATATCCCTCCAATGGTCGATCGGCCACCTCTCTAAAAGAGGGGATTATTGTGTACTATGCAAGGTTTTTTTGGTGTGTGTGAAAATAAGATCAATCAGTTTTTCTTCTTGTTCACAAATTCCTCCTCTCGATAGTCAAGAAATCACAAACCATCGTCATTATTTTTGGGGATGCGTGATGATCAAAATGAGGGCCTCCTCATCGTCATCAACATTACCATAGTCACCCTGGCATGGACAAAAGACGAGGATGGCTTGTCATAGTCCTCTTTTCGTATTCATGGAGGACAGCAAACCCCACTGTAAACCAAGGTTGATTAGAATCACGCACAAAAAAAAAATCTGCAAGAAAGGAGAGATTAAAGAAAGATAGGCCTTAAACTAAAAGAAAACGACGGAAGAACAATACAAAGAACAAAATAAGATCAGCGTAGAGTAAATCAAAAGTCAAAACAGGTCCAATAAAAATAACGCTTCAAACTTGAATTCAAATAAAGAAAGGACTACAAAGTCAAGAAAGGTTATCCAACGCACTGAGTAACTGATTCAGTTGAATATAACGGAAAAAGGGGAAAATATTTTCCCAAAAGTGCCCACCTTGCGGTCATGTTCTTCAGCAAAGTATTCTCTGTTCACATCACTCTTTGGAATAGCATCATTAGAGTTGATGCTCAATGCTGTATCTCGAACCTGGACAGGTAATCCATACTCTAGATCCAAAAGGCAGACCTGGCAAACATTCTTCAGCTTACTACACGTTTGACAGATTTCACTCTTTTTGTATCTCGCATCGCGGCCTGGTCTCCATCTAAACACTGTAAATGGCCTTGCACAAATCTTACACTCCTTGTCGTAGTCTGCCCTCGTCTGTAGGAATTATAAAAAACCACGAATAAGAACCAAAATCGAATGATTGAGAAACTGTTGTAGACTCATCAAGGAAACAATCATTTTATTATAAAGACTCTGCTTATTTCAGGATGGGTTCTTCTTGACCAGAGAAATTAGAAGAAAATGCAAATAAGAACCAACATCGAATGATTGAGTAACAGTGGTAGCATCATTAACACAACAATATTTTTTTCTAACAGAATCAATTATATCCAAGTATGGGTTAGTCTCCCTTTAAGATTACAGACCTGAAAAAATCATAACAGAAGAAATCATCGCGCATTAATTCAGAACCCGATAACGAGCCGAAATTCGAATACGCACGCAGAAAAGGGGGAAGCGGCGACAACAAAGCAAACAAACTATGGTTGAGAAACAGTGGCAGCCTCATCGATCAAAGAAACAATCAAAATTTTCAAAAAATTCCATCAAATCCTATGATGGGTTCTTCTCGGATTAGGGTTACAGACCTGAACAACTCATACAGATAAGAAAATTATCATGTACAGGTAAATTCTCCGAATACGACGACGGGCCCAAGATCAAACACGCGGGTAGAAATAAGAAAGCGGCGAAAACCCAGTGAAAATAACACCAAACAGAAGGAAATTAAGCAAGAAAGAGCAGGCAACCGCACCATTCGGACATATGGGTTGTCTCCGAGGCAGGATTCACAAACAATGGGGAAATCTGAGCGTTCCCAACCATCTGCCTGGGCGTCCCTGAGGAGCCTATGGGCCATCTCTACAGCGGCTCAGCGGCCAGCAAGAGGTACAAATAGCCCCTTCTACCCTTAACTTGAGCTTCTTCTGGGCTCTCAGAAAGCAAGATAGAGTGTCGAATGAGCGCAGCTCGTGCAAGAAAGAGAGCAATTTTGCAGTAGAAGAGGAGCGATTACGCCTGCAGCGGTCGATTCGGAGAAGAAATTGGGGAAGATCGAACGAATGAGTGATAGAGTTTCATGAAGTCGCAAATTATACAGGGAAAAAAAAAAGGAGGGAGAAAATGTTGCCTCTTTTACCCTACGTTTCTGATTAATTACTTTGTGCCCTTTTTGCTTATTTCTTACTAGTAGATTTTTTAGACGAAATATCTGCAAGTAATGATTTGGTGCACCCTTTACTTAAGTAATTCATTCAACTTTATGTTGATCTTCTTTTGCTTTAAATTTGCCTGAGAGGATGTGTAAAAGCATATGAAAAGGGTGTATGTATGTTTTCTGATATTTTTTGATTCTGCGGATGTGTATTTTATATTTTCTCTGGTTTTTTTAATCTTGATTTTTATTGCTTTCTTCAACTTTCGTCTTCGTCATAAAGTCCTATTTTTCGTTTTTTATGATCTGATGATATTCCCAATGTGCACTTATCTGTTTTATAATTTCCCTCCCCATATAAGTAAGTTTATATCATAAAAATGAAATGATGCGCATTTTGTTGTATTTTCTGATTCTGACATTGTGTTTTTCATTTTTCTCAGATATTTTTTATAATACTGATTTATAATGTTTTCTTCATCTTCCCTCTTTCTTATATTGTCCCACTTTTTTTCAGTTCTTATCATTTGATGATACTGCCCACGTAACAATATATGAGAATGATGTATATTTTCTGATATTATCAGTGTATGATTTCTTTTTTTACTAATGATTTATCTTCAATATTCGCACTATATCCCTATTTTGTTTTTATTATTATACTATCTTTTAATTTACATTAATACTATCTTAAATAATTACCTAAATCTATATTTTTAGCTACATGTTCATTCTCTAAGGATAATCTCACCCTTTTCTTCTACTTCTCTCATTATCTGATACCTTATTATTCCTTTCTCCCTCATTTCTTTTTCTTTATATTGCTTTGTTCTTATCCCTTTTGAAAAAATAAAATTTCCCTTCTATCAATCTACATTTTTATCTTTCTTATATTAAAATAAATAGTTATTTTCTTCTCACATATCCCCCACTTTCATGTAACCATAACATTAAAATATTATTCTCATTCGTCTCTTGTATCTATCTACTAATTTGCATTAAATCACATAAAAACATACGTCCTTATTTGTAGTATTATCACACTTATCTTTATTATTGTTATCCTAGTCTATCATACAATATAACTAAATACTTATTATCTCTCCTGTCATAGCTCACTCGGCCTATTTTACTATAATAACTAAATACTTGACATTTAATTGGATCTATCTTGAAGTGATAGTCCAGATGAAGACGATGTCGCTCATCACTATATGCCCTGAGTGAGGTCATAATTTGCAAAAGTATTATTTGATTTAAGCAAGATTGAAAATTATGACATAAAATTGCGGTCCCTAATTTTTCTCTATCAAACTCAGCTTCTTGTTTGGCCTCCGAACTGACAACTTCATCTTGTAAAGCATAATTTTGATAAAGGCCGAGTCTTCCACAATTAATTATTCTTCACGGCGCCAATGTTTATCTATCTGACGTTCCATTCTTATCTCAACTACTTATTGGTGGATCTGTAAGAACTTCAAATTCCGGTCTCGATCGTAGTGTAGGTCAACCGCTAAGTCCTCTGGTGATACCTGATGTTCATGATGCAGGATGTGTTGCGGTAACCTTCCCTAAATGACCTGGAAGGGGGTGATTTTTATTGAGTGAAATGCACTGTTGTAATTCAGTTCTGCCCAAGCCAGCCACGCATGCCATGCCTTTGGTTTGTCCAATGCAAAGCTTCCCCAAGTGTGAGCTGGCGAGCTTTCCTTATTACACTTTGTTTACATGTCTTGTTTCCTCTTTAAATCTCTTTCTATGTTTGGCCTTTCTATATTTTTGGTCAATGTGTGTCACCTGCATACCCCATTCTATAAGGGGTATATGGGAACAAATCTTGTAACAAGAACCACAATTGTTGCTTAGTTATTGGTTCTCCCTGTTGGTTCTTCCCTTCTCCACTTGTTGAGTAAGGCTTGGCTGGGGAGAAGTCTACACGAAGAAACTGTTCACTCTTCCTGTTTGGTAATAAAGCAAGCTCATGTGCAGCTCTCAGCCTAGGAGACGAAGAGGCATGACTTTAGGAGCGGAGCAAAAGCAACGGAGCGGGAGCGGGTTCTGATTTAAGGAATGATGAAGAAACTAAGAAGCATACAATAATGGATCAATGAATTCAACAAGATCCGTTTGGATCAGACCAGGATGAATGGGATTGGTCTGACCTCTCGCTCTGATGGTTTCGTGCCAAATTTTTCTTTTGAAGATGCAGCCCCTGTCAAAGATGATGACCTTGGACCCTCTGCACTGGCAGATGATCTCTTTGACAAAGGCCGAGGCAAAATAACTGGCAGAATACAGGTACTTGAGGGCGATGAAGTGCGTGTATGTTGACATCCCGCAGACACCGTTCAAAGTTGAGTTATGTCCTTTTGATATTGGTAGGCCTTTGATGACATCCATCAATACTTCCTCCCGAATGGCCGTCGGACTAGGTAGCCGTTCAACTAATCCTGCTGGCTTGAGGTTGGACATCGTGCATTCCTAGTATTAGAGGCATTTGTTGACGTCTTTCTTAATCTGATTCTTCATACCCTTCCAGTAGATGGGTAATCCGGCGGTACGTCTTTTCATAGCCTCCTGGCCCCTGATAGGACTGTTAAGAAATGTGTGGACGATCGAGGGAGTGAGAGCCAATCACAGTGGCAGAACAGCTCGACCCTTGTACAGTAGGTCTAGTTAAATCATAAAATGGGGAGGTGGCTACTCGGCCATCTGAAGGGCAGTAATGATCTACGTCCAAGAGATTGTCTTACTGCACCACCTGTTGCACTTGGGACTTTTCTATAAACGAATAAGAGATCACAGAATGCAGGCATGGTAAATGGGAGAGAGTGTCAGTGATACATTCCCGCTCAACGTATCTATGCTCTCTCTCTCTGTACCTTGATCAAATGTAATCTATTCCCCACTCGACAGGTCACATGCATGAAGTCCAGAGAGGGAAAGGGAGAGATAACATCAGGAGAACAGAGAAGAGGAAAGAAAAGGGGATAGTGCTGCTGCTCGCCAGTGACGGTAGACCTGCAAGCGGAGGGGAGGCGAGGACGACCAGTGAAGGAAGGGGATTGGGACGAGAGAGAGGTAGGAGGGAGAAGTGCTTACTGGCAAAACACTTGCTACCTTAGCCCTCTGGTGGTCAGTTGTTTTAAATACCCTCCGTAGCAGGCTGGGCTGCCCTTCTGTCCTTGGGCCTCCGTCTGTGTTCATACATGCGCCACAGAATCAAATCAGTCAGCTGCTTGATTGTTGTGGCCTTCTCTGTAATCATATTTTTGAAATTATATCCCATGATTTGAAGGAGACACTTGTGGTATTGCTACGGGACCTCCTTCTGGTTAACAGGAATTTCAAACTGTACTGGTCAGTTCTGAAAATGAACCTCTGCATGAGAACTGCGCTGATGCTTAGATTGGTCACATCCTGTTTCAATGACAAACAGAAACGAGAAGTCTGGGAGGACGAGAACTGAGCTCGTAGGAGCTGATAGTTTGTTCTCCATGTCAAGCAAAACCAAACGAATGAGTACTTCTTTGACGGGGCCATCAATGGGGCCAATGAAGATTGATAATTCTTTAGAGTGCCATGGGACAGAGTGAGTTTAAAACGGCTAACATCTTTGACTCATCGGTAGCCAGACAATCGGCAGATACCCAAGTGAACCAGGTATTCCATACAGTGCTGGCTGAAGATACATTTCTTCATGTTGACACAGAGAGAACTACCTACAAACGCCTGGAACACTTGCTCCAGAAGGTTTTCATGGTTGTCGGTAAAATGACTGTAAATAAGAATACTTTAAAAAACACAAGGACAAAATTCTGGAGGACGGTTAAAAGATATCAATTTGGAAGGTGGCAGGGGCATTCGATAATTAAAAAGGCAGGGCCATGAACTCAAAATGATCATGGCGTGCTTTGAAAGCCCTATTCCCAATGTCGTCTGGCTACATCTGTATCTGATAAAAACCCAAACGTAAATCCCATTTGAGAAAATGTGCATACAATGGAGCTCTTGTAGAAACTTAATTGATTTTTTTTTAGGAGAATAAGGAAAACCACCCTTAAGTGGTGGCCAACCTGCTACCATTAAAGATGGAACTTATGTACAAATAATATACAGACATGACCAAACCGGACTGCCAATCATCTCCCTCCAACCCAAGAGGACACTGATGCCTCTTGTAGAAGCTTAATTGATGAAAGGAATAGGAAAATGATTCAGACGTAGTGCACGCTTAAGGACTCGATAATTAATGCACAAATGCCTCCTGTCGTTTTTATGAGTAAAGTGGGGCTGAAAATAGGAGCTGTTTGACTTCTGGATGATACCACCAGACAGAAATTTGTGCACCAATCGCTATACTTTAGTCTTAAGGTAGAAAGAATACATGTAAGATCCTGGTTCACTTGATGAGGCCCATCCTTCAGGTGAATCTTATGATCAGTAAGCTGGGTGGGTGGCAGCTTGGGGTGTCCTTAACCACTAATGAAAAGAGTTGTATCGTGTCCTCCATGGTTTGAGTGTCAATCGTGTTGTTTGTGATTGGAACAGTCGTGCCAACAACATAGTGAAATACCAGCAGTAGATGCTCACAGATGAGTTCAAGGAGAGATATGCCATGAATAGGTCTCTGGGCTTGGATTCTGGTGTCTCCACTAGCGTCCAGTCTTGTTTCTCTTCATGTGTTTACCGGGTATTCCCCTCATGTTCAAACACAAGATCAGTGACCAAGGCCAAATTTCAGGTCCAGAAATGCCTTTGCTATTATTGCAATGAACACTTAGACTCTACCAGTGGTCTTGCGCCAGTGTTTGGGTCTCTTTTTTTCTTTTTTTGGGGCCTAGCAAAGATTCCTCAAAAAAAATAGGAACGTAGAGAAGATTTAGCAAAACAACATTCCAACTTCCACATAAAATCATACAATTTGCGGAAGGAGAAGTAGTCTTCTGTGAGAAGATAGCAGTCCAGAGCCTTGAGGTCAAGGGGCGTGAGGATCAGCTGCAGGCAATCAAGGTTGGAGATCGGGTTTATGCGGAAGAAGCATTCCACTTTGCAGAGCCAACCCACTGTGTTGTTGACGCGATCCAACACCGCATCTACGAACGTTGGCCCAGGCCCACGTCGGGGGCCCATTAGCGGAGACTATTTCAACTAACCGGCAAAGGGAGATCAATGGTTTTTGACCTTGGTAAGTGCTTCGCACATTTCTCCAATTCGAAGGCCCGTCTGACCTTCCTCGTTGCAGACGACCATCCCTGCCCGAGGGCGACATCCAGGCTGAGTCCAGACATCATCAACCTTGTCTGCTCGGAGGCGTCGTCAACCCCGCCAACTGTCCTCCCCTCCTTCTATCGTCCTATCTCCTTCTACCTTTCTCAGACACTGTGTACTGTGGGAACATTGTTAAGTTCTATCAAAAATCGTTTGTAGTTACACAGAGCTTAACAGTTGTCACCAGTGAAGGTAGGAATCTAGCCACAGCATTCCAGAGGCATGCCAGTGGAGTCGGAGTGGAATTCAGTTTGAAGTGGGAGCGGGTCTCAGTTGTCTGGGGGTTGGGAGGAGGATGCCTTGAGAGCCTGCAGCTGTTTGGACAGCTTGGTCATCATCTTTAGTGTGTATCATTGCTCAATCGTAGCAATGATTTTGGCAATGCAGGCCTCGAGCTCCATCTGGCCTCCAGTAAACACCATGCACAGATCGTTGGGCAAGGAGAGGCTCTGATACCAGTGTAACATGACCCAGTGATAGAGATCAGTCAACCACAGAGAACAGCCCAGATAAAACAGAACATATGAACCACATAATATGTATTCATAAGAGCATGCTTAGTTATCATAGATGTGCAGATGAATGGGAAACGTAGTGAAACAAAAAGATGGATCAGAAAACAAATTATAGACTGGAGAAACAAACATACTAAATGACTATGTAGCTCACATGACAAAAAATATTGACAAGCTAAGAGTTCAAAAAAAAGAGAGTGATAGAGAACTAAGTCAGCAGGTATAAATCACTCAGCTTTTGAAGTTCTTTCTCATTGAGCATTTTATGCAATGAAATCTTTGATTCGTTTACCACCTAAATTTCCAGAAAAAAACAAGTTTCATCGTCTGTTGTTTAACGTAGTTGGGACGAGGGAAAATATGAAAAGGATATGACACCCTCATGATATGTAGTTGATTTATAAATTCACAATCACAGTTATTTCTATAACAAAAATATTACAATGGTTTTTTTAACCACAATGATGGAAACATTTTGCTGATTTAAACTATTTTAATATGAGTTAGTCATTCATCGTTTTATGTTTTGAAAAAGCAACCATGACTAGTCCACCGGAAGTAATGAGAATGAGTAATGGTGTAAAGTGCATTAGTATCATTATTGATATAAGAACTAAATTTAGGATATAATAGCACACTGAACAAGTTACCTTGTGATAGGATCCTGGGGGTTTCGTCATTGCCTCTACCTCACCGCATCTTCAGGCGGCTAGT
Source organism: Wolffia australiana (assembly GCF_029677425.1). Lineage (NCBI taxonomy): Eukaryota > Viridiplantae > Streptophyta > Magnoliopsida > Alismatales > Araceae > Wolffia > Wolffia australiana. The sequence continues at coordinate 11,894,901 of NC_135842.1, forward strand.
CCTTGGCCGATCCCTACCCCCTCTGCTCGGCCTCCTCTTGGATTCTTCCCGTTTCACCTCTCTACCCCAGGAACTTCTACCACGCCTCGTCCTCTACCCTCCTTCCAATACAAGCCTAGATCCAGGTTTGTATCGCCTTGATCCTTTTGGAAGTAATTTTGAGTAAAATAAATTTTCATTATATGTTTTTTGAAGAAGAAAATGTCATTAAATATAACCCCAAAAATATTTTTTTGTTTATTTATTGAGACTAGCGAATTGGGCAGAGCATGATACCTCAATGCACAAAGGAAAAAACTGATATTAACCCTTTAAACAAATTGGACTTGGGATTAAACCAAGAAAATCAAGATCCAATGTTCTTTTATAATTAACAATAGATTATACAAATTACCCCTAGGGGATTCAACGAGCTGGTACAGAATAAATACAGAAGTTTCATGCACATAAATTTATTTGTTCAACTGTGACCATATAATACAGAATCAGACTCCTCAGTCTCCAAAGAACGTTTTCTAATCTGTCTTGCGGAGATTGTGGAGAATGTAGAGAGAGGCTGATGAGAGAAATATGCACACAGAGTAGCTAAGAAGATCAGTTCCTGTCACAATACTCACCATCTTGCTCCTCTCAAACATCTTTACAAGGAGAATCATGACAATAACATGACCCACTTTTGTCTTCAGTTCATCGAGGGAACCAATTTTCATCCATTTTGGTCTCTCCTGCATAAATAATTATTCAACAAGGAAAATTGAAGGAAATAAAAAACTCAATCAACGTGTATCAGAAAAATCAAATAAATAAAACAAAATTAAGAAACCTAAAGTACAAACACCATCTCAAACACTCGAATAGATTTCTTAACAGCGGTATAGGTGTCTTGCTCAAGGAATAAGGGTTTTGTGTAACCTGCAGCACATATTAGCATCATTGAACAAAACCTAGCAATATTACCGGTGAGATTTGAATCTAAAAGTACTATATAAATCATTATACAATAAAATGAATGATATCATCAGATTGATACAACTGAATGCCATTCATATGGTTCCCATTAGAATATATGAGAGGAGGAAAAGAAGGGGGAGCCAAATAAAGATTGTTGACCAGTCAACAGGCACCAGGGGACCTGATGGCCCATGTGATACTGATGTGGCGACTAACTCCCAGTCTTGACTGGGAGTGATAAGAGAATAAAGGATGCCTATAAATAAGAGGTGAGACCTCCAAGAAAGGCACCTGTGGTCAGTTAGAGTCCTAGAAGGGTGTGGGGAGATCTCGGAGAGACCAGCTGTATGCGCAAGAGTCTTCTGAGCGCGTTCATATCAACAAGGGGAGCTAGCTACTGGAGGATCGGCATCAACAGGGAATTCTGAAGAGGGATTTGTCTGTGGAATTGCGACATTACATCTGTAAGTACTTTTCTTGATCTTTTCTGACCAATTCGATACAGATCGTATCAGCCCTCTATAACCGACGTTCTACTAATAACACGATCTTAAAAAAACTGTTCATGCTATTGATGAAATTAGAATGTTAATAATGAAATGTTAAGAAATCTAGGATGCAGAGTGAGAAGACCCCGTGAGTTTCTAGCGATGAGAGGATGGCAATGGAGGGAGAAGATGCCAGAATGTTCGTTGGCGGAGTGACCAATGATGCCAGAATGGACTTCAGCGAGAGGAGAGGAAAAGCTCTCGTGAGATGGACGTGACCTTCTAGATGCCCCCAGGATGAATCAGAACAATACATGAATGGATTGCCAGCGGGATGGACGTTGCACAGAGGACAGGAACCAACTTGATTATACTTCCTGGTCTGCCCTCCTAAAGGAAGGGCTGCCCTATTTGAGGGGGAATACAAGCATAGTGTAAAAATGACTAAACTACCCCTATTGGGCTGAAATGGTAAAACTGGTCCTAGATATGGAAGGGAGACGGGGATCGTATCACAGAGAAATCTCAAATGACCACCTATCTAACCTAACATATTATAGAGCCCACATTATTGATTTACATGATATAACCACAACCTACCTTTTTCTTCAAATGTCTTATTTTCTTCAAAAAAAACAAAAATAAACCACAACTCATGATAGAGGACAAGCCACTTGGTTAACAGAGAATTTGTCTTAGGACTATTCAAAATGATGCCATAAATTATATAAAATGAGAAAAAAATAGGAAGAAGTGTTGGACGTAGGGTAGTAATGTACTTCTATTGTAGGGCAAAGAATACTTCTACATAATATTGAATTTTTCTTTATCATTATCAACGACCCAACTCTCTTCTTTCTATATCTCCCTCTTCCCTCTTCCATATCTCTTCCATCTCTCTCTCAACTCATTCCCCCTTTGGAGTTCATCAAAATGATGCCATAAATTAGATGCAAGGAGAAAAAAATAGGAAAAAATTTTGGAAGTCAAGTATTATTTTACTTTTTACTTTAAGGTACTAATCCCCAACTTAGAGGATAAAGAACCCGGAGCTAATATTGAGTTTGTTTTCATCATCACCAATAACCCAACTTTCTTCTCTCTTTATCTTTCTTCTTCAACTATCTATCTATTCTCTCTCTCTTCTCTTCCATCTCTCTCTCAACACATTCCGGAGTTCATCAAGAAATATCCGATAAACATGTGTAGTCCAAACTCCAAAGTGCAAGAAGAAAGATACCTTCAATGCAAACATCCCAAAGAGAGAAGATCCCTTGAGAGACCGGTCCATGCTAGGCGGCAAAGTAGGAGGCACATTGCTGATAAATAAACCATAAAGGCCCATGCCGAATATCAACATTACCGTGCCTGCGAGATAGACATCTGAACAAGAAAGGTTAACTTTTGCCAGGAAACATGATGTGATTCCCGTCTTAAACAACTCTATACAAAAGGTTTTTCTTTTGAAGAAATCTCTATACAAAAGATCATCAGAAAAGTATTGACTCTTTCTCACAGATGTCAGAAAATTTATGATAAAAGCATTTAAAATATTAATGAAAGAAGATTTTTTTCCAGAGAAAATTACCAAAAATCAGAGGGGGAGAAAGAAAAGGCGAACATAGGAGGATAAGCTAAAAATAGGGGTGATGCAATCCCTAATCTCCTCTTAGGGGTTAGTAGAAACTTTTCCCTTGCTCATGTTTTCATTTAAATAGGACACCCTCCATTGAGGAGAGCAGCCAAAAAACTATCTTGTTATTGCAAGCACTCCCCCCCTCTCTTCTACGTCTGAACCTCATCTCTTCCACTGCATCCCCATCCCCTCGTGATTGTCTCCTCTTCACCACGTCTTCAGGCAGCTTATCCCTGGCCAATTCCTACCCTTCCCCATTCAGCCTCTCCCTTGACAATTCTCGTTCTACTCGTCACCCCTGGATACTGTCTTCCGTCACTGAAATTACAGTAAAGATGTTACGTCTCAAGAAGAACATATCAGGGGGCTTCACAGATTTTCTTCTAAGAAAAGAAAAGAGGTGGGGAGAGTAGAGGGTTGTGGCAGTAGCACCAGCATATTGTAGATGATATTATCATAATTTATGCATCTTTAAGGTGATGAAAAGGATAGGATAAATGAAAATTCAAAAGATACATCAAAGAGCTTTCCAATAACCTAAAGTGTCAGGATATCGAATGAATATTCAACTATTTTCAGCTGATTGCAGGTAATGATTAAACATACATGAATCATGCTAAGGCTGATGACTCTGGACCTACAGAGAGACATGGAGAGAAGATAAATGTATAGGGATAGGAGACCTAAAGACATATTACAGAAAGGCCCTTGAGTTCAGCAGTTATAGTGCTATGAACCTAATTTAAAGTTTCTTTGAAATAAAGTGTTCCCAAAAAAAAGTTTCTTTAAAAAAAAATGGAGAGAGGGGAACGGTCCAACCATGACCCTGGGTAAAATGGTTATAAATAAACCCTAAAAATGGGGATTGGACTCTCGTAAATCATTACTCATTATTACTCTATTTCTTTCGTTTTTGTCTCTCCCTCTATGGCTATTCCCAGACGCTATCATTTGGGAACGTATCATATAACTACTCTTCTCATTACTACAAGCTTTTCGACAGTTGCCTTCTTTCACTTCTACAACGGTCATTTAAACCATTTCAACACATCAAATCTCTGTGTGGCTCCTCTTTGTGCCCTTTTTCCCTCGTAATATCTACCGTAATAATCGAGAAGACATATAAACTTCATACATACAATTTTTAGGAAAAAAACGAAGCTTCTCGGGCTCCTGTCTGCAGTCCAAAGGCTTAAAGTTTCTGCAGTCCATCTCGTAAAATTAACATTGATAGTGAAGAAAATTAATGATGATACAGCATCAAGATGGGTAAATGCTACATGTTGGTCTTGCCCTTAGTGTCTCTATAACGGCTTTCTTTGTTTACAACAATGTAAGTGGACTAATGGTTGTAAGCGGCCCACTCGTTTTTACTTTTATATCCTTTTTAAGTAATATAAGTAGGCCACATGATAAGTGGCCCCCATCTCTGCTCTTTTAATACTTTAAATGACGTATGTGAGCCACGTGATATAAGTAGCCCATAGTCGCTATCTTTCTTTAAGTCGTATTCCCACGAGCGAATAAATGAAGTGAGCCCCGAGCCCACTTCGACTTTGCCATGATACTTAAACCAGTTTGTGTGGGAACCGAAGTTAGCCCACTTCTACTTTCCTTGGTTCTTCCTAAACTCTAATCTACTCTGACAGTGCCCCTGCTAGGCAACAGTTCTCAACTGATATTCCCTGCAATAACCCAACCCCTGTAAGGGGTATTCCAGTCATTTGAGCTTAGGATAGTTTCCTTTAACTAAATGTAGAACTTCCCATAGGAAGGATTAGAAGAAAATGTTGTCCTACGAGGTACATGCGCCAATCCAGGCCTGTACCCGCCACTTATCTTTTTGTCTTAAAAAGATCTTCCTGGATAGAGACATGCATCAATATCTCTATCAGTGTGCATTCATAAAGCATAAATTACTGAAATTAAAATCACAGACACGCACCAATTGCCTCAACTAGTCGTAGAACCATCTGGCCTGTGTGAATCCCTTTGACACAGCTAGTCCAGTACACTTTGTATGCATCAACGATATAGACACAACCCTGTTAAAATAACCAAAAAATTAATTAGTGAGGACTCATGCAAACATCCCCCACGAGAACATATAAGAAGGGGAACAAGTTGTGACAGAATACGACTTGTTTATCTTGACGAAATGGGAGGAATTTCTATCCCAATGCCAAAAAAATTTACTATGTTTAGTAGTTTCTGATGCATCATTTTTTTTGGATACTAGGCATCAGATGAAAAACCAAAGTCTCTGAGCGCATCAGAGCAAATGGCATTAATTTTGTTGAAATGGGCCATAGCCTATTTCTATTTAATTTAATGGGCTTGTTCATTAAGTTTATCTGTCCCTCCTCTGTATATATACATCATTGTAAATCTAATCTGTTAAACAATGTTCATCCTCTGTTTCACGTATCCCATTCTTCCCCTTCGTTGCACATCTGTGACCTCCGCCACCATCTGTCAGTCTTTGTCATCTGGTGTTGCTGTTTGCCCTTACTTTCCTGCATGCACATTCGGAAATGCCTGCTCAGCTGTCAGCAACAACCAGCATTGCCAACCGTGCACCCGTTGATGCTGACACCCCATCTCATCTGCTTCTTACCCGTTCACATGTCTTCTGGTGATTTTTCATTTTTACCATGATCTTCACCAACTTTGAGGGCTGTTCTGATATTCAGGCACCCCAGCTCCCACTCCTGGTCATTCTGGTTCATCTATATCTTCCATTACGGGGAGCTTCCATTATCCTTGCCGACGGATTACCCGCTGAATTTTGTTTTACGGGGTTGAATCTGTTGTAATAATGTCGATATGTGTAAATCACTCTTAAAGGCTAACTTATGAAGCATCTGCTTGAGGATGAACCTCTAAGAATAGATCCCAAGTATAATCACTGGTTTGATGTTGAGGGTGTTGTCAATTAGTGTTTGACTCTATTCACTCCTCCATTGCTTTCGAATTAATTTCTTCCCTCAGCTACGAAAATTAGGAACTGTTGAACTCCATGCTAGGGCTTGGAGGAAGGAGAGGAAATGAATTCCTTAACTAGAATGTACATGAGGAGGGGTATATATACCCTAGGAGAGAGAGAGGAGAGAATATGAGTTAGTGATAAGTGAGGGAGCCTAGTGGGTTTATAGAACATGACCCACTAGGAGAGGCCTCTCACTAACAGCCCCCCGCAAGCGAGGTATGGATGTCATCCATGCCAAGCTTGGAGGTAGCACGAACAAGGAGAGGATTTGATAATCCCTTCGTGAGAACATCGGCCGCCTGGTCGGATGACGGCACGAAAGACAAGTCGAACAAGCCCTCGTCCATCCGCTCCTTGAAGAAGTAGCGGTTGATCTCCATGTGCTTGATGCGACCCGTCTGGCCCGGATTTTGAGCCAAGGCAATAGCCGATTTGTTGTCACAATAAAAGTGGATCGGACGGGTGTACTCGACGCGAAGTTCGCGGAGCACCCCGTGAATCCACTGAGCCTCAGAGGCCCCATCCGCAAGTGCCCGGTATTCCGCCTCTGCACTCGAACGGGAGACACGATCCTGCTTGCTGCTTTTCCAGCTCACAAGGCCCCCGAAGACAAAGATGCAAAGACCGGTGGTAGACCGGTAGTCCACAGTCGAGCCTGCATAGTCAGCGTCTGTATATACCTTTACAGTCGGCTCTGAGCTCCGGGGGAAGAGTAAACCCTTCCCGGGACAGCCCTTCAGGTACGCGAGCACCCGGTGAGCTGCCTGACGATGAATCTCATGCGGAGCATGCATGAACTGACTGAGAAGGCTAACTGCATAGCTGATGTCGGGACGCGTGGGTCAGATAGAGAAGTTTCCCACCAACTGCTGATATTGATGGGTGCTGACCGGCGGAGAGTCACGGCGCCCAACTTGACGCGTTGGGGTCGATGGGGTCTTCACAGGAGCACAGTCGGTCATACCCGTCAAAGTCAGCAGGTCCACCGTATATTTCTGCTGGCTGATGAAGATACCACGAGCCGAGTAGGCCACCTCGAGCCCCAAGAAGTACCGGAGCTGACCAAGGGCCTTGATCTCGAACTCGCGGGCAAGGGAGCGGCTGAGGCGTGAAGCTTCGGCAGTGTCCGACCCGGTGATCAGGATGTCGTCCACACAACGACCAGGATAGCGACCCCGGCCGGGCGTGACGGAAGAAGAGAGGCTTCCCATTGCTCTGGGTGTACCTTCGCGCGCATGACGGAGCTGAAGCGGCGAACCACATCGCGGTGACTGCTTCAGTCCATACAAGGACTTCCGCAGTCGGCAGACGGTCCCGGAGGCCCGAGAGGTAGCCGGAGGATGATGCATGTAGACCTCCTCGGTAAGATCGCCATGAAGGAAGGCGTTTAACGCCGAACTGGCGAATCAACCACCCATGATGAGCGCCAGCACCAGGAGGAGGCGGGCGGTGTCCATCTTCGCGACCGAGAAAACGCGTCAAGTAGTCGACGCCGTAAGACTGAGTGAAGCCACGAGCCACGAGCCGCGATTTGCGGCGTTCCAAGGAGCCATCGGCGTTGTGCTTGGGGGTGTGAACCCACTTGCAAGAGACGGCCGTCTTCCCGGGTGGGAGAGGAACCACATCCCACGTGGTTTTTGAGCAAGGCGCGCATCTCCTCATCCATCGCCGCTTTCCAATGAGGACAAGCGATAGCATCGGTTAAGCGGCGTGGAACGAAGACAGAGTCGATCACGGGTCAAAAACAGGCGGTAGGAGTACTCAACCTGGCGAAGGAGCGATAGTGAGAGAGGGGGTAAAGGGGAGTGGTGCACTGGCGGACCCCTTTACGCAAAGCGATAGGCAAGTCAGGGGAGTCATCGTCAGCAGGAGAAGAAGACGACTCGGAAATGGCTGGCGGAAGAGAGGAAGGCGAGGACTCAGCAGACGGGGAGGGAGCGGAAGCAGGAGGCGAGGATTCGGGGGAGGAAGATAATGGAGTAGGCGCAATGGGTGAGGAAGGAAGGCCGACCGGTGGAGGAGAAGAAGAGGAGGGTGGAACGACTGTGGGAGGAGAGACGACGGTGGGAGGAAAGGGAGCAGCGGGCTCCAGAACCAGATCCGCCCAAGGGGCGGAGGAGATGTGGGAGAGAAGAAGGGTTGAAATTCAGAGAAGGTGACATTGGCGGAGACGAAAAACCGACGAGAAGAGGGATGAAAGCATTTATACCCTTTCTGAAGCGAAGAGTAGCCAACAAAGACGCATTTGAGCGCCCGGGCATCCAGCTTCGACAGGGAGGGCGTCGTGTCATGAACATATGCCGTGCAGCCAAAGACGCGGGGAAGAAGGTGAGTGCGGAGCTGCGCGGCGGGAAAGGCAGCCGACAACCGGTCAAGCGGAGGGCTGAACTGGAGGGTCGGGGTGGGCAGCCGGTTGATGAGATGAGTACTCGTCAGAACGGCTTCCCCCCAATAAGTCCACGGGACGTGGTAGTCCAGCAGGAGAGTGCGGGCAGTCGACGTGACATACCCAATACGCCGCTCGGCAAGGCCATTCTGCTCGGGCGTCGCCACGCAAGACGTCTCGTGGAGAATCCCATGGGCGGTGAAATACGAGGTCAACTCCTGGTTGACGTAGTCCCGCGCATTGTCGGACCGGAACCGCTGAATAGTCCGGCCAAACTGAGTCTGAAGCATGGTGCAGAAGGCTTGAACAGTCGAGGAGACGGCGCTCTTGGACGGCAACAAGTAGGTCCACGTGTAACGGGTGGCCTCATCAACAAAGATCAAGAACCACCGGTGTCCCTTCAGGCTGGCCTGTCGCGACGGACCCCATACATCGCTATGAATGCGATATAAGGGAACATCACTGTGAGAAGTCGACGGAGGGAAGGAGGCCCGGCGATGCTTCGCCAGTTTGCATGCATCACAAACAACAGAAGAGAGGTCCAAGCCAGTACACAATGTCGGAAAAAGTCTTTTCAAAACATGGAAAGACGGATGCCCGAGCCGCTGGTGAGTGAGTAGAAGCCGCTGCCGGCGCTGGTCCTCGACCGTCAACAAGCACCGCTGCACCGGGTCCCCGACCGCCCCCTCTCGTCCAACAGCAGTAGGCCATCCGAGCGCCTAATCGCAAAGTCTTCCCCACCTTGTCAGTCAAAAGACCCCATCAGACTGAATGTGGAACGAGCAATGGACCGCATCGACGAGTCGCTGCGGTGACATAAGTAAGGTCTGAAGGGACGGAACATGAAGGACGTTGTGAATGATACCAAGGCCATCCACATGGATCGACCCGATACCAGTCACGCGAAGTCGTCCCCCACCCGCCGTGTGGACAGCTCGACCACCAAGGTGCCGCTCGTAGGACAGAAACCGGTGGTTGAACGGGGTCATATGCTCTGTGGCCCCAGTATCAAGCACCCAGGTGGTATCCGAAACGAAGGGAGCTTGGAGGGCCGAGTGTCCACAATACCACTGATCTGACTTGGGAAGGAAGAACGCACCGAAGTCACTGAAGTGAGCCACGGTAGGCTGCGAAGAAGACCCGGTCTGCAGGGCAGCCAGCTGGGAGCTGAGACGGGCAAGTTCGGCAGTCAGCTGGTCATTAGTCATGGCTGGATGGCTGGAGCTAGAGGGCGACGGGGCCGGTGCCTGGGCAAGATGGGCTCTGGCTTTGCGGGACCGGCGAGACGACGAGGCAGGAGCTGATGACGACGAGGGGGCGACCTCCGGATCCCGGGTACTGTCCAAAAATTTCTTGATGCACCGGGCCTCAAGATGATTCGGCTTGCCGTAGTAGGAGCAAACCACCGGTGCCCGAGAGCCCGAAGAAGGCTTGGGCAGCAAGGGAGGTTGCTCCGTAGGACGGGACAGGAGGGCAGCACTCTCGCCGGGGGACTCGGCAGGCAGGTCCAGCAGCGGACGTTGACGACGAAGGCTGCTTTCAACCTCCGTCAACTCCTTAACCAGACCATCGAAGTCCGGAAGAGGAGTCTGGGAGTGAAGAGCCCGGCGCCTGACATCCGCATATTCCGGATTCAGCTTGTCGAGAAATGACATGTAGCGGAGCTTGAGAGCATGGCGGTCGACGCATTCGGATCCCCACCGGCATGTAATAGTCCACCTCGCGCCCACAGGGCTTGGTGGGCAAGGCTATAGTCCATAATGGACATGGTGCCATGTCGGAGTACACTCGCCCGCTCGGCCAAAGTAAAGATCTTCCAGTCATCAGCATCATGCCCGCAGTAGCGACGAGCGTGCTCCCAGATCTCCCGCGGAGTCGTCAGGTGGAGGAACTTGTCATAGACCTCCCGAGAGAGAGTGTGAGTCAAGAGCCAGGAGTGGACGAAGTACTGCTCGGCACTCCAGGCCGGGAAATGCGGGTCCATGACGGGGAGGGGCTGGCAGGTGAGATGTTTCTGGAGCAGACGGGCGGGCAGAGGGTACTCGGCGAACTTCAGCCACGACATCAAGTTCGGAGCACTGAGGCGGCAGTTATCCGGGCGGAGGAGAGGAGCACCGATTTTCGGCGACGGGAGTTCCCGGGCAAAGTCAGCCGCGGTGAAATCTGCTTGGGTTGACGTCGGGGCGGTGGATGCAGACGGATCACTGCCCATGCTGGAGGTAGTCGACATGACGGCAAACAGCAGCAGCGGCAGCGAACGAAGAACCGAACACGGGAGACAGTTGCTTGCGGGCGGCGGCTTGCGGGCGAGCGCTCCGTGCGGGCGCTGCTCGCGGGCACTGCTCGCGGGCGGCTGCTGCGGCGGCTGCGCTGCTCGCGCTGCTCGCGCGGCGCTGCTGCGGGCGGCGGCTGCGGCGGGTGCTCCGTGCGGCGCTGCTCGCGGCGGCTGCTGCGGGCGGCGGCTTGCGGCGGCGGCGCTGCTCGCGGCGGCTGCTGCGGGCGGAGGCTTGCGGGCGGCGCGCCGCGGGCGGCTGCTTGCGGCGGCGGCTTGCGGGCGCGGCGCTGCGGGCGGCTTGCGGCGGCTGCTCGCGGGCGGCTGCTGCGGGCGGCTGCTCGCGGCGGCTGCTTGCGGCGGCTGCTCGCGGCGCGGGCGCTGCTCGCGGCTGGCGCTGCTCGCGGGCGGCTGCTTGCATGCGGGCGCTGCTCGCGGGCGGCTGCTTGCGGGCGGCTGCTTGCGTGCGGGCGCTGCTTGCGTGCGAGCAAGGAGAAGATTGAGAGGGTGATGGTGAAGAAGAAGAAGAAGAAGAAGAAGAAGAAGAAGAAGAAGAAGAAGAAGAAGAAGAAGAAGAAGCCCGCACACAGGCTTAGGGCTAGAGATGGGGATCAAGAGCTTGGCTCTGATACCATGTTGAACTCCATGCTAGGGCTTGGAGGAAGGAGAGGAAATGAATTCCTTAACTAGAATGTACATGAGGAGGGGTATATATACCCTAGGAGAGAGAGAGGAGAGAATATGAGTTAGTGATAAGTGAGGGAGCCTAGTGGGTTTATAGAACATGACCCACTAGGAGAGGCCTCTCACTAACAGGAACACTGCCCATGAAAATTACTCCAAGGAAAAATGGCAACCATCTATGATTTATGTATCACTACTCCAGGTAATCATTCAGGGGTGGAGTACAGCATCGAATAGCAGTTTCTATGGGCTCAACTTTACCCTACATGCCTCCTGAACCATCATCCATTGATGGTGTTATATTCTTCAACTCTGAATGTTTTAGTTTCTCATGGGACTTGAGTGCTTGCGTCTCTCTGGGATTGGATTGTTCACTGTAAGAAGAGACTGGCCTTCAAAGAGGCTCTCCATATTGCTCCGTCCGAGGAGTCATGGATGCAAATTTGGCACATTGACCTATAGCAAGAAACGGGGTCGTTCACAGAACACATGCTAGTAAGTTGCAGAAGAAAGGTGCTTATCAGGGTGATCGCCAGGGTCATTTTGCTGTTATTGCTATGCCAGCCGCAAGCCCTCTTCCACCATCTCATGCCCTGGTTGCCACGCCCCGTCCTCCACTCCCTCTTAATCTACTCTCTGCTTCTCAACTTTCTCCAAACACCACTACTTCTAAAGCTTATTTGAGACAGGACTACATAGGGCTTATTCATCACCTACCTGACACCACCGTTGTGAGATCCACTTCATTTTCTCATGAAGGTTTAACACTTTCTCCCACTGCTTTGGTTGCTTCTTCTTTGACTTCTCTTTTATCATGGATCAGTGCCACCGTGCACATGACTCCCGATTCCCATCATTTTCTTTCCTAAGACCCTTCCCCCAGCAGTTATTAAGTTTGTACTGCCTTTAATGATCTACCAAATGTTGCCGTGTGCCTAGTCCCCATCTTCCCTTACCACCCTCACCAATGTTCTACATAATACTCATCTTACCGGTCATCTTGTCAAGTCAAAATATTGTGTTTACCCCTAATAACTATTTGTATTGAGGTAAGATACCGGGAAAGATAACTCTACTCACTGGGGAGCGTGGGGGTTTCCATCTCATCCATACCTCTCCTCAAATGGGTGCCAAGTCCCCACTGCTCTTAAACTTAGATGATTGCCCATAAAGTTTCTTGCAACTCTATCCTTATTTTATCATGCCACTTTTAAGTCTAGTGCCAAACGAAATTTTACATTAAAGTCATGAATTCAAAAAAAATTTAGGTCGAAGATCCAGGCAAATAAAAATTTGCCTAAAATCGAGAAATTTCTAGTCGGTTGGAAAGAAGATGTTCTCAAACAAAAGATATAATATCGTTCATAAAGAAAACATAAATATAAGCGAGCAGTAATTTTATGATCAGGAGAAAATATCAGGGAGCACCGTACGTTAAGAAAGCATAACAAGGAACCTGCTAGAGACCCTCCAACAGCAAGAAGAGCCAGAAAACGAAAATCAAAAATCGCCTGCACAAAAAATTGACATCAGAACATAATGACTGATGGCAACCGAAGAAGTTATTCCTACTTAACTTCAAGAAAGAGAAAATCTCAGCAGTGAAGATTTATTAAAGCTACTAGAGAAAATAGATAAGTCCGTTGCGAAGCATCCAAATACAGAACACTTGAAGGTTCAGATAAGAGTCTATATGATTCTTTCGCAAGAATAAAGCGCCTATACCAACTACATAATAGGGTATCCAACCCCAAAGATAAATTAGCTACCTTATTTATTTAATGAACCAGAATCTCATCTGGGTTCATATCCTACAGAGATGTTCACAACCGATAAGAATTTTTTTTGAGAAAAAACAGAAACTTTGTTTAGTCCCTTCCGGACGATCATAAAAAAATGGTTGATAACTCACATATTCGTAACATTCAAGAAAGATCGGTAATGTTATTACAACTGACTTAAATATTGCGATCAAAAGAAGAGCAGAGGACACGAAAACAATCAAATTCGAGTTGAATATAGACTAGTTTTATCCAGAATATGGTAAGAAAAATAGCTTTACAACAGTTAAAATGGAAAAATAAATCTATATTTGCTCTGGTTCCTTTTTCACTGCAGCAGAATTTCATCTGGGTTCATATCCTACTAAGATGTCCACAACAGATCGGATTCATTTTAGAAAAAAACAAGAATTTTATTTTTTCTCTTCCAAACGATCAGGAAAATTTGGTTGATAACTCAGATAAAATAGCACTCAAGAAAGATCGGGAATGTTATTACAACTGACCCAAACATCGCAATCAAAAGCAGAACAAAGGACGCGAACATCAAAAACGATAAATTCAAAATTCGACTAATATGATCCAAAATTAAGAAATATAACTACAATTTCGAGTCTTTAACCTTCTCGATCATAGCTTCCGTGGATCCCGCAGACGGAATGACAGCACCAGCCGAGGAATTACTCCGCGCATAGCTGGGACCGCCCTTCCCAGCCTCCGAAGAGCTCGAGGGAGACGCAACAGCGGCATCCCCGGGCGGAAAACTTCGGGAAGGGTACGATCCCAAACAGCAGGACACCAACGAAGAACGCGAGCATCCCTGAACACGTCGCCGCAAGATCCTCCGCTTGGAAAAATCAAGATTCAACGACGTCGCCGTCGTCGGCCCGATCAAGGTGATCATTTTGCAAAGATTTCAGTTCTTCGGCTCGGTAGATCGTCGGTAGATCGCCGGAGAGTAGTGAGAGGCGCTCACTGCCCCGCCATTCTCTGCCAATCAAATTAGCTCATTGTAAAATCAAAAACAATGACCGGTATTTATAGTTTTGGGAATTATTTGAATTTCGGAATATAGTTTTTATATTGTATTATTTTTCTGTGAGGAGTGGACTTTATGAAGGGATCAGATCGAGGGGCTGGCCTTGTGGATTATATCAAAAAATTACTGCCCCTTGGCATTTAATTATATCAAAAAATTAGGGGGAAATTCAGTGCCAAATGCTTGGCAATCTTCAGTAGACATGGTCTTTCTGTTCTGTTCGTTTTAAACGAACAAAAAATTCGCATAAAAGAACCGCATAGGGCCTTGTTCTTTGTTCTGATCTTTTTTTTTTCAAAAACGAACAAAATTCGCACATTCGCACAAAGACTAGAACAAAATTCGCACAAAGCGAACAAAAGAACCGCACACGGGTTTGTGTGATGTTCTGTTCGAATTTGTTTTTGTTCTGTTCGGAAAACCGAACAGAATGAACAATTTATACTAATTTGCACAAAAAGAACAGAACAACCATGTCTAATCTTTGGTAGGGCTTACTCATGCTGAACCTGGCTGACTAATAAATAGGTGGTTACAGAGTAAAGATTTACCCTCGCACTTGGGTCACTTACTTCTTCGTTATTTGGTAACCCCCAGGGTATGGTACCCTATACCGTCACAGTGACGAGTCATTTTCTCATTACTTTGGCACTTTTATTTTCTGTTTTCATGGGCATCACTATAGTTGGATTTCAAAGAACTGGGCTACATTTTTAAAAGTTTTTTATTCCCCCCAGGAGCCTCACTGCCTATATCAAATATATCTGATCTGAAAGTATATAACATGGGGAATGCCTCTAGTTCTAGAACAAGAATTGCAATTATGTAAACAATAGGAAAGAGAATCGTTAGCATTAAATGTCATTATGACTTCGGTAATTGAGATGGCATAACTGTTTTGTTTTAATGATTGGTTGTTGAAATCATTAACTGTAATCACTGGTTGACTGAATGTGGCATATAAAATTAAATATGAAGCCCAACAGTATAAATAAATATATATTCCAACTTAGAAAATCATATATTTATGAATAAAATTGAAATTTTAAAGAAAAATCGTATTGTGACTCAAAGTTTTTTCTAAAAATGGAATTATTTGCATATAATCAATTTAATGTGAATAGATAAGTAAATAGTGTCATATTAACCTCTCTCGAGGATCCTATCATTGGTATCGTCTTATCAGACACACCCAACTATTAAAAGAGAGGCAGTCCTTAGAATAAAGGTAACTTATTGAGCAAAGTAAAAAGATCTTATGACCTTTTCAAATAAACCAAGCCCACTGGGGGCATTATTGTCTTTTGCAATAATGAATGCAAACTATCATAGAGAGGGCAACCATTCAAAGAGAGGGCAGTCCTTAGAATGAAGGTAAACTTATTGAGCAAAGTAAAAAGATTTTATGACCTTTTCAAACCCAAGGTAGTGCATATATCAGACACACCCCAACTATTCAAAGAGAGGACAGTCTTTAGAATGAAGGTAACTTATTGAGCAAAGTAAAAAGACTTTATGACCTTTTCAAACCCAAGGTAGTATATATATATCAGACGCACCCCAACTATTCAAAGAGAGGGCAGTCCTTAGAATGAAGGTATAACTTATTGAGCAAAGTAAAAAGATCTTATAACCTTTTCAAACCCAAGCTAGTATATGTATCAGAGCACCCATCTAAGTAGTGAGAACCCAGAGCCAGTATTTATACCGAAGGGAACTTATTAAGTTGGGTGGATACAAAGCAGGCCTGTTCCGGTCCTCAAAAGAGGCGGCCTCTTATCCCTTCTACTTCTCACAGCTCTCATCTCTCATTTACATACTCTCCCAGAAGAGTCTTGTTTCTTCATCCTCAAAACCCAGCAAAATCGAGGATGGAATTCACCGGGATGCGCTTCTCACGGCGATGCTCTGGCCCTGCCATGAAGGCCTTCTCCTCCTGCCTGCCCAGCCACTCGTCCACTTCCTTGGCCGGAGCGTTGAAAGACAGCTCCTTCGCCTCCTTCTCCAGCTGCTTCAGTATGCTGTCTTTCCCTGCAACACCCAAAAAAAAATCAAGTTTTAACTGTAGTTACATGGGTAAGTTTCAAAAAGAGTGTTTGGCCTTCAAATGCTGCAAGTGCTATGTATGAATCAGTTTTTCTGATAGTTTTCTAGAGAAAACTTACATGCGTATTTGAAGGAAATAAAACATTTAAAATAGTAAAACTGGACAAGTCTATGGCTGCCAAAAAAGAGTATTTGGCCTTCAAATGCGGCAAGTACTATGAATAAATCAGTTATTATGATAGTTCTTTAAGGAAAAAATTACAAGCGTGTTTGAAGCGTAGAAAACATTGCCAAAAGTAAACATGGATAGAGTCAATGGATGCCGAAATGGTGCAAAAGATTGTTTGACCTTCAAATGCTGAAAGTGCTATGAATAAATCAGTTTTCCTGATAGTTTTCTAGAGGAAAATTATATGTGTATTTGAAGCAAAAAGAGTGTGTGGCCTTCAAATGCTGCAAGTGCTATGAATTAATAAGTTATTATGATAGTTCTTTAAAAGAAAAAATTACACGCATGTATGAAGCAAAGAAAACATTGACAGTATTAAACTTGGATAAATCAATTATAGATGCCACACACCCTTGTTATATTTAATCTGAGTAAATAGATGCCAAAAAAGAGCGTTTGACCTTCAAATGCTGCAAGTACTTTGAATAAATCAGTTATTCTGATAAATTTTAAAAGAAAAAGGTACAAGGGTGGTTGAAAACATTGACAATAGTTAACATGGATAAGTCAAAGAGAGTCTTTGGCCTTCAAATGCAGCAAGTGCTATGGATAACTTTTGGAAGAAAAAATTACACAAGAGTGTTTGAAGCAAAGAAAACATGGACAATAGTAAATATGGACATAAGTCAATGGATGCCAAAAAAGAGTGTTTGACCTTCAAATTCATCTAGTGCTATGAAATAATCATTTATTCTGATATTTTTAAAAGAAAAAAAATGTTTTAGTGCTTGAAGCAAAGAAAACATAGACAATAGGAAATATGGATAAGTCAATGGTTTCCATAACCAGTGTTTGCCCTTTAAATATAATGGGTGCTATGAATACACCTATGAACATCGAATTTGTATGTAAATTTACATTCATGCGTATTAAGCAAAGAAAATAATTATAGTTTGTCAATGGACACCAAAGAGACTTAGTGCTGGAACAAGTCACTTCCTAAACACCCCCATCAAAATCAGTGGCTTGAACAGCAGCCATTTGTAATCTTTCTTAGCTTAATAATGCCACATTTCCCTACGATCAGACCACTTCTCCCTAAAGGGTCGACCACAGAAGACACAAAATTAGGGTCTATCTTAGTTTAGGTTTTTTTTTTTCAATGAAAAAATTAGGGTTTCTGGGTTTGGAGCTTACCAGCAATGAAGAGTCTGCGGTTGTCCTTGGCTTTGATCTCGAAGCAAACAAGCTGAAGGTTTTCATTGCCGGAGGCGACGATGGCGACTGGGTGGCCTGCTGGGATGAGGAAGGCGCTGCCGTGGGAGAGTTGAGATTTGATCTTCTGGTAGGAAATTCTCTTCTCCTGACTTTCTCTCTCTTCTGTTTCTCTCTCTTCTCTCTCTCCTCTCTCACTCCTCTCTCCCTCCTCCTGCTCGCCGGAGACGTGGGGGCAAGCCATCTCGAAGTAGCCTTCTCCGCCCACTATAATGGCAAACTTGGCTGACCTCGTGTTGTAGAACGGTGCCATCATTGATCCCTGCACCATTAAGATCATTATACAAGTATGATGATGGTGATGATAATGATGATGACGAGGATGAAAAAGAATTGAACATGTATACGATGACATGGATGAAAAAGAATTGAAGATGCTTACGATGATAAGGATGAAAAAAATTGATGATATAAGCGATGATGGTGATGTGGATGAAAAAAAATGAAGATGTTAGCGATGATGATAATGAGGATGAAAATAACTGAAGATGTATGTGGTGGCAGTGATGATAATGAAAAAAAACTGAAGATCTTCGAGATGATGATGGTGGGGATGAAAAGATGAAATACACGATGATGATAATGATGAGGATGAAAACATGGAGAGTACGACAAAGATGAGGATGAGGATGAGGATGAAAAAGAAGAATATATAGAATGATGGTGAAGAAGAGGTTTATGATGATAAGGATGAATAAGAAGAATATGATGACGAAAATGAAGAAGGATGCGACTATTCTGAGAGTGAAGAAGAAGATCTTGAGGAGGAAAATATAGAGAACAAGGATGAAGGTGATGAAGAAAATAGTGAAGTAGAAAAGAAGAAGATGGAGAAGATAATAAAGATGATGAAGATGAAGTACAATAATAAGTATATACCATTCTGGCGGCAAAGAAAAGATGAAGATGCTGAGGGACAAGAAGTATATCAAGGGATCATCTGTATAGATGAATAATATGAAGGATAAAGATGAAAACAAATAATATGAAGTATATGAAGGAATCATCTGTATAGATGAATAATATGAACGATGAAGATGAAAAAAAAAATATATGAAGTCTATGAAGGAATCATCTGTATAGACGAATAATATGAAGGATAAAGATGAAACCAAATAATATGAAGTGTATGAAGGAATCATCTGTATAGATAAATAATATGAAGGATGAAGATGAAAACAAATAATATGGAGGAAGATGAAAACAAATAATATGAAGTATATGAAGGAATCATCTGTATAGACGAAAAATATGAAGGATGAAGATGAAACCAAATAATATGAAGTATATGAAGGAATCATCTGTATAGACGAATAATATAAAGGATGAAGATGAAAACACATAATATGAAGTATATGAAGGAATCATCTTTATAGACGAATAATATGAAGGATGAAGATGAAAACAAATAATATGAAGTATATGAAGGAATCATCTATGTAGACGAATAATATGAAGGATGAAAATGAATATGATGAAGATGAAGATGAATAAATTGAAGGATGAAAATGCGATGATTATGAAGGTGATGAAGAAAGAATAAAGAGATGAAAATGAAGTAGAAAATGAAGTAATTTGGGAAAAAGAAGAAGATGGTATGAACTTACTCCAGTGATATTGGCAAAGCTAACTTGGATGTCGAGGTCTTCAAGCTCTCTGTAATCGCCAGAGTCTGCGTCGAAGAGCTGGCCATGGCGACTGGAGATGGAAGGACGCTTGTTAAGAAGATTGAATGTGCTGCTCGATTCGCCGAAGGGCCAGCGACTGCCGCCCTCTGATGAACGGCGCCTCATGGCCCGGATTTGCTCCTTAGACGCCTTGACTATGGCTCCCTTCTCGTGCCTGAACAGCTTCTCCAAGCTCTCTCTCCGGGTCTGAAATAGAAACAATAGAGATAGAGGAGGTGATAATTTGATTATCTTTTAGATTATTGAATAAAAGAAGATGATAATTCTGGAGATTCATCAAGTTTTTATTCCACCGATTACCGTGTGGGATGAAAGTTTGGAGAAGAAGAGAGATTAAGATCTGGAAGAATGAGATGATAATCCATAGTTGACGTAGAAGAAGAGATACAAGACGAGGAAGAGAACTAATGGCAAAGGTGGGAAATGAGCAAAATGACAAGGCAGAACAATAATCACCGAGGAGTGAAAGAAAGAGAAGAGAAAAAAGGAAGGAAAAATGAAAGAAAAGTAAGAAGAAAACGAAAAAAAAAGAAACAGAGGAGAAAGATTTCCTCTAACCCAAGAAAGAATTGGACGTATGAACGAAGGAGAAGCAGGAAAAACAGCTGGAGAACTAAGAAGAATAAGGAAGAACTGGACAAGACTACAAAAAGAAGAGTAAGTGAGAATGAATTAAGAGAAAAATTAATCTGTATACTAACAGACTAAGGTAGAATAATTAAACGAGCTCGATTATTTTCCACCTTGAAAGCTGCCTCCAAAATCTCACTGCTGAAGCTTCTCAGAAAGGATTGAGGGTTTTCTCCGCCCACGGCAAAGTACTCCTGCAGAAAGAGGACAAGATCAGATGAAAATATTCAAGATTGTTCGCAGGAGAAATGAGAATTTTGAAGAATTACCCGTAGAACGCCGGGAGACGAGACTGTTCGCAGGATCTTGGCGATGTAGAGCTTCTCGTTATCGTCGTGGTTGATGAGATAGACCATCGATCCGGCGCGAATCCTCACTATGTCTCCCTTGCGGATGCTGAAGCTCTCGCGGTTGTTCTCCTCCCTCAGAACGTTCAACGTCCCGCATCCTGTGAAGTGTCAACCCCGAGCTCAGAAGTTATGACAGAGAAGAGAGAGAGAAGAGAGAGATAGAGAGGAGGAAGGAGAGAGAACAGAGAGAACAGAGAGAAGAGAGGGCGGAAGAGAAAAGAGAAGATATGGGGAAAGCGAGAGGAGAAAGAAGAGTGAGAAGTGAGGGGGAGAGTGAGAGAAGAGAGAGATAAGAGTGAGGGAGAAGAGAGAGAAGAGAAAGATGAGAGAGATTACTGAGGGAGGAGATTGAGAAGAGAAAGAAGAGAGAAATAAGAGTGAGGGATGAGAGAGAGGAGAGAAAGAAGAGAGAGATAAGAGTGAGGGATGAGAGAGAGAGGAGAGAAAGAAGAAAGAGATAAGACTGAGGGATGAGAGAGAGAAGAGAGAAAGAAGAGAGAGATAAGACTATGGGATGAGAGAGAGAAGAGAGAAAGAAGAGAGAGATAAGAGTGAGGGATGAGAGAGAGAAGATAAAAAAGAGAAAGAGAAGAGCGAGGGATGAGAGAGAGAAGATAAAAAAGAGAAAGAGAAGAGCGAGGGATGAGAGAGAGAAGAAAGGAGAGAGAGATAAGAATGAGGGATGAGAGAGAGGAGAAAGAGAGAGAGAAAAGAGTGAGGGATGAGAGAGAGGAGTAAGAAGAGAAAGATGAAGAGTGAGGGAAGAGAGAAGATTAAGAGAAGAGAGGAGGAGAGAAGAGAGAGGGATGAGAGAGAAAAGAGAGAGGGATGAAGAGAGAAGATTAAGAGAAGAAAGAGGGATGAGAGAGAGAAGATTAAGAGAAGAGAGAGGTATGAGAGAGAGAAGATTAAGAGAAGAGAGAGGTATGAGAGAGAGAAGATTAAGAGAAGAGAGAGGGATGAAGAGAGAAGATTAAGAGAAGAAAGAGGGATGAGAGAGAGAAGAGAAAGAGAAGAGAGAGGGATGAAGAGGGAAGATTAAGAGAAGAAAGAGGGAAGAGAGAGAGAAGATTAAGAGAAGAAAGAGGGATGAGAGAGAGAAGATTAAGAGAAGAGAGAGGTATGAGAGAGAGAAGATTAAGAGAAGAGAGAGGGATGAGAGAGAGAAGATTAAGAGAAGAGAGAGGGATGAGAGAGAGAAGATTAAGAGAAGGGAGAGAGAGAGAGAGGAGAGAGGCAAGTGGAATATGAAGAAGAGAAATAAGAGAGAGAAGAGAGGGAAGTGGAATATGAAGAAGAGAGAAGAGAGGGGGAAAGAGAGCAGGAAGAGAGAAAGAAGAGAGAAGGATGAGAAAAGAGAGGGGGAAAGCGAGAAGATAGAAAGAAGAGAGAGGAGAGAGAAGATGGAGAGAAGAGAGAGAAGATGGAGATAAGCGCGAGGGAAGGGAAGGAGAAGATTATGAGAAGTGAGAGAGAAGAGAGGGAGAAGATTATGATAAGAGAGAGGGATGAGGGAGAGACAAGGGAGGGATGAGAGAAAGAAGATTGAGAGAAGGGAAGAGGCGGAGAAGATTATGAGAAGAGAGAGTGAGAAGGGAGTGAGATGAGGGAGAGAAGAGATGAGAGACGAGAGAGGGAAGAGAGAGAAAGAGAAGCTGCCTTGGATAACGTAGAAAACAGCGTCGGCGTCGAGATGGTGAGGCAGAACGAAGGCGTTAGGGTTGGCCTCCATGATCCCCAGCCTGTACTTCTCGATCCAACGGAGGAGCTCCGACCTCTGCGTAAACCTCTCCAAAACCCTCACGCTGCCATGCTCGCTCCTGATCCGGTGCTGAAAGCTTTCCCGATCAAAGAAATAAGGGTTTCTCTCTCCTTCCCACCTTTCTCTCTCTTCGCCTTCTCGGCGGGGATTGTACTCCCTTCTCTCTCTAGCGTACTCCTCGCAGCGGAGCTCGCACTCTCTCTTCTCGCTCTCGCTGAACTGCCTCTGTTGCCGGCAATGGTGCTTGCAGGTCTTCAGTTCGGGGTCTTCGGCGTTGAAGGAGAAGGCGAGGAGGAAGAAGGACAGGAGGAAGAGGAGAGAGAGGGTCGGTCTCGCCATGGCCGAGCTTGAGAGAGATGGAGGAGAAAGCGGTGAAGGGGGGGAGTGAGGGGCGTTGGATTGATATAGGGGACATTAGTGTGTGAGCGTGGCGGAAGGAGCTTTGCATGCTGTGCATGGTGGCGACGTGGTGGGATTGGGGGTTTAATCTGCCACCTCTTGCTGCTCTGAATGAATGATAGTACGTGCACGCGGCGATTCGCCCTCGTCTCTCTCTCTCTCTCTCTCTCTCTCTCTCTCTCTCTCTCTCTCTCTCTCTCTCGCTCTCTCTCTCTCTCTCTCTCTCTCTCTCTCTCTCTCTCTCATTTCTCTCTCTCTCTCTCACTCTATCTATCTATCTATCTCTTTCACACACACACCCTCACTCACTCACTCACACGCGCTCTCTATCTATCTATCTCTTTCTCAACATATCTATCTATCCATCTATATCTCTGTATCTAAATATCTCTCTATCTGTGTGTCTATAAATCGATCTATCTATCTATCTATATCTCTCTATCAATGTATCAATCTACTTCTCTTTATCCTTCTATCTATCTGTCTATCTATCTATCTATGTCTATATCTATCTATCTATATATCTATATCTCCCTGTCAATATATCAATCTCTATATCTTTATCGTTATGTCTGTCTATCTGTCTATCTATATATCTATCTCTCTATCAATATATCAATCTACCTATTTACATTTATCCTTCTGTCTATCTATCTATTTATGTATCTATCTCTGTCTGTTTATCTCTCTATCTCTCTCTCTCTCCAGATCTCTCTCTACCCTCTGTCCCTCTCTTTATCTATCTTGCCCAAACATATTGACACAACACTCTCTCCGTAGGACGAGGCCCATCATGCATCTCCAGGTGCTCTCGGAATCAATGATTTATTCATACACTAGAACTTCGTCCGAATTCAGGGTAAAACTTTCTGTGTATCTGATAGTTCGTTTTGATTTGGAGAATAAACGTGTATTATAGGGATTGGCAATAGTCATCCGTCACATCACACGTCACCGTGACAGACACGTGATGGATGATGTGACGGTGACGGTGACGTGCGACGGGCTGTACGTGACGGGATACCCCGGACGAGTGACGTGACGACAGGTCTGTCACGGATGACGGCCGTGGGATTAACATAAAAAAATAAATATTATAAATAATAACATAGTAAAATAAATAATACTATGTTTCCACTATGTTTATTAACATAATAAAAATAAATATCATTATTTCCATCACCGGTGACGGTGATGCCGTCACCGTGACGGTGACGTGACGGAATGAGGATGCATGGACGCGTGACGGGTACGTGACGTGACGGTGACGTGACGAACATTTCCTCACGCCACCGTTCGTCACGGGTCGTCATCTGTCCCATCACGTCACGGGCGTCACGTCTCGGACGTGCCATTCCCTACGTGTATATATCAGGTTACGAAGTAAAGTTGCTCCATCCAAGAAAAGAGATAGGCTTTCTTTTGCTGAAATTTAAAACCCAAGTTTATTAGAAAATCAAACTGTGATAACCATTCGATGTTTATTTTGATGTTTTTTTCATCCGCCATCTCATCTCTATCTCTCTCCATCCCTCCCATCAACTAGCCCTATCCTGCATCCCTTGTGTTTTTGAAATCAATAGCTTATGCTTTTAGAAGAACTTCGTTTTAATTCAAGGTAAAACTTTCAATCTGACGCTTCACAGTGTCACTTCCGATGATCTGTCCTAGTTGGATTATAAGAAAGAGTATATATACACATGGCATTGAAATCGTATAGATATTTCATGCAAGGAGACATAACCCTACTCGAAATGCATTCAATTTTTCATAGGAATGTGAGAAAAGATATATACTTCGAGGATGACAACCCCCTCTCTCCATTTATGCTCAACTATGCAAACCGTGCGTTAAAATTAATGGTTCATTCTCTATCCAGAAGACCAGAACGGCCACAGTATTCAAGGCAAGACTTCCAGTCTGTCACGTTCGAGTGACATCCCTGATAATCTTTGTTCATCCGTATCATAAGAACGAGCATTAAACTCAAGCAATGGGAATTTGAAGATGAACTGGTTCATTCTTCATCCAAAAGAAGAACAAAACTTCCCTAAATTCAATTGAAGACTTCCAATCTATATCATTCGAGTGACATCCCAGATAATCTTAATTAATCTGAATCACAAGAACGAGCCTTTAAACTCATGCAACAGAAAAAGATGCAGAGACAACGATTTGATTTTTTCTTCGAGTGTTAAATCATCCCAAGAACGAGCTTGAACCGGTATATCATGCAACGGTAATTTGATGATGAACTGGTTCATTCTCTATCCAGAAGACCAGAACTTGCTCAAAATTCAAGTCAAGACTTTCAATCTGTCGCATTCGCTTGACAACCGTGATAATTTTTGATAAGTTACTTCACAAGAACGAGACTTTAAACTCATGCAACGGGCATTTTAATATGTTAATATTCAAGTGAAAAAGATGCAGAGACAACGATTTGATGTTTTATTTCATTCTCCCTCCAGAAGACCAGAACTTCCTAAAATTCAAGTCACGACCTTCAATCCGTCGCATTCGAGTGACAACCCTGATAATCTTTCCTAATTTGTTTGACAAGAACAAGCCGTGAAACTCATGCAATGGGCATTTTAGGATGTTCAAATTCAAGTGAAAAAAGCACAGAGACAACGATTTGACGTTTTATTTTGGTATTTATTCATCCCAACAACGACGATAAACACTTCAAATTCATCCTATTTCAAACACCGACGCGTGTAGATAACGCGGCGGATCGCCGCGCCAAGAACGAGGCCGACGCCCCACGTCGAAGAATCTGCATGAAGAACAAAGGACACGTCTCCAACCTCGCCGGCTATAAATACAGCGAGAGTGGCTCCGCCATGGCCATCACCTCTCCGAGCTCCGACCATGACGAGCAGAAGCCAAGCCCTCTTTCTCTCTCTAGCCCTCTTTCTCCTTCTCTCCTCCTGTTCAGCGAGGAGAGAAGACCCAGAAGAGAAGCTCCGAGAATGCCAGAGAGAGTGCGGGAGGCAGGCCCAGGAAGGCCCTCAGCTTGAGCAGTGCCGTCGCCGGTGCCAGGAGCGGTACAGAGAGGAGATGGAGAGAGAAGAGCGCCGCCGAGGAGAGGGAGTCCTGGCTATGAAGACCGACGACCCGAGAGAGAGGCTTCAGGAATGCCAGAGAGAGTGCAGGAGAGAAAAACAGGATCCACGTCAGCAAGCGCAGTGCCGTCGCCGTTGCCAAGAACAGTACAGGGAAGAGATAGAGAGAGAAGAGCGTCGTCGCCGTGATGACGTGGCGGAGAGAGAAGACCCGGAAGAGAAGCTCCAGGCATGCCAGAGAGAGTGCAGGAGAGAGAAACAGGATCCACGTCAGCAAGAACAGTGCCGCCGACGTTGCCAGGAGCAATACCGAGAGGAGATAGAGAGAGAGGAGCGCCGTCGGAGCCGTGATGACGTGGCGGAGAGAGAAGACCCGAGAGAGAAGCTTGAGGAATGCCAGAGGGAGTGTAGGAGAGAGAAACAGGATCCACGTCAGCAGGAACAGTGCCGTCGCCGTTGCCAAGAACAGTACAGGGAAGAGATAGAGAGAGAAGAGCGTCGTCGCCGTGATGACGTGGCGGAGAGAGAAGACCCGGAAGAGAAGCTCCAGGCATGCCAGAGAGAGTGCAGGAGAGAGAAACAGGATCCACGTCAGCAAGAACAGTGCCGCCGACGTTGCCAGGAGCAATACCGAGAGAAGATAGAGAGAGAGGAGCGCCGTCGGAGCCGTGATGACGTGGCGGAGAGAGAAGACCCGAGAGAGAAGCTTGAGGAATGCCAGAGGGAGTGTAGGAGAGAGAAACAGGATCCACGTCAGCAGGAACAGTGCCGTCGTCGTTGCCAAGAACAGTACAGGGAAGAGATAGAGAGAGAAGAGCGTCGTCGCCGTGATGACGTGGCGGAGAGAGAAGACCCGGAAGAGAAGCTCCAGGCATGCCAGAGAGAGTGCAGGAGAGAGAAACAGGATCCACGTCAGCAAGAACAGTGCCGCCGACGTTGCCAGGAGCAATACCGAGAGGAGATAGAGAGAGAGGAGCGCCGTCGGAGCCGTGATGACGTGGCGGAGAGAGAAGACCCTGAAGAGAAGCTCCAGGCATGCCAGAGAGAGTGCAGGAGAGAGAAACAGGATCCACGTCAGCAAGAACAGTGCCGCCGACGTTGCCAGGAGCAATACCGAGAGGAGATAGAGAGAGAGAGGGCGGAGCGCCGCCGTGAAGGCTGCCGCTGCGCCATCGGAGCGTGATGATGAAATCGCGACCGTCGGATGTGTGGCTTGAGTGCTTCTCCCTGTTCTCCGGCGATGTTATCTGCTGCGAGCAGATTCGTCCGTGTTTGTAGTGGAATAAGTGAAGCTGCCACGCTAATAAAATAGTCTCTTTTGTTTTCTCTCTCATCTGCGTCTCTTTCTCTTCTTCCAGGCATCCAAGAACAACATGGAACAGTCGTTTTAATGATAGGTGAAACTTCCATCTAAGAAGACGTTGACAGAACGGAAGATCTTTCTCAAGAACAAGAGGGGGAAGAAGACGAGTAGAAGAATTCTGTCCATAAAATTGGTGTATTGGTATTTGTACTAATAGCTAATAGTGTTAATATAGTTAGTTTCTATAACTTAATCACAGCCGTTAATATAGTTAATATAATAATAGTGTTTATATAGTTAATATAACAAGACATAACGGCTATGTTAAGATGAATTCTGTCCGTTAGAGCATCAATTGTCCATGTTTAATCCTGTCTGCTAGATCTTTACCTGTCTATATTTAATCCCAGCCATCTATCTTTGATCCTATGTTTAATCCTAGACACTAATTTCTCGTTACGAGTACAGGGCACATGTCCAAATATTACTAGCTAATCTTGTTAAGAGTCCAATTTTGCGCCGAGTTTCCAACTCCGTTATCAGAAGTGATGACATTTTTTCAACATTATAATAATAACTCATTGCTTTAACCAGACAATTGTTAAGTGAAGGTATTGTTTGGAGTTATTTAATAAGATGAAATGTGTGAGGTGAAAATCACGCACATTAGAATCAATGGCCATTTTGAAAAACTCCCTTAAACTCACCGACTAGAATCTGGTGACAAAGAGCAAAGTTTTAGAATCCATCAAGTTTAAGAATTTTCTTTTTCTCGCCAATCAGCTAATTTGTTAAAGACAGAATGAATGTCAAAGCACCAGGATTTGATCATATGATAAATATTTTGTCTCGTCACCGAATGTATGAAAGTAGTTATTTGTGTAAAATAATAATACGGTGGACAAATACAATCCCTTTTGAATGGGAATGAAACATGAGAGACTATAACTATCTATATCAAAGGTAGTTTAGTTATTTGGGTAGAATTCAAATATGATGGGGAAGCAGAAATCCAATCCACCGCTAAGACCCTTCTGAATGGAGCCAAACATGGACGGCAAGAAACTATTCTCTCATTTACAAGTGTCAATATTTTTTCAAGTATTGTTTTTTTATAAGTGTTTATGGGTAATACAAATATGTTTTATAAGTTCTGTACATTTATGTCATCTGTGATGTTGAATGCAACTGAATATACTTTGAGTATATATTAGACTAAATGTTCAACAATTAAGCTCAGCTCCTATGTCAAAAATATAAAATACTTGATGTAGGCATGGATATGTTGAAAATGGTTCTAAATACTATTGTAATTTCTATAGAGAATTTTCTGTTGTCGGAGTCATATTTGATCATCGCGTAATTTGGTTTTTGTTTTAAAAGGCCTGATTTGATTTCTGTATTCCACTGCATCTGTCAGATTTGGATTGTCAAAGAATTGATTTTATGGGTTTTTAATGTTATTTCTCATTAATAATCTGATTTGTTAATAAAATGCATTCAAATGAAAATGAGTTATGATGATATCATTCTCATGCATAGTGAATCTGGTAAAGTGAATTAATTTATAGATTTTTAATGTTAGTTCTCATTAATAATATTTTGTTCATAAAAATTCATTCAAATGCAAATGAGTTATGACAATATCATTTTCATGCATAGTTAATATAGTAAAGTGAATTGATTTTATGCATATTTAAAATTATTTCTCATTAATAATCTGTTGTCTTCATAAAAATGCATTCAAATGCAAATGAACTATGATGATATCATTATCGTGCATAGTTAATATGTGAAATATTAATCGAATATTATAATATCATACTATGATGATTGCACATCTTTAAGCATTTTTATTAAATATTCCTATTGATAGGATATTTGAATAGGAATTCTAAGTATTATTCTAAAATAATATTTTTTACTTTTGCTCATATGATGAGGATGGATGATGACATAATTATTTATGTGGATACAGAAATGAGAGACAATGGGTGCGCTTTACATAGAGAGTTTGTTGAAATGGTCTTTATGAATATCTAGATGGTATTATACATATAAACCAGGTTGATTCATGTCATGGTTGTATAGATGGTCCTTAGTCTTGAGACACCAATGACATATTGCAAATGAACGATTATAATTTATCTAACCTATATGTCCTTAGTAAGGAAATCCAAGCAGTCTTAGCTTGGACGTAAAACCAAATCAAAAAGGGTGATTGTCTGATCAATATGGGATGATATGCTCTTGGGTACAAGATCAGGATACCATAAGGAATATGACACCATGATAGTGTAAATAGTAAAAAATTATATTTTTAGTTGATTTCTCAAAGGCATGAGTCCTAATTATGATGAGCATATCCTAAGTCATACTAAAAGTATCACACATATGAATGATTATACATGTTGTTAGGTTCTATAGGCCTTGACATGTATGAATAAATGAAAATGACTTGCAGCAGAAGACTTGAACGAATCGAACGGCATCAATAAAAGCATTAAACGAAGTACCTTTCCACGGATCGCATCCGTGATTTCTTGGATCCCGGAGTAAGCCCAGTCGAGCTGCTCACATGTGCAGCCTCTAGATGTATCCACGCAGTCCTCGACACGTCCGATCTCCTCCTTCTCGTTGACGCGCCCCGTTCTTTCTCTGTCGGCGTCATTACGTCGTCCCGATCACATCGGGGAGGGAGATGGGTGTCTTGGGAGATGGGAGAAGAAGGGGAAAGGCCCCTGAACAATTCTGGCCTGGGTGAATTTCGCTCAGGGCCTTCCCCTATTTATACTATGTGGGTATTTTTCATAAAAAAAACCCAAAACTTAAGTATATCTTCCGACATCCAAAAGACCATTTGCGTGTGACCCTCTAGGTCCATGTATCAGTCTAGTCAATGACTCCAGCGACCCACTAACTTTTATTGGCCTTCCAAATTAATTAACTATATCATCATATTGATTAATTAATGTCGGATCGATTTAACCCAATCGATAGGTCGAGACTCCGACACGTGGGGTGCTAAGTTACACCTCATGTCCTAGAAGATACAAAGGAGTGTGTATCGACTCACTCATAGAACCTGTTCGTCATCAGTTACCATGTATGTATAATCCCTCATCCACTTGACGCTCCTTGGATGACTTAGGGTATGGTCAACTGTCAAACCCTTATCGGTCATCTGAGTTAGTACTTATGCATTTGGAAATCATCGAAGAACTCTTCTCCGATATTTCACTGCCTTGGCCAAGGACTTCATCGCATCATCTTCCTTGAGCTGTCACCTCTTATACCGAGGGTGGATGATCCCATCTTGACCACTCAATCGTCCGCGTGAACTTCTTAATGTACTCGAACTAAGACTATTTAGAATCCCATGATTATGGACGCGTAGGTCATAGTCAAAGTACAATTGTTTGTCCACAAGACGTCTTTGGTGTCTCAAGTCTAAGAATCACTTACACAACCGTGACGTGAATCAACCTGATTGACAGTTCGGTATAATACCATTTTGGGATTCGTACAGATCAATTTAGTGAACTCTTTCCACTAAAGAGCACCCACTATCTATCCTTAGTGTCTCCACATTAATGGCTACTAGAACAGCCATACTCATCATAGGAGTGAGGCTAGATAGTGTTATTCTATCTAGATACTTTGATGTCCTTCTTGCGTAGCCTTGGAGTAGGAATATTTAGAACACATGCTAAAAGACTAGTGATCTCCCTACTATGATCTCATCATAATTCACTAAGTCAGATCATGTATTCATGGACTTCATTATAAGCATCACACATGCACTATAATGAATATGTTCTATTAATGAACATGGAACGAGATGTGAAATGTTTGATTGGCTTGTCAGTTATATTTCCATCAGAGATTACATATAATAGATGATTAAACCCTTTATATCATCTAAAGAATGGGGTGTGTCTTGGAACCTCATGTGTTGGTGACTAAACCTATTAATAAAGCTAAATTGTTTCAAGATCAATTAGTTTATGTGTTAGACATAGTCAATTAATTAGGGATTCCAATTTGGAGTTATTGGGATTATGGAGTTGCAACTAGACTGGTACATGACCCTAGAGGATCATACACATAATGGTTATCAGACATTGGATGGTACAACTAAAGTATAATGGTTTTCATGAAAAAGTTCATTAAATATAAAATGATATAAAGCCCTAAATGTAATGCACCAATACAAGTTTAATTTTGGGTGCCCCTTTTTATCCCTCTCTCCTTAGGTTGCCTCCCTCGTTGTCAGTAAGATCTTCCTGAACTGAGGGAGACTCTTATAGAGTAGAGTATGAGGAATTTGACATGCCAATGACCACATAGCTATAACTAGAGGACAGACATTTGTGTGTCCATAAAAATTATATTCATTTAATCATCTTAAATATTTTTTTTCAGTTTAAAAGTCTTATTAGATTCATTTTATTTTCATACACAAATCAAATTTTGGATCATCGATCATGGAAAGGCATCGCAAGTGAAAATGTATGTAGTGTATCGAATAACTACTAATGAAGATGAAATTAACAATTCAGAATATAATCTAGAATTTAAGTGTCTTCTTAATTTACTGAATGAAATGCTAGTTCAAAATAGATTTAGCTGGTAATTTATAAAGTGCCTCATTTATATGATACTTCTTTTATTATCATTTCACGAAAATATGTTATAAATATAAGCCTATTGTATACCTCGTAATCTGGCTTTGAGCTTCAATCATCCTTATACACGGATTAAATATATTTTTATGGTTAAGATATTTCATCGGATGAAAATGAATATATTAATATAAATATTTTAAATATTATTATAAAGTGTATTCTATAATTTATTACAATAGAAGTAAAATTATAATGAATTCAAGCTAGTTTTTAGGTGTGACATGAATATGTATAATTGTGATTATCATGGAGTGATTTAAGAGGATATTTTCAAATAACTATAATATTATTGTGTGTTATATTTACTTAAATATATAACCATGTATTTTATGAATGTACCCACTTTTATCCTATCTTACTTTGTTATTTAGATCAATATGTGTAACCCTAAGAGTAAATAATACTTCCTAAGAAGAAAAAATGCACGATAATAAGGACATGCATGAATTTCACTCTATCGTGTCACATTATTGTCTACTTGTTTGATACTAATGTCCTAATTAGAGGGAGATATGAATTTTAATATAAGCTTTATAGTTTTTATATTTAATGGAGGGATAATTTCATATTTCTCAATTGTATTTTAAGTTTCTAACAAATATTTGCAAAGGCATTGGAATTCTCAAGAAGCCGCATGTCCTTGCCATAAAAGAAGTATTCACCGCATAAGCCTTTTCCCATGTCTCTAATTCTTTTGTTTCCATACTTGCTACCAGACAATATATAAATAGTGTTTATGTTCACAAAGGGCCCTTTAAATTGGAAGGGTGATAAAATTGTCTTCGATAAGACTGCACGGTACATACCCCTGAAAATACTTTAAAATGATTTAAATTCCAAATCTCCCATTCAATTTGATTCTAATTTTAGAATTATATTCAAAATTACTTACTCTGGTTCGGAGATACCAGATTATTATTCTGAATTGTCTTATAGATAATCCGATCTGAGTTTTGATTAGATCCAAATGAATAGCTGATTAGCTTATTTTTACCTTCACTTCCAATCATTCTACAATTTTTTTGGAGGTTGAATGGATCCAGATATTAAAATTCATTTAATCTTATTTTCTGGGCACAATGATTAAACTAATTATAGCTTCTTTATCTAAGTTCAGAAGGTTTCACCGACTTTAGGTCTTCTTTTTATTTCATAAGTAAGAGTTTATGTACATTCTCTATCATGTCCTTTTATCAAGGTTAAGCTTTAGTTCCTCTTCTTGTGCAATCCTTAAATTCCTAAAGAATTTAAACCATTGTTGTTGTTATTTGAATCATTCAATAAAAAGATTGATACCTTTGTTCATAAAATAATTAGTGTTTAAAATGTCTTTTATATGGTGATTTGGGGACAAGAAGTTAGGAATAAATTAAAAATACGATGAGATGAGAAAGTTGTGTTAGGGATAAGGAGAGATATGTGGACAATGATACTGGATGTATAGAGATGGATAAGTGGATATGATGGATGAATGTGGATTGATGGATGGATATTGAGAAGATGATAATGACGTAAGTGCAAGGAGACTCATTGTAGAACCTTATATTCCACCCAGGTCAAGGTGTTTTGTGCTAGTGGGAGGACCCCTCCACTTCTGTTTAGTTTTCTAACATAGATCAATGACGGGCACCAAAAAAACTTGATGTACCTCAAAGTCACTTCTTCCGTGCATCCTACAAAAGTACCACCAATTCCATGATAACATTTACATTGATACAGGGGTCTGTTTAGATATCATAAGCTATGAACGGGTACAAGAGGTAGAGGGACAAAGCCCTCCTTAAATTTAGCCCAAAACTTTTCTAGATTACCAAATATACTGCTTTGAGGTTGAATCATTATTAGTTTATGTATTTTCTCTCTCCTATATGGTAGACCACCAGAGTGGCGCAAGAACTTCTGGAAATTCAAATATTTTACTTTCATTTTTGGATTAAATATTCACTTTAAATATTTGAAATATGCAGGCCTGCCAATTAAAAAGTACGCCTTTAATTATTTGAAAATTTGATTGTGTTATTCAAATTATTCCTTCTTGACAAATAAACATGAGCCTCAATTTTTAGAATTTTTCGAGTCATTAGCTGACACAGTCAAAAGCAACCCTAAAATTTTCTTGCTTTCTCAATTGCCAAAAGCACATTGCTTGAGATTTCAATTAATCATTTTTCTATTGGTCCGCATCTCCTCTGTTCTTGAGATTCAAAATTGTATTGATTTAATTAGTTAATTCATGTCTTCCTGTTGAATAAAAAAAAGAGAATAGTCATAAATCACTGGCCATTATGGCATTGTAAGTTGTGATGATATAATGACACTAACGCATGATGACTAGGACTGATGTGGGTAAGATAGGCTAACTCAGCTAGGGATGGATAAAACAGACCACAAATCAACACGGTCGACTTAAACATTTAAATCCGGTGAAAATGTTGATGGTACAGCCCCTTTCCTTTGTCGAGTGCAGGAGGACTGTCTTACAACCATCACGGTGAAAACAAAACTCCAAATCCAATATCTCGAACGGTCGATCACGAGAAGATTCAAACATATTCAACTAAGTCCGAACCCGGTGGAAAAACACACGAGAAACATAAGGATAAGTAACACCGACACCAAATAGGGAAGAATGGACCTTTGGCACAAGAGTAGTGCGAAGAGGTGATGCAGAGAATTGTTGACATGTCGTTGGTGGGAGCGATTGATGTGCGCTTCGATAGGGTGTCGTGGATCCACTGTGTGGTCAGTTGATGGGGGGTCAAGGGGGAATGCAGCACAGGTGGCGGCTACACATACGGAATTGTGTAGGAGGCGATTGCATGCGCTGGCGTAGCGGCGCAGGCTGTGTGCGGGGCCGCGAGGTGGGCGGCTGCGTGCGGCGGTCGCGTGGATGGCGGCTGCACGCGGCGGCCGCACATGTGGTGGGCATGCGAGAGGTTGCGCGGGCAGTGACCATGCGCGACGATCGTGTGTGGCAGGCAATGATACAGGTAGGGAGGCCTCCTCTTGATGGCGATAGCGACGTCAAATGACGGCGACGGTGGCGACAGAGAGGAGAGAAGGAAAAATTTCTCATAGAAGAAGAAACCTTCAACTCCAAAATAAAATCACCAAGTAATTCAGTACAGCATTGGCCTATGTATAAGCCTTGGAGGAAAGAGAAAATTTAAAATAACTATAAAATTGAAATCTAATTTAAATGACGCTCGGATCTTGGGTCCAAAGTTGGTGCTGGCAACATGTCATGACACATGATGTCTCCTTCGGTCGTGGTGCCACGTCCGGTGATGGTGCGTGGTCGTGTGCTCCACTAGACACCTTTGTGTAAAAATCTATGTGCCAATCATTGGCTTCAACCTTCATTGGCTAGGGCCCATGGTAAATATGGATCAAAATGCACAAGATTTTGACACAAGGGATGATGCATGACTAGACTTCATAAAAAATGAAATCGCTTTTAATTATTATAGAAAATATACTTTCACTCACTAGAATATTTAAAAAATATATATTCCACTTAAAGAATATTTTTCTTTATAGAATATGTTGTCAGAAATTTCAACAAAAATATAAAAATACAGAAAAAAAATCACAATACCATTCTAAAAGTGGATCTAATCATTTAAGCATGCATACACAATTATATGATGACTTTAGTGCAAATAATCTAATTATTGTCATATTATCTTTTACATGTTATGTGATTATCCCAATAACAGACTGAATTATGCGATCAGCTTGGAAATATGATTATTTCTCAAGAGGGGTTTTTTATAGTTATAGTGATTACTCTTGTTTTGTTAGAAAGAAGCGTATGGTCAGACGTAGGTAGTTTTGTATCTACTGAGATACAAATTACGACAATGGTAGTTTTCGTACATTCATAAAGGTTAATAAATTACTCCACTGGCAGTTTTATATCCATTAAAATTGCATTGGTTGCGGTGGAATGACAGCCAAGGTCAACCTTAAACCTAAGTATGTCTCGCTCTCTTTTTCTCTTTTGCTTTTAATGCACATGACACTAGGGCCGTCCAAAAGGACATTATCCAACATAATGTGGAGAGTGAATTAAAGGATTAAAATAATTCAATATTACATATATTCTCCTACATGTTTCAAAGGGAGTGAATGATTAAAAGAGGACCATTCTGGTCAGTCATGTATTTCACGATCATATATAATTCTGAATTCAATATTACATATATTCTGGTCAGGAGGACCATCTCGTCTTTGGGTGATCTTCCGTCTTTCACATATGACACAGGCTTAGTTCAAATTAAAATCTCTCTGGAGTTGTCTCTGCTTTCTCTCCACCTAAACACTGAACCAGGTGTTGGTTAATCCTTAGGTACTTCTTATACAATACAATCTATGAAGAATTTAATAATATTTGTTGTGCAATTTTCAAAATAAAGAATTTAATACTTAATATTTTTAAGGGCGTAATATAGTTGAATTTAGGATGAGGCCGGACTATAAATACTATTCAAATCGGCATAAGAGGCCGCTTGGCAGTGACCTTCTTCGTCTACTTTGGCGGGAAGAGGATGCGGAAGAGGGACGCTGGGGAGGAAGACTAACTGACAATGAAGCATCTCATCCTCTGGCGGAGGCTTCTTCTGCGCTCGACATCGTCCCGCAGTTGGGATCTCTCTTCAGACGTTGATTTTTGCAATTTTCTTTTCAAAATTTTGATCTGCTCGTCTTCTCGTCCGCCTTGAATATTTTTTCGATGATTCATGTTCTGTGGCGTTTGCTCACAATTAGATTTGGAGTTTGGTTTCGTAATTTTGTTCTGCTCTTGTTTCCTTATGCCCTTGGCGTATTTTTTTTCATGATTCATGTTAACGTCGTCGCACAGTTCGGATCTCTCGTCAGACGTTGATTTTTGCAAATTTCTTTTCAAAATTTTGAATGCTCGTCTTCACCTCTGCCTTGGATATTTTTTCAATGATGCTCGTTCAGTGGCGTTTGCTCACTCAATTAGATTTGGAATTTCGTTCTCAAATGATTCATGTTTGTTGGATTTTGCTCGATCAAGTCGAAATGATAGCTTGCGCTTGTGGATTTTTGTTTCTTCATTTTCCATCCTATTGATAAGCTACAGGGAATCTACGCAATTTCGGTGAAAGACTGTTTGATCGGAGGGTAATGTTAATGTTTTTAGAATCATTTTTTCACAGATGCTGACCGATGGAATTGTTCGAGACGGTTTGGTACCCAAGACGGAAGGCAAAAATTGGATCTGACTGACTTGACGTAAGTGAACACTTCCTATGCTTCGTGCCTTGATTTTAAACGTGTTACGATTTCACCGCCTTGTAGAGAGCTTCCCATTATGGTTCTGCTTGTGTGAGAGAACCCTGAACAAGGTCAACCCTTGTAGCATCAGAAAATGCACTTTCGTGTGTTGCACATTTTCGTGCAAGGTTCATTGACGAAATACAGACAACAGGATGGAACAGACTGGCATTGTAATTTTTTTTTTGTTTCCTATCAAAGGGGCTTGATGGATGACAGGACGGGCGCAGGAAAATTCTAAAATTAGAGGAATGGAACAGAATCAGATGGCAGAACTTAACAGCACGGAACAGATTAAAGGAGGAGAAGTGTCCCCTTCTGTTTGTCATTGATCCACAAACCTTACATGCAAGACAGTGAAAAGGTATCAGACAGAGAATGTCGAACTCCTCGCCATGGGAAACTTTGCTTCAGACTTTGGGCAGAAAAGAAAGAGATAAAATCACATTTACTCGTTTCGGTATCTGGTATTTAACCAGCATGCAGGGAAGGGAACCAGGCCCGACAGTCTAAAGTCAGACTGGTCTGAACTTACCAAAATAAACAAAATAAAAAGACATGAAGTGGGCCGCTAATAAGTGGCCCACTAACTCCAATAAAAAGACTTGGTCTAACATCCCCCCTCTTTTTTCGAAAAAAAAACACCCCTTCTCAAGCTGGGTGTGGATATTAGTCATACCCAGCTCGGACACCATCATCTGGAACTGAGGGCCTGACAGTCATTTCGTGAAGATGTCAAGTTTTTTGTTCAGCAGAGAGAACAAGGACTGGAAAAATGATTCCCTGATCAATATTTTCTACAATATAATGTCGATTCATTCCTATATGTTTCATGTGATCTTGCTGAACTGGATTTCTGGCCTTGGGGATAGTGGATTGGTTATGACAATAGAAGATGATTCTCTTCCCCGCATGTATCTGAAGGTCTTCCAGTAAGTTTTTGAGCCACCTACATTCAGAGATGCCATGCTTCAGCGCCCTGAGTTCAACTTCTGCAGTGGAAAGGGCCGCCTCCTGTTTTTTGCTTCTCCAAGCGACAGGACTGCCGCCAAGGATGTCCGGTATCCTGATATCGATCTTTGGTCCATAGGTGATCCAGCCCGAACAGAGTCAGTGTAGGCAGTTAAGAAAGACCTCCCGATAAGTGCCAATGATAAGCATATCATTCACATATTTAGTAAGAAGTTTGAGCTGAGGGGGAGTGCCATGTTTGATGAAAAACTTGTGACTTCCCGGAGCTTTATGATACTGGAGAGAGTGTATTGCGCAGGTGAATGTCCAACCAAGCCGGGCAACTGTATGAGCCCATATAAGGCCTTCTTTGGTAGCTGATACCCAGGAGGTGGAGTCATATACATTTATTCTGTCAGCTCACCCTGGAGGGATGCATTCTTCACATTGAATTGGGGAACATCCCGATTGCACTTAGCAGCCAGCACAATAAAGGCTCCGTGGGTGTTGAACGTGGCAACAGGGGTGAAGGTCTCACCATAATCCACAGTAGGTCTGAGTGTGGCCCTTGAGAACTAGGCATGCTTTCAGCTGTTCGAGTGTGCCATCAGCCTTGAACTTAGAGGTGTACACCCAGCAGTACCCAACAGCCCTTTTCCCTGCAAGAAGTGCAACAAGCTCCCAAGCATCATTTTTCTCCAAGGCTTGCTTCTCTTCATCCATGGCTAGTCTCCAACCTGGACCACCTAGTGCCTCCTCTACCCAATGGGGAACAAATACGTCTCCCAGCCTTATGAGAAAGGTCCTAAAATGGGGTCCCAGCTTTTCATATGATACATGGTATCCAATGGGATAGCTTACTCTTTTCCGCTTGGTAATTTATCACCCTAAGTTGTCAGTCACTGGAAGTGGTGAATCATCAACATTTTTTGACATCTCTGCTGTCACAGTTGCATCCTCCTGATGATAAGCATCTTCGGGTTGAGGCTGAGTATCACCATCTGCCTGGTGGCACTTCAATATTGTCTGCCATGCCTTCAGGATTGACATGCAGTTCATCCATAGATGCCTCAGCTATACCTTCAGGTGTAATTACTGCGTCTCTTCCAACCTCTATGGTTCTTAAAACATTCCCCTGCTGTGGAGTATTTCCTAGAAGATTGAGAAAGTAAAATTCCCCCAACGCTAGTGTCAGCAATAAATCGCTCTATGTGTACCATAATTGAAGAGAATTTCTGTCTCATTAAATGTAACATCTGCCGAAGCAAAAAAATCTATGAAGGATGGTCAACCAAAGAGCCGAACTGCTTACCGTGATGACAGTTTTACGAATGGAAATAGGACTTTCGCACCTGATGACTTTCAGTCTAAGTTGATTAATAAGGTGTGCTGCAGTCATCATTCCCTCTCCCCAGTTCATCTTTGGCATATTTGCTTGGAATAATAATGATCGTGCAGTTGCCAGAGTGTAGTTGAGGCGGCTTTCTGCAAGGTCATTCTGCTGGGGGATGTTCACACATGATGATTAGTGTATAATACCATGGCTGGAGAAATAGGAGTTTACAGTAGCATTTAGGAACAGTCCCATTGTCTGATCTAAAGTGTTTGATGACTACCACAAACTGATTAGATATGAACTCACAAAACTTTAAAATAACTTGAGATGCCTCTGATTTTAATTTTAGAAGAGACCTTCACATCGCATGTGTATAATCATACAAAAAAACTATAAAATACTTACAAGAAGTGAAGTTTCGGACCAGATAGGTCCCCATATATCACTATGTATGCGATCAAAAGGATTGGAGCGACGGTCATCTATAGTTTTAAAAGTTTAATGCCAGTGTTTAGCCAGATGACATGCATTACAAAAAGATTTCCAACATCAACTCCATGTCATAATGACGGGAAAAAAGCCTTCAAAAATTTAAAATGGGGATGTCCCATGTGTTGATGCAGGCGGATGGTTCTCTCCTTGGTAGTATGGCTGATACTTCTGAAAGCCAAAAACAATATAAGCGAGGCCCTTGTCTAACTCGGCAGGACTTCAGACCAATCTCCTTGTCTAACTCCATATACCTTATCATTGCAAAGGTCTTGGCAAACAGATTGAGAGAGGTGATTGGGGAACTTGTAAGACCCTCCCAATCAGCTTTCATATAGGGCCGTTTACTGGTCGACAGTGCCGTAGCAGCAGGCGAGATCCCAGCGACATGGAAACGATACGGAACTAAAGGTCTCATGTGGAAGTTGATTTTGCCAAGGCATATGACACACTTGGCTGGGGATTCCTCTGGGCATCAATGAAAAGGAGAGGCTTCCTGAAAGAATGGGTCACATGGATGAAAACATGCATCACAACACATTCCTTCTCAATGTTGGTGAATGGAAGGCTGGAAGGCGAGCGTATACAACCACAAAGTGGGGTGAGGCAAGGGTACTCGCTCGCACCCCTACTTTTTGTGCTAGCGGTAGCCGCAATCACCACATGCACTAATCTAGCATGTACACACAGCCTTTTGAAGGGTTATCAAACTGCTAGAGTCCTTGGGGGTAGCTTGTTACTGCAGTATGCGGATGACACTACTTTTTTTGTAGAAGGCTATGTAGAGGATGCAAAAAACCTGTCCACGTTACTCGACCTACCCGAGGACTTCTCGGGCCTACGCATCAGTCGGGCTAAGTCTGCATTTGTGAGATGTGGCCTTT
Organism: Wolffia australiana; assembly: GCF_029677425.1. Classification (NCBI taxonomy): domain Eukaryota; kingdom Viridiplantae; phylum Streptophyta; class Magnoliopsida; order Alismatales; family Araceae; genus Wolffia; species Wolffia australiana. The sequence goes on from NC_135842.1 coordinate 11,935,469, forward strand.
CCTTGGAGGAGGCTCAATGCACAAAGGTGCTGGGAACACTGATCGGTAGCCTCCATATGAGATACCTGGGTCTGCCATTAACTAGAGGGCGGATGACAAAGGCGGATTGGCTGCCGCTGATAGAGAAGGTCGAGAGGCGGTTGGAAGGATGGCAAGCCAATGTGTTGTCCAGAGGCAGTAGGTTGGTGCTAGCGATCTTGTCAGCAATCCCTGTATTCAATCTCTCTGCGTTCAAGATACCTACTGGAATCGGCCAGAGACTCGAAGGCTTGATGAGATGCTTCCTCTAGAAAGGCACTGGTACCGACCAGAGTCGAGGGCTTGCTCTATTTGCATGGGATACCGTACGCAGGCCAACCAAACATGGCGGACTAAGAGTATTGCATAGCCAGAGCATGAATATGACATTATTAGCAAAGTGGGTGACAAGGATCATGCAACAAAGAGATGACGTCACAATACAGGTCTTGAGAGACAAGTATGGTCGGGGATAAAACTGAGATAAGAAAATAGCCTCAATCAAGGGGGCATCAGCATTCTGCCAAGGCCTCTTACAAATTTTCCCCAAAGTCCAGGAGTTCTACTCAGTCCGAATAGGCGATGGCTCTCTCTTTAAATTTTGGACAGACCCCTGGTCGTCTAGTGGCCCCTTGCGAGAAGCATTCCCTCGGCTATTTGCACTGGCACAATGTCCCGAGGCTACAGTAGGTGAATGCTGGGACAGTACCTGGAATCCGAGGGTTGAAGGCGCCGTGTCAGACCAACAACTAACTGATTTCTTGGGCTTGCAACAAGCTCTAAATCAGATCCCCCCTAACCCGGGGGAATCAGATGGTTGGGATTGGACAAGAGCTCCTTTCTCAGTGCAGAAGGATTATGAACGGATCCCCAGGGCAACGAGGAAGACAAAAATACGATCCAGGCTTGTCGAGCCATCTGGCATCTTAAGGTTTCGCGTAAGGTCAAGATTTTGGGTGACTCTTGCTCCGAAAGAGACTGATGACTGGCGTCTCTCTCAAGAGGATGAGGATGTATCCAGATGCCCCGACGGTATGCGTGTTGTGCACTAGAGACAATGAGGATTGCAATCATCTATTTGTTGGATGCCCTCTCGCACGCACAGTTTGGGCCGCCCAAGCACAGTTGGCGGTGAACCTGTCATCAAATGAGGCTTTTTTGGAGTTCATGCAGAGGACCGGTCCCAGACGTAGAGAAGTGGGGATCCGAGCGCTGACAGTGCTCTGGGGAATCTGGCTACATAGGAATGAGGTGATCTTCCGAGGAGGGAAGGCCTCTACAGATGGGCTCTCCCATGAGATAGAAGGGCTCATAGCATCATGGTTTTCCTCGTGATGGGGATGGAGAGCGAAGAGGAAAGTGTATACATGTGATAGAGCCCTAGGGCTCAAACCATGTACTTGTCAGGTGGTTACCGATTCGTTCAGGTGACTGCCTCATATGTTTTCAAAAATAACATTAGAAACGAGGTATTGAGCAGGAGCAATCCATCTTCTCACCTAAAGGATGAAATCCTCGTCTTGGATATTAATTGTATGTTACCTTGTGTCATGTGGTCAAATCTGCAGCTAAGAACAATGCTCTGATTGAACACGTGCCGGCCTCAATGCTTGGGCAGGACCGTTGAGCAGCCCTCTCTCAGGCAGCGGAAGTCTCTTGAGGAAGCTTGAGATTGCTTGGTGGCATGAAAGAGTTTGGACTAGACCCTTAGCAGAGCACTGAGTTATATTATTACCACACATAAAGATACGTGGGTGGTCATAGCCATTACATAGGTGTGAGGCCCGTACAAGAATGTAAAGACGGGGCACAGCCCATGCAGCGGGGTAGTGGCGCTCATGTACCTTGTTGTGTGCTGCCTTGCGCCTATGCACTTGCAGGCACCATCGCACCAAGTGTACCCCTGTGCAGAGCACTCCAGGCACACATGGGCTGTGGCACTTGGTGCACCTGCCAGTTGGTTGTACCACACACCCTGATGTCCACTCGCAGCACCACCGTGTCTAGAACACAGCCTTAAGACTACGCTCGCCTCCAACATTCATGCTCACACCGCTTCCGATTTGGTCCTTGTTGACGGGGATGTGTTCGGCGCCCCAAGCCTTAGCACCTGCATGCCACGACTTCACTCGCAAGGACAGACCATGTGCCATGGATCTGTCTTGGTGCTTTCACTCGCCATGGCTACATCTGCCGCAGGGTCTGCGTGCCTTAGCCTTAACAGGTGCCCGACCGCCTCTTGATCAGCTGCACTTGTGCGGCCGTGAGCGTAAGCACCATGTGGGCATTGGCCTTGTAGATCAGGGACGGATATCACCACCCGTGGTATGTACTGTCGTTACACAACAGTCTCAGCTCTCGTCCGGAGTCTTAAGTATACAGGGTTCCTCTTTGGGCAAGTACGCAGTGGACTACCCCCGCACTCGGGGCAGTTGGCACACAGACCTCTGCACGGGAAGGCCACATACTGTGCGACCTTACAACTTGTCACACAGAAAAGTCATCATTATTAAGAATGAAGCACCGCCAGTATCACATACAAGCTGCAGTAATGATATAAAATTCACTTGCTGTGGATGTGAGCCAGGAGGATTTCCCCTCAGATTGACAGATTCCTTTCTTGTTTTCTGTATGTTTTTTTATAGACTCATCTCCAGCCAATTCTAATTTTAATTCGCACATGCCTTCAACCCACACAAGTGTGATGTTGGTGCCTTCTCTTCGATGTTTGATAGGTTCTCAAAGGAGCCTTATCACTACTACCGTGCCCGAAGACTGATTGGTCCCCAATCGGAAAGTTTGGCAACTTCTTCTTGATCACTTCCTGATCTTCTCATGTAGCTTCATAATTGGGCAGATTCTTCCACTTGATAAGAAGTTAATATGGTTGCAAGTGGACCCGTATGATAATGTACTGTTGGGATTTACCTGCCATTCCAAAGAATCAGATAGGCTAGTGGGAATATCTGGAACTGTTTGATTTTCACCCTGTGTCTTTTGTAGTTTATTTATATGACAAACAGAATAGATTTTTGCAGATGCTGGTAGATCAAATTTATAAGCAACGGGGCCAATTTTTTGTCATGATAGTGTACGGTCCAAAGAACTTTGGTGAAAACTTTTCTTAGGGCCTTTTAGCCAGGGATTTCATGAGATGGGGTCTGATTTTCAGGCACACCTTATTTCCCCTAAGAATTCGATATCCCTCCTATGCTATCAGCCTGTTCCTTCTAGTAAGTTTGACCCTTAGACAAATGAGATTTTATCTGGACAGCGTATGATCTCTTTCTTATAGGTGGGCATCCAAAGAGTCCAAATGGGCGGATGGTTAACCGTAGCGCGTAAGAGTTGGAGGATCTCTTCTGTATACACCTTTAAAATATGTCATTTTAAATAGAAGAATGCTGTAGTTGGGACAGAGTAAGAACTGGTGTAGTTGTATTCTTCCCAAGGGAGCCATTTTACCCATTGCTTTGGGCATTCAGAAGGGAAACACCAGGTGTAGTATTCCAATCCCTTACTAGTGATTTTGGTCTGCCCATCAGTTTCTGGGTGATATGAGGAGCTAAATCTCGAAGAGTTACTCTGTAATTGATGCAGCTTTTTCCAAAACATTCCGTCTGTCAGAATTTATAGACCTTGGCATACCATGGAGCCTCACGATTTTTGAAAGTTAATGCGATATCTTTAGCTTCAAAGGGTTTTTGAGGCTTTAAAATGCACATACTTTCTCAGCCTATCAATAACCACTAGAATATCATTAAATCCTTGAGAGATAGAGAGTCCCTCTATGAAGCCAAGGGATATATCCTCCCATAACTGTTCAGGCAAAAATCTGAAACAAGTTAATTTTGTCTCTAGCCCACTGGCTAGATTTCTAGACCCTTAATGTCAACGGATCTGGCTATTGGCATATCTATTCTATGGAACTTAGTGGTATACATGTGAATTATGAAAAAAAAGGTACGAAATATAGAGTAAAATAAATTTAAAGGCAAAGGAGAAAGGGAAAAAAATATATCTTATTGCAGTGTAATCTAAGGTTTTCCTGTATCATTCATGGAAAAATTTTCTTTCTAAGAAAAGTCCTTGCCTCTGAATTCAACTAAAGCCTTGTTATGCTGCACCGCGGCCAATATTTGTACCCAGTTGTCTATGATGTTCAGTATGTACTTTTTAGCTATTAAGACATCAGTTGTACATTTTAATTTTTAGTTCATGTCTGACGAACAAAGAAAATTTGTTGATGATCATGTATCAAGCATTCTTTGTAAAAAATACTATTTCTAGCATTTTATAACTTGTGCAAGATGTCTATGGTTTTACTTCTATGCAAGTTGTGGAGCATGGTAATCTTATCTCTTTTCCCCTTCATTACACTCTTTGATGTATGTATGTCAGATGCCCACATGCATGGTATCCAAATGCTCGGAGGAAGAAACGCAAAGTATTTTTGCACGTGGGTCCAACAAACAGTGGAAAAACATACAATGCGCTAAAGAGTTTGGAAAGAAGTTCTTCTGGTACCCAGTTTGGCACTAAGGAGTTTCATTTTTCAAGAGATCATCACATTTTTTCATGGTAATCATTATCATTGGCCAGGTATATACTGCGGGCCTTTAAGGCTTTTGGCTTGGGAGGTGGCAAATAGGTTAAATAAAGCCGGTGTCCAATGCGACTTAATCACTGGACAGGAGAGAGAAGAAAAAGAAGGTGCTCGCCACAAATCTGTTACTGTGGAAATGGCTGATACATGTGGAGACTATAATTGCGCCGTAATAGATGAAATTCAGGTAAATTGTCTTCAGGAGTGGTACAGTGAGGTATTGCCTCATAATGTATGTAAAGTGGGGGTAGGGACAATGATTTTTCTGTGTAGAAAAAGAACTTTGAGTGATTTAAGCACTATCAACTGTTCAATCCAGGATAAATAATTTTTTTCTTATTTCAGATGATCAGCTGTCGGACCAGAGGCTTTTCTTTTACGCGTGCACTGCTGGGAATATCTTCAGACGAGCTTCATGTGTGCGGAGATCCGGCAGCGGTTCCTCTTATCCAAAAGATTCTTGAGGTTACCGGAGATACAATCAAGGTAAACAGTATGTTCTTTGTCTTCTCATATAATTTTTGGAAATTGCGTGTGAACTGGTCTTCAATGACTGATTGGTTAGACTAATGTATGATGCAACAAATTATTGATTAGCCACTTGTGATATTTGATCAATAGAATCAATCTTTTCAAACATTAAAATGTTCTTTGTATGGAGGGGATAAAGACGAGGAGCATGTTAGGGCGGCATGAGGAAACTGATATTAATCTTCCTAAAGTATACGAAAGAAGAAACAAATCGATGCTGATTGTGAAAAATGACAGTTATGACGGGTATGACAGTTATGGCACTCACTTTCATATACAGTTAGAAGACTGGGCGTCAAGCCAACATACTCAAGCAACGAAGGCATCTGAAGGGACACTAACAAAGGCATCTCCTGAAGAAGAATCCAAGGGGGATGTCCAAATGACACCACCCTTGGATATGTTCGAAGAAGGCGACTGAAGAGGCAGCATAACTGCCTAAGTAAGGAGGGACGTGATAGTATATATATATATATATATATATATATATATATATATATGTAGATAAGTGTTGTTTAGATTGGGAAAACACTCGGTGATAAAGGGGGAGTGATGCCTAAGGCTCTTAGTTAATCCTTAAGAGTTTGGGAGACGAGAAATCGTCTGGAGATCAGGTCCAGGAAGTGTGGATCTGAATCATTGTATCATCAACTCTGATCAATATATTTTACTTTTCTTCCTAGTTCGTTTTGTCTGAATTTGGAGTATTTCTAAGAAGTCTGCATCAGAAACCCACCGCCCTAAACACATTTGGTAGAAAAAAAGTTCACCAATTTAGTACAATATCATTTACATAAGCAAAATGAGAATTGCATGGTTACACAATTACATATGAGATGACTTAAAAATGACAATGTGATACGTTCCTCCAGGGGACGTATCTTCTGGATGTAATTCCAATATGTAAAATCCCAATTGGATAGAGATGGATGGATTGAGAGGGAGACGAACAAGAGAGTTCCTGGGATGGAGAGGAGAATGGGAAGGGTCAGGAAAAGAGTCGAATGAAGGGCAGTAGGGATTGACTGGAGACACAATGAAGAAGAAACGATCCCTAGGACGGGGATCGTAGAGGGGAAGATGGAACTTAGATGTAGAGGATTGGAGGGACACAAATAGTCAATAAGATAACTTCCAGTGTGCCCTTCTAAAGGGAGGGCTGTGCTATTAAAGGGAAACATGGGAGGGGAGGGATATAGATGCCCTTAATCGATATCCTTGTCCCTTGATACTCCTCTCTAGCCTCACAGTGAAGCTCCATTGGCAGGTAGGTTTTAGAAAAATAAAAAAAGACCCATCTTCTATTCAGTCTGAGCTGGTTTAAATACCAGTCAATACAAAACAGACTAATGGACCCCATTAACTTAAGGTACTTATTCTCACATGGAATAAGTCACTTGATCACAGTCACATGGACCTGAAATGATCCTGGATGTAGTGTTGTATCGGGGAAGGGAATAGACAAGGAGTTGCAGAGTACAACCTCCGTCCTACACAGGAAACAGCTCTGGAACCATGTTAGAACAGATGAAATCTCCTCCTCCTCTGGTGATAATCCTCTGTTTTATCCACAGAAAGCACCTGGATGTTAGGTTTTGAATAAAGAAAAAGGGTCACTCTTCTTTTCTTCCACGCTGGATTTGATACCAGCCAGTTACAGCGTTTGGTGTGGGCCCTCTTACTTAAAATCATGTGGGCCACTAAATGCAGATATGAGCCACTTATTAGACGTGGCCCATTTACATTACTTATAAGGGAAAATAAAGAAAACAAATAAGACATACAAATAAGATAATAGCTGTAATCAGTAGCCCCCTGCAAGTTGGGTATGGATGTTGATCATGGTAAACTTGACGACCAATTGCTGAAATGGCGGTCCTGGTAGTCCTTTGGTGAAGATGTCCGTCGTTTTTGCAGCAGATCTCTCAAACACTGGATTGATAATCTTTTTTTTTCATGAATTATCTATTCAAATGAATGTGCTTGGTCCAATCATGTTGAGTTGGATTTGGGGCAATGGTTATAGCTGATTTATTGTCGCAATAATGTGTGATACTCCTTTTTGATAGAAGACCAAGTTCTTCAAGAATCTCTTGAATCCACACAGCTTCACATACCCCACGTACCATAGCTATATAGTTACCTTCTGCGCTAGAGAGAGACTCAGTCTCCTGTTTCTTACTTCTCCATGTTACCAAGATCCCTCCAATAAATGCACAATGTCCTGTAGTTGATCTGATGTCAACAACAGAGCCAGCAAAATCTGCGTCAGAGTACACCTCAAGTGTCATCCCTCCAGCTCTTGACAACAGTATATCCTGGCCTACTATGCCTTTAGATTAGATAATACACGATGCACTGCTTGCATATGAATTTCATGAGGATCATTCATGAACTGACTCAACTGGTTCACTGCATATGCAATATCTGGACGAGTGTGGTTCAAATAAGTCAATTTGCCAACTAGCCTCTGAAATGACTCCTTGTTGACTGGCACACTCTTCTCTCCAAGATCCAGGTTTACATATATGTCAGCAGGTATCCCAGCTGGTTTTGAGGAAATCATCCTTGTTTCCTCCAACAAGTCTAATATATACTTGTGTTGTGACAAGGATATCCCCTCATGTGAATATGCCACTTTGTTTTCCAGAAAGTGTCTTAATTTTTCCAAGTTCTTGATATCAAATTGTTTGGCCAAATTCTGACTCAAGGTATGAATTCCATCTTCATTATCTCCTGTAATAATCATGTCGTCCACATAGACAATCAAGATTGTATGTCGACAATCAGAACTGAATTGAAAGAACATAGTATGATCTCCATTACTCTGTCTATAACCAATCGTCTTCATCAACCAAGCAAGTTTCCCAAACCATGTTCTAGGAGACTGCTTGAGCCCGTACAACGCCTTCGGTAGTTTGCAGACAACATTCACTTGATTAGTCGACTTATAGCCAGGTGGAATGGACATATACACATCCTCTTCTAATTATCCATGCAGAAAGGCATTTCTGACATGATATTGATATCGACTCCAACCCAGCTTAGATGCCAAAGCAATTAATATTCGCACTGTATTGAACTTTGCGAATGGAACAAATGTCTCAACGTAGTCGATTACCTGGAACTGAGTGTAGCTTTTAGCCACCAGTCTAGCCTTATATTCAGCGAGTATTCCATCTGCCTTGTACTTCATAGTGTACACCCATCAACATCCCACTGGTCTCTTATCTTGCGGAAGTTCCACTAATGCCCAAGCTTGATTGCGTCTAAGAGCTTCCATTTAATCATCAAGTTTGATTGCTCCCTTACCACAGTTATCAACTCATCGTCCCCAGTTGGCAGCACGTCTTCCTGTTGTATGGAGACAATATGCTCACCTGAGCTCTCCCGTGCATTCTGACCTTCCTTACCTGATGGACTCCTAGGTTGACCTTGAAGATGTCCTTGTGATGGTCCTATGTCCTTGTTTTTGTCTTTGGGTATCACAAGAAATTGAAGACTAGATTCCAACTTTATGGAATGTTCAAACTCCCTTTCTTCTTCTTTGGATAGAACATATCTCCTTCACTGAATGTGACATCAGCGGACACATAAGATCTCCAAGTCACTGGATGATAGAAGATACACCCTTTCTGAGTACTGGAATATCCCATGAACACACACTTCCTTGCTCTTGGGTCAAGCTTGCTTGTTGACATACCATGATCGTGTACGTAGGCTGTACACCCAAAGATCCTCAGTGGAAGACCTGTGTCCAGTCTAGCACCTGGAAATAAATAAATCAACAATTCTCTCAGACTACAAAGACCAGTAATCTTGGCTTAGACTCGATTTATAAGATAGACTGCAGTCCAAACTGCTTCTCCCCAATAGTACTTGGGCATATTTGCTTGAAATAGTAGTGACCTAGCTGAGGGGAGAATGTGCACAATTTTCCTCTCTGCCCGTCCATTCTGTGGCGGTGCATAAACACAAGATGACTCATGGACAATTCCTTGGCTTGAAAGATAGGAACCTACTGTTGATTTCAAGAATTCCTTGCCATTTTCCGTCTTGAGCCATTTGACACTAACTTTGAACTGAGTCTTAATCATTTCACAGAAGTTCAGAATAATCTGGGGAATATCTGCCTTTGACTTGAGCATATAAAGCCATGTAAACCTACGCAATCATCTACAGATAGAATAAACAACCCGCAACCTGACAGGCTTGATATCGGGCATGGCCCCCACACATCACTATGAATAATTTCAAAAGGTTTCAAACACCTACATTCTACAATTTAAATGAAGACCGTTGATGCTTAGCCAATTGACAGGCCTCATATGAAAGAGCACTACAATTGATTACAGTAAACACAGTAGGAAAGCAATCAATGAGTAGATCAAAAGACGGGTGCCCATCCTCCTATGGAGCATATAAATCTTCTCCTGCAAGCCGGTTGAACTCTCCATGGAGGAGAACACGTTGAAGCACAATCTTCTGACACAAGCTGCCCCCTCTCCCGTCTAATGAATCCAATCCTCCTCATCGATACCTTGTCATTCAGAGAACAGGAATCATGATCAAGGGAAAATCTCAATCCAGTATCAGTAACGAGTTTCTGAATTGAGTGTAAATGGGCTTTGAGTTCTGGCACATGTAAAACTTCCTTTAAAATCCCAAGCTTACTAAATTCAACGTGACCAATTCCGACAACTGAGAGATATCATCCACCTATTGTAAGAACCCTTTTAGAAATACCAACACTTCTATAGTTAACAAGATTAGCACGGTCAGGTGTCATGTGATCAGTTGCTCCGGTGTATAAGATCCACCAGATACCATCGGCAACAGATAAGGATATAGTACCACAAAAAATAGAAAAATTACCTGAGCAAGTCAGGGAGGTTGACGGCTGATCTTTTGATGCGGAATGACGGGTTGGGATTGAATGACCGTTCCAACATCAATTACGTGGGTGAAATGCGATTAAGATGCAGGTGCGGAGGCGACAATAAATTCATTGAGAAGTACAGACCGTTGTCGACGGACACCGATGACCACTAAGTCACGGTAAGAGGGACCTGGGAATGCCACTATGCTCCCAATGACCCAGATGCTGGGTTGAAGGCTGATGGCTCAAGCACGGCTACTGCTGCTAATGCGTGCCCCCTTCGTTGAATCCAACCAAGTGCTGACCGACTGGAGTCCTATCCCTCAGTGCAAGTTCCCTTTCTACGTCTACCTCAACCCCAGCTATGGAGGTGGGTTTGGAAGGTACTGAAAGAAGTAAAGGAGTGCTCTAAGGCAAGGTTGCGAGCATACCTGAGGGCTGAAGCCCAGTCGGCCATGACGCTGGAGATGTGAGTCCGGCATGCGTTCTGTCAGTCTTGACAGCATTGTTGGTCGGGGTGCGATAGCGGCATTCAGACTGCCGGAATCAACAGGTGGGGGCGATGCGCTCTGTCAGCAGCGAGGGCGACAACTTGTACGACAGCGAAGGCAACAATGTGGGTAGTGATGCTGGTGTTGCGCGGGCGGTGTTGCTGGTGGGGACTGGCAGTGGCTAGAATGGCGCACAGGCGGCAGCTCAAACGGCGGCACAGGTGGCAGTGCGAGGAATGGAGCGGGCGGTGGTACTAACGGTGTGCTGCGGCAGCAAGGGCGGCGCGGCTGGTGGTGCGGACAACAGCATGGTCGGGGGCGCGGCCGATGGTGCGGACAACAGATGGTCGGCGGTGCGGGCGTGGCCAGGGGGGTTGGCGAGGGCCGCTCTGCCGGTGAGGGCGGCGAGGGCAGTGCAGTTTCAAGGCGCGGTGGCAGTGTGGGTGCTGGCGTTGGTTGCTTGAGGCTGGCAGTGCAGTTGGTGGCTCAGGTGATGGGCAAGGTGGTGCACAGTGACAGCAAAGATGGCGCACGGCAGCGGCAGGGGCGGCATCAAGGTGACGGCACGGTGGTGGCGCGGTGGCAGCACGTGCGGCAGCGTGCAGTGGCAGTAAGGGCGGTGGCGGCGAGGTGGCATGGACGGCGGCAAGCCAATGGTGGTGGTGCAATTAGAGGCACGGGGCAGTGGAGAAGGCGATGTGGGCGGAGCAGGCAGTGCAATGCAATGGCGCAGAGGTGGCACAGTCGGAGATGGGGTGGCACAGCGGGCGGCAATGCAGGCGCAAGACAGCGACGACGCGGGCAAAGGCGCGATCGGCAGGGTGGGGAACGTGGCCTCTGTTGATCGAGCGGCTGTGGCGGTAGGGTTTCCCAAAAAGGGATTAAACAGAAAAAAGGGTAAAATGGGAAAACTAAAAAAAACTTCTGCTTTAATACTTCATTCTTCTCCAGCAAGGGGCAAGTCGGTAACCAACAATGCGTGTTACATGTTGATTAAGCAAAAAGTTCCCCTCAAAGTGCAACTCTTCAGCTGAGTGTTGAGGTGGGGAAGACTGGTCACACGGGTCTTTCGCTGGAGGTGGGCCCTGACAGATTCCATCAAATGTCCTATGTGCGCCAGGGGTGATGAAGACTGCTCCACCTATTCTTCACGTGTCATTTCACCCAGGGAGTATGGGTATCACAGTAGATACCACGGGTGAATATCTCCTCCGACGAGGCATTTCGGGCCTCAGTCACTGACGGTAGATACAGAGGTAGGCTGGAATGGGGGGGCTACTCGCGGTGCTATGGGCAATATTTCTGCACAACGGGGCGGACAGCTTTAGTGGAGAATGCCACTCACGACGTTGAGGCACTATTATCTTTTTGGGTTGGAGGGAGATGAAAGGCAGACCATTTTGGTCATGATTGTATAGTAACTGTGCTATGGGCAATATTGCTGCATCGAAACAAGGTGGTGTTCAAGGGGCGGACGGCTTTAGTGGAGAACGCCACTCACGACGTTGAGGTGCTATTATCTTTTTGGGTTGGAGGGAGATGAAAGGCAGACCATTTTGGTCATGATTGTACATTAACTGTACACAATTTAAGTCTCTAATAGTAGCAGGTTGGCCACCGTTCGTGGGTGGTCTTCCCTGTCTTTTTCAAGCAAAAAGAAATACAAATAAGACGATAGCTCTAATCAATAGTTTACAGAGAAAACACTATAAAATCTTGATGAAGTGTGAAACCTCATTGTATTTACTAGACTAATGGGCACATGTTCGGGTCCTATTAGTCATTTAAAGGGAAGTCCTTATGGGTTGTACATCATGGGTCACATAGGAGTTACATGAGGAGAGTTTAATATAGAGGCAATTACTGGTCCATTACTGGAGGCTGACACTATTTATTCTGTCAAACACTATCTTCTAAGCTTTCTCGATCCTTCTTCCTGCCAACTGCAATCCTGTGTGATGAACTCTTTTCCTGTCATGTTTTTCAGTTGACAAAGTTCTCCAAGTCATTAGTGCTCTCGTTTCCATTGTTTTGTCATGGTTCACCTCTATTTATAACCTTGTAAGGGGGCCATGGCAGGTTCTGTATTATGACAGGCTTTCTCCTCTTCTTCCTTTAAAAAGGCCTCTTGGATCTTTTGCAAATATTCAGAGAGGTGATTGCATTGTTACCTTTTCTCGACAGGAGATTTACAAGTTAAAGGTCAGTTTGGAATGTTTGTCTATTCATTTGTTAACTTAAAGCATAAATGAGTGAGGAATTGAATTTCTTTTTCCAAGTCTAGCATTGTTGGATTTTATATATTTGTGGCTCATGTGGAATGGGATTGAAGTGATATTTTTTACTAAATATGATGGATTTAAAATCCCTAAAGATGTATGTTCATAATTTTTTTATTTGAATGCTAAAAGGCGGTCACCCGAAAAGATCGGTAAAGACCCAGCGAATTCATGACTCAAGCCCTAAGGCTCATTTCCATGGGTATTTATCCTCGTCCCCCTCCGATCCCGGCTTTGGGGAACCATGCCGCCATAAGTCCCTCCACCTCGTGGATTAGCCCGTCTGTGGAGGCTGTTCCACCTTGAAATACCACTTCATTCCTGTGGCGCCAAATTCCCCAGAGCACTGTTAATGCTCTGCCCCCCTTCATTTTGTCTGGTTCCAAGTCTCTGCATGGAGTCCCGGAAGGCCTCTTCTGATGTCATGGTCACCACCACCTGAGTTCGTGTGGCCCACAACGTTCGAGCAAAAGGGCATCCAAAAAAAATAGGTGGATTCAGTCTCGTCTCCTCCTGTGCACAGTACACATTCCGTCGGTGCGTTAGGGTACATTTTCCTCCGGAAAACTCGGGTCGCCAGTCTATTGCGGAGTAGGAGCCACCTGATATCTTCACTTTCAAAGGGATCTTTAGGTGCCATATCATCCGGCATACCCTGACAGTCTAAATTTTCTGTGTTTCCCTGGCGAATCTCCTCGTAGGCTTTCCTCACTTAAAAGGGGCATTGGTCCAGTCCCACCCATCTTTTTTGTCGTAACTGGGGCAAAGCTGGTTCAAAGCTTGTTGCATCTCCAATAGCTCTGCCGCTCTTCTGTCTGATAGGGCGCCCACAAACCTCGGGTTCCATGTGCCGTCCCAACACCCCCCCCACTGTGATCTGGGGGTGTTGCGCTAGCGCAAATAGCCGCGGAAGTGCTATTTGCAGGAGGCCACGTGACGACCAGTGGTCTGTCCAGAAGCGAAATACCGAGCCATCGCCTAGTCGGGCTGAGTAGAAATCTCGAACTCTGGGGAATATTTGTCTGAGACCTTGCCAAAAAGGTGACGCCCCCTAATCGGAACCGTTTTGTCAGCCCAGTTTAAGCCCTCGCCGTAGTTCTCTCTCAAGATTTGGATGACTCGGTCCTCGCTAGGTTGCATGATCCCTGTTACCCATTTCGCTAATAGGTCCGTATTCATGCTTTGGATGTGCAGCACACCCAACCCTCCTAGCTTGAGGGGTTTGCAAATGGTATCCCATGCGACCAGTGCTAGTCCTCGGCTCTGGTCACTATCGGGTCCCTTCCAGAAAAAGCGTATCATCAAGCCTTCCAGTCTCTGGCTGATCCCGGCTGGCAGCTTGTACATGGAAAGATGAAAGATAGGAATAGCTGACAGTACTGATCTCAGGAGCACTAGCCGACCGCCTATGGATAGCACTTTAGCTTGCCATCCTTCCAGCCGCCGCTCGACTTTCTCTATCACCGGCTGCCAGTCCGCCTTAGTCATCTGCCCTTGGGTCGGTGGCAGTCCCAAATATCTCATAGGAAGGCTGCCAATCAGTGTACCCAATGCCTCGGCACATTGTGTCACCTCCTCTTGGGGAAGATTCAAACTCGCAAACGCTGATTTGGCCCGATCTATACGTAAGCCCGAAAAGTCTGCGAACAGGTCGAGAAGCATGGACAGATTTTTTGCCTCTTCCACCGAACCTTCGATAAATAAAATGGTATCGTCCGTGTATTGCACTGACGGAATTCCCTCGGGGTGGCTATGCGTTTGGAAGCCCCTCAAGAGACTGTGAGTGTGAGCAGGCGAGTATAGTGCATGTGGCTAATGCATCTACCGCTAGTACGAACAGAAGGGGTGTGAGCGGGCATCCTTGCCTCACTCCCCTTTGCGGTTGTATATATCCACCCTCCGGCCTCCCATTCACTAACACTGAGTGTGTTGTATGTTCATAAATTTTATTTGAAGACTACTCAATAAATTATTTATTTAAAATTATTTTATTTTATTTTAGTCTATTTTCAAGGTTAGTACACACTCTTTGGAAGATTAAATTATCTTGTTTATGTTGATTAGAAATCTTGTTCTTATCTCTTGTTGGTTATTTTTTTTGTTTTTAGTCCTATAAATGGGCCACATGTTATAAGTGGCCCATATAGGTTGTCCTTTAAATCATTAGATGTGGGCCACAGTTATAAGTGGCCCACGTGACTGTGGATCACGTTATTAAGTAGGGTCCCCGGACTCTGTTTTATTGGCTGGTATTTAAACCAGTCTGTTGCAATAGAAATGGTGTTCTTTTGGCTCATTCAAACCCTAGCCATCAGCCCCCCTGTCTCCTGTCACCATATAGAGAAGCATCAAAGGGAGAAGATCAAGATTTGAGCAGTCTCTTACAATTTATCGTGTTTGTTAATGATTTTATTCAAAGTCCTTGCCATTAACATCGTGATGCAGCCTATACCCTAAACGAGTCTGTCTGTTGAAGACTGTTTATATTAACGTTGAAAATATATTACCGATGAAACTTCTGTCACCCTTCAAAACCCATTAAAATTTATATATTTCGAATACTGCATTTGTTGTTATCTGCGATATGTTTTTTATCTTTTTTATTTTGTAACTTCTTGTTTCCTATCTAGAGACATATTGAGATAGAAGGACGCCATCTTTGTTCAGTAGTTTATGGTTCTTTGCCACCAGAAACTCGCACAAGGCAGGTAACTTCAATCCTATTTTATTTTGCATATTTTTTGATTTTGATGTTTAAGAAATTAATCCTTCTCCCAAACTGATGGTCATAAAGTTATGAAGGGTGACTTTGGTCATTCTCGCTTGTTTTTTTCAAATAGTCTGGTATCCAGTACTGTCATGTTTGCAAGTAGCAGAGTGACATGCTATGTGTACTTTTATTTCTTGCATGTGCATGATTGTTTTATAAAGCTATTCATCTGATATACCTCTGACAAAATTAATCTTTGCTACTGGAGAACAAGCTTGATATCTATTGAAATTATAGCTTCATCATGGTGAGGGCCTATATGACATTAGGAGGTTGTGATGTGGGAATGGATCTCGAGACCTTGCTCTTCAGGAAGCGCAATTGTTAAAATTAATAAAAGGAACTGGGCTATTAAATTAGAGGAGGGCTGGTTTAAGTACAACGGTATGAGAAGATTTCACTCTTTAGGTTACAGAGTGAAATCTTCTCTAAACTATGAAACAGAGTTGATATAAATTCTAGCTTATGATAATTGATCTAGGCTAATAGGGTGAGGGGTTTATGTTAGTTTTCCAATCTTCCTCTCTTTCTTAGCCGCAAGGAACCAGTCTTGTTAGGGTTAGAAACTAAAGAAAGTGGATGCAAAAGATGGATTTCTATTTATTAAAGCCAGTTATATACTGTCTATTACAAGACAGGCCTGGGTCCTTTTAACTAAAGCAGGCCAGGACCCGTGACAGAAGTGACTCAGATAACATGTGTCATGGCATAAGCGTACCATACAAATTGCATAGGGAAGTCAGACAGACCTGACAAGCCATATTTGATTTATATGATGTCCAATGAGGGTAAATAAAAGTTGGAAAAATTAAAGCTATAAAAATCATACATCAGATAACATGTGCCATGGCTGATAACCTTCTAAAGCTGGTGTAAACGTGCTTTGCATGCCCAGCTAGGAAAAAACCGTAAAAAATACTCCCAACCCCTCCTTCCGTGGGTTTATTGGCAGCCAGCTCAGATGATTGGGTATACGCCATCTTCATGATACTGTAGTCTATCTTCCCTCTAATGAACTGGTCTTCAATTTCAACATGTTTTATCTTGGGATGTTATTTAACAATAAAAATGATACCATCCTAACTCGGGAGCATGATTGATCTGTGCTTCTAACTCGATTTCCAAACCAGAAATGTTATCCGAAATGTTAATGATGCATCCACAAGTGTTCACAGAGAGATGAGAGAGAAGTTTTTGTGGAGAGAGGAGAGAACAGGAATGGTCGGGAGGACAAAGGATTGCCTACGAACAATCATGTCTCGATGGGGGGATGACATTGGGTCTGCAAGCGCAGAGAGGGAGGGTAAGAGTCGTGGGCCACTCTTGGATGGCTCTGATACACACCTTGTTGACGTCTATGGAAATCCCGGCAGATGACATCCAGTGACCTGGGTATTCAAACTAGGGCTGGAGGAAGAAGCAATTCTTGGTGCTGACGTTGAAGGGGTGGGCCTCTAAGAGTTGCAAGACCTGAGTGAGGTGCTCCACATGCTTGTCCTGGGTGCGACTGTAGATCATGATATCATCAAAACAGACCAAAGCAAATTTCCGTAGCATGGGCTGGTCAACGAGGTTCATCAAGGCCTGGAAGGTCGCAGGTGCATTGGACAGCCCAAATGGCATGGCAACATAATAATAATAATGTCCCAAGTGGGTGCGTAACGCTATCTTGTCAATGTCGTGCTCGTACAGCCAAGTTTGGTGGTAGCCGGATTTGAGATCGAGCTTGGAAAAATTCGACATGTCGTGCAGTTCTTCAAGCAGCTCGTTTACCCCAGGGATCAGCAACTGGTTGGGGACTGTGATCTTGTTGAGGGTGTGATAGTCAATGTAGAAACACCAGCTGTTGTCCTTCTTGCAGACCCAGAGAGCCGGGCTTGAGTAAGGCCTGCGCGACGGCCAAATAATGGCTGCGTCGAGTTGTTCCCGCGCCAACTGCTCAAGCTTCTTCTGGAAATGAGGGTAGCGGTAGGGGCATGAGTTGATTGGCCCCATACCTGGAAGGCAGGTAATCTGGTGGTTGAGGGCGCATCGTGGAGCCCCCCTGGGTGGTGAAAAACCGAAGGGAAAGCCGTGACTTAGTTCAACGCAGAAGGTGGTAAAGGGCTTACTGAAAACATGTACATGACGTTCAGAGTGTGCGGGTCCCTGTTAGGCTGGTGCCGTGTAGCTCATTTGCGGCTAGAAACTGGGTTTTCGGCCAAGGTGTGCCACACCCCATCCATCTGATATTTCAAGAGGAAGTGATCCTAGTGCGCCTGCGTCAAACCAAGAGCGTACAGCGACAGATGCCCCAGGATAACGTCTATGCTTAGGTCAGGAGCCGGCAAGAAGGTGACCATGGCCGTGTATCCTGGAGGCCCAATGGAACATTCGCGACGTTCTCATCGTCTTTGGTGACCCTGTCGTTGCCATAGCTGATACAGGCATGTATGGTCGAAGGGGAGGCCCAGCTCACTAGTGAGACAGTGGCAGATGAAGTTTGCTGAGGGGCTCGTGCCAATGAGTACCTGTATGTCCCGCCCTGGGATGTCTTGGATCTGGGGAGCATGGGGGAAAGTGACACCCATGGCGGTCAGCGACTTCACTTGCTCTATGTTAAGTGTCGTCGATCGATTCATCATCCTCTAGTGCTGGGTCAACAACCTCGACTGGTTCAGTTTGGGTTTATTGGGGTGATAGGTGACTATGTGGATGTGGAGCCTGCAACGATGCCCCAGCATAAACCATTCATTGCGCTGAAAGCAAAGACCATGTGCATAATGATGAAGGAACTCGTCCTTTATGAGGTTCAGGCAGCGTGTAGGCAATAGCTGGTGCATCCTAGCACCAGGGGTGCCGACTGTAGCTGGCTGGCCATGCGGGGGCAAAATGGTCAACCCAATTGTCGGCCCTCTTATACTGTAACTCGGCAAGGGTTGACTTCGCTTCAAATGCACATGCAATCATTGGGGGGCAGTGGTTTACCCCAGCAAGTAGGGTGGGCTGGAGGTGGGCGTGTAGGGCATGCGTCACGATGTCATTGGCAAGAGTTGGTAGGTAGCCCGTGAGTTCCATAAAGGAGGCAACTAACTTGTCCGCTGTCCCTGTCTGCTGCAGCCAAATGAGTTAGCGATACGCCTCTTGCGGTTGAGGACTAAACCACCAAATGAGCTGTATCAGAACCATGTCGACGCCTTTACGTCTAAGCAAGAAGAGGTGATATGTAGTCATTCCATATCATCCGTGGGGGCGGCATGGCAATATTGCTCAACGCGCCGCAACCAGCTTTCAAGGTTCCCTTCGGAGCAGATGGGCTGCTCTGTAGTGTGGTGACAGGGGCAACCTCAGTCAGGTAGTGGTCAGGGCGGCAGTGACGATCCTGTGGGGGGCCATACTGTGCCAGCTGCCATGAAGAGGTGGACACTGCATCAAACTCGTCGTCAGTCTCGTACCACCGAAACTCACTCTCCCGATCATGGTGTGGGAGGACAGGCAAGAGCTGTGAAGGGGGACTAATTCGGGCTCAGTCGATGTCCATGGCTCTATCGGCCCTGGCTGTATTTCTGATAAGGGGAGGGGGAGGGAGGCTGGGCTAACCTCGTCCCGGTTTGAGGGGGGGTCCCCCAGTGGCCTTTCTCATGTGAGGAGTCCAAACTCGCCTAGGAATGGAATGTTGGCCAGGCCCTTGAGCTCCTCTGGTGGGGGCGCTCTGCTCGCGTGCTTAAAAATCGGGCTCACCCAGGCGTGGGAAGGGCCGCCCATTCAGCCACCCTAGGTGGTGGGCTGGGGTACCCTCACCTGAGCTTGAGGCGGACGGCGGTGTAGGCAACTACAGTGTAAGTGACGGTAGTGTAGGTGACAGCGGAGCTGAAGGCATGGGCAATGGCGGCGGCAGTGGTAGGGTTTGAGGTCCTGGCGGTGACGCATCTGCGGTTGGAAGGACACAGTGATGATGCCAAAAGTCTGGACTCATTGTTGTCGGATATCAAGTCCGGCATGACGAGGTCTGCCTTTGAAAGGCTCTGCGGCGGCCTAGAGGGGGCATCCTGGGCAGTGGCGCAGCAGTGGCAGCTTGGCGGTGATCTGCGGCTGTCAGGAGCTTTATCGTCGCAACCAAAGGGAGAGGTGGAGTTCCATGGCTTCGGCAAGTGCCTTGGCCTGCGCGTTATCCCCGCTCATCGATGATGAATGTTCAGATTCGGTTTCCATTATGGTGGTGGTGGCAGCGGAGGTAGGGTGGTCTTGCTCTAATACCAATGATAGGTTCACGACTTGGGAGCATGATCGATCTGCACTATTAACTCGATTTTCAAACCAAAAATGACATTGCAATTGTTTACGAAGCATTCACAAGCTTTCAAAGGGAGACGAGAGAGGGAGAGACAAGAGGGAGTAGTTCCTGAGGTAGAGAGGAGAGAAGGGAATGGTCGAGAGGATGGTGAAAGATCGCTAATGGACAGTTGTTGCTTGGGGGGGGGGACGATGTCGGGCCTGCGAACACAGGGAGGGAGAGTGACGGCCGGAACGCGGCAGAGGATAGGGTACTAGAGGGACTCACAAATAATCTTCTTCCTGCCCTACCTCCTGGGAGGAAGGGCGTAAGTAGGCGCCGAAGCAGGCTGGGCCTGTACTTCGGGGTCGGGCCACTATCGGGTCTTCTTCCAGGCATAGATGCACTGACGGATGATATCAGACAACATCAAACTTTTGCTTAGGTGGATAAACCCATTTATTTTTGTGTATTGTAGGACTCAAAGAAATCTGGAGCAAGAATACTGAGAAAAAGGCAAAATTTGGGGATATTGTGGTCCATAAATTCGGATCTTTATATTTATCTTGTAATAGTGTAAAAACCTTTCATTGCCTGTTCTTTTGTAAATATAATTTTTTTGTTGAATTTTATTGTGTTCATGTCATCTTTGGGCATCCACTTTGTTCATTGCTCATTCTATGAATCTTCACTGAGGTTGATTGGTTTTTTCAACTACAGATATGTTTTGATGAATAATCTTTAAAGCAAATTATATTCTTCCCTTTCATAGTAAAAGGTAACCACTGGTAATCGGTACAAGAGTCTCTTTAAAAAAATTCAATGTTTTCCAGGCCTCCATGTTCAATGATGAAAGGAGCAATTTTGACGTACTTGTGGCAAGTGATGCTATTGGAATGGGTCTCAATTTGAACATCTCAAGGGTCATTTTCTCAACCTTGAAAAAGTTTGATGGAATTGAATTAAGGGAACTTAGCATTCCAGAAATTAAGCAAATTGCTGGTACTTACTCTTTTTCTTTAAACTTTGAGAAGGTCTAATGATGTCGTGTTATTTTTAAGAAAGATTTTCAATTTGTGGACATTTGTGTTTATATATCATTGCAATTGTTACATAGTCACTATATAATTAGATAGAGGTATTTTATTATTTGTATCGATTCCTTATCAACATATTCTCATATAGATATCCCAAGTATTTTCACGCACTCATTGAAGATAATGGACTTATTACTGTTGTCCCTCTTATTCCTTGAGGTCTGCTTTGGAAAACGCTCCTCAGAACCTCCATGTGGTATCAAATTTAGACAAACATACAGAGCTGGGATCATTTTTTATTTTGTTTATTATTATTTTTTGTTATTCTCTCCTTGCCTCGAGTTCATGGGATCTCCTGCATTTGGCTAACCCTAGTGGAAACAAGAAGAGGTTAAACAATGCACTTATTTTTTCTCACCTTGTTTTTCTCATGGATAAGGAGGAGAAGATGTCTGAGATTCAATCCATTCGAAAGCCCTAATTATGGGACTGGTATAAACCAAATGTAACACAATGCTTCAATTGAACTTAGAGTCTCAAATGTCTGATGGATGAGAAAGAAGAGAGGCGAGAAGGGAGAACGGGAACAGGAGGAAGGCGAGGACGAGCCGAAGGGACGACGGAACACCCTGAACAGTCGTTGCTTGCAGCTAGGAGTGACCTGCAAGCGGAGGGAGAGATGAGTAAGACTGAATGAAGAGGAAGGGAAATGGATCGGGAGGGGAGAGAGAGAGAGAGGCTCACTTTGGGTACTTTCTTCTTGCCCTAACCCAGAGGGACTTGACAGTTTAAGTAACTCTTCAGGGATCTGGGCCCCAGTCTTCCCTTTGAGTCCCTTGTTGGGCCTTACGCGGACACAGACCCGACGTGGAATCATGTCAGGGACCAGCCAACACAGTCTGAGGATGGCTGTGTCGGTGACAACTTTTACACCCAATTGTGTCAAGTGGTGCCGAAAGTTTGTCGAAAGGAAATAACCTGTATCATCCAGGATATTTCTGCTCCACTTTGATTTACACACACCTAGTAACATGGCCCTAAACTTCGCCGTGGTGCTTAATCTTGAAAGCACTTCTTGCTCATTCAGGTTATTTGGTGATGAGACCAAAATTCGATGACAATTTCTGATAGTATGATGATGCAATATTTGTATCAAGAAAAGTACGATAGATGTGAAATCCAAGATCTGTGGAGGAAAGTATCAAGAATACTCAGAGAGAAGGATAAGATTCAGGACGGAATACAGAATGACAATTTGAGATCTCTTGCTGAGATCTCCCCTTTCCAGAAGAGCAGGCTTGATCCTGCGAACCAGCCTCCCGTTACTCCCCACAATCAATTGTTGAAAAAGAAAAGGACTCTTGCACCTTCAGGATCTTGTTATTTATAACTCCTCGCACGTGCGGTATTATGGATCTCGTGTCTTCTTTTGGTTGTTATTTCTTTTACTTCTTTGGTAACTCTTGGAGAAGAAGCGCTCTGTATCATTAGGTTCTATTGTAGCAAGACCCAGTAACGTGTGGTAGAGTGCCTATCAGTAATATTCGCTTCATCGCCAGCATTTCTGGAAATTTTAATGGGAAGGTCACTGATTCATCGGGTGTTCATCCCTTGTTATAGTTCAAAAAAAAGAAAATTCTGGAAATTTTAAGGTTATCGTGGTTGGCCGCTCAGAAAATGATCTCACAGCAATCTCATGAGCTTCTTTCACTTCCTGCATAAATTGGCTGACCAACCCAACCAGAAATGCTATGTCTAGTCTGGTATTAATATATAAATAAGTTTGTTCAAATCAAATTAATATATTAATAAGTTTGCCAACTGTTCTCTGTCACTTTGCAGATTTCCACCTGTCTAAACACAGGCCGTCAGAGAAATAATCATAAGGGAAACACTTTCATTCCACATAGAATCCCAGTACATTTTCTGGGTTACAATTCAGTCAGGTCTCAAGGACCTAATATGATGGATCCGATAAGAATCAGATTCCTTTCTTTCAGAAAAAAAAAAAGAATCAGATTCCTTAAGGGCATAATTACAATAAGGAAACTTCCAGACATATAGTAGAAATCTTTCAGGAAGAAAAAAGAAAACAGGAGAAGTGCAGACATCTTTCAACATTCTCTGGTATCTTTTGTTGAAGAAGATAAAATAGATAGAACTTTGTTACTTAGAAAAGAAGGGATACATGCCCTTATATAGGGCTGAGAGAGAAAGAGTATTAGAGATTTATCAATGTGGGATTAAGAGAGGGAACCCTTAGTGGGCTAAGGTCTAGTGGACCTAATAGGCCACACCACCTATTTCCCAACACTCCCCCGCAAGCTGGAGCGTGGATGCTCGTCATCCACGCCCAGATTGTGATGTAGTAGGAGGCGGTGTAGAGCGTGGAGCAGGATGGCCGGAAAGATGGGAGAGGATGGCTGGAGGCTGAAGACGGTTGAAAAAGAGAAGATGGCCGAGGCGGTGGGGGCACCAGGAGGCAGCCGGATGCATCCAAGGTTGCTGAGGTGACTGAGGCAGCCGTAGGCGTCGGAGGCGGCCAAAGGCATCGGAGGGCAGAGGAGGGAGCCCAAGGGAAACCGAGGCAGCTGAGGCAACCGAGGCATCTGGTGGAAACCAAGGCGACGAGGCCGCCGGAGGCTGCTGAGGCAGCCGAGACAGTCGGTGGTGGCCGGCGGTGACCAAGGCAGCTGAGGTGCCGGAGCCAGCCGAAGGCGGCGGAGGGCAGTGGAGGGAGTCCAAGGGCGACCAAGGCAGCCGAGGCGACCAGAGGCGACCGAGGCAGCTGAGGCAAGGTACCTGGTGGAAACCGAGGCGACCAGAGGCGACCGAGGCAGCTGAGGCAAGGTACCTGGTGGAAACCGAGGCGACGAGGCCGCCGGAGGCTGCCGAGGCAGTCAGTTGTGGCCGGAGGTGACCGAGGCCGCCGGAGGCTGCCAAGGTAGCCGGTGATGGCCGAAGACGTCCGGAGACGGCCGGAAACGGCCGGAGACGGCCGGAGGCGGCCCGTGACGGCCGGAGGCAGCCCGTGACGGCCGTAGGCGGCCGGTGGCGGCCGGAGGCGGCCGGTGACGGCCGGAGGCGGCCGGAGACGGCCGTAGGTGGCCGGAGACGGCCGGAGTTGGCCGGAGACGGCCGGTGACGTCCGGAAATGTGCTAGGGTTATGAGAATGCGAGGGCGGCCGGAGGCTGCGGAGGTGGCCGACAAGGGGGCTGAAGGCGGCCAAGGCGGTTGGAGACCGCTGGAGACCACCGGAGAGGATAGACGAGCTGAAAGAGAACATAGACGGCGACGAAGGCTGGCCAGAGGACGCCAAGAAAAGGGACAAGGACGGCGAGGAGGAGGACACCGAGAGCGAGTGCGAAGAGAAGGTAGACGGGACGGATGAGGATGCGAAGGCGAATCCCGACGAGGAAGCCGGCATTTAGACTAGGGTGGAGAGGAGGTGAGGCGACGAGGGGGAGGAGTCCTAACCTGGGAGCGCCGTGGGACAGAGATCGACCGAGGGATGCAGAGCGCACGCAGGAGATCGATGGAGATGATTCGCGGACGGAAGATGCAGGGCGGCAGAGGGAAAACCTCCGCCGCCCTGGATGCCGATGCAGAAGATGCCCTAGGTCATCGACCTACGCTCTGGTATCTTTTGTTGAAGAAGATAAAATAGATAGAACTTTGTTACTTAGAAAAGAAGGGATACATGCCCTTATATAGGGCTGAGAGAGAAAGAGTATTAGAGATTTATCAATGTGGGATTAAGAGAGGGAACCCTTAGTGGGCTAAGGTCTAGTGGACCTAATAGGCCACACCACCTATTTCCCAACATCTTTCTTTGCAGCTGGGCGATCTTCCTCTGATCGAAGCTTATATTCTTAATCTAGTGAAGTTGGGGCTGATTTGCATCCCAGCATTCCTGTTTCTTTCATCAGATCTTAAGTGCACTTTAGTGGAGAAATTAGAACTCTCTTCTCAGAATGTTTACTTCTTGGCTCCCAGGGTGATGCATTCCTCCTGTTGTCTGACCTCTTTTCTCTCCTCCAGTTTCCCAAAGTTCAACACACGCAAGCAGAAATGCATGTATTTGTGTTTATATTTTTAATTTTTTCATTTTTCTCTTCTGCCCACCCTGCAATGACCTCCACATTTTTCTGTGATTAATTTTATTCTTCATGATTGAGATTCTATTCCTTTAACTTTGTGCAGATATTATTCTACTTCACAGATGATATTATTTATCTTTCGTGCGGATAATATTATTTGTTGTGCTACTGCAGGTCGTGCTGGACGTTATGGGTCAAAGTTTCAAACCGGGGAGGTCACATGTATTGATGCTGATGACCTGCCCCTGCTTCATTCCTCTCTGGAATCTCCATCACCTGTACTTGAGGTGAACTTGATTTGCATAATGAAAAGTGATGGCCATTCACAGAAATGAAATATCATGCTAATTCGACTTGCTTTGGGTTTTATTTATTTAAAAATTGCCGGTTATCATAATATGTTGGATGGCAGGCAGAGATTAGTCATTCTCTGTATCAGAATGATGTTGTCGGAAAATTTTCTTATTTTCTTTATGCCTATTTGAGGCGGATAAACATGTAATGAAAGTGAAAAACTCTTAGCCCAAACCTGTCTTCTAGGACATTGGGGGAGACCCCACATCCCTACTAATTATTCCCTTAAAATATAGCAAAATCGCTTAAATGTCAGAGACAAATTTGTTGGAGTTAGGTATTTATGTGTGATGTGTACCCAGGTCCTTGACATGATCAATGCCTTGCTTCTAATCTCAAATTCAACCAAGAAATACTTTCAAAAACCAACGATGTTCATTGTGGTCCGAGTAGGGGGTTAAGGGTGCTAGGGAGAGGAGGGTAAGAGAATGGGAATGACGAGGTGATGGCGAAGGGTTGCTGATGAACAGTTGCGGCTCAGCAAGGGAAAGCAATGTCGACCTACGAGCACAAAAGAGGGAGAGTCATGACCGGGTCAGGGAGAGGAGGGAATTACTCTAGAGAGAAGTAGAGAGCTCACTATGTGATTTCCTGCTCCAACCTCCTTCGAGGTGGGCCGTCGTGGCTGGGGGCCATGCTTCTGGTTTGGGCCAATGTTGGGCCTTCTTCCTTACATAAACATGATGATGTATCATATCAATATGTAGCTCATCTAATGGTTTCCTATTCTTTGAGGATGGGGAACCTCCTTTGTAATATGATTATGGTTTTTCTCTTCTTTGCCTGACTCCCAGGGCGGTATGATCTTCCCGCAGATGGTCCCTTTCATCTCCATTGTCTGATCTGTCTCTCCATCATGCTTCTTGCTGCAGTTCAACTGGATCTTCTCCCAAAGCTCCTCAACTGATCCCATGAACACGAATTTTCATACATCTGGGGCATCATAGTACTGAGAAGCCACCCATATAATTCAGGGACGCAGACGGGACGATTTTTTTCGTCCCGGGAGGAAAAAATCGTCCCATCCGAGGATATGGACGAATTTTGGGTCGAAAATTTGTCTCGGAGACCACCGGACAGGATGGTTTTCGTCCCGTGGGACGAAAAAATGTCCGTCCGGCGGTCTCAGACGAAGGACAGAAGGATGTGGACGAAAACCGTCGAATTCACATTCAACGGTTGAGATCTCGCCACGTGGCGTTGCAATGACAATTTGCATCAAGGTCCCTGTATTTTATCGCGTGTGCAAACTAACGCCGCTCAGAATTAATCGTAGATATGTCCATTTGCGTTCTATCTCCTCATTAGTTCCCTAAAAACTTGAAAAAATCCATATTAATATATTAAAAATATTAAATGGGTAATTTTCATCCGGGACGAATTTCGGGACGAAAAACTGTCCCCAGATTATTGGACGGGAAGGTTTTTCAGTCGGTGGATGAAAAACTGTCCCGTCCTTCGTCCCTGAGCTAACATCGGACGTAGGACGGGACGAATTTTGTCCCGTCCCGTCCTTCCATCCGGAACTATAGCCACCCATGAATGAGGGCTTCCTCGGCTTCTCATTTTTTTTAACTCTGGGTGAGCCACATCTGATAGTTCCTCATTCATATGATTTTCCAGACCCCATCCAATTAGTGTCAACCTCACAAAATGATTCCATAAAATAGAGTTTTGGCCCTGTGAGAATTTCAGCTCCTCAGGAATGCCTGGCAGCACAAAGAACAAGTGCCCTTTTTTCCCTATCTGAGTCTGAGAAAGACAGTAGAGGGGGAAGTTGACTTCATGTCCAGATTTCATACCTTAAAGCACCTTTAGATGAAAGACCTTCAACCCCATCATGTGCAAACATCCAGTAAAAAATCAAGGGTGACACGTAGGAACGAGAAACACCTCTAGCTTCTAGATTCTCCTGTGCTCGCATGAAGCTTTCCCAAATGCCTGTTCAGACTCCTTAGATGGATCTGAGCTCTGATACCTGCCAAGACATTGATCCTTTCTTACCATAAGAAAATGGATCCCAAAGGACCCCGTTTATTTTCACCCCACAAGGAGGATGAAGGCCTGGGACCATCAGCACATAGGGCCAACAGAAATCTTATTTGGATTTAGGGGGAACATCCCTCGATGTGATGCAAACCTCGATCTAGGTTTGTATCGGGAGGAGAGAAGAGGCTGAGGCGAGGTAGAAGTTCTCGGGGTAGAGAGGAGAAACGGGAAGGACCCGAGAGGAGGCTGAGCAGAGGGGAAGGGATCGGCCGAGGATGAGCTACCTGAAAATGTGGTGAGGTAGAGAAGATCATGAGGGATCGGGGTTGTCGAGGGAGAGAGAGAGAGGACCTAGATGTGGAGAGCGGAGACAAGAGACCTTACTTCATTTTTCTTGGCTGCCCTCCTTAAGGGAGGGTATCCCTATTTAAAGGAAATACACAATAGCCAAATGACTGAAATGCCCTTATGGGCTAATACGACGAGACTACCCCTAGATAGGTCGAGGATCCTTTCAAGGATCTGATCACGATGCTGAACGGGTAGAAAAGAAATGTGAGATATGTACTCTGCTCTCTCAACCCTAACCTTGAGTCCTTCCCTCTCCATCCTATTCTCGATCCTTCGCCAATCTCACCAAAAGAGGGGTTGGCAGAGCGGCCGCGCCATCGTGAGTAGAGATTGTGCGGCGCTCCTCTGTCCTCTCTACTTGCATCTCCTTCTGGGGGTTTGCACAGGAATGTTGGATACTGGTTGTTTATTTTGTACTAGTTCATTGAGAAGAAACGGGTCCCACCAGATACCATGACAGATCTCGAGCTCTTTCTGTAGATCTCAAGCCGGGCACGCCCAACAAGGTTTAGGGTTTGTGAAACATGAAAAATCACTATTTGCTGGTGAACTACTAGTATAAATTCATATTTTAGTCTCTGGGGTCTGGCCCAATTCATCCTATTAAGAAAATCCCTGTCTGTAGATCATCTTAAGGGCGCATTGACAAATATATAGAGAAAGGGGTTGTAAGAAATTCTAAAAATAGAAAGCGGGACTATTTGAATAAATAGTAAAATAATATAACTTTGTTTTACGGATATTGTTTGGATGAGACAAATTCTGAGTTGGAATAAAAACTTGAGTGTTCGCAGATGCTGACCCATATCAATGAGCTTGTCCTAGGTGTGATGGTTGGCATGGATCTTTGACAACATATGATTATGATTTCTTTTTTCTGATATAAATACTGATTCTTGAATTTTGCTATCTTCTCCTTAGTGGGGTCCCAAGCCATGGAATTTGTTCTGAAGAATTCCTCGCAGTTTTAGGCATTCCTTGCAGGTGTCCACTCCTGTGAAGTGGTAGCTCTCTCTATCTCTCCCAGGCAGTAGGCGACGTCCCCTCCAATCTGTTTCGGCTTGCAGTGTCTGCCCCACCATTTCTTTCCCTACTTCCGTTTCTTCCTTTGCCGTTGAGAACATTGGAAACATTGTGAGGAGTTTATTTTGTTTGGATTAGAATTTAGAAACGTCTACACCAGGGTTGTATCAAAAGCACGGATCTTAAATATCTGAGAGATTATAGAAAAAGATAGCAAGTGGAGACATGTACACAAAAGACAAAAGATATGGGCAATTACTGAAGAATTCATTAGTCCAGCTGTGTGGAAAATGTTTTTCAAGGATTGAATCACTCATTAACTCCATCCCTCATCTTAAGTTTTTTTCCTGCGTGTCTTCTCATCTTCTCATGTTTCATTTTGTATTAACTAAACTCTGGCCTTCGGGGTCAGAATTTCTGATCTAATACTGATATACTAGAATTTTTTACATCACCTCAATAGAAAAAAGTGTTGATAAAGATAAAAATTGTCTAAGAGGCCTATTTGAATCATTTGTATCATTTTCTTTGAACTGCAGATCTGATGTACCATTTATTTGCCTTGTTTTCTGTATCTGTGATTTATGTTGATGTGAAACTAGTAATAGCTTTCAAAGATTGTGTAGACACGTAATGGGATCCCGTTTCTGTGTGAAATGTTCTGTTATGCCAATGTTCAATTTTTTTATACAGCGGGCAGGCTTGTTTCCGTCATTCGACCTCTTATCCCTCTATTCTCGGATACATATGACTACTGATCTCCACCATATATTGGTACGTACATTTCATCTATCTCCTTTTTCTAATCTTGAGCATATTTGATGGTTCATGTCTTTAAGTTATCCTTTTTAGGTGGGTGGTTGATCTTATCATCATTGGGATGTCTTTTATTTGTGTGAATTGATTCATAGATTTTCATCTGAGTTCTTGTTTATGTCCCTTTTTTTCTCCTATAGTATATTATAAGATCAAAATTTTGATACGAATAAACAGTTTATATTCTTTACCAGAACTATGTGCAGAGATTTATCTTAACTAATGGAACTGGTACACGTTATTGGGTATCAAGTATGCCAGATTGGTCTTCAATAATGAATTAGAACCCCAAGTATGTACCCTTGCAGATTTGATTTAAAGTTTGCTGAATGATTCAAAAAATCATTAATTTGGAAGTATGACAGTACATTGTGAAATAAGTAGGCTGATGCATTTGCACGAAATTCTGTACCTCATGACAAAGAAAAACATATCGAGATGGGTTGACATTTTAGAAGGCAAAGGTCGAAGATGAAATTACTGCTTTCACTGCACAGGGAAATCTAATTAGGAAGCAGATTTGTTCAAAGTACTTCCTGGTCCAACCTTCCAGAAGATGGTATCCAAGCATGGTATGGATTACAGCTTGTGGAAGGGTGTTCATAAGTGTTAGACTCCGGCGATCTCTTTTTCATCCTTAATGTCGTTGTCTTATGTAACTGGTAATAGACCCATACTGTATTGTTTAAATAAACCTTTTTCACATTTGGCATTGGGCCACTTTTGATTTCTTCATAGGTGGCCCACCCTCTGTAAGCTGGTACTAAAACCAGCCAATCTTATGTACAGATGACTTTCTTTCCTAACCCTATGGGGTAGCGACTGGTGGCTTGGCAATCTCTGCTTCTGCCGAGCATGAAAATAATGGATTATTTTGTTTTTAGTTATTTAGTTGTCATTTTAAATGTTAAAATTTTCACTCTTTACTCTAATGTTGAACTTTTTCCTCCTAAGTAGTTGGCAGACCTACTTAATGGATTAGAGGTTCTAGCCCATCACCTCACGTAAGTGGTATTTCGATGCGTAAATGAAGTAATTTGAAGTGACTCGTTTGTTAAGGTTCACCCAAATCTCTTGGATAATGGCAGAGGGGCACTCTGACAGCGTCATACAGGCTACACCAAGAGGAACGTGCAATATGCTACATCTATATCTCATGAATTATTACCAGTGAAGAAGGCCTAGTTCTTTTCTCAGCTCATAAGTACCTGATTTCTAACCAAGAACAGTCTGTGTCTTGTTTCAAATGCTTTATTGGATGGAACACTTGTAACATCGTGATCAGAGATAGCTATCAATTCGACCCTAGCTGATCAGGCAGACCTTATAATTTTAGGTATTCAATACTCATTCTCTCCTAACAAAAGTACATTATCTTTAGAATTTCTCTTTCCCTTTCTCTTAACAAAAATACATCCTCTGGCTGAAGCTTCTAGTGATTGGTGCATCAGAGAACCCTTTGTTATTGACGGTTTCTTAAGTAGGAATCTTTGATGATTTGTTGTCATATTTTGAAGTCTCTTTTGAGTGTTAAACCTTTTAGGTAAGCAAAACATGGTGATTTTAGCTAGCTTGTTGTTAGCAACATGACCTCCACTGAACTTGCTCTTTCAAGGCAAGGTTTGAGGAATACGATTCTGTTTGTATCGTCAAGGACTTGCATTACAAGGAATCAATCAGCAATTTTTTTTGCTGGAATGAAGGATTTCAGTAAGAGGTTTCTTGACAATCCTGATATATTTAGTTGGTGGTCTGAAACTAAGTAAATGAATACCTTTAATTTATTATTCTCTTGGATGTCGATCACCTCAATGCACCCATGAATCCAGCAATCTTGAAGGGAAGATGAGCAAGGGCTCCATGAGGTGAGGCCAAAAGAAGAACATAAGAGAGAGATATTCAGAGAAAAATAACCCATATTTCTTGGATAGGACTAATGCCTTATAAGGAGCATAACGGGTTCAGATCTTAATTTTTGAACCCGATACGTGTACAATGGTCAGAATGTTAGTCGTACATGGATCTAAACACAATTATAACTCAAGTAGGGTAAAAGTGTGAATGCAAAATTCTTCCTTGATTGGTGAGTGTCATTTGGAACTTTTAGTGATTTCATTAGCTGGTATGTTTTGATTAACAGTGTTCTCATCAACAGCCGTTACGTTCTTACTTCTTTCAGGAACGATTTGTGGAGAAGGCCAAGTTATCTCCAAACTACTTCATATCCGACTGTGAACAAATGCTGGTATGCCGATTCTAGAATTTTTATATTGGAATTTTGCCAAAAAAAGCTAGAATTTTGCCAATTCTAGCTTTTTGTGCCCTATGAAAATTTTGTGTTTATTCAAGAAGTCTCTTTTTAGTGGCATGTGCAAGTCATCAACTCTCAGAATTAGCCCATTTCATAATTTTAATTGAATGTGGTTCTAATCCTTGTTCTTGTTGATTAGCGAGCGACTAACAGAAGAAGAGCAGGGAAAAGCAAGAACGATAGAGGGGTTGAGAGTGGGAATAGAGAGGCAGAAACAAGGTCAGGTGGATGCCAGGGTAAAGAACACGCAAGATGTCGGGAATGAGAGGGGGACGTGTCTTGTGCTCCATATAATCCTTCTTCTTGTTGATTAGGATATATCTCTTTTATGAATCTTACTGGTTGTCGCAGTGTTTCATAACACTGGCATTCTGGTTGTGTATTTGAAGGCTAAAGAAGTGGAAAAACAAAATGATAAATTGCCAACTCCTACTAAAATCTGGATGTGTAAATATGATTGATTTTTCCCTGTCTAGGGACCCAGAGGCAATGTGATACACTCCCAGGAGAATATCGATGTAGAAATAGACCAACGCAAGTTGTGATTCAAAATGTCCAAGAAAATACCAGAGATTTCCAAGAATAGCAATGCTGTTCAAGAAAGAGTCACGTAAGAGGAGAAACCAAGAACAATGTGCAGGAAGAACGGGGATGGAGAGGGGAATCGATGGAAGGATGTACTAGGCTCGATAGACAAGGCGAATCACTCTCATCTTCCTCTGAAGGGGAGGATCTCCCGCTCAGCCAGTCTGCTGAAACCGTTTTCCCAGTATTCCTGAGTGTCACACGGTCAAATTCCGAGCTAGGTCTCTTGCTCGAATCTGACATGTGCCAGCCTCAGTGCTCGGAGCAAAACACTGAGCAGCCTTGATCTCTTGCAGCGGAAGTCTTTGCAATTACTTAAGATCGCATAGAAGGGGTTAGAGGAGATGGTGGGGACGCAGCCTCATCGGGGAATAGGGTCATTGCATTCATATCATAAGAGGTTACATTGTAGTTGGGACAATTACATGGGGGAAGACAAGAGGTGATACAAACAAACGAGGCGAGGCGCATCACACCAGGGTAGTGTCGCCTCTCTGCCTCGAGGTGGTGATCACACATGCCACCCCTGCCTTGACGATCACACATGCCACCAGCACCCGCGCTGACACCTTCGCGCGCAGCCTGCGCGACGCCGCCGCATTCGGCGCCTCAAGTTGGGCACTGCGCGCCCAGAACTACCCACCGGAACGCTGCGCGTCCCCATGCCGCCTCGGCGCTCTCAGTGCGCCACATGCCTTAGTCTCCTAGTGGGATGTCTCTCAGCCCCATGCCCCGCACACCCAATGCGCGCGCTGCCCACGTGGCCGCTGCGCGGCACCCCGCACAACTCCGCGCACTGAACCTGCGGCACGTCGCCCGGCTTGCACATCCCGCGCTCGCGCGCAGCACGTCCCCCTCCCGCGCAGCGCTTGGCGCTCGCGCATAGTGTTGGTGCTGGCGCGTTGCGCTTGGCGCGCGCGCGCTCACGCCTGTCAGCCCATGCGCCCAGCATGCGCGGACTTCACCTGATCCGTTCTGTCTTAGGCGCGAATGGGCACGCGCACCGTCTGCTGTGTATCACCACATACGGGGGTGATGGCCTGAAAGATCAGGCTGGGAATTGCTACCCATAGTGCGAGAGCACTAAATATGACTTAGTCCTTAAATATCGTGAGTCTAACACGAACACGCCCTTCCAATGAGCACGCAGGCCTCTGGGCAGGGAATGCCGCCTAGTTAGGGGCCTATCACCGAGTCATCCCCCATTTTCTTTAATAATAGGCAGGGGTCCCTCATATTCTTCTTCTATTGTGTCGTCTGATGTGGCATGTGTGAGACTACGACTTCTCTTCTTCATCCTTTTCTCTAAATAGGTACAAGTGAGAATCGTATCACAATGGTTCAATTGAAACAGTCAGATGAAAATGATGAGTACAATTATCCGTCTCATAATCCATTATAATGATAAGATCTGGATTAACCACTAAATGAGAAGTTAAGATTAAATTATACCAATTAAATCGAACAATTCAGGTTTTATCATACTAGGGGGTGAGTCTCTTCGATGGGGTCATACCCTTTTGTATCTCTATGTAATAGCCCATTAATATGGGCCCACTTCAGACTCTTTCCTCCCAACTATAAGTACTATTTAATGAACCCTAAAATGATCTTAAGAGGGTTGAGTATCTTTTCATTCTGGGTTTCTTCATAATGCATAAGATAGTGCACCAATAGGAATCAACACTGACATTCTTGAGCAGAATTTGATGGTACCATTTTCTCCTGACGTTACAATCTTATGTATTTCAGAAGGTTGCTGCTGTTGTTGATGAACTGCCCATGGCTTTGAAGGATAAATATCTCTTCTGCATCTGGTAAACTTCTGAAATTGTAAATTTCTTTTGAAAATTGTTTTTTCAGTTTTAAATGCTTTGACTTGACTTCTTTGGTCTCCTTGCTCATTCTCTTTGTTCATTCCATAGCCCAGTTGATATGAACGATGATATATCAGCTCAGGGCTTGACTCAGGTGCAGTTTGAAAATGAAATACTCCATGTAGTTATACATTTAAACCAGATTACTTTACTTTACGCTGTACCTGGTGAAAACAGTTTGCAGAAAACTATGCCAGGAAAGGGGTCGTTAAACTTAGGGAGATATTTACCCCAGGAACGGTGAAGGTGCCCAAGACCCACAAGGCACTCAAGGAGCTTGAATCGATTCACAAGGTACA
The DNA here is from genome assembly GCF_029677425.1 of Wolffia australiana. Classification (NCBI taxonomy): domain Eukaryota; kingdom Viridiplantae; phylum Streptophyta; class Magnoliopsida; order Alismatales; family Araceae; genus Wolffia; species Wolffia australiana. Next base: position 11,970,038 of record NC_135842.1, read on the forward strand.
GATTGACTTTGAATATATATATCTCCATTCATTTCATTTTAGCTTGTGTCCACATTATCTTAAAAACCCAGACTGATATCTGTTGGATGACAGTATGAGAATGCCCAATCAATCTTTAATAAGGTTTTATGTAAATTCGTACCTTTGTGCGTATTTAAAGCTTATAGAATGGAATAAAATGGAGTGTTTAACCAAACATCATGTTCTAGGCTGGCAGGTGTTCCCCGGGCCGCCTCACTTCTTGACTTTCCGACCAGTCTCTCAAATGTTGACAATATGCAAAAATAGTTGAACATTTTTTCTTTATAATTCTTTTCCTTATCCCTTGTCAAATGATTGGATGGCTTTGAGGAGCTAGTAAGTTATTGTTATGTATCATGCCGCTGTTGAGATATTTTAACAAACTGGCTTTTGTAGGTGTATTGGTCTTCCTATTCTTATTCTTTATTTACAGTGCTTTTGTAAATGTTGAATTCTTTTTCAAAGTTATCATTTTATATTTGATTTATTTCATACAAAAGTAAGGTGCATTAAATTTTCTTAAATAAATCATTTACCATTTGCCAAATCTTATTGAACACATAATATGGGATTAGGTTTTGGATCTATACGTTTGGTTGAGTTTCCGAATGGAGGATTCATTTCCGGATCGAGAAGCAGCAGCTTCACAAAAGGCAATATGTAACTTGTAAGTCAACTGGTTTCATTTAATTTTTGCCCCAGGTCACTCACATAAGTATTCATCTTGTTTTTGTTTTTTTCCATTTATTTCCAGGTTGATTGAAGAGTTCTTGGAAAACTTTGGATGGAGACCGACAAACATGAAAATGGTTGGAGTACGCCATAGATAAACTTATCGCATCTTCGAGCGGCCACAGCTTCAATTTTTTTATTTCTTATTACAAAATCCAGAAAAGTACTCTCTTGTGTACCTATAGAGATTGTACAATCTAAATCCATCAAAGGGTATTTATTCTTTCACTACAGCTCGATCTAAAGTTATTAATCACTGATTGAGATACTAAATGCTCATTCCTGTTAATGCAATGATTTTTAATGGAAAATTTGTCAAATGATGAAAAAATATTATCATAAACACATTTAAATGCTCATTCGTCCAGCTGGAAGTCTACATGGAAGCCATTGATTGCGCTAGCTAGGGTTTGCGGGAATGATCAGTTCATTTCTCTAAATTTCCAGCCCCATCCGTTATGGGGTTACAAAGTGTGCTCATTACAAACAGGTTGAGTGCATAGTGGAAAAAGAGAAAAGTATGAAAAGACAATAAATTACAAAAGTAAAAAACAATTGATGACATCCCCCTCGCGCTGGTGAACACCTACCAAAGAGTGTCTTCGTTGGTCACTTAGTGAAAATATCAGCAATCTGATTTGCTGACTTGGTGATGTGGGACACGCAAATGGAATTCGTGAAATTGATAAATCAATACCAGAACAATATAAATTATGTATTCCTTGAGGGTGATCCGAATTCAGTTTAATTCTATAGAAGGGAACTAAGTCGATGGAACAGGGATTTAACAACGACACTTTGGGAATACTTATGATATTCCTAACTTTATGGAAGTAGGAGATGCGAAATGATCAATCAAAGTTTGGCACATAGAATTCTAAAGTAAGCAACCACTCAATGCAAATAAACAATTATCATGAGCCAATAATTATCTCAAAATTATGGCATCACAAGGTACCTCAGAGATGGGAGCCAATAAGTTGATTGTTTTGATGTTGAATGACCTTGATTGATGTTGATATGCAGCTCCATGAGCAGATGTGAATAGAGGAGGTGTGGGAAGCGGATAAAAAAGGAGTGTGAGATTTGATTGGCACGAGAAGATGTTGATGTGTAATGTGAAAGGGGGGAGATGAAGTGTGGAAATGACTTACACGACGGATGGGATAAGGCATGAGAATTGATGAAGTTAAGAAGAAGGGAGACAATGAGAACTAGATGGGGATGATAGGGTGAGATGAAGGGATGTGTTCAATGATGGGGATGATGGGGGGGTAAGATGATAGGAAAATGATGGAGATGATAAAGTACGAAGAAGGGAAGGAAGAACCCAAGAGGAGTTGACCGATGTTGAAGACGAGACATCACCGGGGCCGTTCTGTCATCGTTATCACCAGAGAATAACTTTTTTAATGCAAAAAAATTCAAATTAAGTCTCAAGCAAAAGTGTCCACACAAACATGCTCATAGCCCCTTTAAAGGAAGAGAAACATGCAAATACAAAGAAAATTTTCGAGGTGATATTTTTAAGAGAAAGTGGTAGAAAGAATTGGTGGTTCACGTGGATAAAGTTGTGGGGAAAGGTGAGGGAGAGAGGTTATGAGAAAAGTTTTAGGGAAGAGAGAAAGAAAGAAATTTGGAGAGGGAAGAGAATGACGGAATAGTCAATAATAGTGGGTGGTTCAGAGGTTGAGAGAGCAGATAGAAAGAAAGAGAACATGTGGGAAAGAAAATTCAAAGAAAGGGGTTGAGTGAGGAGAGAGAGAAAAAGAAAGTGAGAGAGAGGAGAAAAGTCAATGAAGGGGGCTGAGGGAGGAGAGAACAAGAACGTGATAGATAGAGAGAAAAAGAAAAGGGAGAGAAGAGAGAGGGAAATGCAAAGAATTTCTCATCAATTGGTCTGTGTGATTAGGACATGTCCCTGGTATATATTCTCCCTCATCCAATGCTTTTTCATCTGGATATGCTTTGTTATGGCATGCAGAAAAGGACTATGGACAATACAAATGGATGTTTTATTATCACCATACGTAGTTGTGGGATTGTTCTGTTTCAGTCAAACCTCTGTGAGGATACCTCTGATCTGCAATGTCTCACTAGTGCCTTTGGCCAATACTCTATACTCTGCCTCAGCACTTGACAATAAAATTTGGATTTTTCCTTACTCTAGGAATGAACAGTAGCTTGATGTAGACCTTCTATCAATCCATGATCCTTCCCTTTGACGACTATATAGTAACCCATGACCTGCAAACCCCTTCAAATATGCCAATACCTTATAAGCCACATCTAAGTGAGGCTTCCTTGAAATATCCATGAATCTTATTAACAGTCCAAGTGTGAATGCAATATCAGGTTGATATGCTCCTGCAGTAGGTCTATGAACAGAAAAAAATATTGACACTCATGTGGGCCTAAACTGCTGGCTCAACCCACTACTGAAGCTACTTAAACCCTATCCTCCACCCGGCCTCAGTAAAACCCAAGTCGTAAGCCACCCTAGCTGAATCTGCCTTACCCTTGCTCAGTTGTAACTCATCCTCTATAAAGATTTGACCCAGTCCCTCTTGAAGAGAATCAGTCATTGTCATCAATGATCCTACGTCATCTCCTACTCATTTCCACTCTCGTCTTCACCCCAGGATTCTCTCTTATTCTCCCCCAACCCTCTCTCTCTATTCTCTCTATTTTCCATAACTGGCTGCTACAAGAATAAACATTTGCACCGTATTGAATTTAGCAACTAAAGAAAAGGTCTCCCCATAGTTTATCCCATAGGATTGTGAGTATCCTTTGAGCACTAATCTAGCATCTTATCTTTCTAGCGTACCATCTGCATGATACTTCATGGTAAATACCCATCCCACTGATGTTCGCCAGATAGGGCTCCTACAATCTCTGATGTGTTTTTCTTTAATGCTTCTAATTCAATATACATAGCCTTCTTCTAATTCACCTTTTTGAATGTTGCCTCATGTGTTGTTGGAATAGACAGAGTTGAGAGCTATAATATAGGATTAATAAGCATGTACTATCATGTGATAACTCACCACATTACAAATAAGATACCTAGTATTTTGAGTACATTGTCATTTTCCTTTTCTTGGGGAAATTGGTCATCAACTGTCAACTTCTTCTATTACAGCTGGTTGATCTAGGATTTCATTTGATTCGTCCTCTGCTCTCATAACTTCATCAATTTCACCTTTTGTGTCCATTGTAATTGAACTTGTAGATGGCTTAATTTATCATGTTGAGTCCTTGGAGCTCCCTCGAATGAGGCATGTAGGTCATCAGATGTAATCCAAGAAGTTTCCATAGAAATAACAAATTGATGAATCCTAGTTGTGTCATGGATTCCAGTCACTTGTATTTCAGATGTTTCTACACTTGCTCTTCCTTGAGTTTTAATAAACTAATTTTTCATGGAAGCAACAACAGCTGATATGAACATTTTCCTCGACGCAGGATGAAGGTACTTCTACCCTTACTAGGTGTGTGAATACCCAGAAACACACACCACACCACACTAGGACTAAATTTATCTCCTGGATTATGGACATGCGCAAACACTATACAACCAAATACCATGGGTATCAAATCTATCTTCAACCAAACATGATGATACAATTTAAGATAAGTTAGTTTTTTTAGCTTTACATGGGATAAAGATAACAATTTATAGTCAATTAAACTCAAAAATAATAATATTAATTTAAGAAAAACAAATGAAAATACATCATCAAAATTCTGGTCTTTCATAGGTAATGTCTTTGACCGTTGTCAATTAATTATATGCGCAACTATCAAGACTGCCTCACCCCAAAATCCCTTCATCACTTCAGAATGTAAGAGTGATGAGTGATTTGTATCAGTCACAAGATCTATCCTCCTCTTTGTTACCCCATTCTTATCTTGACATGCTTGGTGCAGTCATGCTGAATGGGATCAGGGGATGACAAATGGCTAATTTATTATCGCATCAGAGTTTGTTGGGCCTCATGCGGGGGATGCAGCCTATCTCTTGGAGAATGCCCCAGTTCCAGATGACTTCACAAATGCCTTGCGTGAGGGCCCAGATTTCAGCCTCTGTAATGAATCGAGAAACAGCATTTTGTTTCTTGTTGTGCCAGGTAACTACTTTCCCACACAGAAGAGAGCCATATCTCGTTGTGGATGGGAGATAAACCTGTGAGGCGTCATAATCAGAGTTAGTGTAAATTTCAAGAGTCAATGGTTTATGTGAGTTCCTGAACAGGAAGGGGCAAATAATCTCAAGGCTTGCAAGCCCTAGATGACAAGATGAAGAAGTAACAGAATACTATCCTTTCTTACAAAACCTAGAACCATGTACCATTATATATTGGGCACTCATATGGGCTACATCATAATGGGCCATACAGGTCATACGGAAAAGTAAAAAAAATTAAATGTAAACAGTTTTGGTTGACTATGGCTTAAAGTTTACCTCACTGGAATATGAGGACAAGGTCAATAGTTCCTGTCAATTGCCAAAGCACTTGATGTGCAGCCTGGAAATGAGATATTTTAGGTTGATGCATAAATTGGCTTATAAGATTAACAGAGTAGGATATCTGGTTGGGTATGAGAAAGTTAGATTAGTTAACCAATTAGGTGTTGATACAACAGTGAATCAGTATCTGGGTCAGAGGGATCATTGTTAAGTTTACTATTCACCTCTTGAGGGGTATGGGGAGGTTGACATTGGAGGTGACCTGTTTCACCATTTGGTCATAACACACACATATATATTATCTATATGTTGAGAGAGAGTGATACCGCTGGATGAGTGGGACACTTTGATACCCAAAAAGTATTTGAGGATGCCTAAGCTCTTAATATCAAACTAGGAATGAAGCTGTTCACCCAATTATAATGCTGATAACATAGACAATAAGAATAACCACATGCAGAGGTGAAATGTGACGATATAAGAGAGTATCACACCATTACATTGTCTCCAGTTATGAGTTCAGCTTGAGTAAATTTCTCAAACCAAGCTCAAGGTGATTGTTTCAGACCATATGCGCATTTCTTGAACAACACACTTGGTCGGTTGGTGTAACATATCCTGGAGGTGGTTTCATATAAACTTCCTCATTTAAATCACTATGTAAGACATCATTTTTACATAAACCAGATAAAGGTCTTAATGTTGGTTGATTGCTAGGGATAATTCTGATTGTGTTTCCACATAGTCGACCCCATATCCAACTGGTCAACTAGACGGGCTTTATAAGTTAATATTTGTAGTATAGTTAATGGTATAAACCCATCAACATCCAACTGGATTCTTCCTTGGAGGGAGAGACACAACATCCCAAGTGTAATTAGCATGATGAACTACCATTTCAATGTGCATTGCATGTTTCCACTGTGGATAACTAAGAGACTCCATAATTGTGGGGGGCATTGTTATTTGTAGAAGATTCAGAAGAAATGTCTTACGGCTAATCAGAATATCAGAAATAGGATTAATAGTAGTATGCATGCAGCTGAGGGGGAGAGTATAGAGGACGGTTGAGTATTTGGGTATGCGAAACTAGAGAAGACTAGACCAGGGTCCTGATAATCATAAATATTATGTTATTTTTAGTAATAATTTCATGCATTTATGTGTCTATTTTCAATTAAAGGATAGTAAATGCATGTTATTAATGGTCAAAATGATAAATTTCACTTATATAATGAATTTTAATTTTTCTCTATTTTATGGTATTTAAACATACTTTCTGGTATTAATTTCATAAAATAAAATAATTTTATAAGTCATAAAATAATATTTATCTTTAGTTAAATAATTAAGGTTTTAATATATTTTCGAAATGCTATTCTGATTTTTGGATTTGTTATTTTTATGGAATTTTTATTTTAAATTCATGAAAATATAATGTTTAAGTCAGGAAATATAATTTGAATTTTTGAAATATTTTAACTGAAAATTTAAAATTTCATACTCCTACAAATGTGTGCCACGATGTCAACCACCATACAATTAAAGGAGAGAGAAAATCGGATGGCTTACATTGCTCCAAATTGAAATGATGATATCTAACGTTTCATAAGAAATTTTGGGCTTAAATTTTGAAGGTAGTTCCATCTTTCTCTCCTCTAGCCATCCACATTATATTTATAAATATAACCCTTCATGCTTGTAAAATGGCACCTTGGATTTTATTCCTCATTACGATTAGCAGAGTGATTTGCTCATTCAAAATCTCATTTGGATTTGTTTTGGTACTCCAAAAGTGAAGGCCTGAAGGCGTGACATTAAGATCAAGACACTTGAAGGAAAAAACACCACTCAACCCTTTGTGCACGTGACAACAAGGTAAGTGTGATCTTCATTTTTTTGGACTCACTTCTTTGTCTTTTTTCTTAGGTAATCATCACCTGTGGCCTAGGTTTCCACTTTCATGCATGCCACCTCTAACTCTGCCACTTGTTGGCACATATCAGCCTCCATCTCTATTGCACCAGAAAAAATAACATCATCACTCACCCCCTCCATCTCTGGTCGGTGTAATCTAAAAGAATAGAAATTAAAACTAAAATTCACTTATTCAATACTTTCTCCTCATGGATTTAACCCTTGGTCAGCATTTGCTCGTAAGGAAAATTATGAGTATTATTGCATTAACCCCTTAAACAATGTATGAAAGCCCAATTTATGGATTCTTTAAGTCTGAACCATGTGTTGAGGATGTGAAGGGAGGAATCCTATAATGGGACGACCCATTTCTGTGCATTGGACCTTTTGGAGTTTCCCATGATTATAGGGTCCTCAATGAATAGACTTTAGAGTATTCGGAAAAGTTGGAGGGACCAAATTTGGTTCAGGGAATGATTTTAGAGGATATCATATCTGAGGAAGCATATAGTCAACATATATAGTAATCTCTGCCTATAACTTAGTTGCAGAACCACCATAATTGACTTTCATTACATCTGATATCTTTGGAGATTATGGCTTTCACTGTGGGAATTTCCAAGTATTAGACAAGGCAGTGCCTGAGGGGCTAACCTATTGGTCTGATGTGGATAGAAATGGACATAATACTAAAGCCAAATATTTGAAGCAGCAAAGTATGATGAAGTGTAGCTCAAGGGTATGTTGTCTTAAGGAGTTCTAACAGAGTTTTTCCACTAAACAAGGGAGTGGATAATATGTTAGAGAGATGAATATATAACAAGGCCGCCTCCCCCAGAATGTTGGTGGAACCTCACTCTGAATTTTAGGCGCACATGTTTTTTCAAGAATATGCCCCAGTTTTTGCTCCACTACACCATTTTTTATGGGGTATAAGGACATGATGATTCATCAGTAATACCTATATTCTTAAACAGGGAGGTAGTTTTGGAGTTAATGATTAATCTAGGCATGAAATTGGTGATGAATCATGCTGATGAAATAATGAATGATATTGGGCACCTCAGATTTAGCCTTCATGATATGAATACATCTGAAGAAACTAACATCATCAATGAGAAGGAGGAATCATATAAACACATGGATTTTTGGAAATGGAGCCCTACCCCATACATCACAGTTAAGTATTTCAAAAACTTTCTTAGAATGAGACTGAGTGGAAGATTAAATGGTGCATTTATGTTTTTTCCATATTATAGATATGAAAAATAAGAGTATCCAATTTTAATCCCTAACAGATATTGGGAAACATTGATTTTAAAACATTGATGGATGATTGAGATGTCAATGAAGAAACCATAGACAACACAACAGTAGATGCCATATGAGAGGGATCCGGGAATGGAGTTGATGCAGTGAGGTAGTGGAAGCCATTCCCATTTCAACCCATTTCTTATGATAGTTAACAAATTACCAGTGGAACTTTGGACTCTCTTCAGCGTGGTTCATATGTTTTAAATAATTTTTTAATGTTTCACATATTCAGTAGCACAGGAATCTAAGATCCATAAGTCATAAAAGTGACGGGATTTGGTAGCAATAGAGAAACAAGAAGGAATAACTGATTGGACCAGGTAGGTTGGCCTAATAAAGTTCAGAAAAAAGATCAATATCTTCATATGTGAGCCACGTAGTGTCTTACTGAATGGATTAGATGCCTAGGCAAGGTGACCATGGATCTTCCAACAGATGTCATCATCGCATCACAATTTGTGATGCTATAATGGCCAATGATTAACTGACACCTTTTCATCTTTTAATTGACAGGTAACGTGGAACAATAGCAAAAAGACTGGATTCAAGTAAGAATAAATACGATCATGGAGAAAAGAAAGATGTAATTCCTTTATGTGTTAGTCAATGCTAGAAAAGTTAATAAATGTGTTGTACTTATGTGACATTACTTCATTAGTGGAGAATGAAAAATCATGTCGATGTGGCGCCCCAATCCCTCTCACCACATCATAACCTTACTTTTGTAACCATTGTATGTGCATTTTTAGATATCAAAATTGACATATTTTGGCATGTCATTAGTCAAAGTTGGGAATGGCCACACATCTACTAAATCATTGATTTATATGTCTGTGCCAGTGATGATTGATGGCTCAAAAGTCCACACATGTAATAACACATGAAGATACAAGAATAAGGTTACATTAAACAATATATTAATGTGATGTGCCAACACGTCTCCACATGCCACATCTACATGTTGGATGGAACATTGGGTGAATTTTAAGGCTACAAAAAATCTTCAATGGATAGACCTGAAGTGATAGTGGCACTGATGAGGAGAGAGATAGTATTTCATCAAATCAATGACCAAAAATTTCTCCAACTTCAAAGCTTGATTCTGATGATCCACAAGGTTGATTGTGCTAAAATTTTGGACGGCAACTTCATCTTTATCCCTCTTTTGATCCATGCCCTCAGGTTTATAATTGAGTTGGAAATTAGTGGAAAAATAATTCTGGGCTGATTGAAAGAGCGTGAAGTTTAAAGATCTATCAATCATGTTCTTGGTTTCATGGTTGTTTGAGGAGAGGGAATAGAGAAGAAGAGGAGCTCACCTTCACATGCAAATTGCCATGGTCCTTGCCTTACATTATTTCTCTTTTTATCATTACATACTTATTTATCTATCTTCTTATCTCGTCCTCACTACATCATACTCCGTCTCACTCTTTCTCATTATCTCGTGCACATAACTAACTCCTATTAACTATTTTTTATTAATCACTATTCAAATAATACAAAATCCCGAGTTGCAGTTCCATATGTTTATGATCCTTACTCATCACTAGCTAGCCATATTTTCTTTGAGTTAATATTTTTATAAATTTTATTGATTAAAATCAAAAGCCAATAATGATGAATTAAATCCCAAATTTTGAGTTTATCACATAGGATGGTGACATTTTTCTAGCTTCCTTTGATACCCTCTAAAGTGTGAAATATACTAAAAATATATTCATATGTAGTTGTGATAAAGAGATCTTCTCCAGTGATCAGATCCATTATTAATAAATGGAATTTTCTTCCCATAAATCGTACGTTCTCCTTGCTACGACTAGAACCAGAACAATGGGTGCATGAAGCCATATCATAATATGTCACTAGAGCTAGCCTTTTGAGTTAATTTGCATAGATCTAGGCAAAAGCCCCAGGTCCGGGCTAACGTATGAACCATATCAAAGTTCATTATCAGTTTTACAAAGTAATTATGTAATGATGAAGGAATCATTGTCTGAGAGTATCTCCGTTTGTGTAACATCTTCATATTTTTATGGATATTTTGATTTACTATCCTGTTTAGAATTGATAATAGATTTTGATATAGTAATGGACATTCACATCCACATATGGTTAAAATGAAATATACTTATCTTCAGGGATTATAGAACATATATTAATGATGACCCATCAGCCTCTTTCTATCATCCTTATTTTGAGCACGCTAGAAACATATAAATTGTCCATAAAAATGAGAATCTCTACCAATTTGAAATAGAATTCAACATATTTGAAATAATATTAGAAAATAATACCATTTTAGCTGAAACAACTGAATTGGGTATTATTTGGTCGAATTAATAGTTAAAATAATATCCTATTATCTGAAATAACTGAATTGGGTATTTTTTGGCTAGATAATAATATAAAATAATGTCATATTAGAAAATTAAAAATATTTGAGAAATGAAATATACAGACCATGAGTTATGTAAAATCCAAAATGTTGGTTTTGGATATCTACATAAGGAGGTGTGAACTAGGGAGGAGGTAGATGATATAACTATGGAGTAAGCATCGGGGATCGGATCGGATCGTTCGAATCTTGACCGAAAGATTTGAACGAACAATGCTTATTCAAACAACTCTGTTTGAATCTTTTGATCGAACAATCCCGTTGTTTGTGTTCGATCGAAAGTTTTGAACGAACATTTTGGTTTGTTTGTGTTCGATCGGCCATTTGTTCCAACTGTTCGAACAAAATCAAATAAGTGGCCGGTGGCTCGCCGGGGACTGCCCGTGGCTGGTGGTGCTGCACTGGCGGTTGCTTGCGGCAGTGGGATGTGCCAGCGCGCAGCTGCGACAATCGGCGTGGCTAGCGCTACTGCAGTTGGCGGAGTCTGTGGGCTCACCAGACGGACTGTTTGCGGACGCGCAGGGGTACCCCGCCGCCGTCGCCGCCTCCCTCTTGACTCCTACCGCCTTCAGCGCCGCCTCCGCCTCCGCCGCCGCGCGCGCCGCCTCGCCGGCCCGCTTGATCTCGCGGGAGAGCCGTGGCAGCTCCTCCTCAGCGCTGAGCAGCTCCAGCGCCCTCTTCAAGCTCGGTGGCGCTGTCGCCTCGGTGGGGGGTTCATTCTCGACGGTGAAGAGCACCTCCTTGCACTCCCTCCACTTCGCCTCAACGGCGGAGAGCCACCAGCCGGCGGAGCTCTGCCGTCGTCTCCTCCGCGACCGCTGCGCAGAGTCTGAGCTCGCTCACGGCCTGCTCCTCCCTCTTCTCCGTAGCGGCAGGAGAAGCCTCTCTTCCGTCGTCTTCCTCCTCTCCTCTGCATGGCCCGTCGGAGGGGCTGAGCTTGGACGCCGGCGCCGCTAGAGCTGGTCTGCGACCACGTGGAATGCGTCTGGTTGGATCCGAACATTCGAACCGTTCCGATTCGAACAACGCGTTCGAATTGGATTGAATTCAAACATTCGATCCGAACATCCATCTTGTTCGAACAATCCAATTCGAACAGACGCGCAGATCGTGTTCAGATTGGATCTGAACAGGACAGATCGGTGTTCGGATTCATTTGTTCGAATGCCCGATCCGATCGAACATTCGAACGATCTGTCCGAATCCTCGATCCCTACTATGGAGGTGAAGGGCTTAGAATGAGAGAGTAGAATTAGTATATAATATAAAGGTAGATTTTTAATTGAAATACATGTGGTCAGCAAGCCAATCAGATATTCCATATCTCGTTCCATGTTCATTAATAGAACTTAGTCATTATTGTGCACGTGTGATGCTTATAATGAAGTCCATGAATACATAATCAAACTTAGTGAAATATGATGAAATCATAACACAGAGATCACTAATCTTTAAGCATGTTTCTTGAGTATTCATATTTGAAGGATACTCAAGAAGGACATCGAAGTATCCGGATAGAATAAAACTATCAAGCCTTACTTATATGATGAGTATGGCCGGTCCCGTAGCTATTAGTGTGGAGACACTAAGGATAGAAAGTGGGTGCTCTTTAGTGAAAAGAGTTCACCAAATTGATTCGTATGAATGGTATTGTACCAAAACATCAATCAGGTTGATTCATGTCACAATTGTAAGTGGTTCTTAGATATGAGACACCAATGACGTCTTGTGAATGAATAATTGTACTTTGACTATGACCTACGAGTATCTTCTCATGTGATTATAAATAGTCTTAGTTCGGGTGCATCAACAAGTTCACGAAGATGATTGAATGGTCCAGATGGAATCGTCTGTCCTCAGTATAAGAGGAGATAGCTCAAGGTACATGGGAAGACAATGCAATAAAGTCATTGGCCAGTGTGGTGAAATATCATAGAAGAGTTTTCCAATGATTTCCGAACTCATCAATACTAACTTGGATGATTGATTAGGGTTTTGATAGTTGACCCTATCCTAATCCATCTTAGGAGCATTAAGGGGATGAGGGACTATATGTACATGGTAATGAATGATGGACAGGTTACATGAGTGTGTCGATACACACTCCTTTGTATCTTCTAGAGCACGAGGTGTAGCTTGTCATCCCAAGGGTTGGAGACTCAACCTATCAATTGGGTTAAATCAATCCAACATTAATTAATTAATTAATTTGGAAGGCCAATAAAGGTTATTGGGTCGCTAGAGTCATTAACTAGATGGATACATGGACCTAGAGGATCACAACGTAAATGGTCTTTGGATGTTGAAATATGTTCATAAAGTTCAGGGATTTTTATGAAAAATACCCACGTATTATAATAAGGGAAGGCCCTAAATGAAATTTACTGATAAACCAGAATTTGGGTTAAATAAGTCATTTTAAGGCTCTGATTTATGCAATAATATTTATAAATTTTTTCTCACTTAGAATAGGGTAATTAAGGTTCAAATCCACAAGGAGAAGGTAAATTACATTTTAAAATCATTATTTTAGGTGATACATATTTTTTTGGATTTTTAAGTAGTTTCAAAATAGGGAAATCAATCAAATAAATGAAAACTAGTAAACAAATATTTTAACTAAATTAAATACATATTTATTTTTTTAGATAATTTCTAATGATTAAATGTGATTTTTGGAGAACTTAGGTGAATAAATAAGATTTAACATTGAAAAAAAACCTTCGAGCGCAGTTTGTGGGCGGTAGCGTTCCATGGGGTGAGTAGTAGATTGAAAACACTATAACTTTTCTACAGGAGAATTTTTTAGTGCTGTTTGATGCATTGGAAAGCTTGAAGAGCATGCGATCCTCTGAAATGTTTATCTAGAAAAATGATGAGAAACTTCAAATCAGACATTCAGGAGATCACACAAACCTGGTTTTCACATCCCCCAAGAGCCAAGTGGTACTCTTTCTCCAAGAATTTTGATCACCCTTGAGCTATCTCTCCCATACTCTGGTATAAAAAGAATGGATCAAAGAAATCTGATGTATTAGGCCTCCAACAATAAGTTGGGAGCAGAAATCCAAGATGAGATACAAAGAGAGGGGAGAAGAGAATAAATAGAAGTGCCAAAACTCTCTCAGCCATTGGATTTAATTCCAAGGGATTGGAGGGCAAGGATTTTTTGATTTCTATCGTGAAACCACGTGCCCTCCTCATACTTGAAAGTAAACATTAATATTCAAATTGTGGGTTAGTTCCACAATTCTTCCCTTTAGTTGACCTGGTCTTTAGGGAGGTTTAAATGGGCTTCTAGAATGGGCTTTTTGTGTATTGGGCATCCTCTTCTTATCTATTAGACTTATATTTTCCTCTCATTTGCATCTCAAAGTCACCATTGTATTTACCTAAGTCTTATTTATCAAATAAAACTCCAAGAAGATGTGAGAAATCAAGTCGACTCGAAAAAGTCAAATGGGGTTAGTCTCAAAAATCAATAAAATATCTAAAAATAGATATTAGGAAAATAAATCAGAAGTTTCTCATTTTATTCCTTAAACGATGAATAATGCTGGTGAAGATCTAAAAATAAGTGGTAAAAAATAAGTATAAAAGCATAACTGATCTAATTTGACATTATCATTCACCCATGCCATAATTGTTTTGGGACCTTCCCCTTCTTCTCCCTTCTCTCCTTAGCTCCTCTCTATTATTGATGTTATCGGGATGGGGTAGCAATGACAACGGAGCTGAACTGAGCTCGTCAAGGCAAAGGATTAGATTTGATGTGCCTAGGATCGTGTGAATAATTCTAGAAGTTTCATACGATCTTGGAAATGATATAGTAAATGATGATTATGATATTTTATTTACATAAGATAATAAAAATAAATTTAAAAGCTAATATGTTGAAAATATGATATGAAATGTATGTGTACATATATTTAATTTCAATATTGTTGTTAGTTTATATTTTATATCATTAGTACACTTTTTCCTAAAAGATATTATTAATGATATAATAGGGATTCATATAAATATATATATTGATGAACATATAGAGGTAGATAGAGATGGAATATTATTGTTAGTTTTTTGGTTAAGAGTTATATTAAAATTATAATTCACCATTAATGATATAAAGTGATGATAAAATTAAAAGAAGATCATTTTTATAATTTAAAAGGAAATGGAGATAGTTTTGGAACATACCTCTTCCCAAAACACAGTAATTACGAAATTAAGATAAATTTAGCTAACTAGAAATTAAGATTAGTATGGAGTATACCTCACTTTTTCAAACGTATCTCACAAGGTCCTCTAGGAATAAATAGTGGTTTATTAATTTGAAAATGTTTTAATTCTTTTTTACACTCAATAATTTACTGTTTTTTCATAGATGATCTAGTTAAGTTATAGTTCTTAAAATCTAGATTCAAAATTCCAAAATAATCCAAAGGGTATCAACTTTTGAGCTCTGTTTGCGAGTCAAAACCATGATCTAGATTTTTCATATTCAAGTGAAACATGTGTCTTGATCATTATTTCTATTTATTTTGACCAGTTTAATTAAAAAATATTATATCTCATAATTTTCAAAGAAATCCCCAATAACAAACCATAAACCTTAAAATATCAAAATTTATAAATTTCAAAGTCTTCACTTTTTGTGCCATTTATTAAAAAATCATGCTATTTTTCTCAGGACAAACACCTGTTTCCCTCACATTAAAAGCTTATGAAAAATTCATATATGGAAATAAAAATCACCATTAGCCTTTTGGCATAAATATTTCCTTGTCTAACAATGCCAAAATAGTGGCTTAAAAGTGAATTAATATCATTCTAACCCCAGATTAACATCCCTAATGTTTATAACTCAAAGTTGATCTTGAATAATCTGTAAGTTTATTTTTGGCGATCTGGGATCCATACACAAGGAGCAATTCAATGTGTTTTTTATTTTAACTTTTAGTTGGTAAGTGATGGTGGTAGAATCAGGAAAGGATTTGAATGGGGAAATTTATAGTATTTATTATTTTTCAATCATTTATATACTATTGCTTGAAAAAAAAGAAAACAAAAAAGGTGTAAATTAATCTACTAGTCTAGTTAGTTTGAATATATATATGTATATATATATATGCAAAATCTGTACGGATGAATTCATAAATCGCCCAATTACCTGGTTTTCATTAAAAACACTTGGATCTTTGTCATATCTTGACTCCATATGGGTTATTTTGCGCAAGAGAGCCCTGGTTTAAACCTTAATATTTGTTTTTATTCTCTATTAGTTTTCATCTTCGTATTGTCAGAATAAATATAAATATCTCATATCTGAAATGATTCTAAAGCACACTCTGACTTTGCAAAGGTATTTTGCAGTGTTTAATATATTCAAAGTATCCTTGAGAAAAAAAGATGGAGGAAAAAATGGCTCAAATAAATAGGAAATAAGCCTAAAATATTATAATTCAAAATTCTCAGATTGCAAGCTTTCTTGCACATGTGATGTAATCATGGGAATGTCTGGTCGTGCCCCTTACATCTAATTTATAGACTTCACAGCTGAGATTCGATGAAATAGGGAACTTGGTTAATTTACTTCATGAGATAAATTTCCAAGAATAGATAAAAATAACTTAAGAAATGAATTTTTCATGTAAAATAATAGATTCATAATATGATTAAATTAAGGAATCTTAAATACGAAAGTGAGGGATTTTGTTCCTAAAATTTGTCAAAGATGTTGAATGATAGTAGGTGTCAACGAATTATAGTTATTTTTTCAAATTTTGTACATAAACAAAAATAGAATGATCTGATGTCGGACGTCGGTAATGACCTTGTCCGATGGTAATTCACTAAAGTTAATGTAACTACGTGAGTTCATCTGACCTAAATGGCGTGTACGTGCAGGCTCCGACTCGTGGGATTTCACCAGGTTCCAAGTTCTGGGGCAGGTGACCGCGGACGGTGACGGTGACCTTCTGAACCTCGTCAGAGTGACACCGGGAACTACGACGCCAAACAGAATGATTCCGTAGGGGCTCACATGTAAACAGATGGGCTTGACCCATACCTATGAAGTCACTCGTGACATAGTTTTCTCACAATAATCTCTCACCAAATTCTAACCCGAGCGTAGTGGAGTGCAATCGAATATATCCTGTAAGACGTAATGTAACGAGCAATCGCGGGGAAACGAAGTACCTCGGCAGTGGTGACACTCATCGTCGATATCTTCGTCGGCACAAAAACTGGCTCGGACAGATGCGGTGGAGAAGGTATGCCGAAGGGCGTGGCGAGGCTCGACTGGCGGCGGGTTTCTGACACGGGAGCGATAGTCGAAGAAAGAAGGCATGTATGAGAAGGCAGAGCAGCCACCGGCGGGTTTATGATGGACACCACGGCGGTGTCAAACAGCAGTTGCGAACGTCGACAAGATGCATGTTAGCAAGGCCAAATCAGTCGTGCGGCATGAGTGAAGCGAGGGGCTCGATGGGTTGTGTGATGCTGTTGCAAGGAGAATCAATTGCGGTGGCTACGGGCACGGAGCACACCGTGCAGTGTTGGATATACACTGCAGCACACATTGGATATACACGGAGGGGGCAACGTGGGCACACCGTGCAGCACACGGCCGTGGAGGGTAGCACATGGACCCATACCAAAGAAGCCTCTGATTGCACCTCCACGGGATGTTTCTGGCGGTCGAGACACCAGGTGCAAGTCAACAGACGTTGTCGTCAGAATCCCTTCTGGAATATCACGATGACGACTGATGTTTTTGGCACACGGGTGATGAAAACCACCGTCAATCAGGGGTAGGATGGGGGGACCCACCATCAGAAATTCACGGATGACGAGTGAGGCGAGCCCATGAGATACTGATGCAGGAGAGCCTCACGACGCGACCGGGAAATTTTCCATCAATCCCGTGAGATGGAATTCACAGCGTCGCGGATTGATCCCACCATCGATGGTCAGTGATCATAGGGTGGAGCACACCGGTGAGATGCATGTGCGAGTGGACTTTGAAGCATCACCAGAATAATTGCACCGATCACGCAGGTTGGCTGATCACACGGCAGGGTACAACTGTGGACCGAGGCAGCGCGTAAGCGCGGTTATGGGAAAAGACCTCGGCAGAACGGTGCTGCACTTCTAGGTCGATGTAAGCATGCAGATGTCCCCTTCGTCCTCTTTTGCTGCTTTGCTCGCCTCTTTCTTTTCCCTACTTCTTCCTTTCCTTCTTCTTCTTCCTCTTCTCCTTCTTCCTTTCCCTCTCCTTCTTATCTTCTTCTTGGGTGAGATCTGAAACGAGGAATAACTGCAAAATACAACTTCCAGATCTGGTCTGAATGTGGTGCCCATCATGGCCTTATATAGAGCCATGATGGGCCCCTTACAATGGGTCCAACAAGGGGGGAGCCCAATAAGAGACCCCCCTATTACAACACGATTAAAGAAAATATTTGATTATATGACATGAGAATAAAATGGTACGAATGGATACGAAAACACAGTGATACGGACAAGTCACGACGAGTATGGTGCACTCATCGTGACGAACACAAAACAAAAATTAAACGACTGAAAACAGATAATTAAAATGTGAACACGTGTGCGGACGTGCTCTACCTGGGGTATTTAAACCTGAGCGTCTTCACGGATGCTTTGGCATGCCGGTTGGGCTGGACACAGACCGGCGGTGATGCTGATGATGGCAATGACGAATCTGATGACGTTTTGTCGACATCATTTGGGCGTGCTCCATCATGATCTTTTTAGACTTTTTAAAATAAAGCATGAAATCACTATGAACAAATTGATTTTTTACCTCAAATGTAGATCTTCATACATCTATGACTCATACATATGATAAAGCATATATCAAACATTAGTTCACGTACAAATGGATGTATTAGGGCATGACCTGTAATAACAAAAATAATTAATTCCAGTTTTTTATGGCTTTTGATAACTCATATTCTTTTATATTGTGAAAATTTTAAAAACCCAGAACATGAGTTTTTGCTTCCTTAGGAACCTTATAAAAAGTGAATATATATATATATATTGACTAACATTACTTTGATATATTTCTCATTTAAATCATAATTTTATTTTATTGTGGATAAATAGTTCATTTTAATTATTTTAGGTTCATGTTCTTCAATGAACATAAATTCATTTAAACCCTTTTTGTGCATATGGAGCACATTTTTGCATTGCCACTTTTTTTGCTATATTTTTTGGTGATTTTTTCCACCTTCCATAACTTCATTGACTTCATAACATGAATCTTAATCTGAACTGACTTCTTAGCAAATTCATCTTCATTTCTTGCTCCTGCTCCTAAGCGCCTGCTCATAAACTCGTGCCGGTGATTCCACTGTACTTGAATTACCCTCTAATCTTACTTCACTCTAAACCATAATATATCCAGATATCCAGTATGATTATATCCTTGGGCTCTAATCTAGCCAGTAAGGAAGTACTTTATACTAACACATATATCAATACCTATCAAGATATGAATCCCTATAAGGATAAGGTTTCAATCTTATTTCATATAAGGTCAACTGTGTGTTAGTGATTATTATCCTAATCAACATAACCCAAATGATGTTATGAAAGTGTGATCAAATAATTATTTTCTTGTACTATTTGTGAATTATTTGTCTAAGAATCATAACAATAATAATTCAAGAATATCATAATAAAAAGCACACAAACACATCATTAAAACTGAAAACTAGAATAGAGACCGACTCTTTGCTATCACCGGTTTATTATATATTATAAATTATTAAATTTTGACTGTACATGCTTTTCAAGGTTCTTTTAATAAGTGGAAATAACTCATACTGGTTGACCCACTATTCTAGCTGACCTGCATGCCTGCCACTTGGCATCCGCATGGAAGGCAAGGGGTGGGCCTAGAGTTCCGCCCTTTATTTTTGCTTGCTTTTGTATTCAAATTTCTGACGGTGATATTTCATATTACCATTGACATAGAGAGACACTGGAAGATGCAAACATCCATCTGGATGTTGATATTAAATATCAATTTCTGTAATTAGTTTATCTAATATAAATGGATATCAGATAAATGGATCGTGTTCCTCAACTTATTGGCATTTGATAATGGTATTTGTTTTGATATTGACCTCTACTGCCAGTGTCTAGATGGAGAAACTTATATGGATATATTATGATACAAAAAAGTATTCATACCTTGTACAAAATGAGTTCTACTAATAGTCTTAATTTGTCTCTAATTCACGATAGGACAAAAATGTATAAATTCTTTAGACATGTTGGGAAGCAGATCAATTGACATATTATTGCATACGTCTGCCGCCGGATGGAGTAAATCTCCACGTGGGGCTTTATCGGTGGGTAAGACCCATTCTTATTTATGGTCAAAAACACTATTCAGTGTGTATGTGTGTTTACTTTTAATAGCCCCTGAAACGGGCATGAAAGGGGAACAACTTGTGGAACATTTGTAGTCTTTCTTCTCTAGCTTTTTTCTCTCTTTCAACCTATTGTTTCTGGCTTCCTCCCCCCTTCTGGACTCGACAGTGCTACTCATCCTACTAAGGACTTCCCCTCGGAGCACACAGGTACTCTTCTCCTCCTCCTAGCGTGAGCTGCTGGTGTTGTTTCTTTTGTTCGGATTCGGTGGTTGTACGTTCTCCAATGATAGTCAATATTGAGCATTGTCCACGTTGTTTCAAGTTACAAGGCTATGTCAATTAACCGAAGCTGGTCAACCCCGTAAACGCCCGATTTCAGCCATATTCAGACAACTGATTCCCTCAAGAGGTATTCCTGCCTCCTTACAGTCAGCTGTTGTTTACGTCATAGATAGGTTGGGCAAAGCAGGTAGGGATGAATGTCCTAGTGGTTGAAAGCGTTTGTCTTCACAACTGATGCATTGATAAGAAGAGGTGGGATTCAAATCGCCTTCCATCTGCAAGCTTATGATTTTATTATGAGATTTTGAACTAGGTCTCTAAGTTCTTCTAATATGAGGGTCGTGGTCCAAATAGATGTCTTAGAAAGGATAATGTTTCATGAATTATGCTTTGAGTTTTCCTCCCAAAAGATTAAATCAAGGGGCTGAGGGTTCTCCGTGTAGACAGATGTAAATGTAGCTTAGTAGGGGGAGGATTAACTGTATTGATATTTATTGAAGAGACATTTCAGTAAAAAATAGGGGAGAAAAAATATTGGGGAAAAATAAAGAGTATAAAGAAATAGGAGTTGGATAAATATTTAATCTAAAATAGGAAATTGAGAAATATAGTTGCAAAAAAAATGAGAAAATATTTTATGTAAATAAAAAGTACACATGCATGTCACAGAAAGTTACTACATAAATGGAATATGAATTTACTTATTAGCAAAATAAATTAGAAGCAATCAGGTTTGTATAAATGAGTAAACAATAAGACAATCATGAGTATGTTACAATATATACTGATATTATAAACTCCTCAAAAAGCTCTATATATTTACTCAAAGTAATAAATTATTAGGCTCGTGTACTAAGTCAAATGGTTGGATAAACTTGAACTCCTTGAGGCTTTGAGAATCATCAAATTCGTTAAACCTCTAGAGATTCTGAATTTCCATTCTTATTAGAGAAATGTGTAAGAGAAAGGTCGCCATATGGTTTCCATAACACCCCATCATTTACTATATTAGTAAAAAAAAAATTATATGCTCCGGATCTTAGAGGGGGAGATCTTATAATCATTTGTCCTGAATTCCCATCCTTGAGGAGAAATCAGTGATCCTCTTATAGACTTACTTTATTAAAAATGTGAATTATTCACATTTTTATTGAATATATTAAAGAAATCCGTGTGACAGGTGAGATCTAGTATATTAATCTCCATCTCCAACATCAAGATGAATTCCAAATCTGAAATACCTCTGAGGGTGTTGGTCTGTTGTTCTTATGATATTTAATGTCTTCAATTGATTTTTAAAATCTATATATATTATAAATGTCTTTGATGGATACTATGATGGCGAGTTGATGTAAACAACCTAATATGACTCCAAATTTGATAATTAGAGTTATTCAGAGATTTACCATAATTTGGTATAATGTGGCATTTGATTTGGGTGACGAGCTTTGTAAATATGTATGAGTGTATGAACAGTCTATATATTCTTCGACCAAGTAATCTATATCAATTTTAATATGCTAAAAAGCCACAAAGTTTTACCAAGTATGTAAAATATTGTAATGGATATACTAATGAAAAAGACTACTTGACTAGGGTGATAGATATTTTGTTTGAGATAGATTTTTCCATACTTCTGTATGTTAGAGAACAAAAATAAAGCATCAGTTTATCTAAAAAATACACACACATACTGGCTTTCTACTGTTAGAATACGTCAAGGTTTACAAATATCAGATTTGGGGGAATAATTTAGTTGATCCTTCAGTATGAGAAACAACTTTCCACAGTATTGTGCTCTAATAAAGAAAAGCAACATATCAACTTAACCCAAAAACTGTAAATACATAAATCACTTTTGCTTACTAATAACATGCTAAGATTTACAAACATCAGAAGACAAAACATGAACATTTATTTGGAACAGTCAAGTTAACAATAAAAAAGCAAATCCATTAGTTTTATTCTGTTGATAGAATTCCTTCAATTATTATAGATTTGAGAAACTATATCGGTTGCAGTTCCCTTTGATATATGCTGTCACCTAAGCTAATTGTATGGTAATTTCTACCTGTTGAACCGGACTGGCCGGGTTGAACCGGCCCCGGTTCGGGTAACTCTTAATAGCTATCACGTGTCTGCCCGCTCTGCCAGGCAATCCCCACAGGCAAGAGTCACGTGACATTGTGGGACCCACAAAGTCAGTTACTTACAAATTTACCGCTAAAAACAACTTACCAAAATTGGAGCCACCAATTTCTTGATATTAATAAAATAATAAATCCCAGGATAAATTTACGACTCACACATGGCCCACGACTCACTGACAGTTTTTCTGGCGGTTTTTACGAGCGAATTTACATCAGTATATTAATTAAAATAAGTCAAACCCGTCATTATCTTACTAATAACGATTAATGAGATAATGACAGGTTAATTCAGTCTTTCCGCGCTGGCCAGCTTCACATTTAATAATCTTTTGTGGGCCTCCACGTAAAATTACAGCGGTGGGGATCTTTACTTTACTTTACCTTGCTTTATACGAGAGAGAGATGGAGAGAGAAACAGAGAGATAGAGAGAGATGGTGTTCTACTTGATCTGGAGTAGAGAGAGAGATAGAAATATAACGATAGAGAGAGAGGCGACTGTTGTTCAAACTTTTCTGGAATAGAGAGATACATAGAGAGACATGAGAGAGAGACGTGCCTCAGATGCCCAGCGTGTCGCGCTTTATGTAGACCTGGATAAAGAGAGATGGAGAGAGATAGATGGATAAAAAGAGAGAGAGATAAATGGAAACGTGCCACGTATGTCCAACATGTTGCGATTGACTGACAGATAGAGAGAGATGAACCAGTCAACACGCATGAGAGAGAAAGAGTGCCGGGGGCCCACTGACTCGCTCTGGTGGGCCCCACAGACCAGGTGCAAGTGAAGAGAGAGAAATAGCACAACTCTGTCGACATTTGGGAAACAGACAGAGAGAGAGAGCGTAGAGACAGAGAAGAGAGAGAAACAGAGAGAAAGAAGGGGGAAAACAGGGAGAGAAGAGAGAGAAACAGAGAGTGAAGAGGGTAAAACACAGAAAGAGAAACATAGAAAGCAGAGAGAGATGGAAAACAGAGAGAGAGAGAAGAGAGAGAAACAGAGAGAGAAGAGAGAGAAACGCAGATGCAGAGAAGAGAGAGAGAAACACGGAGGTAGAGAAGAGAGAGAAACATAGAAAGCAGAGAGAGAAGATGGAAAACAGAGAGAGAGAGAGAAGAGAGAGAAACAGAAAGAGAAGAGAGAGAAACGCAGATGCAGAGAAGAGAAAGAAACAGAGGAACATAGAGAACATAGAGAAATAGAGAGAAACACTATGAGAGAGAAGAGAGAGAAACACTAGGGTAGAGAAGAGATAGAAACATAGAGGAACATAGAGAAGATAGAGAAACAGAGAGAGAAGAGGAGAAACAGAGAAACAGAGAGGGAGAAGAGAGAGAATAGGGAACGCAGAGAGAGAGGAGGAGAAACAGAGAGGGAGAAGAGAGAGAATAGGGAACACAGAGAGAGAATAGGAGAAAAAAGAGATGGAGAAGAGAGAGAATAGGGAACACAAAGAGAGAGAAGAGGAGAACCAGAGAGGGAGAAAGAGAGGGAGAAGAGAGAGTAAGGAACACACAGAGAGAGAGAGAGAGAGAGAGAGAGAGAGAGAGAAGAGGATAAACAGATAGGGAGAAGGGTGAGAATAGGGAAAACTTGGAGAGAGAAGAGGAGAACCACAGAGAGAGAAACACAGAGGGAGAAGAGAGAGAAGAGGAAGAAACACAGAGAGACAAAACATAGAGAAGAGGGAGAAAAACAGAGAAGTAGAGAGAGAGGGAGAAAGAGAGAAACACAATGAGAGTGAGAAGAGGGAGAAATACAATGAGAGTGAGAAGAGAATGTAAAACAATAAGAGTGAGAAGAAAGAGAAATACAGTGAGACTGGGAAGAGAGAGAAACACAGTGAGAGTGGGAAGAGAGAGAAACACAGTGAGAGTGAGAAGAGAGAGAGAAACACAATGAGAGTGAGAAGAGACAGAAACACTATGAGAGAGAGAAAAACAATGAGAGTGAGAAGAGAGAGAAACACTATGAGAGAGAGAAGAGAGAGAAAAACAATGAGAGTGAGAAGAGACAGAAACACAGTGAGAGTGAGAGGGGAGAGATTCAGAGAGAGAGAGAGAAAAAACAATGAGTGAGAAGAGACAGAAACACAGTGAGAGTGAGAGGGGAGAGAATCAGAGAGAGAGAGAGAGAGAGAAACACAATGAGAGTGAGAAGAGAGAGAAACAGAGTTAGAGAGAGAGAGAAACACAATGAGAGTGAGAAGAGAGAGAAACAGAGTTAGAGAGAGAGAAACACAATGAGAGTGAAAAGAGAGAGAAACAGAGTTAGAGAGAGAGAGAATTAGGGGCTAGGGTGGGGGGTGCATTAAAGAAAGAAGAAATAGTAAAGTTTGGTAAGAGAGACGGTTTCCCGCCCAAAGAGGAGACAGCCAAAAGGCCGACAGAGAGAGAGATAGAGAGAGAGAGAGTGTGTGAGTGTGTTCTTAGCGGTCTTCTTCCTGCACTCCGCGGTGAGATGCGGAGGAGCCGCGTTGGCTCTCCGTCCTTCCCAATCCCATGGACACTCCCCAGAGAGCCCAGCCCCGCGCTCCCACCGCCATCTCCCGATTCGAGGTTTGTCGATTTCGTCCTTTTCCTTCTTCTGCTTCTTCCTTGATCTCGATTTCTCCTCTTCTTTCTTCTCTGTTCGAGGATTTTTTCGCGATCTTTTAGGATTTTTTTGGCCTTTTCTTCGTCATTTTTCTCGATTTCTCCTCGTATTTATTGTTCAGGGATTTCTTTCTATTTTATTCGTCACTTTTCTCGATTTCTCTTCTTCTTTTGTTGTTCAGGAATTTGTCTGCCTTTTATTCGTCATTTTTATCCATTTCTCCTCTTTCTTTGTTGTTCAGGGATTTTTTTTGCTTTTTCGTCGTCATTTTCCTCGATTTCTCCTCGTATTTGTTGTTCAATGATTTTTTGTATTTTGTTCGTCATTATTCTCGATTCTTCCACGGTTTGATTTTGTTCAAGGATTTTTTGCCTTTGTTCGTCATTTTTTTCTCGATTTATCCGTGGTTTTGATGTTGTTTGGGAATGTTTTGCCTTTTATTCGCCATTTCTTCTCGATTTATCCGTGGTTTGATGTTGTTCAAGGATTGCTTTCCCACTTCTTCCTCGGTGTTCTCGATTTCTCCATGGATTTTTTGCTTCTTCTTCATCTGTTTACAGGTTTTTTTCATTTTTATTATGTTTTTTCTAGGATTTTTCGCCTTCGTATCTCTTGTCTTCCCGCTTTTTGGTGTTCCGCTCGAAGATCTGTCGGAATCAACGGTGAAAGTATGTCCCGGACTCGTCGATCTCCTATTTGGATCTGGATTTACATTTTGGATCCGTATCTACTCTTTGGTTATCTTTTTCTCGTCGGATTCTGCCTCGAGAAGTACGCACAAACGTCCGAATTTTTGGCCATTGCCTAACATAAAACTGTTTGTTAAATTCCTCTGGTTTTCATCTGGCTTGTAGATGTTCGTCCGAGCAACATCATCGACAGTGATTGATCTATATCTTGAAGATGTTCTTTGTTGGATGAAGAAGTTCTCTGATATTCAGCTTAATTGCGTTATTTTGGCTCTAATCTCTTCGTTTTTTTGCAGGATTCACCGGTTTTTAGTTACATCAGCAGCCTTTCTCCAATCAAACCCGTCAAATCCGTGCACATTGCTCAAGCACTCCATTCTGTGACATTTTCTTCTCCTCCCTCAGTCTTTGCCTCCCCTCTGTCTGGTACTCAGAAGGAACGTAAGCTCAAGAACAGGTGAGCTGCTGCCCTGGAGATGAACATTCCTCCAAAATCAACGTTTCTTATTTGAGAATAACCATGATTTCTCCCATATTTCCTCTTCAGGTATCGTTCCTTGGACTCTTCAGGGCCCGATTTCGCTTCTGCAGAAACAACCCCCAATCTCCTGAAATTATCAGACTCCAGCAGTGAGGAGAAAGCCAATTACAAGACAAACTGCTCGTTAAACAAAGCTGATGCTGGTTCTTCGGAGATAACTCAGAATTTGCCGCCTTGTTTGCCCAGTTCTTTGGGTTATGACTGTGGTAGTCCAGATCATAACACCGATCCTTGCTTTAGTTCAACGGTTGATATTAACAGAGTGAAAGTTAATCTTGCTGGCTTTGCCTGTGATTCTGAAGAACCTGGGGTGTCCTCCATAGGAAGAGTCGAAGATGATGCGCAGGGCAATGGACCAAACAAGGAAGAAGAGTCTGCCTGTGACTGGGTGAATCTTATTACTGATGTTAGTGTTAATTTACTAGTTTTTGACCCGTTGACGGATTCTGGAGCCAGAAAGGAGTGCTCTCAGAAGATCAAAGACGAAGATGGCTCCTACTCGATCTCTTATCCTTTGGGTCTCTATGAAAGTAGCGAGTCCAATTGGGAAGGAAGGGTTCCAGAAAGGGCTTTGGTTGCCTGTCCCCAAGACGCTTCTTTAAGTGTGCTAGAGGATTGTGGCCATCAACAGGTTCTGAAGCAAAATAATCCTGATCACAAACCGCAAATTCCGAGCACGAGTCAGAGTAATCAGGAAACCTACAATCAGTTTCAGAGAAGAGATGAGGAAGATGCCGGTGATGATATCTTGGGTTTTGAGGTGGGATTAAATTTCATATTACATGAAAGCATACTCCAAACCCTTTCAGGGGTATTTATGTCTTCGGTCCTTGGAGTGGTTTCCCTTCAAATACCTAGAGCTCTCTCATTTTTTTGAAAAAAAAAAACTTAGATCTCTCTCTCTTTAGAGTGGAATTGGCAAGGAAAAGTTATGGGTCCTGGCCTGTAGCCATTCTAATTGGTTCATCTTTTCCTTCTGCCATTCTCTTTCTTTCTTGATCGTGTTTCATCATGTGAAAAGATTAACTGACTCATCTGAGGGGTATTAAGTCAAGGAAGTTGTGGATTGTCAACAGAATGTTGCTGATCTGGCCTACATCCATTTTTGTCCTGTAATCATGTCCTTCTGCATTTTCTCTCTTTTTGCAATATCACTTACTTGTTGCTAACATGATTTGTTGTTTCTTATCATTACTAAGGACGAATGCCAGCAACAACGGGGTTTTCGAAGACGCTGTCTAGTGTTTGATGTAGCTGGTCCTAACATGATTGGTGACTCAGTCGATGATTCCTCGGGTTCGTTTCCCGGAAATCTTAAGGAAGTCTCTGAAGAGACACCGCACGCTTCGTCAAAACCCAGTTCTAGTTCTAGCCTGAAAATTCTTCCCAGTATTGGTCTGCACTTAAACTCTCTTGCCACATCATCAAAAGTCAGGATTGAATGTGAAGATAATTCGTCCTCTGGAAGAAAGCTGTTGAGCCTTCCATGCTCAAGTAGTCTGATTTCTTCTATATCAGCCGTTCAAAGAGAACATAACGGTTTTATAGAGAAAGATCAGACTCCTGGTAATGAGAACCAGGAACTTAGAACAATCACTGGCGAAGGTGTGGAACCCGGTAGTCCCAAAAAGAAAAAGTACCATTTTACCCCTGAATTTCCTATAATGCGTTTCTTATGTTTCTTTAATTGACTGATTGTTTCATTGTGTAGGTGCAAAGGTGAAATGAATGCTGAACCTGGAACTTGCAGGCGCTGCAACTGTAAAAAGTCAAAATGCTTGAAGCTGTAAGTTTCTCTCTAATTAATGTTACTGTTTTACAACAGATGACAAGAACCAGGATGATCCAAAATCATAGTTATCATTTTAATTGTTAAAAAATGCACTCGAGGAAAACAACCACTTTTTTAAGCATCTTATACGATCGCAGGTTCCTAAAGAATGATAATTTATTAAAATCCTGTTGCAGGTATTGTGAGTGTTTTGCAGCAGGAGTCTACTGTGTTGGGCCCTGTGCTTGTGACGGATGCTTGAACAAGCCCATTCATGCGGACATAGTCTTGGCCACGCGTAAGCAGATCGAGTCTCGCAATCCCCTCGCCTTCGCCCCGAAAGTGATCAGGGCAACTACCGCAGCCTCCGGAGTCGGGGTAGGGATATAAATACAAGTTCCAAATTATTTTTACCCCCCTAAAATCCCAGTAGCTTTTATTGAACTATATTTCTTATTCCATAGGAGGACATAAACAAAACCCCTGCTTCGGCGAGGCACAAGCGCGGGTGCAATTGCAAGAAATCAGGCTGCCTGAAGAAATATTGCGAGTGCTATCAGGTTACTTTTCTTTAAAATCTCTGCCGGGTTTCACTCTTCCGCTTCAGTAATTAATTTAATGATTTTATTTTGACCAAACAGGGAGGCGTTGGATGTTCAGTTAGCTGCAGATGCGAAGCCTGCAAGAACACCTTTGGCAGGAGAGAAGGTACAGTTGCAAAAAAAAAGCGTAAAAAAAGCTCGTTTAGAACCGTAAATAAACTAATTTTAATTTTTTTTCTCTATTTAAAGACACAACCTTCCTATCACTGATGACCGAGGAAACCGAACCAAGAGAGGAGAAGATGGACCTCTGCTCAGTCAACGAGGTTGACTTCTCACTTGAAGCCGATGAATCCAAAGGCAGTATCCCTGTCACCCCCTCCTTCGACGTCAGCAGGTCAGCCAATCCCCCGTTTACCTTCTTTCTTAAACCCTAAACCCTAAATCCTAAACCCAAAATCTGCAGGCCGCAAAATTCCGAACCCACTGGGAATGGATCTTCGCCTCTTCTGGCTGCGTGCCACAAGACCCAGAAATCCTTTGTTCGTAAGTCAGCGGCCGGAGACGCGACGCCCAAGGTTTTAAGAGAGATGATTTGTCCAGTGAAGAAGTCATCGCCGAACGGAAAGCGAGTTTTGGGCCCGCAACAAGAGACGGGCCCGTCTCCGTGCAATAAAGGAGGTCGAAGATTGATTCTCCGATCCATCCCTGCTTTCCCCTCTCTTCCCATCATCTCCGATGGAGCCGATCCGATGGAGCTGCTCGCCGAAGACTTCTGCTGATGTCATCTTATCCTCATCTTCAAATGGGTAATCAAGAACATTCTCTGATATGTTGGTTTTATACTTGGGTTTTTAATATATATTTCCCTCGTGAATTTTGCAGGTTGGAGTAAGCTTTCGTTCGTGTATGTATTATTCAGTTAGTCGCTTGAGGTATGGTGAAGCTGGTTTGAATCTATGCTTCTTTCTTTTTTTTTCTTTGTTTTTTTTGTGTTTTTTTCTTAAATCATTTTTCGCTGCCTGTGTATCATAATCGTCGTTGTCCTATTTTGGCTGTTTCTCCTAATGTATGGTATTCTGTTATCCCTATCTCTTTTTTCCTCCCCAAGAACAGGGTTTGGATTGTGCTTTGAGGAATACGCGTTGAAATAAATGTCCAGTGTTTCTTACTTATCTTGGATAAGTTGATATCAAATAAAGTTTCTCATGTGCCGGTTTTAATTTTAGGACGATTCGTTTAAAGCAAAATTTAAAAAAGATCTTGGTGAAAGTTTGGGACAATTCATATTAGGTGAAGAATCTAAGGTGTTATTATAGTTTCTGATACGGTCATTCTTCAAAATAATTCTGCTTATTTT
Source organism: Wolffia australiana (assembly GCF_029677425.1). Taxonomy (NCBI): domain Eukaryota; kingdom Viridiplantae; phylum Streptophyta; class Magnoliopsida; order Alismatales; family Araceae; genus Wolffia; species Wolffia australiana. Next base: position 12,000,239 of record NC_135842.1, read on the forward strand.
CTGCATCAAAGTAATTATGTGACATATTGCAGTGGAAAATTCTTTTCCCTATTAAAGACTACTAAGGTCTCTGAAGAGTTAGTGAAAAAATTAGTTAAAGTTAATTATGTTTGTGGAGTTTTTCATGACTGCATTCATCTATAATTGTATTTATTAAATATGTCTAGCAGTAATTATCATAACAACACAAACCAACAATTAATTAAATATTGAAAATGTACAATGTTGATACACACTTCTGGCCACAATGACATAAAGTAGCGTAAGAAGGATGTAACGAGTAACCTATTAAGAATACTGGATTCAGAATATTAGTCTCATAACCTCACTTAAACAAAATAAGTAGGTTTAGTTTTTGTTTTCTTTACAAAGTGATTCTCTAACAATGATTTGGTGCATTTTCCAATCCATGGATGCATTACTCAGAAAATATTTAGTGTACTAAAAAATTGCTGTACCATTTTGGGGGAAGAAGGCCAAGAAGAATGGGAATTGAATCAGATCATCAAGTATACTAAAATTATTTTAATTTTATATAGTTTGACTCTCAACCTTCTGTCCTAAATTATTTACGTTCTATACTTGATTACAGTACAAACTCCACCCTCAGATTAGTCTAATACCTCTCCCTTGTCTCTCTGAGAAAATAAAAATAAAACAACATTTTTAATTGGTGGCAGACAACTGAATCACCACATTTGTTTAGAATGTGCATGTTTAGCAGCATATTCCAACAGGCCCAGAGCTTTGATCATGTAAAATTCTCCAAACAATCCTGACTTCGAGCATGAGCCACGTAGATATTCCCACCCATCTTGAACATGACTTGCTACATAAACATTCAAGACAAAAATAGACTCCAATTTTCAAAAAAATAGATTTCGAGATTGTGCTGTATAAATGCACCTCCAACAACAACACAAAGATTCCACATAGTTTAAAATTTTGTTGAGAAATTATAAATATAAATTCAGGTTTTGATGGATTATATTGAGGCATATGGGACAAAGTTAGTCATCTGTCCGAAAGAGTATTACACAAGGGTCCCTCTATTGGGAGTTTTTTATGTCTTCTTCAATTATCTTTATGACTAGTGAATAGTATGATCTATCTTAGATCATTTTTTTACAAATAGTTTGTGCTTCTAAACAATCAGATACTTTTCTACATGTGTATGTTGCGTGTGAAGAATGGAACTTTTATAGTACTTTGATAAACAGCTCATCTTATTTTGTCACATTCTATTATGTCACGTTTGATGTATTTCTTCAAACCCTATAAATTAACTCCATAACTTTAAATATCCTCACTTAATATTAGAGTGAAAATTCGGAAAATAGCATTTTGGTAATTAATAATACACTCCCACAGGTCTCAAAGAGGTTTTTCTCCTTTGATGAACTGTTGCAGAAATGGAAATACATAACAAGTGTACATTATTTTAGAGATTGTGCATTACCACAGGTCTCAAATAGAGCAAAATTTGCCTTGCCCAGCTGCCTACCTTAGCCCAGAAATATGCAAAAGGAATCTGCCTTGGAAATTACTCTCTCTCTTCAATTCACAGATCATTTGTTTATTTATATTTCTGCTTGTTTCATATCTTCCTTTTTCTGGAGAACTATTCAGCAGAGCAAAAAGCTAGTTTACAAGGGGCAAACTTGCCAGAAGCCAGTAGACAGCGACCTAGTGACATGATAGGAATGCACCCAAACCAGCATCCTGCACTCAGAGCAAGACGCTAGTTTCCATTGAACTTTGCTAAATTTTCTAAATCAAAAGAATAATAATATATGCCGGTCATCAAATCAATTAATAGGGTCATTATTGAAATTTGACTACTCTCGTTAAGACCCTTAAATCCAACATCTTAAGTATTTTATTTAGGATACTTACTGGCATCATCTTGATTACATTAGAATTTTGTCAACTAATCTGAAGGGGGATGTTGAGATTAATGTACAACAATAAATTAATAGATTAATTTATTATCTCAACCATCCAATTTTCTAAAGACAATCAAACAATGAGATCCACTACCCTAATCTCATTGTTTTTTTTTCAGGATGACGGTTCGTCGCATGTGGTTGACAGGATGACATGGTCCAGAAATTCATAAAAAATGATTGGTTGGTGATGGGCTACTAGGATGAGGGCCCACCAGTTAGTAAAGTGTCTAATTTGTGATTTAGGTATAGCTATCCAACCCATTCTTCATGAAGATTGATGTCTAGTGGTAAAGTCATTGATCTCCACCCTCGGATGTCACTCCCTACAACTGGATGATGATTTTTTCTTGAAATTTGGCCATAATTTTGAAGCATTAAGATTCAATAGAGCCCAAAGCAGCATCTCCAGACACTCCTAAGGATTATCGTTTTCTCCAGACATTCCTCGACCCATAATAGGACTTTTTCACTTTTGGAGTTATTTGTTGTTTTGTAGTTTGGAGAAGTTGAGTAGAGTTGTGACAACTATGTGATGGCTTGACAAGATCAGAGAGGCGCTTTAGAGGCCCAATGAGATACAGATTTGTGTCAGCGTGGAAGATATGATTTGGGGAACCACACCAAAATTAGAGAATGGCAATGAGGGCGATCTGGTTACTTCTGAACATCTGTTGGTGAAATTTAGTGTTTTTTCTTAGCTTGAATTCTATTGCTATAGATATAATTGGTTTTTTTATTTGATTCTGTAAGAGAATTTATGGCACTTCGTCCAATACCTGGCGACACTCTTGATTTCTAAGTTTTATTTATTAATTTATCATCTATTTTAAATTTTAAATATTTTAAATAAATATCTACGCATATATTTATCTGAATTCTCATTCCATAAAGACAATCTCAAAATTTCCTTCTTTCTAATTCCCTTCATTATCTCTTTATATCATATTACTCCTTTTACACCATTTATTTTCCTCACTCTTTATTTATTGTTGTATATTTTGAAGAATTAAATATACCCCCTCTGATATTATACTACTCTTTGTACTAAGCCATCTTCTCTAACTCATTAAATATATATAACCTAATTATTATTAGTATTATCATTATTATCTTTATCACTATCTACTCTATCTATTTGCTTATTTGATTTCTAATTATTATCTTAATATATTTGTTTCTTCTGTTCTAACTCTAAATTAGATTTATCTTTAAGCACCAGACCCATTAGAGATAACCTCTCTCACTGATAAAACATGAATTATTATGAAAAATATTTTATTTTAATGTAATTTATTTAATATTCATAATCTTAAAGTCATGCCACACCACATGTTGTCATTTGATTTAATCAAATGACAACCGATCACATTTTTTCAATGACTATCACAGCTAATCACATAAAAAAAGCTGCCATAATGGCATTTCAAGTCACGGTGCTAAAATGACCAATGATTAGCTGTTGCCTTTGTATTTTTAACTTGTAGGGTTGACATAGAACAATAAAAAAATTATGTGTGCCGAAACAGAAAATCATTAGTTTTGATGCATTTTTTGAAATTGAAAAGTTAAGGAAAACAGAGTGCATTCATACCAACACAAGATTGGTCCAGAATATTTAAGACATGTGATGTGGCCTGTGAATCTGTGTGGTCACATCATTCCTTAAATTCATTACTGACAGGCATTAGCGTGGCACACAATGATGCGCTGCCATGTAATGCAATGATTATAGTTCTCCTTATCTTTTCTGAAAAGAATGGCATGCATTATCATGTCATTTAATAATAGGAAAATATATTATGTCTTATTCTTTTGTGTAGGACATGTGGCGCTCTCACAATTGCCATTTGCAAAAGATGAATTAAATGCACCGATGATCAAAAAAGGAACGTAATAGGGTTCTAAAACTATTAATTGAAAGGATGAAGCTACATTGGTGCTGACAAGGAGAGATAAATTTTAATCAAATAGAAATCAAACTTCCAAGCTTGATATCTCATAATACAGAAGGTCAATTGAGCGAAAATTGAGGGTAGCTTCATCTTTATCTCATCTTTCCATCCAGACCCTTTGATCTATAAATTTAGGAGTGGATGTTTGTAAAAACCATCCTTCAAAATTCTTCCTAATATTGTGCGCTGATCAAAAGAGAGTGAGCTTGTTAGACCCATCAAGCTCGTCCTTTGTGTCTTAGTTGTTTGAGAGTGGGAACTTACGTTATTTGAAAATTATCGTGATCTTGGTGGAATGTAAGGATCAATGGAAAGCGCCCTCATCTTACATTGGTTCTTTCATCATCAACATTAGCTTAAATCCATATCATCATTGTGAAAAATCATCACATTGTTTATTTACACATTTAATTCAAGTCTTATGCCTTTCACGTCACCGTATCTACGGTTTACTTTTCTAAAACCTTTAACATTGTTATTCTATCCCATCTCCACCGCCTCTCTCACTCAAATTGCTGAGGATGATTGAAATGTGTACTTACTTTCTTATCTCATTATCATCAATCCCTTTTCTCTCTCATTCTCTTTTATAAATAAACCTCATCATTATCAATATCTACTATAATCATCTTAACCTAATCAATAATTATCACCTTCTCACCTTAGAATTTTCTCATCTCTCGACCTTGTTTCTCGCCTCATCTCATTAATCTCTACTTAAAGAGTATCAAATCCTTCAATATAATTCTCTGTGGGGACGATCCATAGTCATCGCTAGCTAAATTCATTTAAATGAGTACCTAATTATTTTTATTGTTTAAAATCAAAAACACCAATCACAAATTAAACCTCTATTTTAGTTAATCATCCACAAATATACATCATGAATAAGCCTAAAATTTATAATATACTTTTGATGGAAAAAAATAAGTTTTATCAAATAACTCATTATTGATGGATAACATGTTTTTTTAGTACCTTACATGATCATATTTACATGTTTATCTGCATCAAATTACTCATAGTTTCATGCTATCAATCTTGAAATGATTAAATCTATTTTTGGATGGAATTTCTGAATTTTATGCATTTTTTTGGCATTTTTATAAGAATATAATTTTTGAGACAGAATATGATTTTTCTAGAATTTCTTGACATTACATTTGGAAGGATATGAACTTTATGAGTCTATATATATATATATATATTTATATGTATTTTTTCGACTCTTATTTTATTTAATATGAATTTTGAAAGGTTTTTTAGTCTTTTTTTTTGCGCCGCCACGTGTTGCCGTTCGATTCGTCGAATGACGACGACTCAGGGCTTTTATGTTGATTGGCGCCAGCCAATCATTAGTTGAGTTAATGATTGGTGTCTGCCAATCTTTAAAGAGGCAATCATCACTTTGCGATTCGCAAAGCGATGATTGTTGTCATTATTAAATCATTCCCTCTTTATTTGGTTGGCGCAGGGGTGACGTGGCGCGATCGCGTCCACATGATTAAAACAAAAGAATAAACAAGGGGAAAAAATAAGAAGAAAGGAGAGAGAGAGAGGATGACATGACGCGCGGCCACGTTAGCCTCGAAAAGTAACTCTTTATAAAAGCTTTTTTTCTCTCTTTCCTTGTCCTCTTCTTCCTCCTGGGAGCACGTGGCGGGAAAATGACAAGCACGCATGGAAGACAAAGCGACATTGAATCTGGAGCACTTTGACTTCTCAACGTGCACGGAAAATGACGACGATGATTAGGAGGGAGAAAATTTCAATGGCTAGGATTTCTTCAAATTAACGACCATAACTTTTTATCTACAACTCCGATTTAGCTGAAATTTACAGCATTGATTCATCTCCTCCTCTTTGTATCCATATCCTCTGATATATAAATAGAGGCCTGGATCATTATAGAATTCATCTTGAACTTGCTTCCTACTTGTGTAGGCTGATTGAAAGATAGTGAGTTTTGAGGTCCATCAAGAGTGTTCTTGGTGTCCTGGGTGTGTGGGGAGAAGCATTGGAGACGAGGGAGAGCATACCGACACTTGTAAATCATTGTGATCCTGGCGGAACGTAAGGATATACAATACATATCTTTGCCTTACGTTGTCTCTTTCATGATGTCGTAGTTAACGTAATTAGGGTTTATCCTTGTTCTTGCAATATCATTTTACTCTCTTTTCTCGTCTCTTCATCCTCGCCACAGTTCCGTTCCAAATCCAAACACTATCATCGTTCATACCATCATCCATCATCATGTCCGTCACATTCACTTACTCTCTTATTTAAGTTAAATTAACTTATAGCTTACATATTTTTAATCGATATAACCAGCTCACGTCCTCGAATCTTGTTTTCGTCGATCCTCTCGTTCATCATCACTAGTATAAGAAAGTAATTCCTTAATCATTGTTCAATGTGGAGACGATCCGTACTCATAGCTAACTAAGGTTTTTAAGTACGGTTATTGAATAATCTCAATCACCAATGATGACATTTTACCCTTAAATTTAGATTATCATAATACAATCAGATTATGGGAAAAAGTAAGATTTATTAGGCAATATTAAACTCCATTTTCTTCACTGAATACGTAAATAGATTTTTATGCAATCCTCATATAATTAAATTCAATAGATAATTAATATTTTCATAAGTAAATTTATAAATAATTTCAAATACTAACCCCTAGGGTTGGACATTTAGGACCGAGAAATGGTCTGACCGAACCGATCAATGACCATAAGTCCATTTTAGGGTTGACCAGCTGGTCGGGAAGGTTTAGGTCCAAGGGTCAAACCAAGCCAGAACCAGAATTAAATTATTAAATATTTATATGATAAATAAATCCAACTTGCTGGAGAAGTCTTTATTGAGCTCAACATTGGCATGACATGTTTCACCATCTGTAGGCAGCCACTTGATAAAGAGGATATCTTCTTCAAAGTTAAAACCTAGTCCATTATTGAATGTTTCTTCCTTATTTATTCATGATGATATTTCTCCATGAAGAAAGAGAGGTGTGGTGAGAGAAAGACCTAGAGCGGGAGAAAGAGGAAGAGGAGGGAAAGAAGAGAAGGGAGGAGAAGGGCATCCATTGCATGTTGGTCTAAAGCTGGATATGTTGATAGTAAACATAACCATGAAAACGAATTGACCAGAACCAAACCAAAATTTAGATAAGGTTTAAGTATTTTCTAAAAACTGGGACAAAACTGAGATTGTCAAACCCTACTAACCCTTAGGCCATTCACTATGACAACCATGCACTATAATCTGAATCAACTTCAGCACAACATATTCTAATAATTTTATAGGATTCACGATATCATAATAAGAAATCATGTTATTCATAATAAATTATTTTTTAAATTCATGTCTATTAATTCAAAAACACTATAAAATAACCATGGAAACTCAAACACAATTTTCTAATATAAAATAATTGTTACATGAAATTTATTAGATCAAATCTAAGAAGTCCCAGCATTACTTTTATTAGGGAGTTTCATATAATCAGACATATATTTTTTGACATTAATTAAAATAGTTTTCCAGAACAGTTCTTACAATATTCATTTATGATTTTAACATTTTTTACACTCACAATTTTAAAACGTGGAGGATTTTTATTGGGTAATGTGATCCAAAATGATGAGTACTTTCATAGTATTTATATTTCATACTCATTTCATTAGTAATATATTAAAACTTATATGCTGATCTCCTATGTCACTTATTTTAAAATAAAAAAATTGGACCAAAATAATGTGTGCATACTTTTAAAATTTCTTTAACTTTACAATTATTTTTTTTCTTTTGAATGAGAGGTGAGATTTTTATCTTATATAAAAGGAAAATTGAATAATTATTCGATGATATTAATATTAGTTATTTTCAAAATCAAATGGAAAAAGGATAATTAATCTGAAGTAATTTTTTTCATAATTCAGTTATGCTAGATAGAATTCACTTCTTGCATCCACAAAGAAAATATTATTTTATTACAGCCCAGGAACAATTTGATGCAAATTCACCACCTGTATAGTATTTCAGATATTCATTAGAATTTTAATAATAATTGTTGATAATTTTTTTGATCCTGTCAGAAATCGATGATTTTTTCAGTATATCATCACGAGGGAGGGGAGAAAATTTTTTAATTGAAACTTTACATAATGTTTCTTTGTTTATCTTGAATTTTTAAAAAAATAAGACAGACGAATTCTAATTTTGATTTTGATTTTAAACTCATTGGCACATACTTATATGCTAAACATGGAAAATATTCAAAAATAAAAATAGAAGAATTTTATTATATTTTTTTAAAAATCAAATTAATTTAGTATGAAAAAAGTCATGCACCATGTAAAGTGCTCTAGTTAACCAATTTTTTATTATGGCTGATTGGTCATTGTCTTGATTTTCAAGTAAATCCAATCTATGATTCAAATGAACCCAGGGATGTGAAACGTTAATGATTCATAGTAGGGAAAACTAAAAAAAATTGAAACATGACATAAACCTGAAAATCTGATAATAAAATAACCTTGGCACATATTAGATCTGCGATTCCTTAGTTCCTCAGATGAGACTAGTGAAGAAAATTAGGGGTGTAATTCATCGTTATAATTAAATCCCTCCTACCAAATAATATTTATTAAATCCTAACCCCACTCAGCTACAAATTTTAATCTCGTCTCCTCAAGGACCGTTGTTTAGATATGGAATCAATTAAAGAGTTAGAAGAGATATTTGGATAACAAACTCATTAGGAATAGTATTAGCAATATAGAAACCATAGGTATGTATATGTAGAAATGTGGGAAGAGTTATGTTTAGAGGATAGGTAGAAGATAGGGAAATGGTTAGAGATAGGAAGGCTTATTATGAAAGATAGAAAATAAAATCAAAAAAGAAGAAAATGAAGAGCACATATTACTTGTTTGTAGACATGTGAAAAGGAAACAGAATGTATTTATAAAGGTTTTAATAAAAGTTTTAAAAAGAAACAGAATGTATTTAAGAAAGATTATATTTCCAAGGTTAAATGGGGATTGATAACATGCAAATAACAGCTAATAAAGGGCTAATTTCATCATATTTTTAGGATTTTAGTGCTTAAAAATATTAATTTTTAATGCATATTTTCATGATTTTAGGTTTAAAGAAGAATTTTCTTAAATTTCAAGTTAAACAACACTTTATACAAATAATTAGGTCAATTTATACATTTAAAGCATTTTTAAAATGATGTTTATGAAAAACTAAATGTTTTAATTGACCTATTTCTGTAAATAAAAAAACATTAAACAAATAAATAGATTTTAAAAATTAAACTTTTTTTCACATTAATAAACATTTTTTACGATTTATTCCAGTTTTTTTTAATTAATTTTTTTTTAATCTAAACTGGCCCTTATTGGGCCATTTTAGCGCCTAAAAGTTTGTAAGTGGCCCTTATTGGCGAAAATGGCGCACCACATGCAGCGCCGCGCAGATCTATCAGAAGGCACGTTTGCGCCTTTGGTATGCAACACACACGTACACAATTCTGTGTGTGTCGTGCACAGAGTGGAGCCACACGAAGGCGCGATGACCCAATCGCGTCGTGTTGTACACCTTGCGTAGAACGCGCAAAGGAAAAAAAATAACGGAATCCGAAGAATGTGTTCTTCCGATGCCACGACGATAAAAGGGAAAAATGAAAATTGAGCTGGGCACTCTGGATTTAACCAGGAAAGATTTGGAGCTTGACTGGGGCAAGAATTTTGCAGAACCATCGTGGCATTTTTTCATAAACTTCAAGCCAAATTTGTGAAAAAAATCGGGTGTTCATTGCTCGGGTTCGCCCAGATCGACGCTCTGATAACTCCTGGTACTTCTAGGTTTATTCTGAATGCATTTTACAATTGATTAGGTGTTCGATTTTCCCAATATTATAGTTTGTTCGTGTTCACCATTTTTTTATAAACTCTGATTTTAATTCTCTTAATTCCGAGATTTGCCTTGTTTTCGAATCGATTAAGCTTTAGTAGAATTAGTCAGATAGTTTTGAATTGAATTTGATCGTTAATTCACCCCAATTTGAGCTCAAATACCGTTATTGGCAAATCATGTTCATGTTTTGCCAATATACGTTAGCTTCTAATTTTAAACAAAAAAAATAAAAAAATTAAGAGTTCAGTGTGTTGAAATTAGCAGTTACCTGGTTAAGATCACTCAGCGTAGCAATATACAATTGAGTTAAGCTCAATTGGTGCACCATTACCAGAATCAACAAATCGTAGCCATGATTTGTTAGATCTGGACATGTCTACAATTTCAATTTAACTGGGGAAAATAAAGAATTGGCAACTAAACATTAATTTTTTTATTTTTAATCCGTGAGAACAGTGAGTAGTTTTTGCAAAATAATTTCAATAAGTTAATTGGAAGTTACTGAAATTGCCTCAATCATTCCAAATTCACTAGCTAACCCTAATATTAATTCATCCGAATTAAGTTTTGGGTAAAGTAATTGAGAACCGTGACTAATTGTTGGGTAAAATAATTGAGTAAAAGTTCTAGGAATTTAAGATCAATTCAACGCATAGTCAATCTAATTGGGAGATTACTTAGAAATGCTTACCAAGAATTTCTAACTAATCATATATCTGACTCTTACTGCTAACAAAAACGTTAGAATTAAATCTCTGATTAATTGAGATAATTCAAATTAGAAGAGTTAGAAGGATAGTTACAATCTACATGCCTCTTCTATCACTTGAGTTAAAATTTTACATCTGTCAAATATATAGTGCTAATCCCTAATCCAATAAAAATTGAATTTCCCTATCACCTCCCTAGGGTTTGACCCTCGCTTAAACACTAAGGGATAAATAAATTTTATTGATTAAGTTTGAAAAACCCCTAAATAAAGACATATATTCATGTATTTTTGAACTTATCAGGGATGATCTATTGTAATTTCAATTTTAAATAAAGGATGGATCCTTAGAGATCATAAAGGAAGAAAATTGAGAATATGGAGAGGAGAGATGAGAGAATAGTAAGAGAATACAGGTCCTCACTTCATTCACCCAAATCCTCAAAAGAAGATAAAAAATCAGAAGAGTAATGAGACAAAGAGAGTACTTAATAGAGGGTTTTTAAACATTAATTATTGGTGAAGAATGTGGGGATTTAGAGGAAAGTAAGGAATAGATAACCCATCTAATTTTTATAGTATTCTTCTATCTGATAACAGAATTTGATCATTAGCTAACTTCCTTCTTGAATCAATATAAGGGCTAGTACATTTCGCCCTAGCCAAGGTGATTTAGGAGAGCACAAATCAATATCAATGAAGATGGAAACTTAAATCAAATAAAATACCAGGAAAAAATTTGATCCAAGGAGAGCTCACCTCTGACCGTGGTGAGCATCCAAGAATGAAAAAGAGATAAAAGTAGGGATTTATACCTAGGGTAGAGGGACAAGACAAATCCACTTTTGCCTCAAAATTTGAGCTAAATCCAACAGTTAGATCTTCAGGTATTAGGGTTTGAATTCGGAGCAATCTAATGCGTTTGATTCTTTTAGCCTTATCTCTCTCCATGAAATTTACAAAAAAACCCTTTCGCTTTTGCAAAACTTTATTTGGGCACCGCCCTGCAAAAATATTTGGATTTATGCCCCTTGCACGTCTATTTCACCAACAAAATAGGAACAAATTCCATTTGTTCCTCCAACAAAATTTAAAATACCAAAAACTTAAATAATTAGGATATTTACTCCTGTAAAAACTACCAAAAGCAGTTTAAGAGCCATTTTCTTCATGTTCTCCACAAAATAATTTATAGAAAAATCCAGAAAAATCAGTAAAATTTTGGGAAATTCAGGAGAATATACTACGTTTATATATGTTTCATTTTTATTATGGTAACGTGCAATTAAAATCCTTTTAATGGAAATAAAAATGCAATATGTATGAAAGTAATACTGTAAATTACATGTTATCACCAAGATCTCTCCAATAAATTCACAATACTCTGTAGTTAAACTGTTGTCAACAACATAGCCAGAAAATTTTGCATTAGAGTACACTTCAAGTGTCACCCCTCCAGCTCTTGACCATAGTATACCCTGCCCTACTGTGCCTTTTAGATAAAACAATACACAACGCGCTGCTTGTGTATGAATTTCATGAGGATCATTCATGAACTGACTCAACTCCTTCACTGCACATGCAATGTCTGGACGAGTGTGGTTCCAATAAATTAATTTTCCAACTAGCCTTTGAAATGAGATCTTGTTCACTAGTGCATTGTTCTCTCCAAGATCCAGCTTTACATCGATGTCAATAGGTGTCCCATCTGGTTTTGAGGAAATCAGCTTTATTTCCTCCTACAAGTCCAATATATACTTGTGTTGTGACAAGGATATCCCCTCAGGTGAGTATGCCACTTCGATTCCTAGAAAATATATTGATTTTACCGAGTTCTTGATGTCAAATTTTTTGGCCAAATTCTGTCTCAAGGTATGAATTCCATCTTCTTCATCTCCAGTAATAATCATGTCATCCACATAGACAATGAAGAGTGTCCATCGACCATCAGAACTGAATTGAAAGAACATAGTATGATCTCCATTACATGGTCTATAACCAAGTTTCTTCATCACTTGAGCAAGTTTCACAAACCAGGTTCTAGGGGAATGCATTGAGTCCATAAAATGCCTTCGTAGCTTGCATACAACGTTCACTTGGTTAGTTTACTTATAGCCTGGTGGAATGAACATATACACATCCGCTTTTAATTCTCCATGCAGGTAGGCATTTCTTACATCATATTGATGTAGACTCCAACCAAGATTAGATGCCAAAGCAATTAATCTTTGCACATTATTGAACTTTGCGACTAGAGATAGTGTCTCAAAGTAGTTGATTCCTTGGGACTTAGTGTAGCCTTTGGCCACCAGTCTAGCCTTACATTTTCGAGTGCTTCATCTGCCTTGTGATTTCTAGTGTATACCCATTGACACACCACTGATGTCTAATCTGGTGGTAGTTCCACTAATTCCCAAGTTTGATTACATCTAATGGCCTCCATTTCTTCATCCATCACCATTTTCCACTCAACACTTTGTAAGGCTTCTTCTACAGTCTTTCGCTCCTTTGTACTGACATAGGAATTCACAAAAACTTTGTATCTTGGGCTCAATTTATCATAAGGAATGTAATTTTCCAGTGGGTACCTGCCATCAATCGTGCAACTTCTTATTGTCTTGAGTAAAGGAAGTGGCCATCCCAACTCATCTTCACCCATTTCCACTCTTTCCACAGCTATCAACTCATCCTCCCTAGTTAGCAGCATGTCTTCCTGATGTATGGATGATAACTCTCAAATATGTCATCAAATAATTAAACTTTTTAGCTTTCATTCATCAAAATTATAATGTTAATTCATGCTAATATCATGCATATGCATCATTTTATGAAATTACTAACCCCACTTGATCCTTTGAATCAAGTGGAATATATTTAACATTTTATGGTTAGTAAACATTCAGAGACAGGTTAAGAAGATCAAGGAAAGAGACGAGGATCAAGAGGAGCGGGCGAAAATTCAAAGACGCAAAAATTACGAAAATGCCCCTGGGCATGACTTAAGAGAAACCTATAAATACCCTCTTGAGAGTTGATTTTAGGTTGTCCAGAATTTCTCTCAAGGAAGCTAGGGCTTGGAGAGAAAGGATTTATGCAGACCCTCCAAGGCTGATGAGCATTGGAGCTGGGAGAGAAGCAAGCTGAGGAGTAGCTGGAGCACGACGATCGTCGCCTTGCCCGGAAGGAGTGACACGAGGAGGCGTGAGCGTTTCAGTTTCAGTACAATCTTCTTCTCCCTTCTAAGACAATCAGAGTTGGGTTGAAGATCACAAGCTGTGTCTTCAGCATTTCCAATTTCTGTTGTTCTTTTGGTTACGCCTGATTTCGAATTTCATAGTTGATTGAATCGTTTCCCATTCCGTTCTAGCAAAAATTCCATTGTTCTCGCATCAGATCGTGAAATCCATCCCTGCAGAACTTCCCAACTGCTAGCAACCCAGGCAACAGCCTAGGTTGCCAGCAATCCAAGCCGCGGGGAACAACGCCGCACGCAGCAGCGCTACGTGCAGCAAGATCGCCTGCTCGCGGCAGCGCCGCGAGCAAGGTCTCCCGCGCGCGGCAGCGCCGCGAGCAAGGTCGCCATACGCAGCGCCGCGAGCAGGCTCGCCGCGCAGGCGCTTCACAGGCACAAACACCCGCTGGGTGTTTGTGAAATTGCCCCACAGGGCAAAGGCAAATCCTCAGTAAGGAAAGCCTTACTGAAGATTTGCTGCACCGAGACTTTTAAAGAAAGCTCTGTCGTTTGTATCGAAGATCGTTTACCAGTGTTTATACTTGAGTATTGAGATCCAAAAGAACTGATTTGATAGAAAGAATCCTTATGTTGTTTTTTGTCGTCTCCCTGTGGATCGACCCTCACTCACCCTAAGCTGTGAGGTTATAAATTTCGTTGTATAAGCTCAATCCTCACACGTATTAACTGCTAAACAACCAGTAAAAAACACCCCAAAAATTGAGTTTATCAATGGAGACACTATGTTCTCCTGGGCTCTCCCTTGAATTATGAACTTCCTTGTGACATGGTTCCTCTTGACTCCTAGGTTGACCTTAAAGATCTCCCTATGATGATCCTATGTCCATGTGTTTTGTAGGGATATCACAAGAAATTGAAGACTAGATTCCAACCTTCTGGAATGTTCAAACTCCATTTCTTCTTCTTTTGAATAGAAAAAATTTCCTTCTTTGAATGTGGCATCAACGGACACATAAAATTTCTGAGTCACTAGATGATTGCATATATACCTGTTTTGAGTATTGGAATACCCCACAAACACACACTTCCATGCTCTAGAGTCAAGCTTTCTGGTTGACATACCATGGACATGTATGTAGGCTACACATCCAAAGATCCTCGGTAGAAGACTTGTGTCCAGTCTAGCACTTGGGAAGAAATAAGTCAACAATTCTCTCAAACTACAAAGACTAGTAGTGGAGGCGAGAATATGGCCAATTTTCTTCCCTACCAGTCCATTCTGCTGTGGTGTATAAACACAAGATGACTCATGGACAATTCCTTGACTTGAAAGATAGGAACCTACATTTGAATTAAATAATTCCTTTCCATTGTCTGTCCTGAGCCGTTTGCCACTAGCTTTGAATTGAGTCTTAAACATCTCTTATAAGTTCAGAATAATCTGGGGAATATCTCCCTTTGACTTGGGCATATAAAGCCATGTAAATCTACTCCAATCATAAACAAATAGTATAAACCACCTGCGACCCAACATGCTAGATATCGGGCATAACCCCCACACATCACTATAAATAATTTCAAAAGGTTTTAAACACCTCACATTTAACAATTCAAAGGAAGACTGTCTATGTTTAGCCAATTGACAGGCTTCGCACAAAAGAGTACTACAATTGATTCTTTTAAACATATTAGGAAAGCAATGTTTGAGAAGATCAAAAGATGGGTGCCCCATTCTCCTATGGAGCATATAAATCTTCTGCCTCAAGCCGATCAAACTCTCCACTAAGGAGAAACACTTTGTGGCATGCTCTTCCAACACCAGCTGTCCTCTCTCGCATCTAATGGATCCAATCCTCCACCTCGATAACTTGTCATTCAGAAAACAGGAATCATGATCAAGGAAAAATGTCCATCCAGCATCAGCTACGAGTTTCTGAATTGAGAGTAAATGGGATTTAAGCTGTGGCACATGAAAAACTTCCTTTGAAATCCCAAGATTACTAAATTCAACATCACCAATACCAACAATTGGGAGATACCATCCACCAGTTCTACGAACCATTTTAGAAAATCCATATCTTCTCTAGTTTACAAGGTCAGCATGGTCAGGTGTCATGTAATCTATTGCTCCTATGTTGAAGATCCACTAGGTACCATCTGCTACAGAAGGATGTAGCACCACAAAAACATAAAAATCACCTAAGCAAGTCAGGGAGGTTGACAGTTGATCTTTAGGCTGCATTTGTTCTCCACCTTTCGACGAGGTAGCAAGATATACATTCTTTGATGACTTCTGGTTCTTTTTAGTAAGCTTCCAGCATGTCTCTTTGGTATGCCATTTTTCCTTGCAGTGTTGCAGAACATATCCTCCCTCAGATCGGCTCCTTGCACTTAACTTGGTGTCGTCTTCAGGTTGGCGCTAGGCTGTACAAATTGAGTTAGAGTATTATTCTTTATTGCTAACTGAGTATCCATCCTTTTAACAACAAACTCAGTCTGGGTTGATTTATGAGTCTCTGAACCAACTCGTAGGTGAGTTTGTTCCCTTGCAATCATGCCAATTGCATGGTCTAAGTCTGGTATTCTCTCTCGATTGAGTATCTGGCTCCTCACATTCTTATACTATGAAGTGAGACCCATGAGAAAAGAGAATAGCCTTTGCTTCAATTAATACCCTCTCTCTCTTGAGTGAGGATTCTCAACTGGCCAAAAATGATCCACCCCCCT
Source organism: Wolffia australiana (assembly GCF_029677425.1). NCBI lineage: Eukaryota > Viridiplantae > Streptophyta > Magnoliopsida > Alismatales > Araceae > Wolffia > Wolffia australiana. Next base: position 12,016,709 of record NC_135842.1, read on the forward strand.
CCAAATCACCTTTCATCAACAAGCATATACCATGACTAAATCTTCACACTGCCTTGCCCATGACGCCCTTGCAATTAAGTCATATAGCCGCCAATCATTGTTCTTCTTGGCACTATAATTCTGGATTTCCTCCCACAATTCCTTTATTGTATTTACATATAATTCCTCATCTTTGGAACGATAGTGCCAAGGATCCATTGCCTAATAAGCACCTACTCTGCTCGCCATGTATGGTACCGTAGCTGCCCTTTCATGACTAGTTCTTCGCTTATATGATCCCCTAAAAATCTTTCCTCACTATTCAGTTTTATAAGTTTACTCCATTCATAAATATTGAACCCATCACTATGAATGCTCCCTCTAGAGTGTCCACAACAAACAAGCTGAAGTAATAGGAATAAGGAGCCATAGACAAACCTTAGAGAGTGCAGGCATTACAGATTATAACCTCCATCCTACACAAGAAACTACTATGATACGATGTTACAAAAGAAACGAGATTTACTCTTACTTCTTTGGTGATGCTCCTCCCTCTATTAGTCACAGAGAGCACCTGGTGGCTAGGTTTAAATAAAGAAAAAGGGGTTGATGTTCTTTTCTTCCCCACTAGAGTTCATACCAGCTAATTCCAGATTTTGGTGTGGCTTGCATAATTTTGTCATGTGGGCCACTAAACACAGGTATGGGCATCTTATAAGACGCGGCCCATTTGGATTACTTATACGAGAAAATAAAGAAGAGAAATAAGACATACAACTAAGATAATAGCTCTATTTAGTAGTTTCATAAGGATAATTAATATAGTTACCATTCCTTAACTTAAAAATCATAAAGATATCATCACTTTCATGACATGAACTGAATAAGACTCAACTTGAGATATTATGCATTTAATAATCTTAAATATTAACTTTAATATTTTTTGTATGGTTTAAGCATTTCTGAATTTCATATGAACACACTATATTCATATTTTGAGAAAGGAGAGAAATTCGGGGGAAAATCAAAGTTCATTGGAAATCATTCCCTGTACAAATATTCTCATCCTGTATATATTTACTTATTGTATACATGCTTTAGAAGGAAATGACCATCAAAATAATTCTATACAGGAACCTGGTTATTCAGCCTTATTGAACTGTTTTAAAGTGTTCATAATTTAATCATTCTTTCTTGCAGTGAAAAATCCTGATCTTGGAAAAAAAATACAAGGATAAAAATTTCAAAATAACCATTGTGGCATCAATTCATAAACACAAACATTTGAGAGCTTATATCTAAAATTTCATCATCATCCCTGTCCATTTCCCCTACTTTTCCTTTATTTCATATTACTTTCTTTCTTTCTCCGCATGTATTTTTTATTTTCTCTAACTAGAATCCAAATCTAAGCCTTAAATCAAATTTCACTCAAAATCATCTAGTTACCCTTCCATTTTCTCTCCCATTTTTTTATGTTTAATTTTTTAAAAAATATCTATATTGGTTGCATCCCATTCCTTCTATTCTCTAAAATTAGCCAAATTTTAGGTAGGCCTGAGTTCCTCTTGGGTGATTTGTGATCTGTGGGACTCCCTTTCACCAGGGACCATAATTAGGGACCTGTGCCTGAATATGTTGCACACACTGACCATTTTAAAGGTAATTTCTATATTTTTCCCTTAAAAAATTAACTACAAATCAAAAAATAAAAATCATTGTTCATTTTTCTATTTGTTTAAGCCTGGTCATATCACATTCTATATATGATGCATATGGGATCTTGATCTGTTCTTAATTTAGGGGTTTTATGTCATTTTTTAATTATTTCCACGCAATAATGCGTAAATAATTAAGTAAAGTAAGGGATATCCACAGAGAGGAAGAAATTTAATTTTTGGATTTTTCTAAATGTAGAAATGAAAGACATAAGTTTAGAAGTAAAACAAACTTTTTATAGAATTTTCTTTGGATTTATTCAATTTTCTTTGGGTGGTAGAGAGTGTGGTAGTGCATGGTCATGTGGCATGATGGCACAGAGGGGCATGCCCAGAAAGCATATTGTGAAGGGCATACAAGAGACATGGTGGAAGTGGTGGAAATATGATCAATGTTTGGATTTTGGGAGAGGAGTCAGGAAATGAAGGAAACACATTTTAATCTCTTTATCAGGAATAAGAATATGAAGCCAAGGAACTTTGACATTCATAAGGGTTTACCTCAGGTTTGTATGTCACTCCCGGACCAGACATTTCCATGAGGAAGAAGTCACTTCAAGATGAAAGAAAACCTCTTATGAATAACTTCCACACCAACGCATCAATCTCAAATCCTGGGGAAGTTTTTTCCTCCAGCTAGCTAATACAAAGCAAAATCTTAAAAATTAAGGGGAGAGAGAGAGAGAGAGATGAAATGAGATCCTGGGGAACCTTATTCATTTTCAAAGAGCATCATTACTAAAATAACCTATCCTCTTTCTTATCTTCTTCTCATACCATTTCTTCATGTTTTCTCACTAGCTTAGAGCTCCATGAATTGATTTTTTCTCACTCTTTAATATAAAAATTGTGGCGTAAGTGGGCTATAAAGGTAGAGGCCACACACCACTCAATTTTCTCCTTTCTCGAGGTTCACTTGTGCACTCTCTTATTATTGACCTAATAACATTCAAAACAAGTACATCTCAGTATCCACTACTATAAGCACCTCAACAATAATTCTGCAATTAGTTATCCCTAAATTGCACATAAACAAAACTAGAAATTACTTATTAAAAATAAAAATACTTTACTTACATGATGTCAACAAAGTCTCTGATGTATGTTATGTGACCTGAAATCCAACCACACTACCATGTTTCATTAGTGTCCATTGAATTAAACATTATTCAGTATTATTTTCGTGTGACATTTATAATGAATTCCATGAATAAGGCAAATTATGGTGTTATTTTTAATGTTCTTATAAAATTTAATTCTCCTAAATGAAATTAAAAGTTTACTTATATAATTTCAATCAAATAGGTATGATGTTGAGTTAGGTTGTCTTCTAAAGGACTGGCTTTCAGATGTAGTTTTAATGCTAGATTTATAGTAAAAAGGAATCGACTGATATTAAGGATAATAAGAGAATTAGTTAATTAGTATAGTAAGATAAGGAAAAAATTGGTATACAGAGTAGATATTGAAAAGGTGGAAGATAAGTAGTAAGTAGACATATGTAGTACGAGTTATGAAGAAATGGGGAAACATAGAGATAACAGATCTGTTAGTGTTAAACATCTAATTTCATCCTTTTCTATTTTGACACACATGTAAAAAGGTGGGCCATGAGTTATAAATGGCCCACCTATCTCTCTCCTACTTTCTCTTCCTTTTTCCTTTCTCTTTTCCTTCTTTTTCTTTCTTTTTCTATCGCTCCCCAAAGAATGACCTTTTTGCCCCTTAAAATAGCCGTTGGGGCAACGGCTATATGACCGTTGCCCCCAACGGCTATCTTGAGAAAGGACTTAGCCTATAAAGGAAAGTCTTTCCCAACCTGTTTATGAGTGAGTTTTTCCCCTTTTCTCTGTATCAAAAATCTCGATAAACTTCTTCTGCATCTTTCTCATTTGTCTCAAAAAGGCCTCATTTGTCCTATCTGTTCCCAAAGGCAGAATTCTCTGCATTCTTCACAGTTAGGTAGTATTTTATTTATATTATTATTGGTTTTAGTATTTTTTTTATAAATGTTAAAGTTATTGAATAAGTGATTAATTGGAATTGATTTATTTTATCATATTAAAGAGAGAGGATAAGATAAGTAGTTTAAGATATAAGCCTATTAAACTAAAGAGATTGGCAAGGATTCTATGGTTGGTAGGAGATATACTTAGCATGATTTATTTATTTTTCACTTTGGTTGTATTATCTTGTTGAAATAAAATTTATATTTTACCTAGGAGTTAGAATCACACTATATCACTTGTTGAATCGTTGCTGCAATCAAGACCAGATTTGGTAGTGTTATATGACAAAGACAAGTGGTAGCGGTTGCTGTGAGCCCATAATAGCGGTTACTGCATAATGTGAACAGTTATTGCATAATGTGTCCATTAGGCAAACTAACTTATGCAATAATATTCACTAATCTCCTTAATCACTAAATGACCTAATATAGATTGATAAAGGGGTCAAACCACAAAGAGGATAGGTACTATATCTTAATTAGGGTTTCCTGAGAATGACAAAAAATTGAGAATGATGAGTGCATGATCTTTGTGTATGTATCTCCTTTTGAAGATTCGAACGCAGGTCGAGAGTGACAACGGTATTTAGGGGTGATTAATCTAAACCTATAATGATATCTATGAAATTATCTAAATAAAAAGTACTCATATTTATAATGTGCTTTCACCTCTTTCATAGTGATGTTCTCTCCATTATCTCTTTTTTGTGAGCCCATACATTTTTCCTGGACTCAACTTCTTACTCTGAACATGAATAAAGACAAAGAAAAGAAGGAAATTCACTAATCAATTAGTGAAGCCACACCCCATAAAGCCTCATTCCACTCAGTTTTCTTTCACTCAGCTAACTAAACTAATAGAAGATAATAATGAAGAAACCAAATGGTGATGCTTTGAAAACACTCTTCTTTCACCAAAACTAGCAAAAGTTACATTATAATACAATAACATATATTTTAGATTGCTTTGGGAATCATTTATACATTGACCATAAAATGGACAATCAGGACAGGAAACTGCCGCAAAAATTTGGAGTCATAACTCTTTCTGGGTCAAAAGTTATGGCCCTTTGAAAATGCCACTTTTAAGGGTTTTTTTATTTTTTCTGATTTGTTTTGAATGTTTGATCATCTCTAACGAATATGAGCATTGTGAGCTGTTGGATTGGTTTTCATCAATATTGGATTGAATCTCAGCCATCAGATCTTCTTTAGTGATTGCAGAGAGCATCTGAGCCATATGTGTTTGTGTTTAATTGCAGGACAATTCTGGATCATTCGATCTTGAGGTGATGATCGTGTATGATCCAGATTGTCCAATTATACGGATAAAGAGTCACCCATTCATAATGTTTCCATGTGCCCCTTGGCCTAAAGCTCGTGCATTTAATCCCACATGGGATAAGTGTGCAACAAAGCTGCCTATAAAAGCGGCTCGCGCACAGTCATTTTGAATCGCGCATAATCGCACACTATGCCCCATTACACATGCCACGCATGCACATGTGCACACATGTACACATGTGACACCGGTGTGCTCTGTGTGCTTCCCTGAGTGCCCATGTGTGTGCGCTGCCCAGTCAGCCCGCCACATCAGCTCCTATGTATTGGGCCTCCTTTTGCTATTTTTAACCAGAAAATATTCTATACATATATATATATATAATGCCAAAAATTTTCAGATATTAAAATATTAATATCTTATAGTTTAAACATCATTTTAACATGGAATTTTCACCAGAATTTATCCTTAAAAACTATATTTTCCGTTAATTTTTTTATATTTTGAAGCTTAAATTGTATTCAAGTTACATCAAAATAAGTTTTTTAATTTTAGCAAAAGTATATATAAAAACATGATAAATGGCTGAATTGTCGTGCATAAACATATGTAAGTTGCATATCATCATATAATATGAGGTATATTATGATTTAGTTAGATAGTTAATATGATTATTTTATTTTAGTAATATCTAAGAGGAAGAAGAAAATAGGAAGGGGGATAAGAATTAGGATGGATGGGGAAAGGATATTATTTTATTTTAATGAGGTAGAGAAATATATGTGTGTGTATATATGCTAAGAATTCAATATCACGGGAGATAGAGAGAATAGTACTTGTTTAATTTTAGAAGAACTTAGGTAGATGTGAAAAAGAATAAGAGAAGATAGAAGGATTAGTAAGAGTAATTTGGATGAGAATATTTATAATATTATACGATTAATAGGTAGCTTATAATGATAGGAATAAGGTTTATATAAGTAGATGTACTTGACAAGTATTTTTTAAAAAATTATAAGATAAAATCAAGATAAAATAGGATAAATGGGGAGATATTTTTAATGCTCATTAGGTGTTTGATGAAATGTATGACCAAAACCAATCTATGAAACTTGATAGAAAATCACATCCAAATTTGATTTCAATGGCATTCAAGCATCCAAATGAGACAGAAAAGGAGCAATCTACCTATGGAGTTCAAAAACTTACCAGAATCACCTTGATTCAAGAAGCTGGAGAACGGGGGCCAATCCCCCCCCCAGCCTCAATGTGCATCTTCTCCCACCATCCTCTATGCTGGCATGAATCCAAGGTGCTTTAGAACACTTAAGGCAACATGTTGGGAGTTCCAAGTAGCGAGAGTTCCTGCTGGGTTCTAGAGGCCTTGACATGGATGAAGATGAGGATTCCACCCAGCGGAAGACACGAAATGAAATCATAACAACATTAGTAAAATCATGAAAAGAAGTACCTTTGCACAGATTGCATCCGTGATTTCTTGGATCCGAGAGCGAGACAAGTCGAGCTGCTCAAATGTACAAACTCTAGAAGTATCAACACGCTCCTTGGCATGTTGGATCTCCTCCTTCTCGTTGTTGAGCCCCGTTCAACCTCTGCCGCCATCCTTACACAGTTCGAATCACATCGGGAGTGGAGAGGAGTCATGGGGAGAGGGGAGAAGAAGGGGAAGGCCCCTGAATAATTTTGGCCTAGGTGAATTTTGTTAAGGGCCTTCCGTTATTTTTACTAAGTGGGTATTTTTCATAAAAACCCCCAAAACTTAAGTATATATTCTGACATCCAAAAAACCATTTGTGTGTGACCATGTAGGCCCATGTATCAGTCTAGTTAATAACTCCAGCTGCCTAATAACATTTATTGGCCTTCTGATTTAATTAACTATATCAACATATATATTAATTAATGTCAGATCAGTTTAACCCAATCGATAAGTCGAGTCTCCAACACGTGGGGTGCCAAGCTACACCTCGTGCTCCAGAAGATACAAAAGAGTGTATATCGACTCACTCATGAAACGTGTTCTTCATTAGTTATGATGTATGTATAGTCCCTCATCCACTTGATGCTCCTTGGACAACTTAGGGTATAGCCAATTGTCAAACCCTAATCGGTCATCCGAGTTAGTACTAATGCATTCGGAAATCATCGGAGATCTCTTCTCAGATATTTCACTGCCTTGGCCAAGGACTTTATGGCATCGTCTTCCTTGAGCTGTCACCTTTTATACCGAGGGTGAACGATCCCATCTTGACCACTCAATCATCTTCGTGAACTTTTTTATGCACCTGAACTAAGAACATTTAGAATCCCATGATTAGAGAGTCGTTGGCACTAGTCAAAGTACAACCGTCCCTCCACAAGATGTCTTTGGTGTCTCTGGTCTAAGGACCACTTACACAATCGTGAAGTGAATCGACCTGATTGACAATTTGGTGCAATACCATTCAGGGATACGTACAGATCAATTCAGTGAACTCTTTCCACTAAAGAACACCTACTATCTATTCTTCGTGTCTCTAATGGCTATAGGACCAGCCATACTCATCATATGAGTGGACTAGATAGTGCTATTCTATCTAGATACTTCGATGTCCATCTCATGTATCCTTCAAATAGGAATGTTTAAAGCACATGCTTAAAGACTTGTGATCTCCATATTATGATCTCATCATAACTCATTAAGTCTGGTCATGTATTCATGGACTTCATTATAAGCATCACACATGCACTATAATGAGTATGTTAAATTCATGAACATGGAAAGAGATATGGAATGTGTGATTGACTTGTTGGCCACATATATATTTCCATCAGTTCCAAGGTGTCACTACTCTCCCATGGCTCATCTCGTTATAAGAATGTTTTCAAGCCGCCGCGTAGAGCATTTGTTGGAAGATGAGAGTATAAGGGGCCATCAAGAACTTCTAATAGGAAGGGCCTCCCATAATAGTAGATGAGGTGGTTAGTTGTCACATTGTCTCCTAGGCAGTCAAACTGCCATCCGGCATGTGGTAGGATATCCAACAACTAGGAGCCAACATCATCTTTGTCAACCATTTTATCCATTCCACCTCACCTATAGTGGTCGATCAAAGGCCATTCCCATGCGCATGCACGTGGGCATTTTATTGAACACACATGTTTGGCCTAGTGCTGTACTTTGAGTGGTGCTTCCAACTTGCGCTCGAGCTCTCACCGACCATGGGATTGAGCATTCTGCAATCGACTGCCTATGGTGGGCTTGAGCAATGCAACGTTTAAAGGGATCCACTGCTAGCTCTCTTTAGAAACCAAATGTTTTATGTTTTCTTATTTCATCTCTCTCTTTTTATTTCTTTCTTTAAATTTGACTTCAGCCGTAAAAATATGTAATAACATACTAGAGAGAGTTATTAAACTCATTATATTAAATAATGTTATAAACATATTTTCAATGATAAGTAATGGGATTATCAATGATGTAATAATTACATGAACAAGTAATTCTTTGACCCAAAGCTCAATTAAATGCATCAAATGAGAAATCTCATTTAAAATGAATATACGGAGATTTTTAAGTTGTCATTGTTCATTTTAGGTTCATCGAGCGTTGGGTCCCAAGCTACACCTCGTGCTCAAGAACATGCATAATAATTATTTAACTCCCTTATGTAACCTTCACCATGTGGTTACCATTTACATATAGTTCATCTGCCCAATACTCCCAAATGACTTGGGGTATTATTAATTTTGAAACCCTAATTTGTCATTCTAGTTAGTACTAATGCATAATAAAGATCATTTGAGAATGTTTTCTCCAATATCTTCATTACCTTAGACAAGGAGTTAATGCATCTTATTTTTATATTCAGCATCCTCTTATATTGATAATCTATGCTCCCATTTCCGCCATTCATCACTTTGGTGTACTTCTTATATCATTTGATCTAAGACATCTTTGAATCTCATGATTTGAGACTTTTTGTTTTAGTCAAACATATCATTTCTTCTAAATGTATCCTTAGTGCCTCAGGTTAAAATGTCATGTATATAACCATGACATGAATCAACCTGATTGATGTATAGGTATAATACTATTCAAGGATTTATTCAGATAAATTCAGTTAACTCTTTCTCTAAAGAGAACCCATCATTTTTATGTAACCTCTCTACACTAGTGGGAATGGGATAACTCATCGTGACAATTAATGCGATGATTGGCCTGTTCTCATTCTTATCATTCAAGATGAACGGATACTGTTATAGAACATGTTGCACTCTGGAAATAAAAAGACAAAGGAAAAATGATATTTATAATAATAATATGTAAATATAAGAGGATCTGTGATGTGGTGGCATGTCAGTGCGCACCACATCACTATTCTCTATCTTCTCCTCCAATAAGGGAATGGCACGTCAGTGCTTTATCTAGATAGTGATGTGCAAGGGTCTTCTCCATAGGGAACATATCTTAAAGAAACAGCTCTCTCTAAGCGGTGAATTTGAGATGACAAGAAGGGATAAAATAGAGGTAGCGATAAAATGGAGGTAGTGATCAGATTTTGGGATTACTCCTACTTGAGGAGAGTTAGACAAGTGATGCACGAGTAGTGGTCGTGATGGAGGGAGAGAGAACAAGATAGAAGGATGATGAAAGTCATGACAAAGTGACAATTTGAGGAATCTGAATTAATGATTGAAAAGTTTCTGATTTAGGGTTTACAAAATTTAGGGTTTATAACTTAGGATTTAATAGAATATAGGAGGATTTGAAGGCAAGATAGAGCAGAAGCGACATGGTAGAATGTGGCAGACATAGGAGTAGAGGGATTATTGAAATGGGGGAAGATAATGGTTTAGGTTTTCTTAAACAAATGGATAGGGGACATGTGACGAGATTGGGATGGTGAAGGTGAGGTGGATGGTAGAAGATGGTAGATAGTGACGAATGATGGAAGTTGAAAGATATGAATGATGGATAAGAGTGATAGATGATCGACCTAAATGTGTTGAAGAATGACCAAAGTAAGGCAAGAGGCCAACCTTATATCCCTATATTCTGTCGGGATCAAGGCATCTTTCTTATGTGAAGCAGCCTTCCCATTTCTCTATTGATCCTCTCCAAGCACCCAAAAGACCAAGAACGCACTTGATGGACCTTCAAAGCTTCACTTTCTTTCAATGTGTCTGTTTAGGAGTAAGTGAGCATAAATGTGTTTTTAGAAATACCAGGACCTCAATTTATAGATCCAACATATAAATGTATAGAGGACATAAATATGAAGCTACACTTAAAATTTCAGCTCAATCAGAGTTCTGGATTGTCAGATATCAACCTAGAAGTTGGCCATTCCTAGGTGTTGATTTAATCAAAAGATTTATATGAGGATTTTTTCTCATCGTGACAATTAATGCGATGATTGGTCCGTTCTCATTCTTATCATTCAAGATGAACGGATATCGTTATAGAACATGTTGCACTCTGGAAATAAAAAGACAAAGGAAAAATGATATTTATAATAATAATATGTAAATATAAGAGGACCTGTGATGTGGTGGCATGTCAGTTCTTACCACATCACTATTCTCTATCTTCTCCTCCAATAAGGGATTGGCACGTCAGTGCTACGTGTACACATGCTGCCACATGTACACATGGTGCCTTATGTTAGTGATACATAATCGACACAACATCTTTTAACCAGTCAAAAGTTAAAGGATAAGGATTCTTTAATTTGTTTTAGCCTCGACCTTCGCATCAGATTTATTGTGAAAAAAGACCAATCTTTTTTTTATTGGGCCATGTCGCCCATGCACTTAAAAAGTAAAGAAAGGAATCATTAACATTAAATGTCATTACTGCATCCCTAATTGTGTTGCCATAATAGTTAATGTTAATGATTAGTTGATGCCAATCTTTCAGTAGGTTGTCACCATCATTAATTTTCACAACTGGTTGGTATCTGTTCGATGAATTGAATGGGGATGTATTGCATTGCAGAAATAAAAGCCTAAAAAATATTTAAAAATGTTTTTGAGTGATATATGATATAAATTAATATAAATTGTGACTAAGAAAATTCGTATCTTTATGAATATAATGTCGACAAATTCAGGAAAATCATATCTTAACTCAAAAAATCATTTTCTTTCAAAATATGTTGTCATAAAATTCCCTAAAAATACAAAATGAAGTGCACAAATTTTATAACATCATTCAAAAAATGGATTTAATCATTTTAGCCTTGATAGCACACATATCTCATCGATTAATGCGAATAAACATGTAAATATGGTCAGATTAACCTACTAAAAATTATGTGTTATTACTTTTTATATAAGTGGTTTCAGGTAGTGATACTTATTATAGATAGTTCAAGTTGAATGTAAGTGGGGCCACAAAAACGGATCAGATCTGATCTTGACTGCGCCAAGTGGCTTGCTCAGCCATGGGAGGGCCCCATTATTGGTGGCAGATAAGGGCCAGCCATGTTTGGTTTGGCCCGGCTCAACCCAACCTGGCTCGAGTTATCGTTGGGTCGTCGTTGAGCCGTAGGGACCCCCTGTCTTGAACGCTTGTCATTCAAGCTGAACAAGGCTTGCTCCTCTCTGAAACAAATTCTGATCGGCCTCTAATTGAGCTCTTTTCAAGTTCTTGAGAGCATAGAACCAAATGTGGGTCATTCCGACATTGGCTCAACCCTATGTTGGGCTGGCTCTAGTCGTTGTTGGGCCATCGTCGAGCCAAAGGGACCCAACGTCGCTGAACACCCCTTGTTCAAGCTGAACGAGGCTCTGTTCCACCCTGAAAAAACTCCTTTCAGCCTTTGAATGAGGTCTTTTCAAGCTCTAGGGAGCATAGAACAGAACGTTGATCATTTTGAGAGGGAATGAGCCAAAAACAAAGCTATGCAACATTTTTGCACCCCGTTTTGGACAATTTGATATTATTCTTCATGCAATCAAGGCAGAACCTGGCTCTCATACCATTTTTGGATTATGGAGACCCTGACTTGGATATACATAATGATGCCTTGCAGCATAAGATTTATAATGGAATCATAACGTCATCAATAAAACATAAATAGACTACATCAGTGATTTCTTTGATCCGTGAGCAAGATGAGTTGAGCTGCTCATATGTGCTGCCTCTAAATGTATCCACACAATCCTCAACATGATGAATATCCTACTTCACTTTGACGAGTTCCATTAAACCTCCATCACCGTGGTTGTGCCATCCTGGTTGCATCGCAAATGGAGAGGAGATATAGTAAGAAGGGAGAATAAGTTGAAGGCCCATAAATAATTCTGGCCTCAGTGAATTTTGTTCCGGTCTCTCCTTATTTATCCTACGTGGTTACTTTTTATAAAAACCCTCAAAATTTAAGTATATCTTTCGATGTCCAAAAGACAATTTAGGTGTGACACTCTAGGCTCATGTATCACTCTTATTATCGACCCTAGAGGCCTGATAACCTTTACCCACCTTCCAAATTGAGAGAATAACCTTTATCAACCTGCCCACGTTCAAATGAGAATGTGTTTGATTAAAGGCCTAAAATAGGATATTCAAAGAATTTTAATTCAAAATCCATATTTAGCTCAATATAAGCATCAAAGTATGATAAACATGTAAATATCTACCAAAAAGTATTATAAACTCCACCATAATCTCCATCCTCCATGTGCGTTTGAACATAAGACAACCTGGATCTACTCATGAACCTTCCTAGGCTAATTGAGCCACCATAGAGCTTTCAACGCTCATGCCTGGTCAAAGGAACTCAATAAGGTTTTCTCGCAGATATTCTTAATTTTTGTCGGGAAGTAGATTGCAGAAAATAAGAAAAACCTTTTGACCAATGAGGAAATGCATCCCTCCAATATCAATGGTGGGATCCATCTTTGGATGTCCATTGAGGGCTTTTGGATCCCTTCTGGGGTTCCCCTAAATCTAAAACCACTATCCAGTTAGAGGAAGATGATGGCTAGTGGTAGAGAGTAATGACTCTTTCCCTATCCATGGGATCTCATGTGAGACGATCCAATGGCCATAATTAAGTTGAAGTCATGGACCCACTTATCAATTTTTCCTATGCCCATGTAAGCATATGTCCTAGTCAGCATATTGTCCTCTAATTTTTCAATGGTGGCGTGTCTGTCATCTTCGTCCATGCGTCGACAAATCATGAACCTTCAAAACAAGAAAAAGTAATAAAATAAAACTATAATATATTATTTTAATATTCTCATTTGATCATCTTAAAGAATATTAGACATCCAAGATTATATCGTTAATAAAAGTCAGGCTATCATGACAAGGGCTTCAAGCTAGGTTTACTCGAAGCAATGATCATTTTTTTATGTCTTAGTTCCATAAGGTCGTGAAACGTTGGGTTGTAATCCATCTCCTTGTCTTCATCAGCCCAACCCACCTGCAACTATTAGAAATAATTAAAAATCATTGTGCCCTCATGCACGTGCATAGGTTTTTTGTTCTCTCTTGTTGTTGGGCATAGTGTGGGTGATTGAATGATAAAAAAACTATTTTCTATACAATGGAAGCATTGGTCAATTCCAAATCGATCTCTAAAACATAATACATCACATGTACCTTGTGGGAAACTTATTTCAACCCTTGACTTGCTCACTTTGAGATTTCTCTAAAGCAGTTCACGTGGCTGGCCTCTAGAAGTATCCACACAATCAAGTTGCTCCTGGATCTCCACTTCTTCCTCTCAAACTTCTTGAAAACCTTGTAGACCTTCTCACCATGAAGACTCTCTTCTGGGATGAGTGGAGAAGAACTCAGAAGGGAGAAAGGGGAGGTGGGGGGGGAAGCTCTGGCTGGCTGGGGTGCATAAAATGGGTGTCCCTTCCCCTATTTATATTTTACTTTAAGTTTTTTATAAAACCCTATTATGTAAAACATATTCACCAATGCACCTATGATCTTATGTGTGTGACCCTTTAGGCACATATATTATTCTAGTTAATAACATTTATTGGCACCTTATTGATTAACTATATTAACAGGTAGAGTAATAATTAAGGATTAATATACCTCAATCAATAGGTTAAGTTTCTAGCCAATAGGGTGCCAAGCTACACCTCAAGCTCGATAAGATACTCAAATATTCAGTAGTGTTTGAGCCATTACCATCACAAGTTACCAAGTATATATTATCCTTCATCCGCGTGACTCCTAAACAATTTAGGGTATTATTAATCGATGAACCCTAATTCGGCATTTGATGTGTAACCAGATCATTGAAAAAATCTTCACCAATATCCTCACTACCCTTGCCAGGGATTTAGCTGCATCATCTTCCTTGAATCAATCTCCTCCTATATTGAGGCCAGATGATCCCACCTTGACCACTCGATCATATACCTTGGACTTCTTCCTATATCTGAGCTATGAATTATTTGAATCCCATGGTTAGGTACCTATAAGTCATAATCAAAACATAATTTTCCATCCACGATATGTACTTGGTGTCTCAGGTCAATGTATCATGTACACAATCGAGACATGAATCAACCTGATTGATATTTAGGTATAATACCATTTAGGGTTTCTTTAGATCAATCAGTAAACTCTTTCTGCAAAGAGCACCCACTATATGTCCATAGTGTTGCTACACTAAGACCCAAAGCACCAACCATACTTATCATAAAAATATAATCATATAGTGCTATTCTATCCAGATTACTCGATGTCCATCTTGATTATTTATCAAATAAGAATATTTACCGGACATGTTTAAGGTCTAGCGGTCACTGTCATATGCTCCCATCATAATGCACTGGGTCATTGCACATATTCATCGACTTCATTACAAACATCACAATGGAATAGTAATGAAATTTATTTAATTGAATGAACTTAAAGAGAAATGTGGTGGTGTGATTTGGCTGGACGGTCACATAATATCCATCAGTTGTGTCTTAGCTCTCTACCCCTAGACTGTTTCTAGGTGAAATTGTGTTGTCGCCTTGGTGTTGGTCTTGCTCGTACATCATCTCTCTCTAACCACTACCTAGCTTGCCCGCTACTACGCTTGCTGCCTTGTAGTTGGCTTGATTACTTTGCTTAGCTATCTAGGCTTCTAGGATCTGATATACTCCCAAATTTTTTAATGTTGCCTCTCTAATTTTAATTTTAATTTACCATTAAAAGAAATAACTAGAACGAATAATTAGGCCAAATGTCAAAAATATTTTATTAAAAAAAACATGATTGCATAAAAAATATTGGGGATATAATCATGAAAAATTCATACTATAATGTAGAAAACTAGCATGATCACCCAATTAATCCATCAAATATAACTTGACATTAAAAAGAGACTAATATGAAGATAATGATGCCAAAATACGAAGATTAGATTCATCATGTACCAATTCCAATATGGCATTTGTGCATTCTCCATTTACTAAGAATGGTGATTTGGTAGCCTTTCCATGATGCAAGATTCACAAATCATGTATGATTCAAGACACCCCAGTATTTATCTTTTTATGCAATTTAAAAAATCTTATTTCCAACATGCACAAATATAAAGTATCACGAGTAGGTCATTTTTATCCATTATTTACTATTCTTAAGAGCAAGTTGTACTTGGAGACTGCAATAATAAATATTTATCAAATATAATCCACTGAATAAATGTGTTAAAGAAACCAATTTATTCTGAAGTAAATGTAATAAATGTTTTTCATTATGGCCACAGTATACCTGAGTCTATCAAAATAATAAACATGAATAATGTCCTTGATCATACCAGAAACATAAGAGATTTCTTCTAATGACATGAAACCTCAAAAGGGAACTTTAAATTTAGTCTCCCCACTGTGATAGCAATAACTCTTAAGTCATTCCCAACCCTCAGCTCTACCTCGTACTTCCTCAGCTTTATCCTGCTTGCCAGCACCTACAAGTCATTACAGATAAGGAAGCACATCCAATACCCATGATTTATAATTTATAATAGATAATTATCTATCACATAAATACCTGAAACACTATCATGTTTTTTTTAGCTATATCAATCAGGTTCCTCTTTTATCTTCTTTTCCAATGACCCTTTATTCCGTAGTGGAATCATGTGCCCTTCTCCCCTTTGTCTTTCTTTGCTGGAGTTTCTTTCACTCATTTTGTACCCTTTTTCCTCTTTGAGGCAGACATTGCATTTCTCTTCTTGATCGTCCTATGAATGAAGAGTAATTAGGGCTTGTCCTTCACAAGTTTTCCCCATGACAATGGTATGTTCAGCTCCTCATGCATAGTCCAAATTTTCTCCATGTTAAAGTTAAAAATGAACTTGCAGAATGATTCAGGTAAGGCTTCAAGAATAAGGTATATGCTCATGTGAACGAGGATTTCAACTCCCAACACTACCAACCTATTTATCCACTCAATAATGGCTATATATTTATAACCACTTGGTCATGCTTGCTCTGAATAGACTCTTCAGTATCTTATATCTCTGAGTCCTATTCATGCTTGGAAAATAATTCCATCAGATGTATCAGTATTAGCCTCAGCTCCATATATTCATGTTACCTCTACAACTCATTTACATGGAAGGTATCATGTATCACTAGATTGTGGTCAAATCATCCTTCCACTTTGGATACTCCAGTATATCCCCATAGTTGAATTTGATACAGCCTCAGCTACGCCATCACACTCTAGGACATATGCTACATGTTCACACCTAATAAGAATATTTAAGCTACTGGGAAAGTCAGGAAAGGTCAGGTTGTTCAATTGGTTGGCATCCATAATGCATTATACCAGGTTACTCGATGATATACTTGCTTGCATGATATATTTTTAATGAATCACTTATTCATACAAATCCAAGGTTCAGCAAAGAAATTTAGTTCCTCCAAAATTTAGCATTCCTTGCTAATCTCATGTGTAAGGAATCTCAACGCACCTACTAAGACTGGTAGAACACCACCACCAATCACAATACATTATTTAAAATACTTGAAAGACACAAGTCATCATTTTAAAGTCTACATTTCAAAATTCCCAAAAGTATGAGTTTATGATTTTCATAATGATGTTGTACATCAACATGAATATTATCCATCTGGATATGATATCATGGTATGTGTGATTCATATCGAATGGCACCCCAGTCCAATCATAACTATCTTCATGAATAGTATCGTCCTAATTTAAATTCTTCTAATTTTGGTGCAATTCCAGAAGCGACAATCTGGTATTGTCTCGCCAGAAACGCCGGTACCAGACCGACCCGACCTAATAAATTGATGCTGGCCAAAGTTGGAGCCGGCCAGTTGATACTGGTCAACGTCGTTGCTGATCCACCCTATGCCGACGAGTATCCATTAGCCAACTCAACGCCAACAGAGCCATTGCTGGTTGATAGATGCGGGTCTGACTAACACCAGTCATCTATCGTCGGTCCACCATGCTCGGGCAGCCTGGTCATGTCCCCGCCTCTGCACTGATGAGTCTCATGTGCTGCCGCTGACAATCATCATGGCCTAAGACCTGCCGCTGAGATGTCCCATTGCCCAGGACTGCCATCGAACCCCGTCATAGCCGATCCCCGAAGGGACGTGCTTGCCGGTCCCCCCCCTCCCCGCTCGCTTGGGCTGAAGCTTGCCTTGTGCCGCTCCTCCTCGGCCCTTCTTTAACCCCCAGCCACCGTTCTACGGCCCTCTCCATCGCACCCACCACAGTCGCTGCATCAACAAACACCCTGCACGATGAGCCCAACAATGAGGTACGCCCTCTCCCCGCCGCTTGTTATTTTACCTTATGCAGTATACTGTCGTCCTGATTCCACCGCGCTCGGGCTAGGTAGGTTAAAGAGGTTTTGAGAGAAAACTACAAATTTTGAGTGTCTTACTGGCACGGACAAGATCATCCGTTACGTGCGAGCCCTACGGACTGCATCTGTTTGGCCACAGACACCTACGTCGCTCCGACAAGGTTTGAGAGGCCACTGTCGCCGTCACCCGGTGACCCCATTCTAGTTTGGAGCTCGGCGCCTCCCTCGAGTCCGAACGTGCACGTACCACACGTAGGGCATTCATTTGCGCGTCGTAGTAACATCGACCTGTTAGGATTCATTTGTCGGACGACGACACCGTCGATGTTCGATACCATCATCTCTTATCGACACCTAGCCATCATACTCGGTGTCGACCTGACGACGTCCCTGACGATGTCCAACATCAAATTGGTATCAGAACCCGGCTATGGATGCTCACAGCACGTCTCCGACCCCGCATAGTTGTCATTTCTGCATCGCATCATTTTTTTGAAAACCCATCTTGGTTCCCTAGGGACATGGCCATCGAGACACAATCGAGCAGGAGGGAGCAACCCGGAGGTCCGACCTATCCGCGACGTATCGAATCATCGCCCGACGAGAGAGGCCATCGTACGGCCCTCTCGGAACACCGTTCTGCGACATCCGTAGGCGGCCCATCACAGCCATCTATGGAGCCCGCACGGACCGCATCCGCCAATGCAGGTGCCGTCGGATTGCCCGGTCCACGTGAGCATACACGTGCCCACCGTGGTCACCAACGGTCCCCGCGCACCTCCCCACAAGCACTAGGTGTCTCGTCACCTAGTGACAACAAGGATAGGGTGAGTTGTCGCTCACACGGGAAAGCTCCTATCGACGAGGCTTCACCCCTGGTTGCCGCCGCACGCGGCCGAGGAGCAAGACGCGCACGAGGAAGACCAGGAAGAACAAGGAAGAATTTGTGTTGTTTTATTTCCTGGTCTCCCTCCCTCGTTCAAGAGAAGTTCAGAAGGGAAGGAAGAGGAGATATCAAAGGAGAGAAAAGGGTAAATTTGGGCAGATTTAGGGGCTTCCCCGTCTTCCCGTTCGGAGCACCGTTGAGGCCGGCGTTCTTCCTACCAGTGCGAACAGCGTCTCAATTGAGACCACCCTCCCACCTCGGCTACACCCATGGACCTTTCTGCCGGCCAGCATTGATTCCGTGGATCCATCGGCGGATCCTTGCGCCTTCGGTGAAGTGAAATTTCCACTCCTGTCATCGCCCGACCATGGATTCACTGCTGACTGTGGAGTCCACCCACATCTGTGGACTTTTTTCCTGCCTGACCAACCCGATTCCATGAGGCAAAATTACGCTCCGAGCACCTTCGGCGATGCGGGTGAAATCACGCTTTCGACCGGTGCAGATCAGATCTCCGTCGAGTGGGGTGGTACTCCTTTTGACTGGCAAACCAAATCTGCGAAAGACCTCTGAACGTTAGATCCTATCTGGTGCGTTTGTGCACCCCTTCGAGTGCAAGTATTCCTTCTCTCACTCTCCACCGCAAGGTCAATGAACTTTCGCCCCCCGTGTTCACGTGCAAGATGCGGTGGGAGTTGATTGAAAGGGCTGATGACAGTCTGAAGATCAGTTGTTGAGCATCAGTGGTTGCAGGACTAGGCGACCCACTAGCTGACCTCTGCTGAAATCACCATCTGCCGCCTGATGACCACTGAGCACCGCGCGCCTGTAGCGTCGGCTCTGTGTTCCTTTGGTGTAATGATCTTTGTTGTCTCCTAGCATTCGCCTCTGCCTCGACTGATCTACCGCGGATCAACAAGTCCCCCCCCCCTCTACCGACAAACTGAACTCAGTTGCTCACGTTCCGCGTCCCGTTGCCTGACCCTATTACATTGCCCGCAATAAGGGTAGGATCGGTCAGCCCGATGCTCGAGCCAGTTCGTAGGGGCTCCTTCGCTCTCTCTTCCTCCGACCTTTACATAGAGCTCCGGCATTTTCATTGCTCATCGAGCCGCCGTGATCTCTCCAGTGACTCTCTGCCACACCCGCTTCGAACGCCGCCGACGTCGACGAAATCCTGCACCACGAGCCATGCTAATGAGGTATGTTGTCCTCTCCCGTTGCTCATTTATTTACCTTTTTCAGTATATTTTTGTCTTGACCCCACCGCGCTCGAACTAGGTAGGTGAGAGAGAAGAATTGAGAGAACTACGACCCTGTGAGTGTCTTATTGGTACAAACGAGAATGTCCGATTACGTGCGAGCCCTACGGATAGAATCCGTTTGGCCGTAGATGCCTTCGTCGCTCCGACAAGGTTTGAGAGGCCACCGTCGCCGTCACCCGGCGACCCTGTCCAAGCTTGGAGCTCGGTGCCTCCCTCGAGTCGGAGCCTGCACGTACGACACGTAAGACATTCATACTTGCATCGTAGTTACATCGACCCATTAGGGTTACCCGTCGGACAACGACACCGTCGACGTTCGATACCATCATCACTTATCGGCACCGAGCCATCATACTCGGTGTCGACCAGACGACGTCCTAGACGACCTCCGACATCAATAAGAGAAGATGATCAGGATTAAGATGAGTAATTAAGAGGTATATATTAATATTATTATATGTTTAGGGGTAGCTTTTAGTGCTAGAATGTAGTTCATATAATCTTATATATTTAATAAATAATTTGTAATAATTTACAAGATAAAATACCTCAAAGAGATCAATATACTGAAACTTAATAATTTCTCACCTGGGTCACTATCAAAACGCAATCTAATGCTAACAAAGATATATTGTATGGAGTTAATAAGCTCACCTGAATCACCCTGATTAGGGCGAGCAGAGAATTGGGGGCATCAATCTCCGCCCCCTCACTTTGGTGTGCATCTCTGCCCCCCTTCCTCTGTGCTGGCACAAATCCAAGATGAAATGGAGCTCTACAAGCACCTAGCTGAGCTTACCACGCCTCTAAGTGTTTGTCAACACCCTAGAAGACCAAGAAAATCTAAGGACCGGTCTGCGCTGCTGCTGCCAATTTTGATTGAAATATGCCAAAATGGGGTCGGAAATCTCTTTCATGGTTTCAAGAGGAGCTTTAGCAGTCTTCGATGGCATGAAAAAACCCTGGGGTTCCTCCCAGGCTGTTGGATTGAGTGTGGTGGTCCCAATTTGCTGGAAATCATCGTATAGCAAATTCCTAGCCGGTGGGGCACAAATGGACATTTATGCCCCTGGACATTAGATCTCCCTTTAGAAAGACTAAAGGATGTGATTAAATACTAGTTTTGGAACCGTTTACTCTTAAGTGTACCCCTGAACCACATCATCAGCCATGTCTAAGGGTCCCTCAGCTAGATGTCAGCCTTCCTCTCTCTTACTTCGTTCGTCAAAGGGCCTCGTCATCCTAATTAACAGTTGTCGCCAATCAGGAGCCTACAAAATTAAATAAGATAAAAGAGAAGTCAGATATAACCATATCATCTGATGTTCCTTGCAAACATTGGACGGTCAAAATTAAAATGCCACTTAAACTTTGGGCCCATTATGATGTGGATTTTTGACCAGGTCCGCCTAAAGCTTGATCATCTATGCTTTCTTATTTTATTAAGATTGTGACCTGTTGGGCTGAAATATTTGTAATATCTTTGGGAGGATGATGGAGGCCCATCCCGTCGATCAAGCCCTGACCCGTTGCCAGCCATGTCGCGGAGCCCGAGCCGACGTGAAGAATCTATAGTTCCATTATCAGGTTTGAGAAGCGGCGTCGTCGTCTCACTTCATGTTGTGTGTCTTCATGTAATTTTCTTTTTCGTCGTCGTTGGATTGTCAGGAGGCCCCTCCTGCGTGAGTACCAGCCTCATACGTGCGTTTTTATTTTTAAGTTATGATTTAGTGCCATCTTTAGGAGGAGGAAGTTCCTGTTGGACTTCTTCTACCCCCTAAAGAGCCTGTTTAAGGGGAAGCCCAATAGGCTTTCCCCTTCAAAAGGAGCCCCATTGGGCCACCCACAACTGCCAACCCCTCTCTATTAGAAGGGGAGGGGTGGACGTGGGAAGGTAGGCTCGCTGAATTTCAAAGGAACCAGGTCTGTTTTTTTTTTTTAACGTCAGTTATCAAGTCCTTTGTTACTGAAAGAAGAAGAAGAAGGAATTGACAAAGAAGAAGAATTTGTTCATTGAAGCCCGTTTTCTTTTTTCCAATTGGTATTTCGTCATCGACAATTCATCTCCCGATTTTCTCATTGATCAACGGCCCTTCCAACGTATCTCTGAGGTCCCATTTGGAGCATAAAATCGTGGAAGAAGACAGTCTATGTCATTGGCTTTTCCACCAAAATTACCAGCCACTGCGATCAGAAATTCCAGCCATTGCGACCCTCCTACAGCGAACCTGGAACAATCCATGTTGTCAGATTCTTGTCGATCGATTGCCTTGCGCATATCCAGCGAATCCCATAGATATCCATGATACAGTTGTGGACGGTTTTCTGGAGCGGCATTCAACGTCTCTCTGTCCCAGTATTTCCCTCCCCGGTGATCAGATCCCACCGCCGACCGGGGCTCAACCTCGTCACCTCATCCCTTGCTTCTGAACCGAGTGGTTGGCCTGATTCATAATCTTATTAATTTGCATGGGCAACAGCGGATCTCATCCATCGACACACGACACGATTATCTCTTCACGGGTCATTCTTATTTCTCTTCCATCAATGACCATCAGTGAAAGTCGTGGTTGGGAATTTTCTCTCCATTAAATTCCTTTCACATCGGGGACGGTCGGGATTTGCTCTATCACACTGAACTTGTTTCCTTAACGTGTCAAAAGAAGATTTTTTCTCACTCTTCTACTCTGCCTGAGTCAACCTGCGGACCAAGACATCTCTAGGACATACGCCCTCATCCGAATCAGTAATTGCACGATCCAGGTCTCTTGTATGATTCACCCTGATCACTACTGCTGGGCATGAATCTGGTCATGTGTCAATCGTGTACTCCATCCAAGTTGCTGGTATTGCTTCTGTGCAAATACACGTGCATTATCTTCTTGCTACTAGATTGGAAAATATCCGCCGAGATTTTCTTTGAACTACTACGATGGACACAGGTCTATCGTCTATCCCTTCCCCTCTTTTCTCGGTATTATTATCTCCCTCAATGCCATCCTCGCGTACTCCGCTGTCTCCAGTGACTTAAATCTTTGATATAGGACTTAGCCACTGCTATCGTATTAGGATATTTTCTACAATGGTATTGGATTAGCTCATTCACGTCGACGTTGTGGACATTATTGGATGTAGAACGTCCCCCTCCACGTCAACCCCTTTGAGTTGATTACGTGGATCATTGGGAGCTTGATCGTGAAAAAACCGATCACGTGTCATCCAATTGAGCTGTGTCTCAGGTCATCTGACAACAGACGTACTTCTCGTTACTATTTTCTCTAATCATATACATTACTCCCCGTCATTAATATCACATTTAGAGTTTACCTCCCTAACGTAACACGAGGTGTCAATTCCGACCATCTTGTTACATCACATGTGCCCAACCTGCCTCCAAAGCTGAAATGAATTTGTTAGAAGATATCCCCTATTGGAAAAGTTGAGAAACCGATTTGCTAAAAAAACCAAAGTGGGGATCTAATGTGAAATAAAAAAATAAACCTCCGCTCTTGTGCACATGTGTAAACCATGTTGTTTGTGAATTAGACCTCTGGTATGTGGGCTCTTTGTGCACTTTCAAAGGCTTCCATTGAGGTGGCCCTTC
The DNA here is from genome assembly GCF_029677425.1 of Wolffia australiana. Taxonomy (NCBI): domain Eukaryota; kingdom Viridiplantae; phylum Streptophyta; class Magnoliopsida; order Alismatales; family Araceae; genus Wolffia; species Wolffia australiana. Next base: position 12,040,272 of record NC_135842.1, read on the forward strand.
CTTGTGATACTTGCACATCGCAGCTTGTCAGCTATGGGCTGCCTTGAACGCTCTGTGCTCAGCCATCTACAGTTGGCCTGAGCCTGGTTAAAACATTTTTCTTTCTTTTATTTAGTTATTTCAATTTAGCACTGCAAAACGCAGACTAACCAACTCAAGAGAAGAATTTAAAAAAAAATTGCACCACTAGAACTCATAATGTTGAACACATTTTGCTTAAAAAATAATTGATCATGCAAATTATATAAAAATCCTATTCAAGTATGTAGTTTTAACATAATTGTCTGATTAATGCATGAATTGAAAATTCACCTTAAAATTAGGATAATATCAGTAAACTGATGTCAAAAAACCCTTAAAATATTTAGGATTCATGCATCAATTTGTATTCATGCATCAAATTTGGGACACTTTGGGACAAGGATGCTGGTGGGGTTGGAACCTTCAATGTGTGGGCATGGGCATTCCAGGGTGGCCTTGATAGTGGATTGCTATCACAGCTTGAGATATATCATGGAGGGGATATAGTCTCATGGCTTGAGACGCATGCAAGCTTTGCCGTACACGCAGCCTGGTGCATATAGGTGTCCAACAAACAAAGACATTGTGTGCTCTTTGGAGGCACAACATAAGGTGATGAAACCTCTCACTTTCCAATGTGGTGGAAAACTTGGCTTTGATTGTATGTCTAGTATATTGGAACAACTTAATCAGGATCTAGTGTGAGTTCTACATAGGGATAAATTTTGTATTTGAGTATGTAAAAATATTAACATATATCTTGACGTAGCTTATTAATATTGGGTCATTAGATTTTATTAACTATACTAATACATGCCTAGAGGTCAAATTTGAACACTGCTAAATGCACTCAAATTAAGGGGACTTTTATCAAAAGTTTAAAAGGAGCGTAAATAGAGAAGGACACCCATCTCAGATGCCCTTGAAGGCCAAACTTGGATGCTCGCCCTTTATATTTCTCTCTCTAAAGCATGATTTCAAGTGAGAGTATATGGTCAGGAGATCCTCTAGGATTTCAAGCTTTGTAGTTCGAAGGAACAACATAGAGATCCAAGATTATGAAGATCATGTTGATATGTATAGAGGCCAGATCTGTGAACAACTTAAGAAACATCCAAGGAACAGAATCATGAATGAATTTGTAAGGTGATATGATCATGTACTTATTTGATTTAAATTTATTTGGACTCTTTCACTTTTGTTGTTCAAATCATTTCATATTGTCAATCTAGCCTACAATACACAATATTTGTGAAGAAATTGTATTTGAATAATCTTAAAAGCCATAATGGCTGAATGATTAAAACTACAGTGGTTAGGAGATAGGGATAATGATGTTTGATCAAACTAGAATTAAACATAAAAGTTTAAAGACTAATATGTTTAGTCTTAAAACATTTGTAAAATATGTTGAAAGTAATACACAAGAATAAAAAAAATGGTTTTCTTTTCTAAAATATGTGGAGTAGAAGTGCGCCCACGATGATGACTCCAAAAAGGCAACACCTCAGCCTAAAGTTAAATAGGACTACAAAGAAGTTTTGACAAACAAGAAGTGGACATTCAAAATGCAATGGAACATGATTGATCATCAACTGATTTGGTTTTAAAATGTTTCCACTTATTTCATTTTCCCTACATTGAATCATTTCATATCGGGCTGCACCCACTCATGCCCGGGACCCATACAAGGAGGCCCCAGCACCACCTCGAGTAGCGCCAAGATACATAGTGGATTACGACCGCCCCCCACGTCGGGATTATACCCCCGACAATTTATCTCGACCTAGGAGGCCCACGGCATATTCCCCTCACTGGGTGCGTGCTTATCCAGCACACTCCCCGTTGCCACCGAGACGACCTCATCCCGAAGGATACCCAGAGGAGCGGCCACCCTATCACCCGGCACCTCACCGAGATGTTTACTACGAGGATCGACCTGACCAATATAGCCAACCTGAAAGGTATAGATGTCGATCCCGGGATAGTCCTCCGTACTATCACGATGCGAGTTATCCACTCCGAGAGGAGGTACTATCTCATATAGGTTGTCATGGGGATGTACATCCTCATTACTACCATGGACGACCACGGGATCCTGAGGCGCCTCCACCTCGCTACCACCTACGAGAAGACTGGGAGCACTACTATGGAGAACGGCAAAAAACTCCCACCCCTCGGAAGGAGTATCCCGCACACTATTACTATGACGACCATTCCTATCCATCGGATAGGAACTACTGCCCGCATGAGAACCAGAGTTCTCGGCATCATGATGACCGGGGGCATCCTCACGAGATGGCCAGCAACCCTAATCAGATACCGGTACCGAACTCTCCACAGTATCACCGCACTACCCATCGCCCGTAGGCAGCCACATATGGTGGTAGTTCTGCCCACCCGCACTATTACGGGTCGACGCACGTACCCGCACTTGGCCAATACCAAGAGCCTCTAGCACCATCTCGAGCGCCACCAAGGAGGCCGAACCCCTACCCACCTCATATACCACAGTCATCCTACTTACCGTTTGCGCCCTCATTGAGTTGTGCGGCACACGAGCCCCCTGCACACCATTCAAGACAACCGACCAAGCTGGCATCACGTGATTCATACATGTCACCTGCTCACTATGGACAGCCCCCTCCACTAGTGTCAAAGTGCAAAAGAATCTAGGGAACCACTTAGCCCACAACATGTTAGGCAAACCAAGTGGGCCTATCATCAGCATGATGACATTAATAGGAGATGTCGAGACAATGCACCCACTAAAAAGATACATCTAGCGACTCCATTCATTACCTTAGCCCAACACATGATGCACCTTCACGGTCATTGCGTTGATATGTCATCTGACCGTCGAACATCACAATATAATAAAAGGAGACTCATTCTAGAGGTACTACCGGGAGCCCACCGACCTGCCCCGTTGCCAGATCCACCATCGCCATCACCATCCCTTTGTCCTTTCGCTATCCCGCAGCCTCTGGGGCTCTTTTTCACACGATTCCAAACTCACCCCTCAACGTGATTTCTAGTATTTTTAAAATTGCACTGGATTTATATTACATTCCAAGGAACGTACTGCAATCCACCGTGGGTCTATACCCCCACATACTAGGATGTTTACCTCCACGTTCTTGAACCCTCCCCATCTCGTTCTTGATCTTTCCCATCACGTTCTTGAACCTTTCCATCTCGTTCTTGATCCGTCCCTTCACGTTCTTGAACCCCCCCATCTCGTTCTTGATCCTTCCCATCTCGTTCTTGATCCGTCTCATCTCGTTCTTGGTCCTTTCCCCATCTCGTTCTTGACCCTTCCCCATTACCATTCTTGAACCCTCAATTCTCCCACACTTCTTTCCTCTCGATTCTTGGCCCCTCGCCCTCGCCTTCCGCTCGACCACCCTTCCACCGTTCATCGCTCGGCGCCCGCGCGAGAGGGTACCCCTCCCGCGCGCCTCTCTGCCCGCCGCTGCAGGCGTCTGCGCGCCCTCACCTGCAACCACCGCGCGGTGCGTCCGCTCGCCAGTGCGCGCATCGTGCTCCTCGCACCGGCCCGTGCGCGCGCGCACCAAAACACCTCCGCGCGTGCCCGTCTACTGCCACATCCTTTGTCGTGGTCCCAAGGTCGATTGACTTGATCACCTCCTACGCCCATCGGTCCGACGTCCGAGCAATCACGCCAGAGTCGTCTACCAACAGGTTACCATCTCCACCACACCACCTGCCAGAACGAGATTTGACGCCATGGATTAGCGGGACTTAAGGTTAGTCCCGTCTCCCCTCCGTTTACCAGCATTATTATCTTTTCCAGTCTCGTCTTCCGCTATCGCGTCCTCTGCCATTATTTTTATTACAATTCACGGGTAGGATAGCCACCATCGTCGAGTGTAGGAATTCTTTGAGGTTGACGCATATTCTTTGGCCTAGACGCCAAACACTCCAGGGCCGTCATACGCCCCTCATTGTCTAGACGTCTAGTTGATTTCGCGGGTCATTTGGGAGTTTGATCTAGGGATCATTCTTCTCTCGTTGACCGGCACGGCCGACACCGTTATCCGCCGATTCCCTCTACGAGCCGCTCGATCCCGGCCGACATCGTATTACATCATCAGTGCCTCTTGGTTTGTAATAAAAAGATTTTTCATCAAAGATCACATCCTTGGTGACTAAGTACTTACGACTGATAGGATGGTAGAATTTATATCCTTTCTATGTAATAGAATATCCCACAAATACACATTTCAACCCCTTTGTAGACCACTTATTTTGTTTGTGTGTGTGATTGTACACATAACCAACACAACCAAATATCTTTGAAGGTAAACCTGTCTTTAATTTTAAATTTGGGTAATATGCCTCAAGCAAGTCAAGTGGGCTTTTGAATGCTGGAGTGCTTGAGGGAAGTAGATCGATAAGCTGTGCAGATGTCATAACAGCAAAACCCCATAAATTTGTAGGAACATTCCCTTAGATTAAGAGTGTTCTTCCTTTATCCAAAATATCTCCTATTTTTCTTTTAGCTATACCATTTTGTTGTGAAGTGTATGGACATGATGTTTCATGTCTTACTCCTTCAGACATAAAGAATTCAATGAGCTCAGTATTAAGAAAATCTTTTGCATTGTCTGTTCTTAATCTTTGAACTTGATCACCAAACTACCTTTTTATGAGGTTACACAATCCTTTTAGACTTTTGGTAACCTCATACTTATGTTTTAATAGAAAGACCCAACTATATCTATTATAATCGTCAGTACATACTAGGAAGTACCGGTATCCTAGTATGTCTGCTTGGGGAGATGGCCTCCAGACATCACAGTGAATGATCTGGAAAGGCTTTAGCATTCGTGTATGACTTGGTGGGTATGTGCCCCTCTTAAATTTTCCCAATTGGCATGCCTCACAAACCAAACTTTCAACAAGAATGTTCTTAAACAAATTTGGATACAAATGTTAAAGAAGATGATAGTATGGATGACCCATTCTTTGATGATTCTCTACAGCTGTTACCTCAGGAGATAGCCTCACTGCAGCCACCTTGGGTGTATCTCCTGGGTGTCCCATGGGAAGGTAGAAGAGCCCTTGATGAACCCTAGCTAGTCCAATCCTCCACCTGAGCTCCTTATGACATAATTAAGCATCTAGATTATCAAATAGAATATTATACTCTCTACATTTTGCTAGTTGATGTACAGATATTAGATTTATAGATAGTTTTGGTACATGCAACACATGTTTTAACTCACCAATGTGTTGGATGTGCAGACTTCCAATGCCAATTACATGTAGTAATGTACCATCAGCCGTTTGTACATAGTTACCAGGATGAACAGCCTCATATGTCATAAAGAAATCCTTTCTAGATGACATATGGTCTGTTGCTCCTAAATCTAGAATCCATGCACTTGTTGAATCTTTAATAAGTAAAGTAATAGAATGGTTTAGATCTTCCTTACCAGAGTTGGCTAGTGACGTGGATCCAATGACTGTTCCAGAGTTAATAAAAGACTTTATACTTTGCAACTCTTGCATTATCTTCTGGAAGTCTTGGACTGAAGGAAGATTCCCAAGAGAATTTTGGCTTTCTCCAGCTTCCCCCGGTTGCATCATCATCATATGAGCTCGGGCAATATGAGGTAGTTTGACATGAAGCTTCCAGCACTTGTCCTTGATGTGCCACTTCTTCTTACAGTAGTTGCACACAAGGTCTTCTCTATTTGGTCTTTCTGAATCACCCTTTTGTTGATTCAGAGTTCTTGCTACATGGGCTGTGCTTTCAATGGCTCCTCTATCTGAGTTGAGTCTGCTTTCCTCTTGCATGACTTTGGACACAGCTTCATCAAACGTAGGCTCATCCTCTCTATTGTAGAGTTGACTTCTGACTGTCTCAAACTCTGGACGAAGTCCTTGCAAAAACTGACATAATCGATTTGTTGCCTCATGTGCCCTTGCTATTTGATCAGTAGAGGGTGGCCTACAATGATCTAATTCATTGTGGATATCTCTCAGCTTGTTTAAGTCAGAAAATTCATATCTCCTTGTTTGAGTGTATAGGCTTGTATGATCAGGTCAATAATTTTGGCCTTGTCATTCTTTTTGGAATGACTTTGATGAACAGCTTCCCATAGTGTTTTTGCAGTTCCATATGATGAATATTGAACTAACTGTTCTACAGCAATTGAATCCAACTTCCACCCAAACACATACTCCTTTTCGACTACCCATCTTGGATATTCAGATGAGTGTCAGGTGGACAAACCTCAGTAAGATGATGTACCAACTTCCTGGGCTTTAAGGCAGCTTGAATTGTTCTCTCCCACAACAATAGATTTCTGCCATTGAAAATATTGCATTTTGCCATAACGGGAAGTGTGGTAATCCATCTATCAGTAAGAATTATCTGATTCCCCGACAATGGTATTACTTCTTCAGACGAAATCTTGGCCATGTTCTCTGCCACGACTTTTGTAGCTGATCAATAAGGAAAAATACTGACCTTTAGAACGAAATCAGTCCTCCCGTGGGATGACTTTGATGCAGAAAGTCTTCAGAAGTCACTTGGTTGGCTCTGATACCATGTCAAGATGCTGAAGATCGTCGAAGTGCAGATAGTTGAGAAAGGTAAGAAAAGGAAAAGGAAAATTTTATTTCACACAAGAACGGTACATAAAAGAGTGTTTTTCATCAGTACTTATAGCAGCCGTTTGGGCAGTCGCCCAACGGCTAGTTTTCACTAGCTGTTGGCTTTTGCGGTGGGCCTCACTATCTCCTGGTTCTTCCTTCTAGTGGGCCCGATAGACCTCCTATTGGATTTGGAATTTTCTCCGGACTTGGACTTATGGAGCACATCTTTCTCAACAAGATCATCAATTTCAACCAGAAATTTTGAAATGGACTAATGCCCCATAAAAAATATTCAATTCCATTTCAAATTGTTAGCATGAGAACAATGAGGAACAAAAGGCATGTTTTTCACTAGTCTATCGCAAGAGCATTGGTCGAATTAGCCATAAATCGATATCGAAATATATTATCAAGGCAGTGCGAGAAAGATTCTGTATTATTTTCATGATTCCCATGACGCAAATGTTCTAGGTGGATGAAAATTAATTGACCGTCATATTTCAATCAAATGAATGACAATGGCGGTAGAGGAAAAACGAGAGAGGATGTATGCTAAGAACTAATCATCCATCTCTCTCTTCATCTTCATCACCTGCGGTTGGTGGCTGTGGAGGTGGTGGCAGGACTTCAGAAATCATTTTGACCAAATCTTCAATGCTCTCGCCTAGCCTCTTGTCACTTTCCTCAATGATCTTCCCGCAAAAAAGTCAAAATATAGTTGAAAATTAGATCAACAGAAAAAGGTGAAAATAACTAAAAACGATTACTAATCACAGGGGCATATATATTCAGATGAATTTTCAGGATATTTCATTGATCTAGTTATTTTAAGCTCAACTTTCTATCACCCTATTCTTAGTTCATCTGTCCCTTCACCTCCATATGTTGCAGTTATACAGCGGCTAAGAAGGGTGTCCAAGCATAATGGATCCCAAATTGTTTGTTAATAAATAGAAAACCCAAAGGCAAATCAAAAGGGAAAGACGGTATCAAATTAAGTCAGATATATAAAGAGGCAGAAAGTTTAGAGAAACACCGAGTAGGCTTCCGCTTGATTCACTGGTCTCATGTTGATCAAGTTGAGTTTCTCCGCCTTTGCCAGCTTGAATTTCTCGGATTGAATCATAAACTCAACAACAGATTCTCTTGTCTGATTGCACGCCGCAGTATGAATGAGATAATCAAAAACCTGATCACAAGGTTACAACAAATAAGAGTTTAAATATCACTGATTATTTTTACAACTGATAAGCGGTGTTGACATGTGGCGTTGGCATTAGTGTCAGATGACAGTTTGTACTTAAGAAGACTTTTTTCTTCTTCATCATCACCATTGTCATCGTCAAGTACGACGGTTGATGTTGACCAGGTTGTCGATTATCTAGTTAAGACCTTAATAAATTGATGGCTGACATTGGCTGAGTATGGTAACCATTTGTGATACTGGTCATTTCCTTTTTTTAAAAAAAATTTGTGCAAAAATAAAAACCTTGTTCTATGGCCTGTTTTGTTCTTATAAAACTGTATCTACACTCCTCCTATAGTTTTAGTACATCTATAAAAAGCGCCATTTTAACTTCTCATAACTTTTTCTTTGGCCTTACAAAAATACCATATAAAAATCAACTATCACCGTTGTGATCAACGTTGAGGTTTGAAGATTTTTTATCAGAATTTTTTCTACGTTGGCGGGTGACGTTGATAGACAGAATTGTCTGTCTGTGATACCCCCTCATTGACAACAGCAAGAGACAATGGCAACCGAAACGCCATTTTCATCATCAACCACCCAAAATTCATGAATGTTAATGTCATAAATGTCAATGAGGGTTGATGACACTGATTTTGACGGTCCAGAACCTTTGTACCTTGCATTCTGAAGCAGCGACAGCACCAAGGCACCCCATGGGATCGACAGTGGCCCCTCTTGATCGTAGGAAATTGAGGACTTCAAAGTTTGTAAGTACCCCGCCATTGGCTTCTATTCTGTCAAATATCAGTTTTTAAATTACATAAAACCTCATATGTATATGGTTCAAATCTTAATCACCATTTACTATCTATGTTTAATCATTTTTTGAGAGTTTCACAATATACAAATGCATACATTTTCATGGTCCCAAGAATGTTGGCGTTTGCTTGAAATCTTGAGATAGAGTGGCGACAGTAATCTACAAGAAGCAACTTCACATGAGACGATGTGAGCAAAATAAAAGAGTAAACGTTGACAGATAACGAAAAAACTAAACGTTGAGGATTTACAAAAGCATGTGATATTGGTACTCACACTGGATTCGTTTCAGAAGAGAATTGAACAAAAAAAAACTCTTGAAAGTTTGAAGAAGTCGATTGGAGCCTCCGATATTCCAACAATTTGCCAAAAATTTATATGCATCCAAACCCTTAATCAGAGCTAGCATTTGATCCGCACGAGTAGGGCTTGTTCTAGAAGAGAACTAAACAAGAAAAACGATAGAAGGATCGATGAAACTGATTGATGCCTCCGAGAATCTGTCGATTTACTTAAAAACTTGATGCACCGAAGCAAGAAGTAACATAGATCATTGTCTCAAATCAGCAGGACAGTACTGATCGACGCGTTGATCAATCGATCCAGCGTGCCGGTCAGAAAGGATCTACCGATTAATCATATTATTAAGTCAGTTCTGATCGGTAGGACAGTAATAGTCCATCGCCGAAAGAGTGAATATGAATCGAACGATCAGCCGATCAAATCGGTATGGCAGTCAAGATCAATCCATCGATTTATATTTTTGATAACCAGACATTAAAGTCGATCGAACGATCAACCCATCAAACCAGCGGGATAATTAAAGCGTCTCAATCAATCAAATAGTAAAATCAGCATAACAGTATAGATCGATCGACTGATTAAATTGCCGTATCGGCAGGAGGGAGATCGATCGATCGCTCAACCAGTAGAATCTGCGCTCGATAGTTATTGATAGATCGATTAACAAGGCTTTTCGCGCCTCTGAACAGGTGATCGCTTTAAATGCTAACAAAGATCGAAATGGAATACAAAAACAAGAAATTCAGATTATGATTTCACTGGGGGAATGTTCATACCCACCGATCGCCGCGCAACGCAGAATCTGTCGCCGGCGGCCGGAAAATCTGAAAGAAAGGCGGGAGAGGGCGTAGTGAAACAGTACTTTGAGCTCATCATGAATATAAAGCCATTTTTTGTACTTTTATTTTAGTTAATGTAAGCGTAAAAATAAGGGGAAAATATTTCTAGGTCCAAAGAAATATGCAATAATATTTTTTGAAATAGCTAAGAAAACCAAGGCACTGGGGATGGTGTCACTCAGCTAAACTTGTGGGGGCCAAATTTGCAGTTTAGTAGCGCACTGGCATTGATACTGTGTATGATTATGCCAGAATTAGAAGTGGAATTAGTAGGGTCAGCCCCTTGAGAGAGAACATGGTATAGTATATTGTCAAAACAATTTATAGAGTGAGATGTGCGTAAAATGCCTATTCTTCTTCTCCGACGTGTGGCTGGAATGTTACTTCTGCTGCTCTGTACCGTAGCCTCACACCCTTGATCAATCTCATTGACAAAGGATGTGCTTCAATGTCACCTCTATATGCGACGTCATCTATGCAGAATCCGGAGGTTATGGTAGTGAGCACAAGGTTTCCATAACCCACATGGGCACCACCCTTGATCAACCCGTGCTTCACACAAATATCATCATTGATTCTGCACACGCCAATCATTATTGGTGCAATTCAGACACGTGTAGACCCACCATGTGTGTAGCGCAATGTTTGTCGATATCGCTGCCAAGAGCACGCATAGCATTGTAGTTCTTGTAGACGAGTAGCGAGACACTGCATTCATGTGGGTCACTACAGGGAGCTTGTCTGAAAGGCACTTCGTCGCCATGTGCAATGCCTCTAAGGCATGTGGCTTCAGGCACCCTGAGCTCTCACGCAGACGTCGCACAGCTGATGTACATGTTAGGTGTACGTCCCAACCATGAGTAGGGGTCTCATAGTAGATCTTAAAGGTAACCATTGCCCTAGGGATATGTATGTGATTGTGCTTCAAAGATGTTACTTCCAAACAGGGGCTCGGCCCCTTGGGCATGCCCCGTGGTGACCTCCTAGCATGTTCTAGGATGGCATCCGTCAGAGGTGAGATGCCTTGCTACCGGTCTACATGGAGTGGCAACTCCACTACGAGTTCTCAGAAAGAGTGGCCAATATTGTGCTACGCATGCCATGAGCTTGCGTCCAAGTGATTTGATATTGCCACCTGAGGGAATCATTCCACACTGGCCTCACCGATTCATGGAAAAGATTGAATGAATGAATGATTAAATGTATGTAATTGGTGATAGAAAGGTCCATGAGAGAGTCATAATATCCTTTGCATCATCTAAAACATGAGGTGTAGCTTCACATTGGATTTTGTGGAAAGTTAACCAATCAATTGGTTTATCAACCATTGATTAATTAATCTAGGTTTTGATATAGTTAATTGGGTCTTAGTAATAATGTTGGCCAATAAAGTTTATTGGACCACTCTAGTTATCAACCAAACTGATACATGGGCCTAGATGGTCTATAGAACGTAGAAGATAAACTTAATGTTAGGAGGGTTTGTAAAAAAAATACCATATAATGTAAATAGAATAAAGCTCTAAATAACATTCATATAAGGTAGAGTTTATCAAGATACCATCCTCCTCCCTTCTCTCATTGGATGTCGTCCCCACCCAATGCAAATTGAATTACAAGGTGATGAAGGTGGATCGATAACACGGCTCACCAAGAAAAAGAGGATGAGATTCATCATGTTGAGGATCATGCGGATAGGTCTAGAGGATATAGACTTGAAATTATCCACATAAATTTATGCATTTAAATATTGACTTTATCATTTTATTAAATAATATATTTGATTATTTATGAATTTCACCTAACATCGCCTTATGCATATTTTGGGAATTGTATACTTCTATTGTCAAGAAGTTTTATTAATGAATATTTTAATGTACGATGTGTGCATTTACATCAATCAAATTGGGTGACAATCAACGGGCTAGATCAACCCATGTGATTTTAGAGATATGTATTTGGGCTTCAAAGAAACATCTAGATAGTGGTGGGCCATGTGCTGGATCCCTCCACAATTCCTTATAACTTTACTTATTATAAGGATCATAGATTTTCAAATGAAGAAGCTCCATAAATTCAAATTCACTCAGTGGGAAAAGAAGGAATGGAAATGAAAGAAAATAAGAAAAAACGTAAGTGCATTTCATGCCCCGTGCAAAAAATATTCTCTTCTTATCTCCCCATCTATACCTTATCATGGATGCGATCTAGCCATTGAAGGCCAGCACGACAAGGCTCTCCTTGATCTTGGTTGGTCAACCTGGTTGAAGTAAGTGTTTTGACATGTTCCTCCTTTGATCAACCTTTACGTGCATAGAAAAATGCCTGATCCACAAGAAGACACAAATTCAAGTTTAGGATGAAAATTTGAGAACCTAGATCTGAAGTTTTATCATCATCCCCATCCACTTCCCTTACTTTTCCTTCATTTTATATCACTTTCTCTCTATATCCACCTAGTTTCTACCATGTTCTCTCTCTAGAATCCTTAATTTTCTCACTCGAAACATTTCATGCTACGTCCAATTTCTTCACCTGAAATTTCATTAAAAATTCAGCCATTTACTCTTCCAAATTCCCATCAAATTATGTCTCTATTCAAATCCTTCTCAAAATGAATTATATTGTTATGGTATCCCATCGTCCCAATAACTTATCTGGGCGTTATCGACTTTTTGGCTAAGTCTGAAATACTTTATAATTACTTTTAAGAATTATAAATAAATAGAAAATCAACAAAAACATAAATCATATTTATTGTTTCTAGTTATTTTAGCCTTAAAAAATCTAGAAAAAATTATACAAATGTTTTGATCATTTCCAGTGATCTTTGTTTTGGCTTTAATTCTAGAAAAAAATTATAGAAATACGAAAAATCCTTAATCAACTTAAATAAATTTAGGATAATTATACTAAATATTTTTTTATTTTTTCTTACCTTCCTCTTAAAATATAAATTCTTTAAATTCCAAAATTTTCCTAAAAATATGTGTTCAAATTGTGAGCTTATTTCTTTCATTTCCTAGCTTGTAAAAAATAATGAAACTGAATAACTGCCTATCTGTGTATCGACTCCTTGTTGTACATCATTTTTTGAGTATTAAGTGAGATTTTATTATAAATATTATTTATTAAGCCTAAATTAAAACAAATGCATAAACACCTACATTTGGACTTATGACTGGGGGAACCAAGAAATCACAAATTAGACTCTAATCAATGTTATGCGTTGAGACGATCATTACTCATTGCCAACTAGTCATATTCAAGTGAACAAGGTTTGTCAATATTATTTAATAAAAATAAAATACCACGGATTCTTAGTTTAGGCACGTATAAATGTCACATTTACACTTGTGTCATTGAGCCATGAATTTGTGTTCCCATAACTATCACAGACATGTATGATCACATTGAGATAACTGAGAGGTCAATTTTCAGATTGGTGAAATATAGAATTCTAGTTAATGAAATACTGTGCAATCAATGATTCATCAAATCACAAATCTACAAATGAGAAACTATAAATTATTCCATGCAGGTTGGTAACACTTTGATTATTATAGTACTCTTATTGTTTTTTATGACTTTATCTGCATTAAATGATCACATATGACTGTCATAAAGTTTTAAGTGGTAAAAATATATTTTTTAAAATAATATTCTGACTTATCGGATTCTGAATATTTAATGGATTTTTTAGCAATATATTCATCAGGATACTTTTTGCGTTGGGCAATTTAAATTTTTTTTTGACATTTACTTCAAATACATGTTAATTTCTCAAAGTACGAATAACATTTTTGCCAATTAATTAGTTTTTTAATCTATTTTACAAATAGTTCTCACAGTTCTGAATCACTCCATCAAGTGTCACAGTCCAACTTGCATGGTCTTTGACCAATCAATGATTTTTTCCAATGATTACTTGAGCTATCATTAAGAAAATTGTGAAATTATGACATCACCGATCGTGATAACATTATAATGAACCTTGAGCTGATGTGTTTTTATTTTAATGCACAGGGATACATGGCCTAATCAAAGCGCTCAATTAAAACCATAACGAATGTGATGTGAAAGAAAGATACCCAGAGGCACCCCAAAATGGCTGAATCAGATCTCCATAAAATATATTTGGACTGGGAAAACCACATGCATGTGTCACAATGTCATTGACCAAAGTGATAAAGATGCGTTGATGTGGCACTTGAAAATGGATCACCACAACACGCATAAAGTACCAATTTATTCTTTATTGTTGACATATTATATTATAGGATCATATCTTAGATTGGGAGAAGCAAATCGCGAACGACATAGAAGAAAATGGCCATTGATCAAGAGGATTCTTTGGGAAATTTAAGGACACAAACCATTAAAGAACAGGGGATAAAATAAGGAAAATCAGTGGCTCAGATTGCATGAATTCAAACCCTGGTATTTCGCAATCCATAAGGCCAATCGCGATACATTTTGAGGGCACCTATTTCATTATCCCCTCTATACATCCATCCCCTCATATCTATAAGAAGTGATCTCAATTATTGTAAAATCATATTTGAACTTGCTTGATACATGTAGGCTTTGCAAAAGAGGGCAATTTTGAGATCCATTAAGGTGTTATTGATGTGATTTTGAGGTCGAACAAAATTAATAAAGAAGCGGAGGAGCTCACCGGCATCTAGTGAGACGTAAGGACATAAGGGTTGTAACCTTTGCACAGTTTCCTTCTTCGTCGCTACCCGCCTAGCTTAAATCGACCGGTCTCTTCCATCAAATCACATCCAAAATATTATCCACTTCCTCGAGAGGGGTCACAATTGGCAGGGGAGTACGCCCCACCACAAGTTACTCATAGAGGATGCCGATATTCTCATTGGTCCACTATACCAGAATATGCCCTCATCACAAGCCAGTATGCTCATAAATGATGCCTCGGTTCTCATTGGCCCATTCCACTCAAAGGGTTGACGGGATCAAACAGACGGCAAAAAATGACAACAATAGATCAACTAACAGTTACCCCATTGGCCGACGAATCGTCGACGACGCCGGATGAGCTCAAAATAGTAAATGCAGGGAAAAATTGCTGTGCTCCACCAAGTACCTAAGTTCAAGACTCATTAAAAGAAATAATGTGGAGCAGATGCAGATCCCCATTAGATACAGAGAAGACCACCCATCTTTGACCTACTACATTAAACTCGGCCCAAAAATGGCCCACTAACATAGTTTGGCCCCACCACATTTAAATTTCATACCGAACCGCCACCGACGGCCGACTCTCCTTTATGACACCGGCCCCCCTCTCCCGCCACTATATATATGTTCTTCCCGCCGCGTCAGTCGCCGGAAATCTCGCCGACGGCACAGAAGAAAACCTCGTTGCGGCGGCGGAGATCTCGCGTCATCCGAGGTAAATACCCTTACCGCAGAGGAGAATCGATGTTTTTAGGAGATTTGGGGAAGAATCGGTGTTTTTAGGGAATTTGGGGAAGAATCGTTGTTTTTAGGGGATTTGGGGAAGAATCGGTCGCCCTGGAGGATGATATTGACATCGTTCTTGCTGCCAAGAGGAGGAGAGTGTGGGATCCTCCGTCTTGATCGTGTTTTCTCTCGCCGGCTCTGTGTAGGTCTCGGAGGAAGACGACTTGACCTCGACCGAGTTCTCTCGCGCTGGAGCAGTGAAGGTTTTATTGCTCTTTCAAGGAATTTCTGAAGGATTTCGGTTGTTTCGAGGGATTTGAAGAATATCGCCAATCCTCTGGCGGGATTAGAGCACAGGTCGGTTCTCCCGAGAAATTTTGGCGGGAAAACAGGTTGCTGGAGACGCGCTGATCGGTCCTTTGGAGAAGATTTGGCGGGAAAATCAGTCGCCGAAAAAGAGCTGCTCTGTTCTTGCGAGGAAATTTGGCTGGAAAACAGTCGCCGGTGAACAAGATCCTGTTCCAAATCTTGAAGGAAATTTGACTGGAAAAGAATCGCCGGAGAACGAGATCCTGATCCAAATTTTGAAGGAAATTTGGCTGGAAAAGAATCGCCGGAGAACAAGATCCTGATCCAAGATTTGAAGGAAATTTGGCTGGAGAACACGATCCTGATCCAAAATTTGAAGGAAATTTGGCTGGAGAACAAGATCCTGATTCAAAATTAGAAGGAAATTTGGCTGGAGAAGAAGATCCAGGTCCAAAATTTGAAGGAAATTTGGGTGGAGAACAAGATCCAGATCCAAAATTTGAAGGAAATTTGGCTCGAGATTAAGATCCGGATCCAAAATTTGAAGGAACTTTGGCCGGAGAAGAAGATCCAGACCCGTTCTCCAGAGGAATTTTGGCGGGAAAATCAGTTACGATGGCGGCCAACGGGGCGGGAAAATCAGTTACGGTGGCGGTCAACGGCGTGGCGGGAAAGGAGAAGAGCGGGAAAGTGAAGCTCTTGGGGAGGTCGACGTCGAGAGGAAGCTTCCCACTGAAGCCCGGGAAGACGCATCTGCTGTCGCCCCTCGACCAAGCCATGGCGGCGCACTCGCTGCACCTCGTCTTCTACTTCCCCGCCGCCGCCGTGGCCGCGGCCGGCATGAAGAGAGAGTCCTTGAAGGCGGCCATCTCCGAGATGATCATGCACTATCCCACCATGGCGGGACGGATGACGCGTCCGGACGGCCCGTCCGGCGACTGGGTGGTGAAGTGCAACGACACCGGCGTGAGGGTCTTGGACGCGGTGGTTGACGGGGAGATGTCGGCGTGGCTGTCGTCGGCGCCGCCTGAGATGGAGAAGGAGCTCGCCCAGTGGGAGAAGCCCGGTGATGACGTCTTCCTCTGGTCCCCCTTCACCTTGCAGGTCAGCCCCTCCCCAGAATTATCCCTCACTTAGTCTTCACCGTCAACGTCAATGCATGTTGACGTTGACAAATTTCAATACAATTGTAGATAGGACGACTGCGTTTGAACCAGCCAGCGTCAACGTTAGCGAGGGTTGACATTGAAAAGGTTTAAATCAAATTGTAGTTATATCGATTGACTGACGTTGAACTCGTCAACGTTAGCTTCAGTTGACGTTGAAAGATATCATTGAAGCTTAGGTAGGATGATTGCATTTGAACTCGTCAACGTCAACGTTAGCTCGAGTTGACGTTGAAAGTTATCATTAAAGCTTAGGTAGGATGATTGCATTTGAACCTGTCATTAAAGCTAAGCTAGGGTTGACGTCAAGAGATTTAAAGTTTGATAGCAGTGACGTTGATTCCGTCAACGTCAACATGGGTTGACGTTGGAAGATTTCTGTCTAATTAAAGATTTAATCGTTGACGTTGAAGAGGTCAACGTCAACAAAGGTTAATGATGAAAGCTTTTAATAAAATTGTAGAAAGGGCGATTGCCGTTGAACCCGTCAACGTCAACGTTGAAAGCTATTAAAGAAATTGAGGATACCAGTATCAACGCAGCGAAAAATCGTAGATAACCGTCATCCTTAACGGTTGACGACGACGTTGAATCAGATGCCGTCACCAATCAACAATTGGCATCGTTAGGATGACGAAGACGACATGGACGACGAGTCCGGGAAGGCTCTGTAGGTTCTTCGATGACGAGTGGCGGACGTTTGCAGATAACGGAGTTCGAGTGCGGGGGGATGACGGTGGGGCTGAGCTGCGGGCACATGCTAGCGGACCCCACCTGCGCGTCCCTCATCGTGAAGGCCCTCGCCGACTGCCACCGCCGCGCCTGCATCGCCCACCCTCCCTTCTTCTACCCGCCCGCCCTCCGCTCCAACCCCAACCCTAACCCTAACCCTAACCCTAACCCTAACCCTAACCCTAACCCGTCCTCCCTGGCCCTCCTCCAAGCCAAGGCCGCCGCCGCCGCCGCCGCCGCCCCGCTGCCCGCCGCCGCCAGCACCACCACCTTTCGCTTCTCCGACGAGTCCGTCCGCCGCTGCATCGACCGCTCCGGCGCCGCCTCCCCTTTCGAGGCCCTCGCCGCCCTCTTCTGGTGGCGCGCCGCCGCCGCCAAGCCGTTGACTCTCTGCCGGGACCTCCGGAAGCTCATGCACGCGCCGCTCCCGCACGGCTACTTCGGCAACGCCCTCCACTTCTCCGCGGCGGCGCCGCCGCCGGACCTCGCCGGGTGGGCCCCCGCTGCCGCCGCCATCCGGGCCCACGTCGCCGGCTTCGCAGAGGACGACGTGTGGGCCACCCTGGACTGGCTCCGGGCCCACCACTCCCCACACGCCTTCCAGATGTACGGCCCCGAGCTGACCTCTGCCAACCTCGACGCCCTCTTCTTGTATGACGTGGCCTTCGGCGCCGACGCGGCGCCTTGCCACGTGGCGTGCCACGTGGGCGGGGCTGACGGGGAGGGGCTTATCCTCGTGCTGCCGGCCCCTCCCGAGGCCGGGCCCATGGGACGGACGGTGATGATCTCTCTGCCCGAGGATCAGACGGCCAGGATCCGGCAAGACCCCGTGATCCTCGACCTGGGCCCCACCCTGCTCTTCTCCGCATGAGAGCCACCGGTTCGTTTTCCTTTTTTTTTTTCTTTTTTTGGCGCATTTAATGACTTTTAATTGTAGTTGCCGACGACAAGAGGTCGACGCCGTGTGATTCAAGGTAATTTATGGACTATCGCTTTCGAATGTCCTGCTTCATTTATCTTATTTTGCCGCACTAATCCGAATGCATTAATTGGATGATCGGCGGTGTTGAAATCTCATTTCTATGCCCCGACAAGCACAAGAGGACGATGAGGACCACTTTGAATGGTTTAATTTCATTTTAATGATTTTATTCACACAATCAGAGTGGGTATTGAAACTTGCTGCCTTTTTTTACCGAAGAAAGGAGTGTTTCTAGGTTTCCTTTGGAAAATTCACTCCATTAAAATTAAAATCTGAGCTTGAGAGATTGAGAGAACGAGAAAGATAAAGAGTGGGAGGACAAGACATAGAGAGTGAGAGAATGAGAGATTAAGAGTGAGAATGAGAGGAAGGATGAGAGATTGAGAGAGTGAGAAAGTAAGAATGGATGAGATATGCAGTTAGATGTGAAGATGAACCTAAAGGAGGATGATGACGGAGGCAGAGGCATGAAGCTGATAGCTATCCCCACACTCTATGTTTATGTTTATAAGGTTCTGCATGAACGATGCAATTTAATTATATGGAATCTATATTCCAGTTCCATTATCTATACATCATCTTTGGTATAATTGACAAGTAATTTATGGTATTTATAAATATTATTTTTATATATTAAAGTTAAGAAAGAATCATATAATAATTGAGAAAAAATGGTTAGTTCTTTTTTAATCTTTCTCTACTTTTATTTTGACTTTTCTTTGTTTCATAATTTTATTCAAGAGCGTATTCTTAACTTCTCTCTATAGCTTCTCCTCATTTGCACACTCTATAAGTGAGAATTATAAGTCATCACACTAAATTCATATAAATAAGACTTGCATAAGTATGCACATATAAAATATTTTTAACATTTAAGTAATTATCATATAATAAAGTGCTTATTTATATTTCAGACCTTTCATCAAACACCTCAAGTGATCTCATTTTCCAAATATTTCCCCCCACTTTCTCCACATTTTTAATTAAATAAAACTATTAAAAGATTACATAATTCTCAGATCTTGATACCATTTCATTCTAGCTTGGTTCAGTTAATAATTAAAATCATATCTAATCAAGATTAAATCTACTAAAACTACTTTCTAAATAGGTCGAATTAAATCCGTGAACTCAGCTGCCCTATGGATGACCCCTCTACTCATCATGTACATCTTAAGATAAAGGGTTTACTATAAATATTATTGTATAAGTTGATTGCAAAGCACAATAGTAATTAACCTAGTTAATTACAGTAAAGTTATGCTTATCACTTGGTAACCTGGAGAAGTATGAAACATGAGATTGTGTGTGTCTCTCTCTCTCTCTTGTGCAGAAGCTGAGTATAGAGCTATGATCTGTGGATTATGTGAGGATGTGTGGATTCAAGAGATTCTTAAAGAACTTGGTCTTCATTCAAAAACGAGTATCACATTTGTTTGAATAAGTGGCACATACATGTGTTTAGTAGCTCACATGATTTAGTATGTGGGCCCCACCACTCTGTAACTTTCTGGTGTTAACTCCAATGTAGAGAAGGAAAAGGAAATCTCGTCTATTTTGTAACAGAAATAAGTGAAGAAGAAATTGGGGTGATGGAAAAGGAAGATGAGGTTGTGGCCCAATTAACAGGAAAAGAGACACACCCATCAGAATGTAAACTTCCTATCCTCTTTTACTAAAGCTTTAAAATTATCAAAATCAATTTCAAAATATATGAGAAAATTTTTTAAAATATTTTGAAGAGCCATAGTTGCTTTTATTCCTGATGATGTTATTAGATGTGATCCTCCCTTCACCAATGATGCTAAATATGCATTCATGCCTAAGAGCATTCAAAGCATTGCTCAATTATCTGAAAATGATTGTTCCATCCTTTTCAATATGATTCCTAAAAAAAGAAGAGATCTAGACAACCCCTTTGATCAATAGTTCATGTTTGGGTTATTGACCCATGATTGATATAAACTCAAATGATTCATGCAGTGGAAGACTGAGAACAGACTTGTAACGAAATGTAAAACCTGTTGACCAAATCACATATGTGCTGACAGAATCCATGTTAGTCACAAATTGGAAGGTTTTTATGAAACGTTATAGCACCAATCGACATCAACCTGCATTGGCGTAACCCACCACAAGTAGGCCCACCTTAAGCATATCAATTTGACCTGATATGCCTAACAATGGGGTTCACCTTTGACTAGGGGGCGCCGCATTGTATGGATCAGGTCAAGCCAGGTCTGCTTTAGGAGAGCCTGCCATATCTTAATGTTGGTGATAATCCAAATTGTGGCATGCAATTATACACATTGTAAAGTCATTTTGGGATCATTTTATGTGTATTGAACTTCAACTTTACAAAAAAATTCATCTCATCCACTAAATATAGCAAGTGATAAAACAATGCATCTTAAGGGAGAGGGGTGAAGCTAGGAAACTATCGCCTCTATCATGATCAAAATTCTTTGCTGTCTCTTTTGAGAGTAGACGGTGAGTTAGTGTGTGATGAACATGACCAATCAGATCTTCTGAGCCTATTCTTCAGTCATTGACTCTCACATAACAGCTTGAGGATTGATGTAAATCTTTTGGCCCATGCCCAAGCTCCTTACACGTATATCTTCTCATGAGCAGTGCCTAAACACCTACAAAATGGTGAAAGTTAATGAAAGAGCTGTACCATCAGCTGAATGTGGAGCAAGGGCCAGATAAGAATTGGATATACATGCCCTTACGCTTTTCAACCCCCAAAAAGCAAAAGCCAAAGAAAATTATGAAGGGAAAAGTTATAAAAAAATTGAGAGTCATCAATTTTATACATCCATACTTTCTCGAATAGAGTAGCTGATAGTAAGCATGCTCAACTAGATGGTGAGATTAATGGGTGTTAGATATTACCAAAAGAAAGAGAGGGATTAGAATTTTTTTCTTAGTATACAAAGAAGTTCATAGAGGACTCAGCTCTTGAGTAGCCCAAGTGAGCAGAGAGAATGATATGTGGTGAGAAAATACTCTAGCATTTCCCTCACTTTCAAAGGGACCTAATCTTCTTAAAGAACTAGACTCCAAAGTCAACCTACATCATGATAAGATATTTTCACTTTCTTATGCATCATTGCGAAGGAACTGCCGATGTTAAAATAGGGATGATCCACACCGGGCCAGGCCGACAAGTGATGGGACGGATTGCGGACCAACAAGTAGCAATCTTAAAACAAATAAGAACACACCTTGACTAGGTTTTGAGCTGACCTGGCCCTAAGCCTGCGTCATAATGGGCTTCTGTAAGAGCTCTGATATAATCTCAGCTGTGCAATCTTCTTACAGAAGATCGGACGGTGAGATTTATTATTATTATTTAGTTCTTTAATTTTGCTTTTTTTCAGGCCTTTGGTTGGCCACGTGGGATGATAAGGACAAAAATAGCCATTTTTGGATGAATCACGTGGGTGAATGCCGATGGGGTAGGCTCACATGGATGTTGATGTGTCTAGGGGTACATCAAACTTAAATTGTTCCATGGCTGCTTAAAAAATAACACATGAATCGTGATATCCATGATCAACATTCTTTAAAAAATTTTTTAACTCATAATAAAATAATTAAATGATCCAATTAATAAATATACCTATGAAATCCTCCTTTCATGCACTACTAAGAAAATATAAATTTACTACATCAATAGCAACAGTGTTAGTTGATAACTCAGAATTCATGTTAAAATATGTCATTTTAAGGGTTTCATTTATGAAACAATATTTGTAAAAGTTTCCTTTGTACAGGGTAAGTAAGGATAAAATCCATAAGGAGAAGGTAATGAAAAAGTAGACTGGAATTCAAATATTTTTCTAAAATAATGTTTTTATGTGATTTTATATTTTTCTGGATTTTTAACTATTTTATAAAGAGAAACCCAATGAAATGAAGGAAACTAGCCAAAAATATTATAAATGAATGAAATAAATATTTATTTTATTTAAAATAAATTCTAAAAATTATTATAAGTTTTAGGATTTTTTGGGATTTTTAAGGAAATAAATAATTTTTAAGGCGAAGTACAACCTTTGGGTGCCCTTCCCACGTCGAAATTTGTGGGTTGTTATGTTGGCCCATGACGCGCCATAACTTTTATAAAGTAGGTATTGGATAAAAACACTATAAATTTTGTAACATGATGAATTTTTAAAGTCTTTTGATCCACTGAAATGTTTACCTACAGAATAATTGAGAAAATCAAAATCAAACATCAAGGAGATCACACAAACCTTGTTGTCACTTACCCCAAGTGCCAAGAAGTACTTTTTCTCCTAGAATCTTGATCACTCTTGAACTCATTCCCAGAATCTTTTAGAAAAAAAAAAGGATCAAATAAATCTGATGCACCAGGCCTCCAACAAAAAGTTGAGAGCAGAAATGCAAGATGAGATTCAAAGATAGGGGATATATGATTAAATAGAAGTGCCTAACTCTCCCATTTGTTGGATTTATTTTAAGGGGTTTGTTCACTAGAATTACTTGTTCCCTCCTTCCCAGATTTGAAAATGGATCATTCAAATTCAAATTGTGGGTTAGTTCCACATTTTTTTCCTTTAACTGATCTGGTTCTCAAAGAGAATTGAATGGTATTCTTGTGTATTGGACCTCTTCTTATTGTCAGGATATGGCTGGGGTTTCTCCTTTCCTACCATTTGTATCACAAATTCACCATTTTATTTACCTAAGTCTTGTATTTCAAATAAAACTCTAAGAAGATGTGAGAAATCCATTTAAGTCTAAGGTGTCAAGTGGGGTTTGTCTCAAAATTCAGTAAAATACATAAAATAAATCTAAGGAAAAAAATCACAGAATTGTATATCTTATCCTTAAATGATGAATAATGCAAGTGTAAATATGAATATAAGTGGTAAATTGAGGTATAAAACCATATTTTATTGATCTAATTTGATTTTATCACAGATCAGCTTTTCCACTTCTTTGTTGCCATTCACCATAAATCTAGCTCTTCATGGACCTTCAAAACCTCACCATCTTTTTGGCCGCCTCTCTAGGAGGAAGTGAGTTTAAATATAGTTTTACAAATATCAGGAACTAAATTTACAGATACCAATATATGGATAGACATAGGAGAGAAAGACAAAGCTACCCTAAAAAATGAAGCTCGATCAGATTTATGGATTCTCAGATAGCAAGCCTTGAAGTTAGACAATTTCTAGCAATTAATTTAATTCAAAGATTTCATCCTTCTCATCCTAGTCAGCTTCGTCACATTGTTTTAAGGATTTTGTCTTAAGCATTGGATTAAATCCTTCATTGACTACTTCCATTGTGCCATGTATCCCTATAGGAAAAAGACAAAAAATCATAATATTATTATATATAATAAAACCAAACAATAAGAGGAATATGTGGTGATGTGGTGGTGTGTCAGCATATGCCACATTAACATATTTTTAAGAAAAAAATATTAAATAAATATACATGCATGCTACCTGCACACGTTGATGTGGAATGGCCAGTTGGGATTGAGCAACTGCACCGACGTCAATTAGGCAGGTAAATGCGCAAGAATGCAAATGCAAAATGCATGAATAAAAATTCAATGAGAAGTATAACTCATCATTGAAGTACCTCAATGACCAATAAGTCATGGTAAGAGGGTCATGGGTACGCCACTAGGCTCCCAATGACCCGGACGTCGGGTTGAAGACTGACAGTATGAGCATGGCTATTGCCTCTAGTGTGCACACCCTTGACAGGTCCAACCAAGGACATACTTATAGAAATTCTATCCCTTGGAACAATATTCCTATCTATTCCTATCCTTACCCTGGCAATGGAGATGCGCTCGGGAGGTATTGGAAGAAATAACGGAACACATATTAGGGAGAGATGCAGGCGTACCAACTAGATGTGTTCTGGTCGTCCGTGACAAGGATAGGGGAGCCAGTATGCGACCCGTGGATGACGTGCATGGCGGCAGTGGGGCAACAATAGTGTGTTTTGCTTGTAGGCAGACACACATGGCAGAGATGAAAGTACAGCTGGCATGGGTGATGAGCTGGTGCTGCAACAATCGCGACACGAAGGTGTGTGGGTGGCAGCGGCAACGACGCGTGCAAGGCAGCAACAGCGTGCAGAGCACAGCGGCGTGCGAGTGCGCGGGTGGCTCACGGATCACTAAGTGCAGGTGCACGGGTGGCCGTGCACAATGGCAAGGCAAGCACGGTCTTGATGGTGCTATGTGTCTCATGAAACATCAGTTTTGATCATTCAACAATAATACATATCAATTTTTTCAGGTCCATCGACCTGATCATAGTGCACATTCATTGCGCAAAAATTAGCTCCTCTTTGCTTGGGCCACGTCATCATCTGTAGTAAACAATAATAAAAATTTCAGTTGTATTTAATGTTATTATGTCATCCTTAATCACAATATTATAACAATTTTATTTTAATGATTAAATGATGCCAATTGTTAATGAGATTTAATTACTGTTTTTTTGTGAATCATTGGCAGTAATCATCTACTTGATGTCATTACACAAATCGAACGGCGACACATGCTGCAGAAAATTTCAAACCCTAAAATTCCTTAATCATTCATATGAAATCAAATATAAAGCCAATTATACACACACACACACACATATATATATTCAAACTCTGTAAAATCATATATATGAATATAATGTTGAATATGATAAATATATTATGACTCAAAAAATTATTTTCTTTTGGAGTATGATGTTGAAAAGATCCTTAAAATTCAAATGTCATTCTACAAATAGATTTAATCATTTTAGCCTGATAACACATATATATGACCAATTTAATGTGAATAAACATGTAAATACCATTATATTAATCTACTAATAGTGTGTGTTATCAATATCCCCCATATTAGTGCTATTCACAATGTTACAGAACTGCGAAGAGCTATTCACTATTATATTAGTGTGAATTGCTAGAACCTAAGACCATGAGACGCTATGTGATAGAGTCACTTGACATGTAGAGTATCACTCACATATATATAATCTCAAACGTCTATTATGATGTGTTGTAAAATATCAGGGCATGGTCGATGTATTATCTGCATATGATGATGTGTTGAAGATGATTCAATGGACTAAGAAGTGGAATTTGATTGGCTAATGGTTCTCCCTTTAGATTAGCACTAACTTTGGTGTTTCATTCCTTTATGACTTGTACTTCTAGTTTATGATTAATCTTAAGATGAAAAAGATTAAGGTCAACTTGGGGGAACTTCTTAACTTAATCAATACTCTCAAGTGTAGTATTCTAGATGAAAATTCTCGAGGCCCCTTGGTTGGTTTTACCAATGATAATGTGTTTCATGTAATTAAGGATCAGAAGAAAATGAAGCACATTAAGGTAGCTCTATCACAAAAAGAATAAATGTAACACCAAATACTTGAAATAATATTTTTGATGCGATCGATGAGAAGAATACTTGAATATATAATTCAAATGCTTCATGAAAGATGATGCTATCCTAAATCAACTAATTATACCCCATACATCTCAGATGAATTGTACATCAAAGAGGTCAAATTTCACTTTATTGGAAACAATGTGATCCATAATATATAATTTAACATTGCTAGTCCTCTATGTATACAGAACCTGCCTATTACCTAGTAAAATTTTGAATTAAACTACATAAGAACTATGTAAATATAAGGAAAATCAACTTAAAGTATAATAAAGTGTGGGAATTCTAGCTCATGAGATGAGTTATGAATCATGTAAGTTGTAGCAGATTATTATCAGATATATATTGTACGCATATCCTAATTAGAAGTATCAGATACTGTTTTAACATTCAGAGAAATAAAAAAGTGTTTTGTTGGAAAAGGGTAGTCTTTTGGAAGACACATATGTTCTATGAGAACATAAAGGGAGAAAACGTGATATTGGAAGAAATTATAGATCCAAAAGTAGCACAACCTCATTGGATGAGGACTCAGGTCCTAAACTTGTTCATATGGATACCAAAGATATTCATATATTTGGTAGAGAGGACTAAAACACGATCACAATTCTCAACATAATGTTTTCAGTGAACATTCAATACTCTATATCACAATTCTTCACAATCTCATGCTTATGAAGAGGCCATTCTGAAATTTAAGTCATCTATTCATTAAGAATGAAGAAGAGTCATTAGTGTATACATGAAGACCAATGGATGAATAACTATGCTCATAATTCTCATAATGCTTTATGTAGATGTCATTCTACTAATTGAGAATGATCCAGGAATGGCAGATTCAATAAATTGAATGATTGTGAAATATTTCTCCTTGAAGTGATGTAAGATAAGAAACCTTCATATTGGGAATATGAATCTAAAACGATAGGTTAAGAAGTCCTCAGTCTTCTCCAAATCACTAAACATAGAAACCATAACCAAAATGATTTTGGGATGGAGAGCTCTAATATAGATACACTGTACACCACTCTATGGAGAATGCATATGGTGGTCAATTAATGTAACACGAAGGACACCAGGATCGAACGAGTCGTGTCATGTAGTGGGGACGACTCACGTGGATGTAATGCAAGTGATGGTGGGATGATGAAATCAATGAGAAGTAAGTCACCTGACATCGACGGATACCGACGAACTCTAAGTCACAGTAAGTAAGACCTAGGAATGCCACTAGGCTCCCGATGATCCAGACGTCGAGTTGTAGGCTGACGGTGCGAGCCTGACTACTACCGCTAATGTGCACGCCCTCGACGGTCCAAACCAAGAACGTATCTATTGAAATCCTAATCCTCAAAACGTGAATCCTATCTATCACTAATCTAACCCCGGCGGTGAGAAAACGTTCAAAGGTACTGAAAGAAATAATATAATGCCGAGAGGGAGTTACGAGCGTACCAGTAGCCGCAAGCGGGGCGATGTGATTCGACAACAGTGGACGGCGAGCTGCACATAGGCGAGATGACGGCGTAGATAGACGCAATTGTGTGAGTAGGCATGTCAGTGCCAGTAAATGCAGTAGTGGGCATGACAATGTATGCAAAATGGGTGCGGCAAGGGTGCAATGGTAGCAGGTCGTGGTATTGCAGCGGCGTGGTAGTGACAGGATGTGGTGGCATGGCGCAGTGGCGAGGCACAACTTTAGCGAACGCGACAGCTGTGGGTATACAGGCATAATGGTAGCAAGCTCAACGACAGCGAGTGCGATAGTGCGCGCGACGGTGGGCGCAATGGCGGCACGACGGGGATGAGTTTGGCGGCCGCTAGGGCTGCTGCGACTGTGGCTGGCAACGGTGAGCGATAGGGCTGTTGCGGACATGACGGGCTGCAGTGCTTGCTAGGGCTGTGGCGTCCGCGATGGGCTATGGCAGTTGCGGGCTGCTGCGGCGGTCGGGGGTTGCTACGACGGCCATAGACTACTGAGGCGGCCGCAGGTTGCTACGGTGGCCTTGGGCGGCTGCGGCGGCCGTGGGCAGTTGCGGTGGCCACGGGCTGTTGCTGCGGGCGGTCGTGGGTGACGCAGGTGACCACAAGCAGCGCTGGGCGGCAACAGCGGCGCAGGACGGCTGAGGTCAACGTGGGGTGGCCTGGACTACTCATGGGCGGCGGCGAGGCAGCACCGCCGATGGCGGCACCAGCAGTTTCCAGCAAAACTAGGGTTTCTGTCACTCAAATTTTTGGTGAAATTTTTGTAATTTTGATGAAAACTAAAAAACACTAAAACACAAGAAAACCCTTCAAAATCACATTTTCTTAAATGTTTCTTCATCTCCCTTCTTCCTATGGGCGGCCTCTCCTCTTATATGGGTAAATATGGGCCATCCCCCTTAAAAATAAAGGGGAGAAGGCCCAATTAAAAGTAATTAGGGCTCCTTAATAGGAGATATACAAACTACCATGCCCACACATGAGCTCACATGCGCGCAAATGTGTAGGTCCATACAGCGGCCCAAACACGCGCAAATAAGGAAAGAAACAAACACATACGCGGCCGACATACAAGGCCTACTAAACAAAAAAAATATAAGGAAAGGTAATGTCAACCTCTGTGACACGTTGACTAGGCCAGATACTTTGAAGCTTGGGTTGCACGCGTGAGCCCTCGCATGATGAACTGATGTGAGTGGGTCTTCAAAGCTGAACGGTCCCCCATCAATTATATTGTTATTATTACAAGCATTAAATCATGTGTTATGTTCTTAAAGTCTTGTTAAGACATAAAGACATGTGTAGGTCATCAAGAAAATGAATATTTGTTTATCACTAATCTTGCAGTCATCTCTTTGATCTTAAACCCAATTCGCTTACTGTGTGACACCAAGGGGTTTATTTGTAAAAGTGAAACAGTCAAGGTCTGATTAGAAGTTAGCGAACTTTCTAATACACTTGATTAGAGACATCATATTCAAATTAGATGTAATAATGGAAGAGTTCCACTGACCAATAATATAGCAGATTCATAGGCAAACCCATTGGATTAACATATTTTGAGCATCATTAAAAAGCAAAGGTTTTTTCACTAAGAATGATTGGAATGTATCAAAGTGAGAGATTTATGAAAACATGTGTGGTCCCCAAGCCAATCACACATTCCATATATCATTGCATGTTGAATAATAGAATATACTTATTATAATACAAATGTGATGCTTAAGATAAATCCATGAAAACATGATTCAACTTATTGAATTATCAGATCATACTACAAAGATCGCTAGTCTTTAGGCATGTGTTATAAATATTCATATTCACAGTTTACTTGATGTGGACATCAAAACGCCTAGTCCCACCCATTTAATGAGTACGACTGATTACACTAAGCACATACTGAGTTGAGTGAATTGATTGTATAAATCATTGAATTGGCATTATACCAGACTTTCAATAAGGTTGACTTACATTACGGTTATATAAGTGATGCTTAGACTTGAGACACCAAAGGAATCTTCTTGATGGATGGTTATACTTTGACTATGACCTATGATATCTTAATTCAAAAGCATCCTATATAGGGTTCAACAAGAATTTCACAAAGATAATTGCACGGTGAAAATGGGATATTCTCCCCTTGTTATAAGATGATAAAGTTCATAGAAAAGAATGCAATAAAGTCTTAGGCCAAGGCAGTACAATATTAAAGAAGAGTTCTTTGATGATTACCAAAGGCATTAGAACTAACACAGATTAATGATTAGGATTTCACAATTAACCATCACTCAAGTCATCATAGAATCATCAAAAGGATTAGGAAGTATGTGCACTCAGTGGCCTATGAGAGGAAGGTTCTATGAGTAATTCAATACATTCCTTTATATCTTGTCGAACACAAGGTGTAGCCTGAAACCCCGCGGCCTAAATACTTAGCCTATTGACTGGGTTAAATTGATCTTTTTTACATAACATATATGATGAGAGAAATAGTTATGTTGGAAGGCCAACAAAGATTATTAGGGCTCTGGACTCATTAATGAAACTAATTTATGGTATTAGGATTGATAACATGATAAATGCACATATATTTCCATAAATTTTAGATATTGTTGGTATTATTAATTTATAATTTATCATGTTATTATTTGAATTAACCAAATATTTATGCATTAAATATAAATTCTAACTTCTGCACATTGTAATTATTTTTCGCTAACTTTATTGACTTTTATGGAGTCAGTCAGTTTTATTGCTGATGATTATTTTATAGTTCCAAATGTGCAGAAATTTACAGGAATTAGAAGATAAAATTTATAGAAAATTGGAGAATTTTTGGGAGCTATATTGATTATCAAAATGGGCTGAAAAGATGAAACGGTGTTGTAGGCATTTAAAAGAGAAATCAGAGGGGCTTGGCCACGATCTGACCTACCTATTGGGCCTTCAAACACCTTAAAAAGAAACAAGCTGGAAATTACAAGACAGAGCTCTCAACCAATGGAGAAAAAGAGGCAAAATGGCAAGAAAAGATAATAGAAAATGCCGAAAGGGGTATTTTAGTAAATCTTAAAATGTATAAATACTCTTTTCTTCCCTCATTTCCTCTCATTCTGGACGTGCTCTAGCAAGTGGCTGGACAGCAGGACAAGGCATATTTCAGAATCCAGGTTTTTTAACCTGCTTAATGTAACTTTGTAGAAGTTTTCATTCAATATCATCTCTTGTTTGCATTGAAAAATGCCCGATCCTAGAAAAATATAATGATCTAGAATTGATAAGAAGCATTGAGGGCTCACCACACTTGCATTGAGGTTTTAGGAACCTAGGTTTCCATTTTCACATCATCATCCATCCATTTTCCCTTAAAATCCATCTTTTTCTCACTCTAACCATTCGATTTTCCCTACTTTGTCTCCCTAGAATCATTTCATTCTCTCTATTGATCTTCATAAATATCCCTATCTCATCCTCTCGAATTTCATAAAAAGTATCCTTCATTTGCACCTTCAAATTCTATCTCAAACTTCTTCTACACCCTCTCTTCATTTTCTCTCTCTATCTCTTCATTTCAGTCATTTTCTATCTCTAAAATCATTTATTCTCTCTCTAAAATCCATTCCACTATCTCTCTAGATCATCCTTCATTCTTTCTTTAAATTTTTTTTTAAAAATCATGTTTGAAATCCATCATTTGGGGCAAAAAAAGGAGAGTGTGGAGGACTTAGTCAAATTGACTTAGACTTGACCATATTAGGTCAAGCCCAATAGGGCTTAGCCCATTTGGCTAAGTCTTGACTTAGCCAAATTGGGCTGAATCTTAGTGGGCTGACCAACTAAGTCCAGCCCTATACGGGCCACACAAGGACCGCCGGCTTATCCAGTCTGCCGCTGCCACCACCACCGCTCCACCGACGCCATTGCCGGCGATAGCTGGAAAAGGTATTTTCCTTATTTTCTGTATTTCAAAATTCCAAAAAAAATAGAAATTTTTTTAAATTAATATAATTGATATTCAGTATTTTTAACATCTAAAAAAAATTATAAAATAATATTTAACTCTCATTTTTAATATTTCTAGTGTTTTTGGTGTTAATTAAATTCAAAAAAATTCAAAAAACATTTATTTCCTATTTCTAGTGTTACTTAAAATTATGAAAAATAGTCTAAAATATTTTTAGTGTTTTTGTTTCTATTTTTGCTTCAATTTAGATCATAGGAATTTCTATAAATTGACTAAAAATCCATAAAAATCTCAGAAATTGTATTTCTGACTTTTAAACTCATTTCCTTCATTCCAAGCTTGAGAACAATCCTGAAATTAATTATAGATCTGTGGATCGGCCCCTTACTTGACCTATATTAAGTATAGAGTATTTAAGTGAAAAATTTTCATAAAAAGTGTTGGTTAAGTCCGAATCAAAACAACGACATAAAACCCCTAAATTTGGACTTATCACGGATCTCACGCAAATGGTCTTTTAGATGTTATAAGACATAAAATGTAAGAGTTTCATGAAAAATACTCATTTAGAAAAATTAGGAGAACACACAATGAATAAAATTCAACCAGGCTACCAACTTTATCACATTGTTCTTCTCCCTTCTGCCATTGGCTTCTCTACACTAACGATGTGATTGCAATGTCATAGCTATGGTGGAGCGATAATAGGGATCATACAGATGGAGGTGATTTATCTTACCAGGGATTGCATGGATCCATCTAGAGGCTGGACGCATGAACAACTAAGCACATCTCACTCAAGAAACTAAGAAATCAGGAATCCAATTGCTCCTAAGCAATGCAATAATTGACTTTAGATTTGCATTATGATTCCATTTTGATCGTTTGTTGCATTAATCTTTTTGTCTCTATCACGGCCCTGGAACCCAGCACCTGGTTCTGCATGGTAGTCTTATCATGGCTTATAGCTCAAAGGAAAGAAGAAAGGTATGAAAAATGGTAGAAAATAAGTTTATTTGCTCAAATAGGATTTTAGGAGCGACAAAGATGGGACCCCTTCCCATGATCTTGTCATGCTAAGTAGATGGGCTTTGTGGGGAGAAACGATAGGAATGGATTAGGGAATGGGCTTAGAAACCCATGTCTAATAATCTTTATTCCACTTGGAGGCCGTTAGTTCCTGCAAGAGAGCAATTTTTTAGTGCGTACCAGAAGTTTCCTAGCCTAACATGCTAATTCTAAATACCTCTGATTCTTAGGACAAACAAGATAGAAGCTGAACTCAAAGAATATTTATTAGAAAACTAAATCTGAAATCCGATGAAACCGAAAGTAAAAAGGAACAACATACAAATCCAGAAAAACCCAAGTTTTACACCAATATACATTTTTGGAAAGACTTTCAAACACAAAATCTGTCAATGTTGCTAAAATTTATCTACAAGCTTTCACCTCTTGCCCTGACAAGCCGATGAAAAAGTCGCAACACTTGGATAGTTCCTCCTGCGGAACACTTTTAACCGCAGAATCCTCTAACCCAATCACGATCACCCACGTGGCAACGCCCACGTCATAACCACTTCCAATCGCGAGCTTCCACGTGGCAGGGACGGCGGGAAAACGACGGCTCAAAAGAGTAGGCGGCGGCGTGGGAGCGGCGCCGGGACGGGGCGGCGGCGCCGCCAGTCAACGGCGGCGGCGAGGTTGCGGATAAGATCGCTGACTAGATCCTTGAAGAGGAGGCGCTCGACGGCCAGCACCGCGTCGGACACCTCCGCCGACCTCTCCGCCCACTCCGCGCGCTCCTCCGCCAAATCGCCCCACAGAACCGCGCACACCCCCTCCTCCGCCGCCCGCCGCCGCCGCCGCCGCACCTTCTGCCCCTCCGCCGCCGCCACGTCACACTCCCGCCGCCTCTGCGCCGCCGCCACGAACCCCCTCCACGTGTCCGCCGCGCCGCCGTCCAGCACGGAGACCGGGCTCGGCTGCTGCTCCTCCGCCGGCGGCCCGAGCCCGTCGAGCACCACCCGTCTCTTGATCGTGAAGGCGGCCACATCCGACGTGGCGGCCGGGATCGCCCTCCGTCCGCGGGGGCTCCGCTTGATCGACGGCGGAGATTTTGCCGCGACGGGGGAATCGCGGGGGGCGGGTTGGCGGCGCCGCCGCCGGGGAGCGGATTCCGCGATGAAGCGTTTTCTCTGGGCCGGCTGCCGTCGCGGCGGCGGCGGCGGCGGCGATCGAACGGCGGCGGGGAGCTTCTCGGCGAGATCGGACGGCGTAGGAGGGGCGAGATGGTCAACTCTGGAAGCGGAGACCGACCGGCGGAGCTGCGGCTGCCTGGCGTCGGAGGGGAGAGCGTCGAGGCCCATCAGCTTGGCGACCACGCTGGGAGACCGAGTCGGCGGATCGGACCGGGTCGACTCGTTCCCCCGCGGGGAGAGCTTGCTGTCGAGGGAGAGTCGCGGAGCTTCTCGAAGCTTCCACGAGGAACGACCTTGGCTGACCTCGAACACCGGAAGCGGCTTCGACGGCGGAAATCGACGGCCGGCGATCTCATCCTTGAACGATGATGAAATCGACGACTCTGATCTCTCCGACGCCGACGAACAGCTCGCCGCCTGCAACGCGGAGTTCGCGATCATCAGCTATCCGAAGAACGATCGGAATCTCGGAGAAATCCAAGTCGCGGTAAAAAAATTACAAGTTTTACTTCGCCAGACAATGGATTCAAGATCACAACCGCGGTAAAAAAGATGACAAAATCAACTTCACCTGACAATGGATCGAATGAGAATTTAAAAAGCCGCTGCGGAATTCTGAATCATTTCTACGGTAAAAAAGACGGTTGATCGAAATCGGCTAACGGTAAACTGAAGCAGAAATCGAGATCACAAGGACGGTGATAAAACAGCAAACTCTGAAAAGCATAAATCAAAATCCCGCAGACGAATCCAGCGGCACACTGAAGCAGAAATTAAGATCAAAACCACGGTAATCACAAAACATAAAGGACAAATCAAAATGTGGCCGACGAATACAAGTTCAAAACCACCGCTTGAAAATCAAAGCAATGAAAACAGCAAACTCTAAGGCTTAAAACAAAATTCCGCAGCCGAATCAAGCAGTGCACTGAAGCAGTGGTCAAGATCACAACCACGGCAATCACAAAAATAAAGGAGAAATCAAAATGCGGCAGCCGAATCCATGTGCAAACCGCCGGTAAAAAATCAAAACAATAAAAACAACAAACTCTGAAGCATAGAACAAAATTCGGCAGCCGAATCCAACAGTCAACTGAAGCAGAAATCAAAGCCACAGCCATGGTAATCGTAAAAAATAAAGGAGAAATCAAAATGTCACTGCTGAATCCAAGTCCAAAACCACCGCTAAAACCGAAACACAAAAAAACAGCAAACTCCGAAGCACAAATCAAAGTACAACCGCCTACTGCAAACTTACAACCACACCAAAACCACAAAAATAAGAATCCACGCTCACAACCACTGTAAAAACACCAAAAATCGAAATGCCGAGAAGAACAGACCGGAGAAGGAAACGAGCCGAGCCGCCTGGCCGCGTAGATCTGATGCCGATCGAAGATCTGAAGAAACCCCGCCATGCATCCCATCTGCCTTCTCACAGCCTTGTCCATATCTTCCCCCTCGCAGCTCACAACCGCTCCCGCCTTCATCTTCGCCTCCCCCTCCCGCGTCGGTGGGGGCTTATAAAGCCCGAAGAGAGAGAAACAGACCACCAATCAGCAGAGAGAGATAGACTGAAGCTAGAGAGAGAAATGAGGAGAGAGGAGAGAGAGGGACAGGAAGTTAAGGGTTTTCCATAAAGAGTACTATCGCAATAAATGATCCGGGGATTACGACAAAGCGGGCCTGGGCAGGCCCAATGGGCCCGGCCCGCGCCAATAACGCTGGTCACGAGGGGACCGGCCGACGTGGCCACGCCCGTGAACAGTCCTTTAACTGAGGGTTAAAACCGTCATTTCCTTTCAAGAGCGAGTCGCCGAGTCGAGAATCGTTTCCGTTACCGAGTCGAGAAACTGACAGAATATTCTCTGACGGCGTCTTCTTCCTCGTTAAAACTGATAAAGCGACAGCCGTCCGATCTCGATCGGAGGGCTGTGGCTCTCCGCAGCAGAGTAAACGTCTCCGCAGCTTATGTATCTCACTGGGGGACCGCGAATCTACCCTTATTGGACTGTATCTCTCTCTCTAGGTGTAAGCATGTATTGTCGTTATGGAGCATATCCTAGGCTATCTCTCTCTCTACTTTTTCTCATTGAATTTCGTTTATCCATGCCGATCTATATTTGGTGATCTATATATATGTCTCTCCCACAAGATGCTTCCTCTGTCACCTGCATATTTATCTATTTTTGTCCACGCATGCATATATGTTATCTATCTCACTAGGCCCGCAACCCAACCTTCTTTGGGAAAGATCGTCTTTATGATGTTTCTCGCTTCATACGCTTGAATTTATCTCTCTCTCTAGACCCGCGAATCTACCCATCTCTGGTAATCCCTCCCAAAATCTTTCGGCCTGCGCATGTCTTTATGTAGCTATCTTGCCAGACAATCCACCAATCTTCGGCCATCTCTCTCTCTACAAAGGGGTTTCTGGGAAAAAGCAAAACTACAGCCTGTCAACGCACGTCTTCACTAAAATCGAACTAAACAATACGCGGGTGCATGTATTTATGTATCTCTCTAGATGAGGGAATCTAGCCATCTATGGCTATGTCTCTCTCTAACTTAGTTTCGCACAAGGAGGCCGACAGAGGAGGGTCACAGCCCAATTCCCTGTCAGAGAGAGAAAGGTTATGAGAGCTAGAGAGAGAAAGAACCGACAGAGACCTGCCATACTCTTAGAGAGAGATATGCGATAGATGAGAGAGATAGAGAGAGACTGAGAAGCCGACGCCATGATTCATCGTTAGAGAGAGACTGTATGGAGGTAAGAATGACCAAACATATACCCTCCACCGGTGGGAAGATTTTAGCATGGGAATGAGAAGGCAATAGAATTAGATGACATTGTTTTTACTCCATAGAGTGAGAGAAGTGATCCGACGGATGAGAGATAGAGAGAGATAGAGAGATAGAGAGATAGAGAGATGGAGAGAGAGAGAGAGAGAGAGAGAGAGAGAGAGAGAGAGAGAGTATAAAGAGACGCGATGAGTTACTGTTATAGTTAGAAATGACGAGCAGCGCCTATGCTTCTCAGTTGATGGGCAACTAACGATCACAGCGTGCGAGAGAAAGAGAGACACATAGACAGAGAGAGAAAGAGAAACGTATAGAGAAAGAAAGAGAGACATACAGAGAGAGAGTGAGAAAAAGGAGAAACAGAGAGAGAGAAAGAGAGACATAAAGAGAGGGAGAAAAAAGAGAAACAGACTAACAGAGAGAGAGAGAGAGAGGAAGAGAGACATATAGAGAGAGAGAGAGAAAGAGAAACAGAGAGAGAGAGGAAGTGAGACATAGAGAGAGAGAGAAAGAGAAACAGAGAAAGAAAAATATAGAGAGAGAAACATATATGGAGAGAGAAAGAGAGATATAGAGAGAGGAGAGAAACATATAAAGAGATATAAAAGAGAAACAGATATAGACAGAGAGAGAGAAAGAGAAACAGAGACAGAGCGAGAGGGAGAGAAAGAGAAACAAATACAGAGAGAAAGATTGGCAGAGAGAGAGAGAGAGAAAGAGAAACAGATAGAGAGAGGAGGAACAGCTAGAGAGAGAAAGAGAGACAGAGAGAGAGAAAGAGACAGATAGAGAGAGAAAGAGAAACAGAGAGAACCAGAAAGAGAGACAGAGAGAGAAAGAGGTAGAGAGAGGCAGACAAACAGATAGAGAGAGAGAGAAAAAAAAAGAGAGACAGAGAGCGGAAGACAAACAGATAGAGAGAGAGAGAGAGAAAAAGAGAGACAGAGAGAGAAAGATAAAACAGATAGAGAGAGAAAGAGAGGCAGAGAGAGAAAGATAAACAGATAGAGAGAGAAAGAGAGACAGAGAGGGAAAGAGAAACTGATAGAGAAAGAGAAAGAGGGACATAGAGAGAGAAAGATACAGATAGAGAGATAAATAGAAACAGAGAGAGCCAGAAAGAGAGACAGACAGTGAGAAAGAGAAACAGAGAGAGAGAGAGAGAGAAGAGAGAGACAGAGAGTTAAAGAGACAGAGAGATAGGAGAAAGCGTGTTAGTGAAAGAGAAGGAGAGAGAGAAGAGAGAGAGACAGAGAGAAAGAGAAAGAGAGAGAGAGAGAGAGAAGAGAGATAAAGAGACAGATAGAAAGAGAAATAGAGAGATAGAGAAAACAGAGATAGAGAGACAGAGAGATAAGAGAAAGAGTGTTAGTGAAAGAGAAAGAGAGAGAGTTTTAGTGAAAGCGAGATAGAGTTTTAATGGAAGAGAGAGATGGGGAGAGAGAGAGAGAGAGAGAGAGAGAGAGAGAGAGAGAGAGAGAGAGAGAGAGAGAGAGAGAGAGAGAGAGAGAGAGAGAGAGAAAGAGAGCGAGAGGGAGATATCATGCTTCCCCGTTGTAGTGAGAAATGGGAATTGGGAAGCAACAGGTAAGCTCGTATGCTCCTCCGGTGAGAGTATTTTGAGAGAGAGAGAGAGAGAGAGAGAGAGAGAGAGAGAGAGAGAGAGAGAGAGAGAGAGAGAGAGAGAGAGGAGTCAACGGCGATGGAGCTGGGAAAGTGATCATACCCTTATGCTGACTTTAACGGGGAATATAGAGTTGGCAAATCTGGGGTATGAGTTGGCAAAGTGCCCATCTAAACAATCGGTCGAATTTTTACTTTTACAGAGAGAAAGAGAGGAACAAAGAGAGAAAAAACGACCATGTCTTGAAGCCCTTGAATGCGCTTGTTGCGGATTGAAGAGATGGAATGACAATACATACTTCCAGTCATGTCCAATCTCACCTTCAGTTATGTCATTTCTTCAGTACTTTGAAGTTTATGCTAAAGTTTTTGTTCTTAACTAATACTTGTGAATATCTATAGTAAATGGGTCTTATAGCATATGATCTAACAAGGGAGACGTATGAAATGGAACGAAATGCTAAGATAATCCTAGATGATAAAAACGCTGACATGGAGTATTATTTAAATACCCTGCATTTAAGATGTTTCTTATGAATACAATTTACAAGCTGGCAAAGGCATGAAAAGGTAGTGCATTGCTGTTTATTTTTTATAAAATATACACAAACAACGTGCATTGTCGTCTATTAACATAACTTAAGCCAGGAAGCTAAAGGAAAGGAAAACGGAATATTGTAAAATAATCCCAGACGATTAAATGGTGACAAGGTGATTGCACTGTTTCCATTATATATTTATATATATACTGGCAGCATTTATGATGTATTCGCACATAATTTGCGAGGCATCCATGCTTTAAAGATTCCACAGGCCCCATCGATCGGATTATTTTTAGCTGCTGTTGCATCCGGCACAGTAATTATCCAAACAATGCCCATGATTTATATACATATTTTTTTCTTTTATCCTCCCATACCCATATCAAATACAGAAAGTAAGGTGCTACAATTTTCCATCTCCGCACAACTTAAGCAAACAGCAAGCGTTGTTTAACTTTATTTTATAACATTTATCATCCAATAGATAATTCCCCCCCCCCCCCCCCACTAATTTCTCTTGAATTTCATCTCTCTCTCTAGATTAGTTTCCTTTTCTCTCCTCTCCCCTCTCTCTCTTGTCGTCTCTCCTACAAGTAGCAAAATCCAGCGAATTCCACGTCTTGTCGGCAGTCAAGGACTTCAATCCTTATCATTCATGGTTTCATCTCTATCTCAATTATGATATATAGTTTATGTATAAATATGTCTAGCACAACACGACAATAGTACATGTATGGTCGAAGTTGACGGCAAGATTTTATGGAAATAACTAGTGGAGGCATGAGATGATCAGTCCCAATCGGACTGACAGCCAGAGAGAACATGCAGGGGGGCATGCAGCTCGCGACGTCGATAGCACGTATTGCCTTCTGAGAACGACGGAGAAAGAAAAGACAGCGACTACTCGCTCTTGAACCCATTTGAATACTGTGGAACTCTCTCTGGGTCTCTATCCCTGCGTCCTGGACACTTGTGTAAGAGAGACGGATGTATGCAGATAGCTTAGGTTTACAGGGATAGATAGATAAGTAGAAGAAGTATGAATGGATTGATAGATAGAGAGATGGTTGATAGATATATAGATGAATAGATAGATGAATGGACTGATAGATAGATAGATAGATAGATGGTAGATAGATATATAGATGGATAGACAGATGAATGGATTGATAGATAGATAGACAGATGGTAGATAGATCTATATATGGATAGATAGATGAATGGATTGATAGATAGACAGACAGATGGTAGATAGTTATATATATCGATAGATAGATGAATGGATTGATAGATAGAGAGATTGTAGATATACACATAGATGGATAGATAGATGAATGGATTGATAGCTAGAGAGATGGTAGATAGATACATAGATGGATAGATAGATAG
This sequence comes from Wolffia australiana, assembly GCF_029677425.1. Taxonomy (NCBI): domain Eukaryota; kingdom Viridiplantae; phylum Streptophyta; class Magnoliopsida; order Alismatales; family Araceae; genus Wolffia; species Wolffia australiana. The sequence continues at coordinate 12,080,160 of NC_135842.1, forward strand.
AGAGATGGTAGATAGATATATTGATGGATAGATTCATAGATAGACAGATGGTAGATAAATATATAAATGGATAGATAGATAGACAGATAGACGAACGGTAGATAGATATATCGATGGATAGATAAATGAATGGATTGATAGATAGATAGACGGATAGTAGATAGATATCTCGATGGATAGATAGATGAATGGATTGATAGATAGATAGACAAATAGACTAATGATAGATAGATATCTCGATGGATAGATAGATGAATGGATTGATAGATAGATAGACAGATAGACGGATGGCAGATAGATATATCGATGGATAGATAGATGAATGGATTGATAGATAGGTAGACATATAAACGGATGGTAGATAAATATATAGATGGATAGATGGATGAATGGATTGATAGATAGATAGACAGATAAACGGATGGTAGATAAATATATAGATGGATAGATGGATGAATGGATTGATAGATAGATAGACAGATAAACGGATGGTAGATAAATATATAGATGGATAGATGGATAGATGGATAGATGGATGAATGGATTAATAGATAGATAGATAGACAGATGGTAGATAAATATATAGATGGGTAGATGGATGAATGGATTGATAGATAGATAGAAATATAGACAGATGATAGATAAATATATAGATGGATAGATGGATAGATGGATGAATGGATTGATAAATGGTAGTTGAATGAATGGATATGTAGGTAGATAGACGGACAGATAGATAGATAAATAATGGATGGATATATATGTAGACAGACAGATAGATAATGGATAGAAAGATTGATACATACATACATACCTAAAGGATAGATAGATAGATAGATAAACAAGATACAGAGAGATAGACAAATACATAGAGAGAACGAGACAGAAAGATAGATAGATAGACAAGATACGGAGAGAGAGATAGATAGATAGATAGATAGATAGATAGATAGATAGATAGACAAGATTCAGAGAGAGCTACTGAGATAGATAGATATACAGACAGAAAGATAGATTGAGATAGATAGATACATAGATACATAGATTGAGAGGACGAGATAGAAAGATAGATAGAGGGGGAGAAGAGGAAATTTTCCGTAGGAAAGCGCTAGGAAGTGTGAACAAATGGATAAGGGGGTCAGAGAGAGAGCTACTGAGACAAAGAGAGGGAACAGTGAAGAACAAGAAAGTCTTGGACAGGAGCGAGGACTAAAGGAAACGGGTACTGTTACGTGAGACTCTAAGACACAGAGAGAGTCTCTGATGGAAACAAAGAATTGTAAATTGCAATAAAATATTGGATTGAATTAATGATAATAAAAAGTGCAGACAGCGAAGAAAACCGAGAGAGCCAGACCTAGAACAAGCTACTACTGAAACAAAAAGGTATTCTTCTCTCTCTTGTAGTTCATGCCCTGCGTTGATAGTTTATAGTTCATGCAACTGCTAGCTGGTTTCAACGCATATGATGTGACATTGTATCTCTGGCTGTCAGATTTCCTCTACTATTATCACTCTCTCTTTGACCATTTTGTTGATTTTTTTCCCACCAAATTTCTCGCTAGAAGGAAATTATCCTACAAAACAGAGAATAAAAATATGCAAACAACTACAGGAAAAGGGTAGCATGGCCAGAGCAAATGGTCGAATTATCTTCTTTTGAAGGAGTTTGTTTCCAATTAGTCATGGTTTCCCAAATTCGGAAATCAATATTTCAGGGGATAATGATTATTTTCAATTTCTTTGCAAAACGATACTTTTTCCTGGTGTCATCTTCTGTGAAGGCTTTCTATAAAATATGCATTTTATATTCCTTGAATTTATAATTACGTCGGATAAATTATACAACGGAACTGGCAGTTGCGCAGGAAAGGTTTTATTCAATGTTCCGCAAGGAAAAGCCAAAGTGGGGGCCTGAACATGGCAGGACATATCGCTTACCAAGGTATAAAATACGCATGGCCAATGATTAAAAGGAGAACTTCAGACGTCGTATACAGCTCAGAATCAAAGTGGTCCATCCATGCAGCGCTGTATCTTTGACCCGCTCTTGGGGCTTACAAAATTTTGAAGATAAAGACATATCAGTACCGAAGTGTCTTTCTCTTTAAGAGAGAGAGAGAGAGAGAGAGAGAGAGAGAGAGAGAGAGAGAGAGAGAGAAGAAGAAAGAAAGGAGAGAGGTGTAAAGAGATGAAAGAGAGGACAGATAGGAAGAAGAAAGGAAGGAGAGAGGTGTAAAGAGAAGAAAGACAGGAGAGATATGAAGAAGAAAGAAAGGAGAGGTGTAAAGTGAAGAAAGAGAGGAGAGAAGTATTGATTGAAGAAAGAGAGGAGAGACGTATAGAGAGATGAAAGAGATATGAAAGAGATGGGTAGAGAGAAAAGAAAGAGAGGAGAGACGTATACAGAGATGAAAGAGAGAAGAAAGAGAGGATACAGAGATGAAAGAGAGAAGAAAGAGATATGAAAGAGATGGGTAGAGGGAGAAGAAAGAGAGGAGAGACGTATACAGAGATGAAAGAGAGAAGAAAGAGATGGGTAGAGAGAGAAGAAAGAGAGGAGAGACGTATACAGAGATGAAAGAGAGGAGAGATGAAAGAGAGAAGAAAGAGAGATGAAAGAGAGGATATGGGTTTATAGAGAAGAAAAGGAGGAGAGAGGTATAGAGAAGAAATCGACGAGGAAGAGGAAGTGTGATCTATCAACTCTTTCTCTTTCCTCCTCTCTTTAGTATTCCTCGTAAAGAAAAACAAGGGAATTGTTGGGAAAACCTTTGCCAATCCCAATGAAGGATTGAGATAGGAAGATGGGTTGTAGGTGCTCTAGATTCCCATCGTCCCAATGAGGACAATAGTAAGGCTGCGAGCGGTTCACAATCTATCAGTCACAGTGCAGGAACGAGAAAGAAGAAATAATAGTCTGGAAGTAGATGGGGTTAAAATTCTAAAAATCCCTATCCGTGATTGAAGAACAGAGATTCTAAATGAGTTATAGAAACTCTGAAATCCTTGATCTCTGGGAACTTCTGGACTTGTGGGTAATAGAGAGAGAGAGAGAGAGAAAAGAGATTGAAACACTAAAATAAGGTCATGAGGAGAGATAAATGACGTCGCATATTCCCAAGATAGTCAGAGCAGAAAAAGAAATAGATAGGAAAATGACAGCCCATCTTCCGTTTTCAACTTTCATATTGCACGATGTAGAGAGCTGCTGATGGGCATTCAGGCGGATATTTTCGATGTCAAAAAAGTATCATAAAATTAGAGATTTCGTCGGTCAGCCATGTTTTGACCTTAACAGCCTTTACTTTTCTTAATTCAAATTGAGGAAGAACCCTCTAGGATAATATATGGAAGAAACTATATTTTTCCTCCATAGAAAGGGAGCCAACAAAGTTATAAATCATTTATAAATCATTGTTTCCTTAACAGTCTATATTTTTTCTCCATGGAAAGGGAGCCAACAAAGTTACATGGCTACTTAGTTACAATTCAGAGATCTGCAAGAAGCCAGCGCCATTTCTTAAAGGATGAATGAGATCACACGAGAGCATAAGTGAATATAAATTATACGTTCATCGATAGCGAATTTAAATAAGAGGTAAAGTCCTTCATGACCCGAGGATCTGACACTTATGTATAGGTCCATGAGAAACTTAATTCCCTTAAGTCTATCTTCATTGATCCCATTGTTATAATTAAGATAGCTGCGTCACACATTTAGGTTAAATAACATACGAATGGTTAGAAATGTCTTAATCATGTCATTATAGTTTAGTGAATCACATTAATTGGGATCTATACACAATAACTTAATAACATGGAGCTATATGCATAAATAATTATCCAAAAATTAATTAATTAGACTAACAGTGATAGCATTGAATACATTATTGATTGCATGGTAGTGGATGCATCATCCTCAATGAAGCATTTAATGAGTTGGAAATTTGGACCTCAACAAACTGAAAGATTCAATTCAGCAATTTGGTACAATTTTTTTTGTCCAAGTATTTTCATTCCTAGTTGTATCAATCTTTACACCTCTCAATCAAATGAAACCCACAACTTTTAGCCATTTTGCAAGCTGCAATGATTTGAAGCAGACAATGCAGTAAAAAAGATCTCATCATCACCATTTATGGTGGTATATACAAGTAACACTTACATACAAAGCACTCAAGTGATTCGTTTTAATGTACTCCCAACAGTCACCCCCAATTACGTACATAAACTAACCTGAATACAACAATAAAATGCAAATTGTTCTACTTCTTGTTCTTTATATTTTCGCCCACTCTCTCCTTTCTTCGTTTTCTCTCATCTGCTCCTGTCTCTCACTCACTACAGCAACACCACTATCTCCACTACTCTTAATCTTTAATCAGAACGCATTGGGAAAAGATAAAGAAACGGCGAATCTCTTGGGAACCCAAGCAAAAATCTGATAATAGATCATTCCCTGCGGTCAAGGCAGGTGCCGCTCAATATTGGGTTTTGTTCAGAAACCTTTATTTTGAAGTGCCAGCTTTGGTAATACATATATGCAGTAGATCGTTTCATGATCTTGGAGATGACATATAACTTTGGCACTCCACTACTGCTTACAATTAATAGAAACCTGAAGACTGACGTTGCCGCACTGAGAAGAAACCCATGTGAAAGATGAACCCGTAAATCCATTTCCGGGGGCTACTAAACTTCCATCTACCAGTAAAGCATCTGGGTATTCGCCAAAAGAGTATTATGGAACGTGAAGGATTAGAACACCCAAGCTGAGTCCTTAGAACAGCAGAAGAATTCGTCAAAAAACAGCTAACTGAGATCTGGGTTTTGTTCTTTTATTAGCAATTTAACATTCGTATAGCATAACAAGATCTGGGTTTAGCTAATTATATGGATATTTTTGGATTTCAACGCGGCTGTGATCTATCATACTTGTAGGTTTATCCTAGTCTACAAAGAATCGAATGTGATGTTAGTTTTTTTTGGAAATTTTTCTGGTAATTTTGTTCAAATAGTTTGACTTTAGTGAAGACCCAGGGAGAACGATATCTGTCACCTCATTCTGGATTCTTAAGTTTTAATGATTTAGATGTGGAATGGGTGGCTGCAGTCAATTTGAAGCTGTCATTCAATTGCACGGTCTACGATCAAAGTCTTTACTCTAGGAGCTAGAAAATACTGTAGCATATCAAGAGCATGTGGTGGCGTCTTCTCCACGTCTTTTCCCTTCAACAGTGAGATATTCACGGCATTATTCGCCAAGTTATCGCTCAAATAATTCAACCCGCGTAATTATTATAATTTTTATATTTAAGGCGATGAAGTGACATGACCTGTGCGATGCCCCATTCCTATCTTTTCTTTTCGTGTTGGCTTACTGGATAGTAGCGAAAGCAAGTTTAACAGCCCACAAGCCATAGCCATGAGGACGTGTTTTCTACACGATTCTTCTTCCTAATTAGTGAAAATCTGTTCACCAGGAAGGAAACATATGGGCAGTACTAAGTCAACCAGTATCTTATCCTTTTAAACATCACACAAAGTGGTAGAAATTTGGTTTTCCTTTTCTGCGTTTGAAAGGATAAGTCTACTAGTATCTTATCCTTTCAAGCGTGTGGGAAATTAAAATAGAAATATGAGCGTTTTCTCTTTTGAATCAGTGTAACTCGACCCAATAGATTACTCTCGAAGAACCCAGCATTCGCTTTGGAGCATGTTGACTTACAGAACTAAATCTTTAATATGTTTTGAACACGGGTCTAACCTTTTCCTTCATTACATGACAGATAAACACAAAACAGTATCCACCCATTGACAATCATCTGTTGGATGACATAAATAAACTGTTGAAGTTTGAAGACGGAGGACCAATCGAAATGATAATTCTATGTGATGTACAGTTCAATAATTTGACTCACAAATAGTTCAATTCTCCTTAGACGAATAGAATGGGACGAGGTTCCGATCAACGTTTTTAGTAGCTGCATGCCAGATATCCATTTAAATGTGCACTATCAATGTTGCATAAACGGATAAATTTGTACTGCGAACATGCTAAATGTGAGTTCATATTAAAGTTCTGGCGTCTTTTTTATTATTATTGATCGATAATACGTATGAGGCCCATTAAAGAAACTCGTAGATGTTTAGAGCTCAAACTGTACTGGAAGTTATATTTTTTCCTTCGAATGGAATAATAAGAATGTACAAGTTTTGGAGTTAATTAAGTATGATTGGAAACAAGTTTTCAAGGACAATTTAATTCTTTATAAACCTCCATAAAACATTTTTATCTCAAACCTAAATCATAGATAAAAAGCATTTACAAGTTTTTATCACGGTTTTTCTTTGTAATTCTGAAAATCGATATTAGCATACTATCTTCTAGAAAAATAAAAAAGTGCAAATTACACTAAATATTTATAAATTTTAGATTCTTAAACTCAAAATAGATATAACTAATGTTGATTTTTTCCCAGATTTCACAGTGTATGTCAATAATTGAAGAAGGTTTGTCATCATAGTTGAGCCATTAAAGTAATACTTGAAATGATGGGGAGAATAGGAATTACAAGTTCAAAGGAAAAACATAGTGACAACATCAACCTTTCCATAAGTTGGACGATCTACTTGGCGATTCAAGGGTGTTTGCACGACTTAGTGTGAGTTGAGTCTGTTATTTAGATTGTTATATTTAAAGTCATAGTACATCAAATTTGATGAAATTGCTACACTACAAGAAGTGAATTAATAAAATATTTTATTTGAATTCTAGGATTTTTGACATAAAAAGTATTTTGGATATTCCATCCTCAAACTGAGAAGCTTATGAGGACAACTTTAGTTCTCCTGCAGTGCGCCTTTACTAAGTATAGATCGTCCAACCAATGCAATAGACAATCCTCCCATCTGTTGAGTGAATAATAACTAGGGTAAATATTTAGGAGGATAAAACATCAAACAAATCATTCTTCAGATTATTTAAGAGGCTCTATTTTTTCATTGTTGTAAAACCTTGTGTCTGAGTATTCTACCAAAACCAAGGGATTTCTTGCATCAAAAGGGATTCTATATCAAGAAAAACTTGCATTCAATGATCAGTTTTCAACCAGGTTTGTCAACCTATATCCTAGAGCAGCCCGCCACTGTGACAAGATGCTTCTGAATAAATATCAATGATAGCTGAACATGAGACATGAAAATATATTGTATAATCGGGGATGTTATCTTAATGATAGCTTACTATTGGAAATGGCATCCCATGATCCTCTTTCCATGTGTAGTCTGGGTACCCCGACAAAATTTGAGAGAATTTATATCACGCTCCATCTTTATGAGAAAATTTTAGAGGACAGTAGACTGCATAGGCCCTTCTTGATGGTTAGATGGGCACACATCTTGTCAGTCATAACTTCTCCAAGTCTGGTACCTTATTCGGGCCAAATACCCCTTCATCACCTAAATCCTCCTCATAAAATTCTTCAAAATTTTATCACTAAGTAAATGATTTGCTTCTATGAAGAAAAGCAAGGCTAATAACGAAATAGCACAAAACTGGTTATTGAAATGACATCGAATAATAAATCATGATGATGTCATCTTTTTAGTGAGTCACGCTTATAGAAAAGTCATAATCCTAGTTTTAGTAGCACTTCACATGTTTATTTCATATGATGAAATTCTTGAGTTTATCTCTTTTATGTAATTTATAAATAAGTTTATTGAATAAATACTATAAAATAATTTTATCAAACTTTTGAACCATCTTTCCACAAATTAAGCATAATAAATATTTTCGACCATCTTTGTGTTTGACTCAGACATCTAAATATGTCTGTTGATTTCAGTTGTGGATAATTTTATATTATTATTACTAAATAAAAAATAGATGCGATAATTTAGCTTTCCATTTTATAGCTTAAAATTAGGGGAGGCTTTTCAGTTTTAACTTAGATTGTATCAAAGTAAAGAACAATATAAAGGATGGAGCCCAAATTATTTTTATTCCTAGAAAAAATTATAAAATAGGAAAATATTGAAATATTTTGTGTTTAAATTTTTATTTATCTGTACTGAAGTTTGGACCAATACATAGTTATAAAAAGTGATGTCATGATCACATCATTATATTAAGTTATTAATGTGTATATAAAACACATTTGAATAATCTATTATTAAACATATTCTTTGAATCATGTATTTATTCTAATTACCCTAATATATGAATATATTCTAATTCAAAAAATTATTGGACGAGTATTTAGGGCTACAGAAAAATCAACGGATAAATGCTTTATATAGATGTATTATGACACATTATTTGAGTGTTTGACAAATATGCATTGGTCATAGATGTTTCTATGGCCAATCCACGTCACATTGGCCCTCTATTTAATCGTAAAGCATCTATATAAAGCATATGATGCTTTATATAGAGCATCTACGACCCCCCTTCCCCGGGGTGAGCGCATGACTCAGCCTGCGGGGCTGAGCTTGCAGTTCCGCCCGCCTGCGGGGCTGAGTGCGCAGCTCTGCCTGCTTGGTTGAGAGAGGGTTTCTGCTTGCTAGGCTGAGCACGCAGCTCGGCCCACGGGGCTGAACTTCTGTCGTTGGCACTCCTATGTCCGAGCTGTCCGTAGTGTCTTTCCTCGCATGATGCCGTCTCGAGCAAAGTCAAACGACTTGACACACTAGTACTGCAATGGTGTCACGCTCGACATTAAAAGACCAAGAGGCGTCAAATGAATTATCCTGCTCCTTGCAACCATTAAACTCCAAGAAGAATGATTAATTCACAAAGGTTTGACCTTGAGAACAGTCAAACCTGTAGGTCGCATCATATTAATGACAAATTCATGAATATAAGTAAACGGGTGATGAAATGGAATAAATGCTAAAATGATGAAAATGTCAGATAATGTGCATCAAATTCATTGAAATAATGCGTTAATATTGGTTATAAATGGATTTAATGCATATTATGATAGCACGTTATTAACCACCTTCTCCAATATCCTCACCACCCAAGCTAGGAATTTTCTGCATCGTCTTCCTTGAGTCAATCTCTTCTTATACTGAGGGTGGATAATCCCACCTTGACCACTCAATCATTTACGTAAGCTTCTTACTACATTCGAGCTATGACTTGATTGAATTCCATGATTAGAGGCTCATAAGTCGCATTCAAAATGTAGCCTTACATCCACGAGATGTCTTTGGTCTCGTAGATTAATGAATCACTTATAGAACCATGACATGAATCAACCTGATTGATGTTTAGATATAATACCATTCAGAGATTCTTTGGATCAATTCAGCGAACTCTTTCTCTAAAGAGCACCCACCATCTGTCCTTGGCAGCGCCACACTAATAGCCACATGAACAGCTATACTTGTTTAATATGTAGGATCAATTAGTGCTATTCTATCTAGATAATTCAATGTCCATCTCAATTATCCATTGAATAGGAATATTTAGAATACATGTTTAAAAACTAGTGATCACTATATTATAATCTCATCATAATTCACTATGTCATCGCACATATTCATGGAATTTATTATAATCATCAAAGTGGATAATAATGAACATAATATTTTAATCGATGAACTTAAATAAACATGGTGGTGTGATTGGTTTGACGTCCATATAATATCCATTAGTCTCGCCAAACAGTATCTAGGTCAATGAATCCTACTCTTGTTAGGTCAAATAACTATTCGTACCTATTTTAAATTTGTGGTTTATTTTTCTTAAATTTCCCTCACTTAAACGAATCTATTTTATTCAATCAAATATTTCCTCACCTCTCCAGTTAATATTTTAATCACTATAGTCCTGATCTTTGGATGATTTGAAGCAGATATATAGTCATATGGGGTTCATCATTACCATATAAGGTAGTATAAACTAGCACTACATATAACCCCCAACAGTTATCCCAACAGTCAGCGGGGGTTCATCATTCTAGTGTTTTGTCTTGATGTAACTGATAAGCCAAAAATAGGGGTGAATTTTACGCAATTTTAAACCCTTGTCGTCGTCAATTATTAGCGCATACAATAAAATTTATAAAACCTCACTTAAGATGTACAATGATGAGTAGAGGTCACGTCCAAGGGAGGCTAGTAAGGAGTTCAATTCGATGATTTTCTAGATAACTCAACCCTAATTAGAATTAATTTGATCTTAAATGAAGGTCAAATCAACCTAATTAGACAAGGAATTTAGAGAGGGAGATAGAAGACATGAGAAGAGTAGAAGAAGTAAGGGAGCTCTAAGTTGAATTAATTGATCCAAATGAATGGATCAAAGAATTCAATTAGAGAGATTAAGAAGAAAATTTTGATTTGGTTGGTTGGTTTTTGTAGGTTTGATAATTCAGAACTAACTACACTATTAGATAATAATGAAAAAGAAATTTTAATACCCTAGAATTTAAAGTTTTTTTATAGTTTTCTTTTGAAATGTACTTGAATACCCAGTTAAATCTCTCAATTACTCCTCCCAATCCTAATCAGGGCTTGTACCTGCCGCTCAAGCCAAGCGAATTAGAGGTTCAGACCAGAAACAAGAAGAACAATCAAGAAATTAAACTAACTTCATCCAAAATGCACCAAAAATTCAAACACAATGAAGGGAAAGGTACCAAACAGGTTGATCCAGGTTGTGGCTCCTCTGTGTCTTGTAGCTGTGATAGAGAACCATCAAGAATAACCCCCTCCTCTCGAAATTTAGCTTTTATACTTAGGTTAAATGGTAAAATTACCATTTTACCCCTAATTAGTAATCAAATTTTATCTATAAATGTAGGTTTGATCTGCCAACAGATAGAAAGAGGGGATCAAGATGAGAAATTCCGTAAAAAAATCATCTCAATCGGACTTCAGGATCAAAAGTTATGAATAAATGAATTTAAACCAATTTTAGCCATTGGATTTAAATCCATATATTTATAAATTTTCTTTTAAACTCATGCTCAAGTGTCGTCCTCTGATTGGCTGGCACCCTTTCAACTTCTAAGTGCGGGTGGCTTCTTGTTGCGCCACGTACCCCCCTTGGCGAAAATAAAAACAGAAAAAAACTCAAAAGTCGCGACTTGTATACGTTTTGATACGCACATACGTGTGCATTTTATCTCTGCTTTAATGAGTTAAGTGTCGTCTCGTCACCGCCCACGCACGCGCGTTGTATGCGCCATGCGGGCGGTGAACTTACCTCCTGGTGGCGCCCATCATCAAGCGTCGTCAGATTCTCATCTGATGGCTGAGATGAGGCCACATCAACACCCAAAAAATGCTTTTGAACCTTTTGCGTAAAAACCCTTTTTAAATCGCGCAGTTGCAGATGGACGCCACCCAAAAATATTTGCATATGTGCCCTTCTGCACTCTCTCCCCTCTGGTTTCTCCTAAAAACATTAAAACAAATATTAAATAATTGCAATAAAACCTTGGAGCAGTTTAAATGATATCTTTACGCCTGCAACAACGACCGAGAGCTGTTTTTAGGGGTATAATTTCAACTCAGAATTACACAAAGCCTCTGGAAGAGTACAAATTGCTTTAAAACTCATTTTCTCATTATAAATGTATCCTTTTCCTCTTTAAAAATTCATTTCTCACTTAAATAAATCTCAACAAATCCAATTGAATCCTTAATAAATTCTAAAAAATTCCAGAAAATTTTAGAAAATTCTGGAAAATTCAGTATTTCATCCCCATAATAATTAAGATCAAAATTAAATTTTATACCTGCCATTTTCAGTTAAAAATAATTATTTCAAGCTCAGATAAATCCCAGAAAATTCATAAAATTAGCAAAAAATTAGGGAAAAGTGAGAAATTATTTGGAAACTTAAACTTATGTAAATGTATGATAAAAACTCCATTTTAAGCTCTTTAAATGCATAAAATTGTGCTAATAGAATGAAATAAAGACTGTAGTCAGGGTGTTATCAGTAACCCCAATAATCATCCCCATTAAGGTATATAAAGTAACCTGGACACAACACTAGATTGCTTCTAATTCATCTCCTTTATATATCTTCCCTTCCTTTGTCCATTCATTACTCAATCTCCATCATATGTTCCTATCTCTCACTTATGTACACAACAACAAATTTCTCCAGTACTCATAATTATTTTTCCAGAAAATATTTGAGTTTATTATCGATATTTAGATCTTTAAAATCACAGTGCATGAGATTTTATAAAATTATGACACTAAAAAAATGATTTCCTTGATTATATTATATTAATTCAAGGTTTTTAAAAATAAAACTATAGCTCATATTTCATCATCAGACTAAGAAGTTCATGGGGCAGCTGAGCTCTGAATTAGAGCACCTTCATCAAGTATGAGTCATCCAACTAATGCAAGAAGTTATCTTCCCATTTTTTCTTTGAATTTTGAAAGTCCACTTTCATTGTACTCAAACGAAAAATGGACAAATCAACTTCTTTTAGAGACTTAAGGGTCATATGTCTTTGCATGCATGCTACCAGATGACATCTAAGATCCTTAAAAATGGGCTTAGAAATATCCTTGGTAGACTTTCTATGGAATTAGCAACTGAGCTCTGCATTTGCAGTTCTTTATTCCCTCTCATTGTTATATGATCTGTAGAATGAATTTGTTCAAACTTCCTATGGAATGAAAAACTGAAGCATGCTCAGTTTCATTACTGGGTCCCCTTGCTCAAAGCATGCCATTCAAAGGATGAATGAGGTCTAGGGATCCAACACCTCACATAAATTTAAGACATACTTTAGAAGAAGCTAATATGGAGCATGGGGACTATGAGTTTTTTGTTGAGTCTTTTTGTGTCATCCAAGTTTGTCAAATGGACTCGCTACTTGGTCCACATGAACAAACTAGGATATGGCATACTTGGTCGTGGAACTAGTTCAATATGTCCGTGATGACGTACTTGCATGTTCATGAAAGCATAAGTAATTCCTAGTTCGACCTCCGATGGATGCCTTTTAGATAGTCATCTCATCTTAATGTACCATGTACCATCACCCCCATCTCCAACTGCACTGAGTGAGACAAGGATACTCTTGGAGCATCATGGTATTCCCTTATTGCTTTAGAATATGATTTAATGATTGAGCTTGGACCAAGTGCATGCAGGGTTCTAGAGGCCTATATATGGATGAAGGAATCAAAATAATATGCAGCGGAAGACTTTTGTTAGATTGCATGACATCAATAAAACCATGAAATGAAGTACCTTTGCACAGATCACATTCGTGATTTCTTAGATTTCGGAGCGAGACGAGTTGAGCTGCGCACGTGTGTAGCCTTTCGATGCATCCACACGATCCTTGACACGTCGAATCTCCTCCTTCTCATCGACGAGCTCTGTTTAATCTCTATCGTCGTCGTTAAGATGTCTTGATTGCATCGGGGATGGAGAGGGGGTGTGGGGAGAAGGGAGAAGGGGAAAGACCCCTTAAAAAATCTGGCCTGGGAAAATTTGTTCAGGGCCTTCCCCTATTTATACTAAATGAGTATTTTTCAGAAAACCCCAAAAACTTAAATATATCTTGCGACGTCTAGAATACCATTTGCGTGTGACCCTGTAGGCCCATGTATCAGGCTACTTAACCTTTATTGACTATATCATCATATAGATTAATTTATGTCGTTTTGATTTAACCCAATCGATAGGTTGAGCCTCCAACACGTGGGGTGCTAAACTACACCTCGTGTTCTAACATATACAAAGGAGTGTGTATAGACTCACCCATGGAACTTATTCATCATCCGTTAATGTGTACATATAGCCCATCATCCACTTGATGCTCCTTGGATGACTTAGGGTATGGTCAACTGTCAAACCCTAACCGTTCATCCGAGTTAGTGCTGATGCATTCAGAAATCGATAGAGAACTTTTCTCCGATACTTCATTGCCTTTGGCTAAGGACTTCATCACATTGTCTTCCTTGAGCTGTCACGTCTTATACCGAGGGTGTATGATCCCATTTTGACCACTCAATTATCTTTGCGAACTTCTTAATGCACATGAGCTAAGACCATTTAGAATCCCATGATTAGAGACTCGTTGGCCATAGTCAAAGTAAAACCGTCCATCCACAAGACGTCTTTGGCATCTCAAATCTAAGGAGTACCTACACAACCGTGTCATGAATCAACCTGATTGATAGTTTGGTATAATACTATTCAGGGATTCCTACGGAGCAATTCAGTGAACTCTTTTCACTAAAGAGCACCCACTATCTATCCTTAGTGTCACCATACTAATGGCTACGACAACCATACTCATCATATGAGTGAGGCTCGATAGTGCTATTCTATCTGGATACTTTGATGCCATTCTCATGTATCCTTCGAATATGAATGTTTAGAACACATGCTTAAAGCTTAGTTATCTCCATATTACAATCCCATAATAATTCATTAAGTACGGTCATGTATTCATGGACTTCATTATTAGCATCACACATGCACTGTAATGAATATGTTCTATTAATGAACATGGAACAAGATGTGGAACGTGTGATTGGCTTGCCGACCACATATATTTCCATCAGTGCAATTGTGCTCATACCTCAAGTTAGATGAGACATTCTCTTTTAGGTTGCTGATGGAGGACCATCCAGCAGATGGCGGCTCAACGACGACGACGCCACCCGAGGACGCCACGATGACGCGCCATCAGCCACGCCGAGGCGCTCGAGTCGACGTCCATCATCCGGGGTTCAAGTACTTTGGGTAAGCAAGCCTTTATCATTCTTTCTTTTATCGTGTGATGTATTTCTTTTCGAATTATGGGACTGGGCCAATATCGTAGGGCCCATTCCCGTCCTCGTCTTTGATTTTATATTTTAGAATTGTATTTGAATTTGTAAGGAGAGACCGAACCATGTTTTACGACGGTTCGATCTCTCCCCCCACGTTCTCTTGGCACCCCTCCTCCCTATATAAGGGGAGGGCATGCCCAAGGAACATTTGGAAGTTTTTGAATGAATTGAAATTTCAAAGAGCTTCCCTTATCGTAGTCTTAGCGTAGGGGGTGTGGCTGGCCCCAACCACGTCGAGATCACTCCGTGGTTAGAGCTCGCGATTCACCCGTCGAGATCACTCCGGACGGGTCGTGCTAATCGTGCCGTCGAGATCACTCCGGCGTGTTTAAAGATTCAAGAAGTCGGCATCGCCTCGCGCAGACTGAAGCCTGCATCGAGATTACTCTGGAGGCCTCTGGACACTCGAGACGTCGTTGACCTGCGCTGCATCGGGAGATTTGTCTTCATCGAGAGGACTCACCCGCGACGATCAAGAACCTCTACCGCCAAGGTTCTTGATTCTCTCTTCCACCTACACCCTTCTCAACTATTCGCCCCGACCATCTTCTACCCCAGTTTCTTGATACTCCACCTCGCCCATACCCCTTCTTGATCCATATTCACCCATTTCTTGACCTTCTTCCATCATCCATCCTTTGTTTCTTGACCAAGAACCTGTTTCTTGATCATCACCCTTCAATTCCCACCCATTTCCCCTTCATCCTCCACCCTTCTTGAACCTCAACTACTCCTCCCTGATCGCCCTACTCTCTTCCTCCCCATTTCTTGGCTTCCCCCTGTTCCCCGTTCTTGGCTCCGTAGCCCACCACCTCCGTCGTGGTCCCTGGCCGCCCCGAGATGCATCTGCACTCGGCCCTGAATCGCACTGCTCCGGTCCACGCCGCAGCTCCGCCCGCGACGCAAAACCCCACCTCTACGCAGAACCAGCCCGCGCGCCGCGGCCCCGTCTGCACCGCCATCCGACTGCGCCGCGACTCTGTCAGCACCGCGACCCCGCGCCGCAGATTCAGCCTGCGCCGCGCCGCGGATTCAGCCCGCGCCGCATCAAGGATCTGCTCGCGCCGCGCCGCGGATCTGCCCGCGCCGCGCCGCGCCGCGGATCTGCCCGCGCCGCAGCTTCAGCCCGCCCCGCGGCTCCTGTCCCCGCCGCGACTGTGTCAGCACCGCAACCCGCTGCCGCCACGGGCTATCCCGCTGGGTGTTCCTTTCCGCGCCGCCACCCTGCCGCGCCGCGACCTGCCCTCGCGCCGGATCCGTTCCACGCCGCCGCCCGGGACCGCACCGCAGCCCGCCAGTACCGCGGCTCCAACTTGCGTCCCTGTTGCATCTGCGCTACGGACTCTCCTCACGCTGTGGTTCCTCTCACGCTGTGGTTCCTCCCACGCTGTGGTCCCAACCAGCACCTCGGTCCTCATCCGCTCTACTCCAAGCCCCGCACGCCAAGAACTCACCATCTCGGCTGTGCCTTGGACTAAGCCACCATCAGGTTCGCTCGTCTCCCCTCCCACTTATTCCAGTATTATTACTGCTTGCAGTCCCGTCGCCCGCTATCGCGTCCCCTGCCGAGACCTCTGGATCGAACATTGGAATAGGTGTAGCCACCGACGTCGAGAGCAGGATTCTTTGAGGTAAACGGATTGTCTTTGATTGCTTAAATACCGAACTCTCAGGGCCGTTAGACGCCTCCCGCCCTAGTCGCCTAGTGGATTCTGCGGGTCATCGGAGTCTGATCTCGGATCGTTTCTACCCCGTGGCACGTCCCAATCTACTGCGCTTACTTGTCCGCGTCATATCTGCTCGTTTATAAACTTCAATCCCATAAATTTGACAAAGTTATATCATATCAACATTTCACTTGTGACGTGAAACGCGACGTTCGATCGCGGCCGCCGACGTTTCACATCAGTTGCCTTTTAAGATAACTTTTGAGAACACTATGATGTATAGAACTAGAAGAATTTTATTTGGTTTCAAGAGACCCTCACGAGAGTATGCGTCATCTTGTGGCAATTCATTCATTGAATCTGACTCATTGATGATTGAATAATCATCACTATGAATCACTTGGAATCTCGTTATCCATGTTGCCTAAATTGGTATATGGGAAAATACATGGATCCTCTTTTCTCCCATAGAAAATATTCTCAGAATATTTGCATGCATTTTTTTCTAATTGTCTCCCTCAATTTTGGACCATCACTCTCTCAATACAACTATAGGGTAACAAATTTTTAGATTCATAGTGTTTGAAGCTCTTACATACATAACTCTATAGTTCACTATATCGAGGATATTTAAAAAGGGAAAAATATATTAAAATTGTCGGGACAGCCCATGTGCATGTGAAAGATTATGCATTTTATTCAAGTAGTGGTTAAAGATAATCCATTCGCTAGTCTCACATATCAAAAGTAAGGTCACATCATACATGGGCAGCACTTAAGTTCAAGGGAATCCTGATCACATACAAATTATTAGAGTGTTATCATAAAATTTCTATGTTTATGTACATTAAAATGATTGTAGACGAGTGCTATCAATCTTAAAATGATGTCACTTATTTTTTCGGATGATATTCTGAATGTTTGGTATTTATGTAGAAATTTTCAATATTATATTTTTTTAAAAATAAATTTCCTATGTTGGAATATAGTTTTTAATAAAGTTTTGATATTATATTGGGAATCAAAATTTATTGTAAATAATCCTTTTGATTTAGGACTTTTTTTGAAATTTATCTTGAATTTTTCAGATTTCAAATCTTATTATTTTGGAGTATGGATTATTTTGTCTGAGCGGGTATCGAGATGATGCTCTGAACGTTGTCCTATCGGTACTGAGTATGATGGCTCGATACCAAGATAGTGGGGTTGGACATCAACGGTGTCATCGTCCGATGGATAAAACCCTAATTGGGTATGTGTAACTACGATCCTACGTGTCGTACATGCTGACTGTGACACGGGGGAGGCTTCAAGCTCCGAGCTTGGATGCGGTCGCCGGGTGACGGTGACAGTGGCCTCTAGAACCTTGTCGGAGTGAGGAAGGCATCTATGGCCGAATAGAATCAATTTGTTGGGCTCGCATGTAATGGACAGACTCGTATGTACTGCTAAGATGCTCATTGCATTCGTAGTTCTCTCAATTACCTCTCTCACCTACCTAGCCCAAGCGCAGTGGAGTCAAAACTAAGGTATGCTGCAATGGATAATATAACGAGCAAGCGAGAGGAAAGTGAACCTCGTCGGCACTTGGCTCGTCGTGCAAAATTGTAAAAAATTATGACAGTCGGAGTGGGTGTGATGCGGAGGCGACGGAGAGTGTAGGCGGGGTCGACTAGCATCGCAGCGCCGGAGTGGTTGTCAGAGGTCGGAGGTGAGTGGGAACAGCTCGAGCAAGCCAGCTGGGATTGGCAAAGCAACCATGTAGCAGTCGACTCGAGCGAATCGTTCAGCAGGGGCGAGCGGCAGCGGTTGTTCCCCCGCTGCTTCGAGTGCCTAATACGACCGACGAGTGACAATGAGGGAGACGGTTGCACGCAGGAAATGGCAGATCTGTTGATCAGCCGATCTACGGCCAGGCCCAAGCGGCACCGATCAAGGGTGATCGCAAAGGAATTCTCGCAACAAGATCCTGGGCCACGGCAATGGGAAGCCCCTCGATGAACCAGCCCAGATATAGGGCGATCGGGGAGGACTTGAATCGAGAATCAGCATCAGACAGGATGTCGAGTCTACAATCAAGGCTAAAAAAGCATTGGCAGCAGTGCAACTCTCCTTTGTTTCTCTTGCTCAATCAGGCCAACTTCACCAGCGATCGGCAATGGAATGGTCAATTCTAGTCGGTAGCTTTCAGGCTGACAGAGAGACCTTCATCAAATCCACTAGGATGCCTTGGGTACTGAAGGGGAAGTTCAGTCAGGGGTCCTGTGTTTTCACGCAGCAACAAATTTTACGGAGGGAGGAGGGCTGTTGGCCACCACGGGAGCGGAGGGAAGAATTTGCGACTGTCCGTGTGTAGCGTGATTCCTCCCAATAACTGGGCCATTTGCGATGGGGTAAAATGACAAGAGAGGGGGGGGGGGAGTTTGACAGATTCCCCTCTGCCCTTCTTCAGGATACCCCTCTCGGGAGCTTCACCGTCCTCCTTCCCCCTCCTTCTCCCTCTTTTGTTCTCCTCAAAGGGAGGGGGGGGGGTAGAGACCAATAGACACAAAAATTCATGATAAATTTCTTCCTGGTCTCAGTCTTAGGGCGCCCCCCTCTTCCCATATCAAGGGGACGGTCAATTGGGCCCCTAAATGGGTCAACAAAGGGGAAATTAAGGTCCATGAGGGGGCCCTTGTATAATGGAGCCCCCCTTACAAAATAAAAGGGAAAATTTAAAAACATTAAAGAAAAAAGGGGAAAGAGACAAGGGAGGGAATCCGAATGACTAAGGACCCCTCCCCATGTTGACGAAAACACTAACACAGGATGCGTCGCAATGCGACGAAAGCAAATCAACGAGTATGAAAACACAAAATATGACTAAAGAAGATGATCAAAATCAAAATACAATAATCGAGCATGCTTCACCTGGCTGTCGACGACGGTGGTAGCAGCGCGGACGACGTTGTCTGCGGTTCAAGATGGCGTGCACCATCAATAATCAATAGTCACATTCTATCCATGGCTACGACTGATGATTGGTCTTCCAATAACTGTAAAAAGGTTCCCTAATGGCCAATCACGAGCCAACATAGTTATTATTATTTGGAATGTGCAGGGTCATGTAGATCTATGAAAAAATAAATTTCTCTGAATCAAAATAAAATTCATATTCAAGTACAGAGAAGTCAAGACATATCTCAGGAGTATAAAATCCAGATATTTTGATCACATTAATGTTGATTTCAAATGCCACATCTAATTGGCTAAGAGAAGACCAATGTGGATCACATAGAAGACTTCTATGACAATGAGATAACATTTCTACTAACTGACATGCATCAGATAATGAGTAAAATATTGAAAAATGTGACAGAACGTTTGCAAAATTTATGGATTGCGTGACATGTTGGTGTTGCTCCATGTTAATCAATCATTAAACTTCAAATTGAGTTATTTGATGATCCAAGAGTTTTGGGCTGAAATTTTGAGGCAACTTCAGCTCTTTCTACTCTATTCATCGATACGCTTTGCCCTATCAATACAACCTGTATTGATGTAAAAATCATCATAGAATAACAACTACATTTTTAGAGCGAGTGAATGAAAATGACTTCGAAAATCATAAATTTTATTGATGTTCCTTGTTGATTAAATTTTACACGTACAAGAGAAGTGAAGGTTCTCTCCCATTATCACAACTTGCCTTGATCTTAGTGGAATATAAGGATCCACAGTGAGTCTTCTTACACTAACAACATCTACTTCTTCTCAACATTTATCTATTCACATCCATCCATCCATGTCCATGTTTACCCATTCACTTAGATATATATCATCCATATGTGTCACCCATCATTTGTACTAGTCATCATTATTCACCATTCCTGCTTAATCTTTTTGTCAAAAAAAATTCCAATATGTTAATGATTCCAGATATATATCATGAATTATCATATTTCTAGTTTTACCATGTTTCTTATTTTGTAAAATATCCTTGCTCATTCCCTAAGTACCATTTCACATATATTAAATCCCTAATATATTTTTCTTGTAGGGATGACCCTTAGTCATCACTAGCTAGCCATATTCTTGTAACGAGTCAAGGTCTTGTAACTTTGTTTGATTAAATCAAATATCAAAAATAAAGTAACCATGGAAAAAGGAAACATCATCTTACATGACCACATACGGAGCATCATATTTTCTTACTTTTTTTTGGTACCTAAAAAATAAGTTAGGCAACAATAAATGATGGTTTAGTCCTTTGCGAGGAGAAAAAATTCATGGTATCATCCAAGACTCTTACTCACAATTATAGTCAATGTGGTCTATCAATGTTAATTTTTGCTCTAGCACAGATAGAATGACTAGAAGAACATCAAGAGGTGTCTCATCTGGCTGATAACATACACCATACTAAAGCAAATGGGTGACATGCGATCAGTTCTCAAACTCAAACACTTTTCCATATTGATGGGGTAAGTCTCACAATTATCCTAAATGGTGTGCACCGATGGATAACTGCATGGCTCTGAAAGGGAATCATGCACATCATGTGATATCACGATAAAATATTTCCAACACGAGATAATCATCCTGTGATGATCCTTGAAGATGATGTTGGTGGTATCTCTCCCTTCACCGCTATGTTGGACTCACAGAATAATGAATCACTCCATCAGCTTGTAAGAGGTGAGCTTCGTGATGTTATCACCTTCAGGTATAGAAACTTGTACTCATTGCTCAAAATCATAAGCGTGGACAAGCGGGGCTCTTATGTGTTTGGGTTTCCATGACTCACAAACCAATGGAGCACTAATCATAAAATCAAGAAAACATTCCCAATGTGGCAACCAGGGCAAGGTTGGACTGGTTGTAAGCACATCTAAGTCTAATGGCATCTCGACAAAGTGATTTGCCTATAAAAAATCTGAATGAATTTTACCATTTTGAGAGTTTCATTTAATATTTTTCGTGTAAAATATTTTTGAGAGTCCTCTAAGATGTATATTTGAGTTTTGTACGGAATATACAAAATGTTCAAGTCAGATTCTTTTGTGTCACAACATGAGATCAGTGTTTCCTTCACAATACTCCATAATTGCTTAGAAAGTAGCTAATCAAAGATTTTTTGTCCAAAACGATATAGTTGAGTTTAAAACATAGAAATTATGAAACTCAGAGAAATATCATATATTTAGACAAAAATACAGAACAATAATTTGGAAAATTCCAATTCACACTTAACCCTCATGAAGAGAAAAAAGAGCTAAAACACAATACGTAAATATCAAGATAATATATATAGATAGATAGATAGATAGATAGATAGATAGATAGATAGATAGATAGATAGATAGATAGAGAGAGAGAGAGAGAGAGAGAGAGAGAGAGAGAGAGAGAGAGAGAGAGAGAGAGAGAGAGAGAGAGAGAGAGAGAGAGAGAGAGAGAGAGAGAGAGAGAACACGACTGCGTGTCATTGGTTGTTTCATACTGAAACTCAGTAATTGGCACAAAGTTAACTTAACAAGACATAAAAGATATTTCAAAACTAATACAAGACTCTAATTACACATACCTTCTCAAAATATGACACTTATCACATGTTTACATGAAAATAGAGACCAACAATTAGAAAAGCTTCCAATGACATGGTGACCTTTAAGTTTTTGCAGATAGGTGGCGAGAGAGAACACAACCCATAATCATCTATTCAAACATCTAGAGGGAGAAAGAGGCGGAGTGAAAGAGAGAGAACACGAACCATAATCATCTATGCAAACTTCTAGAGAGAGAAAAAGAGAGAAAGTGACCGATAACCATCCATTCAAACATCTAGAGAGAGAAAAAGAGAATGCATCCCATTATCATTTATTCAAACATCTAGAGAGAGAGGTGGAGAGAAAGAGAGAGAGAGAGAACAATACCCATAATCATCTATTCAAACATGTGGAGAGATGTGGAGAGAGAAAAAGACCCATAATCATCTATTCAAGCATGTAGAGAAAGATGGATAGAAAGAGAGAGAGAACACGACCCATAATCATTCGCTCAAACATCTAGAGAGAGAGAGACAGGGAGAAGAAAAGGAGATAACATGACCCATAATCATCCATGCAAACATCTTGAGGGAGAGAGAACAATGAGGAAGTGATCCATAATCATCAATTCAAACATATAGAGAGAAAGAAAGAAATTTCCAATTTCCGCATGGGCGCACTATCACGAGGAGAGAACCATGCAAGGATTGTCATCCATCTTCGAGAACCACCTCTGATTTCATCTCTTCACTTGCTGTACCAACCTCCACACCACCATGCAAACCCACGACCAGCTCATCAACTGCTTGCTCCTCTTCCTCTCTTCCTTTTCCCCCTACACTATCTCCATCCTCCTCCGTACTAACCAACCCTCCCCTCTCTTCTACAACACTCTCATCTCCTCATCCTCATCATTATCATCATCTGATTTCTATTTCTAGACTTGGTCTACGTACTATGGTCTCACCTCCCTCCCTTATCTCCACCTCAATGCCCACTCATTTCCCTTTCTCTTCTGCCTAATTCTCTCTCCTTGGCGTAGCCTCCTTCTGTGTACACTAACATCTCGTCAATTTTATAGGGCTCTCATCCAACTCCTCCATCGACTCTATCTTGATCTCCTTTCACTAGCCAGTTGGGCTTGTTCGCCAACCTCGAACCTTGTTTGAGAAAATCGCATTGCTAGATCTCCAAACTTGCAACTCTTTTTCTTTCTAGTCTCTTTGCACATCGTGAAATTTCAAATTAATCTTATACACATTTCTGCCACATCCATAACCCCTTGGCCGACTCCTTGCCACATCCACATCCAAAACAGGGTGCCAGGTACATACAAACCTATGGTTGTGCCCCTAGACCAATCTAGTCGTGCCTTGGATGCCACCTAGGGGGTTTTTATTTATTCAATGGATTGTTATCAACGTTTATAGACGTGGAGCCAGTGTAAATGTCCCAATTACACACGTACCCTAATGGCTCACGCCCATGGTAAAGGAAAAGAAAAAAATACATGAGTGATACCTAGGAGAAGCCTGGAGAAGGCTGCTTGGCACTGGCAGCATTTTGGAGACCCTCAATTTGGTGATGCATGGAGTGTCCGCCTTCCGCCCGATGTGGTCAATGTTGAGGCGTGCCGTGGGTACATCAATCAGGCAAGAGGGTGAGGGCTCCCACCTCCATTTCTCCATGCAATATGCCACGCTCAGGGTCCATTTTTCTACATGACACGACACATGCAAAGAGCCGACAAGCTGAGGCGCTCAACGCAGTGGCATCCAGGAGCGGCCAGAGGAAGTTCATCCTAATTGAGATAAAGAAGGGGTTCTAGAGCATACCACATGTTTGGCAAGGGCATCTGCTATCTGATTGCCCTCACACAACTGGTGGCACATACTAGTCAAGCAAGCGACATTGCATGATGTCCTGCCATACGCTCTGTAGATGCCACTTGGAGAAAGAACCTGCATGAAGCATAATCACTAACACATGTGTGTCTGATTCAATGACGACATTGTGGAGGTTTCACTTCTCGTAGAGGAGCAAGCCATTACATATCGCCATAGTCTTAGCTATTGTGTGATAATATCAATTTCAGGGGTTTTAATTCGTCGTTTGTAATTAAGATTTTTCAGTAATAATATAATTAACCATGCTTAATTAAGAATATTTAGTCAGTGATGAGTACGGATTGTCTCCACAGGGAATGATGACTAAGGATTTGATTTTCTCACTTAAGTGATTATTGGTATGAAAAGAGATAAATATGAGAATAGAATAGGCGAGATAGTGATTTCAAGGAAATATAGGTAGAATTACACAAAGTGTTATGAGAATAAGGTAGGCGGTGCGATGGATACGATAGTGATCAAATGCGCGAATGGTATGATGGTAAAGATAGAGAAAAAATAATGGGGATGTAAGTAAGTGAAATGATATATGAAAGGGCGATAACGAACTATAATTTTGATAACAATGATGCTGGGAAAGAAACAACGTAAGGCGATGACACTTACCTTAGATCCTTAAGTTTCACTCGATTCACGACAATTTATGAGTTCCGGTAAGCTCCCACTCTTCTCTAATGCTTCTTCCCACACACCCAAGACACCAAGAACACACTTGATGGATCTCAAAACTCACTATCTTTCAATCAGCCCACACAATTCATAAGCAAGTTCAAGATGAATTTCACAATGACCTAGGCCTCTACTTTTAGATCAGCAGGTATGGATAGAAAGAGGGGGTGGAAGACAAAGCAATGCTGAAAATTTCAGCTCAATTGGAGTTGTGGATCATAAGTTATTGATGTTTGAAGTTGAGCCAATCCTAGCCGTGGTTTCTTTCTCTCTCCTCATCAACGTCCTCATTCCATTAAGAAGAAAAAGTACTTGATTTCACATTTTTTGTATTCTATGCGTGTGCTTTTCGGAATCCACGTATACCTTGAAAAACAAAAAGAAAAAAGAGACGAAAAGAAAAAAAGATTCCTCTCACTAGTGACATGGCGACACGTCAGTGTGCGCCACGTCAATGCCATTTTCTCATCCTCTCAATGGCTGCCACACGAGCGCCACATTGCTTTGTGTGGGCCACGTGTACATGTGGCCTCGTGTGGCACAACCATGTCGCCCATCAATATACCAAAAAAATAAAAACAAAGTAAGTAGTTTTATCTTTTTCTCCCTCGGCCCACACACTCAATTATTGTAAGAAATGCATCTTTTTTTATTGGGCCACATTATCCGGCGTAAAAAAGATAAAGAAAAATTCTCATCAGTCATAAATGCAAACATGCGTACTAAATATGTATGATGTCACTATGTTATTTTATACTCCATAAAAGACGAGAAAACAAAAAGAATACTCATGTTTGATCTCAATGAATACCGCCACCTCCGGCCAGTCCTGGCTACCTTTGGCTGCACCATCCACACTCATCTTGAGAATGTCTATTAGCGGTGGGTGCAGATAGACAATCTGGAGCCGAGTGGTGATGGGGGTCAAATTCACCGAAATGCATCATGTGTGAAGAAGATTGCCTTTACGGTTGGAACGGCATGTAAGGGGTGGTAGGAGATGACGGGTGCTCGCATGGGGGTCCATACAAAACTAGAAGAAATGTTCCCTTTCCATATCTCCCATAGTAAGTAAGATATGGTGATGTGTAGGTAACGACTCTTCTTGGAGCGTGTGAGTGAGATAAACATCTTGCCAAAGTACTCTAACGATGGTAGAGAAGTGCAGGTGCTAAGTAGTGAGCACCAATGATGTGTAAAATTTGCTCCAGTAGTCTAGAGCGATCTCAATGTGGAAGAAAAGGTGTACCATAGTTTCGATCTGGGGAGAAGCGGGGCAGCAATAGCATTGCAAGCTGAGTGAGTGGTCGATACGGGTCATTCAATCATCAATAAGGAGGCCACGATGCATGAGTCAACCAAAGGAAGGAGATGCGAGTGTTATTTGCTGGATGCTAGATGCGGCAACCTGAAGACAGTGTAGGGCATCTGTCGCAAAAATGATCCAGTGAGGACCGACAGGAGGACTCGTAGAGTGTTAGCATCCAAATGGGGTGACTGCGAGAGGTCCCTCTCGTAGTAGTCAAAGCATGTAGTAGAGTATATAATGGGAGGCCATGCTAGTCTCGTAGTGTTACCTGTGAGCAATTGTGGCACAACCAACCTCAATCTATGACGGACAAAGTGTGGATGAGGGGCTAGAGGCGTGTCTGCGAGCTGTGTATCGTACTAAGCACTAATCATGCCTTGGCCAACATGTCAACGTGTGACGTTGGATATCGCTAGCCAATGTCTCTGCCAAGTCTGCCACCTTTTTTTGCCCCAAATATTTGCCTCCCTATGAGCCCACTCGGTGTACCTGGTCGAGATGAAACCCCCCCCTCCCAACCAACGGGGAGTTTGTGGTACACATACGACACATGAGTTTCTTTTGAAGTAAGTCTTGGACGTCCTGAAGGCTTATAATCCCTAGACCCCCCCCCTCGTTTGTCAGCCGACATACTTTCTCTCAAAAAACTCAATGGTGCCTATACTCTCCCTCTAGGCTACCTGACCACAGGAAATGCTTGCATAACCACTCCATAGAGTGATTGGATGTGAGTGATAAAGAGAAGACCACAAGGTATGCAGCAGGATGCTCATGACAACATGTCGAATAAGTTGGATGTGTCCACTAGGGGATAGGAAGCAAACTTTCCATCCATCTTATTTCTTTCTCACCTTGGCCATCAAGGCATCAAAATAATGATGTTGCACGGGGCTGAGAAAGATGGGGTATCTGAGATAATTGAAAGGGAGAGGTGACACCCATCTCATGTTCGGGTCTCAATTTTGCCTCGTTCCGACTAGAAAAGCACAGAACGACCTTCTTGCCCCCCCGCCGCGCGGGGGGAAACCCAACCACGACGGCATCGTGCCCGCATTCGGCTGCCCTGTGAGAAGCATGTATAGTGTCGGATAATCTGTGAGCACTTTACGATGGTTGATGGACCAACCATAAAGCTACTCTTTAAGGCATTGACGAGCAGACCAGATGTCATCTTATCTGGCCAAACCATAGGTCGAGGAAGAAGAGGAAGAAAACATAACAATAAAAGTCTGATTGGTCACTAATGTATTCCAGTGTACCCTTCATATAACGAGTGGACATATTGGTTACAACCATTAAGAGTTGTGGGCCTGTCATGCGCTCATTACATATTAAGTAAAGAATTACAATAAAATAAGGCTTTCTAGTTAACACCCCCCTCATGCTGGTAGGTAGATACTGCTAACGCCCAACTTGGAGATGAGCTTCTAGAATATGCTCATAGGGATAATTTTGGTGACGAGATCTGCATATTGGTTTGCGGTAGACACATACTCTAGCTTGATTTTTTTCTGATCGATCTTTTCTCTAATGAAGTGTTGGTTGATTTCTACATGTTTTTCCCTATCCTGCTGGACTGGATTGTGAGCAATATTAATTGATGACTAACTATCACAGTAGAGTGTCATAACATAATCTGTTGACCTCCGCCACACTCGAAGGTCCTCAAAAATAATTTGGAGCCATATACCTTCACAGATTTCTTTAGCAAGGGCCATTAATTCAGCTTTAGCACTAGATAGTGAAACCACTGGTTGCTTCTTACTTTTCCATATGACTAGATTTCCTTCGAGAAAGGTGCAATATGTTGTTGCGACCGACAATCAGTGAGAGATCCTCCATAGTCCGAGTCTGTATAAGCTTCCAAATTGAGACCACTACCTCTCTTGTACAACAAACCATGGCCTGTTGTGCCCTTCAGATATTATAGTACTATGTCAACAGCTTGCATGTGAGGTTCACCGGGACTATGCATAAATTGACTGAGGAGTCCAACGGCAAAAGCAACATCTGGCCTTCTATGATTGAGATAAATTAGTCTTCCAATCAGAGCTGATACCTTTCCTTATTGATAGGACCAGACTCTTCACATATGCCTAGTTAAATATTTGGTTCAAGTGGTGCTGCAACGGCTTGCAATTGCCCGTTCCTGTTTCATGTAGAAGGTCCATGATATACTTTCGCTGTGAGATAAAGATCACTGTTTTGAGTATGCAACTTCAATGCCCAATAAGCTTCTCAATGCTCCCAATGACTTAATTTCAAACATTTCAGCCAGCTGCACCCCGAGTAGCTAAACTTCTTTCTCATTATTGCATGTAATGATAATATAATCCACATATACGGGGAGAACTGCAACCTGCCCAAAAGGAGATTGCTTCACAAATAGAGTATGATAACTGTGACTTTGTAAATATCCCATTTTCTTTATATTTGAGAAAATTTGCCAAACCACGCACTTGGGGACTGTTTGAGGCCATACAATGTCATTTTCAACTGGCAAAATTTACCACAAGATATATTCGAATTATATCCATGAGGTAATTTCATGTAAATTTCTTCTTCCAACTCTCTGTGTAAAAAGAATTTGTAACGTCCATCCTAGACTTGATGACACCGTAATTAATATACTTATGGTGTTAAACT
The DNA here is from genome assembly GCF_029677425.1 of Wolffia australiana. Taxonomy (NCBI): domain Eukaryota; kingdom Viridiplantae; phylum Streptophyta; class Magnoliopsida; order Alismatales; family Araceae; genus Wolffia; species Wolffia australiana. Next base: position 12,108,724 of record NC_135842.1, read on the forward strand.
TGGTCACTGGAGCAAACATTTCTGCATAGTCATTTCCATAGCACTGTATATAGCTTTTGGCTAACAATCTTGCTTTATATCTTTCTATGGATCCATCAGCTTTATACGTTAGAGTATATATCCATTGACATCCAACCGGTTTCTTACTCTTTGGTAGATCAACAATGTCCCACGTACCATTCTTCTTGAGAGCTTCCATCTTAGTGTTCATTGCTTCCACCCAGTTGTCATCTCCTAGAGGTTCTCTAACATTCTTTGGGATAGTGATGAAATCGATCTTTATGAGGAGCGTTTGAATCTCAGCAGAACTATGGTCATAATTCACAAAATATGATAGGGGGTATTTTACTCCCTGAGTACATGCCCTCTTTCCTTTTGTAAGTGCAATAGGCCATCCAACACCATCATCTTGATATGTCATAATCACTTCTTCCACTTCTTCAATTAAACAGTCCGCATCTTAAGGAGGCACCTCTTCCACTTCTTCCACTTTCTCATTTTATAAGATTATTCTGCCTTTTTAAGGATAAATTTCTTCATCTCCATATGATCTTACTTATGTCGTAGATTCTCTATTATCAGTAACACTATCAATTGGATCCTTAACAACACTCGACTATTCAGGCTCCAGTAGCACATTGTTCTTGTACTCAATATTGATGATTTGGGCCAACTTATCTGCTGGGAATATGGTTGGACATCTTCTGTTGTTTCACCAGATAAAAAGGATTTATTCTCATCAAACGTGACATCTACTGATACATAAAACTTCATTGACATAGGATCATAACATTTGCACCACTTCTTTTCTTGCGAGTACCCAATGAATACTCACCTAACTGCTCGTGGACTGCGTTTATCAGCTGGACTACATATACCAAATGCTGTGCAGCCAAATACTCTAGGCTATAGCTTAGTTCTTTAGTCAATATGAGGAAAAAACTTAGAAAGGACCTCAACTAGATTGTCATAGTTTAGTACTCTTGATGATAACCCGTTAATTCAATGCACAGTAGTCAAAATAACCTCACCCCAGTAGAGCTTGGGAACATGATGACGCAAAAGGAGCATTCGAGCTGTATTTACCACATTGTTAATCTTCCTCTCTGCAATGCCATTTTGTTGTGGTATATATACACATGATGATACATGTACAATTCCCTGTTCCAAAAAGGAGGGCAAGGTAGTATTGAAGAAATCTGTTGCATTATCTGATCAAAATTTTTGTACCCACACATGACATTGAGTCTTAGTTTGGATATAGAAGTACTTGAATACTTTGCCACTTTTAATTGCTGCTTAAAGAGATGTACCCTGATTAATCATGTACGTCATCAACCAGAATAAGGAACCATCTTGCTCCTGTGAGTGATGCAAAAGGTGATGTTCCCCACACATCACAATGGATCACAAAAAATGGAACCCAACTTCTTTCACCATTCCCATTATACGACTCTCGCTTATATTTGGCACATTAACAAGAATCACACAAAATTTTAGACATTTCAAGATCTTTAGAAAAATAAGGAAACATTTTCTCCATTTAAATAAAAGCTGCATGTCCCAAGCAGAAATGTAAGAGTTTGAAATCTTCAAGACGATTGCGTCTCTTCTCTTCAGGTTTCCAAGCATCCACCATCCTCCCTGCCTTCCATTCATCCTTGACATATATCAGCCCTTTCTGCTCCTAAAGGGGTGAAATTTTCTGGTTCCTTGCCTTGTCATACACAAAACACCCAATAGGATCAAAGATTAGCATACACCCAATATCTCGAGCTAGACGTTGGGGTGAAATTATTTGATCCCTTAGGCTAGGCATGAGAAGAACATTCTTAATTGCTCCAACACTTTCTACTTTTACATTACCCATACCTATGACGGGTAGTGCTGCTCCTCGTATAGTGAATTCTCTCTTAACTCTCTCACAAGGGGAGTATGTATAGAATTTGGCATGATAAGAAGTCATATGGTCCAATCTCAAAGTCTGAGATCAAGAGTATGTATGCTAGGATCAAGAATTTGACAAGAAGTCATTCTTAATTCTTGGTTGCTCCAGAATCAAGAATCCAATCTCGGTAAATTTTGTCTTCTAGATATGACGAATTACCTGATCAGGTAACAGTGCTGGCCATGCACATAGAACTGACTAGGTTCTTCAGCTTCTCAACCTCTTCTCTGAGATGACTAACTTCATCATTGTTTGATTTCACATAATATTTTATTGTCCCTTGGTCAGATGATTTAGCTTCTCCTAGATCACTTCCCAAGGTGTGTGCAAAATGAGCTTGGATTCTTGGAGGTCGTCCACACGAATCCCAGCAATTACATTTGACATGCCCTCTTTGCTTACAATAATGATAGACAACAGGACCTCTAGTGACCCTACCTCCTCCAATTTTACTACTGTTTTATGCCTCATGTCTGTCTTGCTGAGTAGCTTTATCTGCATTTTTAGAATTTGTTGCTCCAATCTTTTGGCCCTTCACCTTGGCCATCAGTCCCAACCCTGCCCTTCCTTCAATGCATTACTAGTAATTTGTAATCGGCCTTCTTCCTCCAATATGAGGTTAATAGCTTGTTCTAGATCAGGAATCTTCTCTCACTTCAAAATACGGTTCCTCGCAGACTCATATTCAGGGTTGAACATCAAGGATTTGAACATTTTGTCTTAGAGAGTATACTCCCATTCATCTGGATTGAGAATTGGACGATAGTGATCCAATTCGAACCAAATGACTTGGAATTTATTCACATAATTAGTTACACTTCTATCGCCCTGCGTAGATTCCAGGCTCTTATAACAAGCTCATAAGTCCTCCATAGATTACTCTTCTTGAGAGCATTATTCTGAATATAACTCTATATTTGCTTGGCTTTGTTCATAAATGACATTTTGGGAAGTTGATCCTTGGTCATAATATTGAGTCGAAACACATGTATAATTTCATCGTCTCATTCTGAGGATTATATAATGGATCAGACAGAGCCATTTCTGAAATTAGGTGTCCACCCGATTGTCACCCAATCAGAGTTAGCTCCGCTAGTTGACCCCACAAAGCAAAATTCTTTCCATTATATCAGAGTGGCTATGTAAGACTCCCCTGGATCTCCATGAGCCCCACTTGATTCCATAAATGATGCCTCGCTATTCATCTCTCGATGTTGTGAAATCCTCATTAGGGTCGAATTCCAAGCACAAGACGAGACATGGAATGAAAATAATAACCAAGTCAATCTCCAACAAGTCATCATGACCTTCTTGATCTCTATCCTCGTCAGGGATATTAACGAACTCCACACATACTGTATATATTGTGTGATAGAAAAATAGAACCACCAAAGCCGAAACAAATATAAACACTCATAACGCCAAAATGCCTGAGAGAAACAATCAAGAAAGGTCTTCTTCTTCATAATTACTGACACTATGGTCGAGAATACAGCCTGCACACCAACCTTCATCTCTCCTGAATGACTCCGACCGCGCCACACTAGAACTAGCAAGGCTGTCGCTCGTGCCTTCCAAACAATCACAAATTTGAAGACAGAATGTTGCACAATCTCATGAATACCAATCTGATACCATGTCAACTTATCTAACCTAACCCTAGGTTGAGGAAGAAGAGGAACAATAACAAAATTAGAAAACTCTGATTGGTCACTAATTTCTTCCTTCGTACCATTTAGATAACATGTACACAGATTGGTTACATCCATTAAGACTTGTCCGCTTGTAATGGGCCCATTACATATTAAGTAAACAATAACAATAAAAATAATGCTCTCTAGTTAACACCAGAAGCCCGCTCGTACGCTGTGAATACACTCATAAGTTCTTTAATGGATTTTTTGGATCCATTAAGGAAAAGGATGACATAATCTGAGAATAAGAATGCGAGAGGATTTGGCAGCAACTTTTCATGACAAATGGTCGGATGAGTCCTCCGGTGACTAAATGCCTCCTCCATCAATATGAAAATGGTGGGTGAGATAGGATCACCATGCCGTAGACCTCTTGTGACAGTGAAGAAGCATGAGGAGTTTTCGTCCACCAAGAGAGAGAAATAGTTCACTCTAATGCAATCATCCATAAGAGTCATGGATGCATTAGTGAAACCAAAGCCACATAAACTGTGGTAAGGAAATTCCACTCAACTCTATCAAAAGCCTTCTCCATATCCGGTTAGATGATGATGTTCAAACTTGGAATATGAGTGTCTAATGATTGGGCTAACTCGTGAACTAGCACAATATTGTCATGGATCTATCGACCCCTGACAAAACCACATTGCTCAAGCAATATGAGTCTATGAAGGAAGGTCCCTAGTCGATTTGTAATGATTTTGGATGCAAATTTGTAACATACATTACAAAGACTAATATGGAAAAATTCTCTAAAAGAAGCTGGATTATCCACTTTTAGGGTAAGTGCCAGGAAAGTGGATTTCCAACCTCTAGGTAGGACTTTACGTGTAAAGATATATTTGATAGCAAGCATCAAATCCGTGCCTATGATATCCCAATAAGCTATGTGGAACTTTTCAGAAAACCCATCCGGCCCTAGGACCTTGTTCCTACTAAAGGAGAAGACCACCTCCTTGATCTCTGCTCGTGTAAGAAGGGGCGTAAATAGGGCATTTTCTTGATCCGTCACCAAGTGTGGGATGAAATCGAGTAGATCTTCACTCACTACAGTCGGTTGTGAGGTAAGGAGAGAACAATAACATGTGACATGAATTGTTGTTAGCTGGTCGGTGTCCTGATTATACATCCCTAATAGGGTCGTATATTGATCGATGTGAATCCGTGGATGGTATAATACCAAACTGTCAATCAGGTTGATTCATGTTAAGTTTGTATAAGTGATACCTAGAGTTGAGACACCAAAGACATGTTGTAGTTAGGGTTCGGCAAGCGTCATCCGTCATGTCACACGTCACGGTGACGCAATCGTGATGGATGACGTAACGATGACGGTGACATAGGATTATGTGACGATGATGGTGACAGATGCGAAGGAGGCGTGACGGTGATGTGACGGTGATGGGGTGCCAGGATGTGTGACGTGATGGAACGCCCGTCACGGATGACAGCGGTGAAGTTATTTCTAAATACATTTTAAAAATATTGTTTCAAAGCATTTTAATTTTTTGTCATTTTTTACACATATTTCCATGTTTTTTGCCCTTCCAAACAGACGTCACCTATTAATAATTGGAGATTTATCCCTTAAATTTTCTGCCCTCTAAATTTTCCTTTGTAAAAACAATATGGAATTGAACAATTATAGCACTGACTGTAATATCCTATTTTCCTGAAAAAATGATGAGAGAGAGTGAGCAAGCCAAAATTAGAGAGAGCCGCAAACAAAGAGAGTTTGTGGGAGATAGATATAGAAAGATATATCAAGAGGGATAGCACAGAGAGAGAGAGAGAGAGAGAGAGAGAGAGAGAGAGAGAGAGAGAGAGAGAGAGAGAGAGAGAGAGAGAGAGAGAGAGAGAGAGAGAGAGAGAGAGAGAGAGAGAGAGAGAGAGAGAGAGAGAGAGAGAGAGAGAGAGAGAGAGAGAGAGAGAGAGAGAGAGAGAGAGAGAGAGAGAGAGAGAGAGAGAGAGAGAGAGAGAGAGAGAGAGAGAGAGAGAGAGAGAGAGAGAGAGAGAGAGAGAGAGAGAGAGAGAGAGAGAGAGAGAGAGAGAGAGAGAGAGAGAGAGAGAGAGAGAGAGAGAGAGAGAGAGAGAGAGAGAGAGAGAGAGAGAGAGAGAGAGAGAGAGAGAGAGAGAGAGAGAGAGAGAGAGAGAGAGAGAGAGAGAGAGAGACAAAGAGACAGAGAGACAAAGACATAGATAGAGACAGAGACAGAGACAGAGACAGAGAGAGACACAAAGAGAGAGAGAGAGAGACTGAGACCAACAAAGAGAGACATATAAATAGAGAGAGGAAGGCGCAAAAGGCAAACCAGAGAAAAGAGAAAATGGTCAGACAAAGTAATAGAGAGAGAGAAGGGAAAAAGACTGATCGAGAGAGCTAGAGAGAAAAAGAATGATAGGGAAATGAACAGAGAAAGAGTGAGAAAGAAACATTGGCCGAGTAGAGTTTTTTCACGTTACCATTGATGATGATGCCGCCACAGTGATGTGGACGTGATGGGACACCCAACAGGGGGATGCGTGACAAAACGTGATGGTTTTTTTGGAATATACCAAGATGCGTGATGAGACGGTGATGTGATGAAAGATTCATCACGTCACTGTCTGTCACATTCCATTATCTGACCTGTCACGTCTGGGGCATCACATCTCTGACGTGTCATTCCCTGGTTGTAGTCAAACAATTGTACTTTGACTATGACTTACCTGTCCCTAATCATGGGATTCCAAATAGTGTTACTTTGGTTACATCAAGAAGTAAACTATTAAAGGGTCAAGATGGGATCATCCATCCTTAGTATAAGAGGTGACATCTTAAAGAAGTTGATTCAATGAAGTCCTTGGATAAGGCAGTAAAATATTAGAGAAGAGTTCTCGATGATTTCTGAATGCATCAACACTAACTCGGTTGACCGATTAGAGTTTGATAGTTGACCATACCCTAAGTCATGCTAGGAATGTCAAGTGGTTGAGAAAGTACACACACATGGTAGCCAATGATGAATAAGCTCAATGAGCGAGTCGATACACACTCCTTGGTATCTTCTAGAGCACAAGGTGTAGCTTGACACCCCACATGTTGGAGGCTCAACCTATCGATTGGGTTAAATCGATCCAATGTTAATTAATCTATTTAATAATATTGATTAATTAGTTTAAAAGACCAATAAGGGTTATTCGGATGCTCATGTCATTAACTAGAATGATACTTGGCCTAGAGGGTCAGACGCAAATGGTCTTTTGGATGTTTGAAGATATACTTAAGTTTGGGGGGTTTATGAAAAATCTCCACTTAGTATAAATGGGGAAGGCCCTGAACTGAATTTACCCAGACCACAACTGTTCAAGGGCCTTTCCCTTCTTCTCCCTTCCCCCTACACCTCCTCTCCACTCCCAAAGGGATTGGGACAACACAACGATGACGATAGGGATTGAACGCGGCTCATCAATGAGAAGGGATATTTGAGGTGTCGAGGACCGGATGTATACTTCTAGAGGCTGCACGCATGAGAAGCTCCACGCGACTCATTCAAGCATCAAAGGAATCACTGATGCAATCAGTTCGCAGGTTCTTTGTTTCAATGATTTTAATGATGTCTTTTGATTAGGTTATGAGTCTTCCGCTGCATGGAATCCTCGTCTTCATCCTTATCAAGGTCTATGGAACCCAACATGGATGGTTGATGATTTCAACATCTTCATAACAAGCCCTTTATTGGTTCCACTTTTGTTGTATAATGTGAACTCCTCCCTTTGTCCATTCCTTCGTTTATTTTGTCCAACCCCTTAGATGAGAGCGACTGTAACACCCTGATTCTGGTATTTATTTCAAGTAATTTGGCTCACTTTTATGCATTTAATGAGATTAAAAGGGTTTTTTTTATCATATATTTACATTTAAATACCATTCTCAAGTGATTTCTGATTTTCCCCTGATTTTTTGTTAATTTTATGAATTTTAAGGGATTTATTTGACCTGGAAATAATTATTTTAAATGAAAATGGCATGTTTAAAATTTAGTTTTGAGGTTAATCAGTGTGGGATGAATTACTGAATTTTCTAGAATTTTATAGGATTTTTCTAGGGTTTATTTGAGGAAGAAATGGACTTTTAAATAGGAAAAGGATATTTATATGAAAAATATGAGTTTTAAAGCAATTCAAAAATCAGAGGGGATTTTCTTAAATTTTAGTTTCAATTATGCCCTTAAAATAGCTCTCGGTTGTGTGTGTAGGTGTAAAGATCTTATTTAAACAGTTACAGGGTTTTAATGCAATTATGCAGTATTTTTTAATGGTTTTTATGAGAAAAAAGAGGAGAGAGAAAGAAAAAAGGACATATACATAAATATTTTTAAGGGGGCGTCCTTTCACACGCGCACGTTTAATGAGGGACGTTTCTGCAAATTGCCCACCAATTTGGTGCGGAGCAAATTGCTTTGATGTGAAGTTGTTGTTTCCTCCTTTGCTCCAATTATGATTGGCAAAATTTGGTCTTGCAATCCATATGTCCTGCATCTTGTCTCCCAAATATGTTGACCTGTTCAACCATAGGATAAGATTCATGATAATGTTCTTCACTAGAACAAAAACAACAAGGAGTGTTAGAAGATTTGTTGCCATCATATGCATTCACCTTTCCCTTAGTTTCCTGCAAAAAAGATTTAAAATTATTATTCATATCCTCCATTGTTTTACCAATCTTGCTCATGTCTCTTTCCAATTTATCAATTTTGATCTCGGGTTCAACTGCTTTGACGTCAATGATTTCTCCATGCTTTTGACCTGCATTTTGGTTAGTGTACGAAAAGCTTTGTCGATACGTCCAATCTTCCACTAACTTTTCCATAAGTTTCATAGATTCATCTGCATGAGTGTCAAGGAACATTCCTCCACTTGATATATCTACTAGGTGTCGTTCCTGATCATTCAATCCACCATAAAAAATTGAAGTAATTCATGAGATGAAATTCCATGATGTGGGCACTTCCTAGCAAGTGACATAAATCTTTCCCATGCTTCTCTAAGAGTATCAGTTCCTTGATAGAAATCTCTTATTGCGTTCCTAATTGAAGTGGTATTTCCATAAGAATAGAATTTCTTTAAAAAACTAGATTGCATCTCACTCCATGATTGAAATTCTTGACCTACTCCTTTGAACCACTCTTTGGCCCTATCTTTCAATGCGAATTGAAATAGCGTGAGTTTGAGAATTTCCTGAGGAACACCTGCATAACTATAAGCAGAACATATCTGGTTGTACTCTTCTAAAAACTCATAAGGCTCCTCATTGAATCATCCATAAAATGTAGGTAATTGATTGATCATATTTGGGTCGATTCCAAAGTTAACATTTTCAGGTAAAGGAGCAGAAATTTTAGAGTAAATTTTGACTCTCTACAGGATCAGAATACTCTCTCAAACTCATTCTTCTCATTCCTTGTTCAGCTCTACAATTTTGGTTATCCTCCATTCTCTCACAAATTTGTTGATTTTCCCCTTTGGAGCTTTCAAAAATATTATCAAGGCTAGGACTTCTCCTGAACGTCTCAAGGTTCACTAAATAGGGATTTAAGGGCCTCCTACCATTCAAATCACACAAATAGAAAGACAATCAGCTTAGATGAACAAGAAAAATCAAATGTAAGATAGAGAGAAATGAAAATATTGCAATTTCCACTTTGCGTTTAAAAATCCCTAAAATAAATGCAAAATCAAAATTCAATTCAATAATGTATATAAAAAATGTTTATCACTCTAGAACAGAATATTACTGATGAATAATTTAAAATTCAAACTGTGCCTCCCTGGCAACGACGCCAATTGATAAGCCTAAAAATATGTGTAAATATGTCGTTGATTTGACGTTTAGACTTATACAATAAAATTCATGAATACCCTTAATCACTACATTTAGAATATAGAGCAAGCAAGGGGTCAAACCATAGGGAGGCAGCAAGCAAGAATTTTATCCAATTTATAATGCATTAATTCAAGGATGAATTAATTTTGTAGTTAAGAAACCTTAATTATACTTAATAATGTTTTTTTATTAATCAAAATCAAGTAAAAACTTAATTTTGACTTCAAATCTTTCGGTCAAAAAGCTCGAGATATAAGATTAGATTACTTTGGATTATTAATTTCCCAATTATTATAAAATTTTAAGACAATTTTTATGAACTAAAATCGGGAATTTAATAATCAAGAAAAGGATTTTGAAATTGGAGTTCAAGATGGACGAATTTATGGATGAATTATTATTTTTAGAGTTTTTATATATTGAATTAAATTTCCAAACAATAAAATTTGAAATCTAGAGAGAAAATAAGAGATCAAATTTAGAGAGAGAAAGTGAGGAATTTTGTGAAAAGAGGGAAATCCGACCCTAAATTAAAAATATAAAATTCATAAATGTTCAAAATAGATATAGAACTAAAGATTAAATACCAGATCTTGAATCAGAATCAAAATGCAGTGCTAATTTCATTCAAAACCACTTCTAGGGCATGTACCTTTTGCCCATGCCTTGGCGTTTTAGAATCATTCAAGAAGAAGTTTGAAATACAAATCAGAAACTTACAAATTTGAGCGCATAATCAAGAACTGTCGACTTCCAAAGCAACTCTTGTGTCCTTCCTGGCCAAATCCATGGAGAGAGCTTCAAAAAGTGAATTTCGCCCTTTTTCAGACCTCTATATAAAGATCCAACCATAGGGAATGTAGGGGGAAAAGACAAACATGCCCTCAAAATTTCAGCCCAATCGGACGTCTAGATCTCAAGATATCAAGGTTTTACTGGCACTTAATCTCAACCGTTGGATCTTTTATCTCTCTTCAAAATATCTCAAAAAACGGCATTTTCTGATTGGTCGGCATTTTTTTATATTATTTTCTGCCTTCTCGGATCGCGTTCTAACGCTCTGTTGTCCGCGTCCAAGGTGCGCAATCATTAGATGATTGAAGCTCCTTTTGAATGGACAGAAACAAGCCACGTCGCCCTGTTTTTTTTTTAAAGAAAAAGACAAAACGAAAGTATGTTATGCGCGATGCCATAATGAGCCTATCATTGACTAATATTGGCACTTCCAATCATTTGCCCAAATTTTTGGGTGAATGATGTGGACACCACCTGCTTAATATAAAAATTGTATTTAAATATTAAATAAATTAATAAGTATCAATTCTTTTAATTCTAAATTCATTTCTTGACTAAATAATGGTAAGAAAGTTATTAAAAAATATGGAAAAATTCCAGAAAAATTAGGAAATCCCTTACCAATCTTTAGCCAAGAATTTAAGGCCTTGTAAAAAATAGTTCTTCAATGAAATGAGGTTAAATACCATGTAAAAAAATAATAAAAATTAGAAATAATAATAAAATCAAAGTCTAAGTCATTTATCTCCATTTTTATATGATAACATGCAAATATGGTCATTAAAACACATAAATATAATGGAAAATTTATCAACTAGTCATGTTAATTTGCAAGTTATCATACCCCCCCATTTAAATCATTGCTAGTCCCTTAGCAATATACCATTATTTCTTTAGATGACTTCTTCATCCATCAATCCTCATTCATCTGCATGAAGTGTTTGAATTATCAATAACATGCTCAAACAAAAATCCCCTCGACAATTTGGATTCCACCTTGTCAGGAATATGGGTGCCATCCCTCTTGGTTTTGTGTAGAGCTAATGAAATGAGATAGAAAGATGTAATTCTCTCCAGATATTACACTATGATCCAGAAGGTTCCTCACTGCACTCTTCAAGTGGTGGACCTCTCGCCTCTCATATCAAGGTCACTCTGTTCCGGGTAGTGGCTACTTTATGTTAAAATTCTCCAGTAAGTTTCCTCCTACTATAAGATAAAAGCTAGACATTCTCCGCCTCCCAGTTAGCATAGAATATCAAATGTTGTGATGGCATGGGTAGAGAATAAGAGCAAACGAAAGATAGAAGACTCAAAAAGGAAGAGATGGATTTCAAATGAAAGGTTTCATCAAGGATATATCATTTCAGGTTGCCTTCTCCCAAGATTTGGAAGAATGAGAAAGAAATAGAAAGAAAGAAATCATGTGTGATGCCCTCACTAGATTCAATAACTTGAAACAAAATTAATGTACAAACAATGCCTACCACAAAATCCCCATTTTTTTTAATTCCTCAGATTTTGCTTGAACTCGAGGACTTTCTCTCTCTATTTTTTTTTGTAAGGGGTAAAGAACATACTAAAACATTGTGAAAGAGAAAAGAGAATAGAAATATCATTGTCTCCAATGAGGGCACTATGTAAAATCATTGAAGAGAAGAAGAGGTAATAAGAAATTGAAGAGCGAAGTTAGACAAAAATGGTGATAGAGATGGGGTAAAGGTGATCCCATGGAAAGGGAGATAGAATGGCTTGGGAGATGGCTACCATCCATGAAAGGCTGTTGGTTAGAGAAAGATTCGAGAAAGTGGATAGGTATATGGCATATGGTATAACAAATGGAATGGCATAGTGGAACGACAAGGTAGATGGAGAAACAAGAAAATGAAATTCTGTGCTTAAAGACTTGGAGTAATGCCTATCTTCCACCCTAAAGTAAGATTGACTCAATGAAAAAATAAAAACATTCAAGTAGGATCGGCTCACTGAATGGTGGTGCGGCGGGGGTCCTCAATTCACTCAACTCTCTACCTTTTTGAGTCATAGTGCTTCAATCCTTTGATTTTCCTATCTCCTAGACACCCACTAGATACCGTAGCCATTTGAAAATTGACTCCCACATTATCCAAAATCAAGGTTTATTTTATTTTTGCATGATCATGATCCGCCATATAAAGCCAAACTTCCCTACACATGTAATTCAAATTCATGGATGAAGAAGGTCTCCTAAAGGTGGGTTTTCAATTATAAATGGAATTTATATGACAAAAAACCATACAAAGGTTTGCAATCCTAAGCACATGAAATTTTCTCCCCCCCACTAAATAATGCAATGTCCTCCATGCATGGGGATGGATTATAAATATAATTCAGAAGTTTAGAATTGCAAATCTGCTTAGGCGTGATCTTTGAAGAACTTACTAATGATGAGCCGACATCTCGTTATGTGTGCAAATTGTACTTCTTCTTCTTCTTCTTCTTCTTCTTTATTCCTGGAAAAACTACAAACTGAAAACAAAACAAAAAAGAATGAAAGCTAGGGAATTAGGTTAGTTCCCATTATTTGCGAAATGAAAATGCAACAAAGAGAAAAGTTCTAGAATCCAAATCCTAAGTTGGTGCTTCCTGTTCGGTGGTTGCGATCAGGTTTAACAATATTGTTGCTGTGGTTTGTGATAAATTTTCTGCTTCCACATAAGGCTTTAATCGCATGCCATTTACTGTGAACTCCTTCCCTGTCTTAGGATCAAAAATCAAAACTGATCCATTATCATATATGTCAGTAATTATAAATGGTCCATCCCATCTTGATTTTAACTTCCCTGGAAAAAGTTTCAACCTTGAATTATAAAGTCATACCTTTTGATGTTTCTAAAAATGTTTGCGGTTAATGTTCTTGTCATGAAAATGCTTCATCCTGGCTTTATAAATTCTTGGTTTTTGGTAGAGCTAATGAAATGAGAGGAGCTCCAGCTTGGATCAACCTATCTGGTACCTTTTTTCTTCTTTGTATTTGAATTTTTGGTGTATTTTGGATGTTGTTAGTTGAATCTCTTAATCGTTCTTCTTAATTTTTGTCTGAACTTCTAAATTGCTTGGCATGAGCAGCATGTACAAGCCCTGACTAGAATTGAGAGGAGAAATTGAGACATTTACCTAGCTATTCCAAGTGCATTTCAAGAAAACTATAAAAAAACTTATAAAAAGGGGTTAATTTTCTAGGAGATTAAATTTCCCATTTTACTATCTAATAGTGTAGTTATTTATTAATTATAAAACCTACAAAACCAACCAAAACACCATAAAATTTCATTCTGAATCCCTCTAATTGACTACTTTGATCCTTTTCTTTGGATCAAATAATTCAATTTAGAGCCCATATTTCTTCTATTCCTCTCATCTCTCTTACCCCCCTTTCTAAATTCCTCATTTAATTAGGGTGATTTGATCTTCATTGAAAATTAAATTAACTTTAATTAGTGTCAAATTATTCAAGTGGATCATCAATTGAATTAACTTACTAGCTTCCCTCAACGATACCCTTTACTTATCACTATACATCTTAAGTTAGGGTTTTATAAATTTTATTGTATAAGCTTAAATTGACAACGACAAGGATTTAAATTGCACAAAATTTACCCCTATTTTTGGCTTATCAAGCAGATACAAAGCGGTAAGGGCTATAGGGATTGACACATCTATACCACAATGACACATCACATCAAAGTTGATGAATAGATGACAGAATCACAATGATGACATAGTGATCACAACAAAATCTCAATCTATTCAACATTGTTTGTCCCCGATCCATATAGACATCATTTTTTAGGCTTGAGTGAGACTACGAAAATGATGATGATGCTGACAACAATAATATTGCAGGTCCCTTAGTTGTACCTTAAATGTGTTGTATCCACTATGTTGATAACCATGTACTCGTAGTATGGTGAGATGGCCATGGTGAATCAGGTCATTCCCTCCATGCAGACCAAGGACATCGCGGCATGCAATGCCATGATCCATGTTCAAATCATATTACATTTTTACTTATGCAAAATGTTTTACCGAATTTCAACATTATTTTAATATTAATTATAAATCATATTAAATTCCTTGCTAATTAACCCCAATATCTCAGTTTTCCTATATTATATGTATTTAAAATTGTATAAAAAATAGCTAATTTTTTGTTTTTAACAGTGTCTAATGAGACTCTATTTAATTCAATGCATTTTTTATCTTCTATGGTAAGATAATTCTTAAGAGAAGGAACCAGCAACTATTCTTCAATAGAGAGGCGGCGTGATTTATGTCACTGTTGGAGGAGATGGGCACCACGCCAGGGATGAGGCCTTGGTAGTGGCAGCATTGGCAGGCTGCCCACATGTAGGGCTAGTGGTAAAGGGGTGGTGGTGCTTTTCTATGGCAGTAGCACCATCGAAAAGGATCTTGTGTGGGCCAGTGCATCTGCTGGGCTGGTCAAGGAAGGTGGATGAGACAATTATGGCAGTGAGTAAGCTGAAGGTGAGGCATGGTGGAAGCTTGTGTGGACATGGGTGAGGTTATATCAAGAGAGGAGGAAGCGAGGTGGGTTGTGGAGATGGAGCCAAACAAAAGTTGGGGGGGGGGGGTATGTCTTGCTGATGAATTTATATGTGGGTAGAGAAATGGGGGAGGAGGCGGGAATAGTGAGGAGGGTTTGGGAAGGAGCCCAAACTTGCAATGTGGAGGTTGATGGGAAGGTCCACGACATCTTCAGATTCAACACCCGACATCCCTACTAGAGGGTGATGTAGGATGAACATGATATCGTTGTCTCAGTGCTTAGCCCTCTAGTGACATATACATAGAAAGAAACCATAGATTATTTTTGAATTTCCTGTTATTTTTAATATTTTTTTATGATAATGTCTATGCATTGAGGACCAGGGTTGGACATCAAAGATCAAGAACAAATCAGATCAAATCAAGTTGGTTAACTACAGGTCCATTATTTTAGGGTGGACCACCCAGTGAAGCAAACTTAGCTCTATGGGTCAAAACAGACCAATACTAGATATAAATTATTCAATATATATTTTATATATTTTTCATAGAAGTTTAAAATTCATTCTTGCTTACGCTTCCTGCCTCCCACTCTTGCTCACCCTACCCTCTCCTCTTCAACCTGTCCCCTTCCTTCCCATGCTTGAGCTCTAGAACCCATAAGAAACACTCCGTTTGTTGTACGCTGTTCCTACTTTATTGGAGGGTCTCCATTTTGGAAGATATGTGTGAAGAGAGAAAGACCTAGAGAGGGACATAGGGAGAGAGAGAGAGAGAGGGGGGAAGTAAGGATAGGGTATGCACATTTCTCACTACATATCTCAATAATTTATCTTAAAATCAAATTACAATTTAGTGCAAAATCAACTACCCAATTTTTATCGTGATTCTACTTCAATTTTTATATTAAGAATATCTTTTTTAACGCAATTAATATTCCATATCCTATATTTCTCCGAATTTGTGTTGACTAATATCAATATTTATCCAAACTCAACTCTATAATTCAATCTTATGTAAAACTCTTTGATGTGTATAGTAATAAATTTGTAAGATACATCTTTTAATATTCCCAAGGTCATGATTTTCAGCAAAGAGATAAACCTTACCTAAATTTTGGGACCGTTCTGGTCTGGTTTTGTTCCGAATAAATTATAGGCGGGCGCAGGGCGTTGAGCTGAAGGGCACAGCTGGGCGCAGCAAGCGCGAGCAAGGGTGGCGCGCGGTCAGGGTGCGGCGCACGGCAAGGCACGTGGGCAGGGGCAGCTTGCAGACGAGCAGCGGCGCTCTGCAGGGCGTGGTGCACTGTGTGGCAAGGTGCGGCGTGCGAATGGGAACGGTGAGCGTGGACAGTAACCGTGCATTGGCAGCAGCGTGGCGCGGTTGGGCGCGGCAAGGTGCAGTGCATTAGAGGCAGAGCAGCCCCTCACCCATGCGGGAGTCCTCCGGGAGCCCTCTTTTTATCTGTTTATTCTTTGGATTCTTGTTACTGTTCCAACTCAGGTCTGGTTGACTAGTTAATATCAAAGTCAAACTGGAAAATTCATGGTGATGGTTATGTATACCATTAACCTAACCAGCTTTAGAAACATTAAAACTAGTTAGAAGGTTCTTCAGTAATTAGTTAGAAGATTTTTAAAACTTCCTTTCTTTTTAAATAGAAAGGGAATAAACCTTGATTCCAGAGGTAACTGGTCTTCAAGCACCAGTCACCTGAGAATAAAACTCTACAGAGCAGGAGGGAGACAGAGAGGATACAAAAATACCAATAAAAAAACATACATCTATAGTATGATTTGGCTCTTTTGGACCACCCTATCAACCACTCCTAAAAAAGAAACAGATATAAGTCCTCAAATGAAATATATAGACAGAGAACAAAGGGTAACTTAGGTAGAAGTGGTAAAAGGATGACAAACTCCTTCACATCATCCTTTGGGTTAATTTCCTCATGCATCATTGCTTTAGAACTTCTAAAAAGCTCCTAGATCTAATGTCTTGGTCAAATCCTCTGATCGCAAGTGAATAAGTATTGCACCTAAAATACTCTTCCAGTGACTTACAACTCTGAATAAAAAAAATTGATTTCAGCACAATTTTCCCACCATGAAACACCACACTCTCCATCATGTAAATGGTTCACTCATTTGTCACAAAACAAGGCAGTAGGTCCTCCTTTCATATTTAAATTTTCAGGCATAGATGATTAAAATTGAGGAAAAATCAATGGAATATGATTAAAATTGAGAAAAAATGCACATCCTAAAGTTTCTTCTTGCCTCGGAAAAAGTTTGCTTCTACCATTCATGTGCCTTCAAATGAATCCTTCTTTATTCCTCCCATCTTCACCTCTCTTCTTAGTGAATCATTAAAATAAAAATGTATATCATAGGTCTAATGGTTTTTACACGCACAGTCAAGAAAATATGCATCTTCACTAATTGAAAAGGCTTCTCCACATCACATTACATCATCATCATCCTTTTGTATTTTTGTGACATTGACATGATGAATCTATTTTGGTATAGTACTTAACGTTTCATAATAAGGAAATGGATTGACAATAAAATCAATTGAATATGGCTCCCATATCCTAAAACCTATCAGATTGATGAGATTTTTGTCTAATCACTTCCCCATTGATCAACTCAATGATTTGATGATACGAGTGATCAAGGATCAGGACATGATTCAGATACTTGTGTCTGATCATAAATGTGATCACCACTCAATCACCCGATTAGATCACTGATTAATCAGAATTGAATTGTATCACTTATCAAACACAGGATGTGATCATATTGATCAATCAGGTGGTAAATCCAGAATATTTAAGAGAATTAATTTGGGAAGTATTTTCAAGATCATTGGCAGCTTTAAGTAATTTAAAATTTTCAAAGTTATGTAAGGTTATAATTTTTAAAACATTGACCAATGCATCATAAATTAAATGTATTATCTCATCAAATGGAACTATACAGAAAATTAGTTAAATCACCTAATAGAATTATATTTTTTATCCCGCTGAGAGATACTTTATTATTTCCACCTCATTAGCTCATTAAATAATATGTTGAAACTTTATTAAGTCGTTGAGCAATACTGAAATACGTTAACGCATTAAATAAAATAATAGAGTAACCAAGTAATATCAAATCATTAGGCACTAGAAAAAATAAATAATTACTGAATCGTCAACTCAGCAAATAAAAATAGTAAAAAATTAAGATACTTAGAGATATAATCCGTATTTGATTGGCTAAATAATAATAACTATTCTGAATTTTTTCATTCACTGAGTAATACTGAGAACTAGTAGTGTACAAAAAATAATAAATGTAATATTATTGGATTCCATTTTTATCTTCCTCTTATCAATTCATTTATTTACCTTAATATTAATCTATTATATAAAACTTGGTTATTTGTAACTCCTTAATTAATCATACTATTTAGAAAGTCAGTCAGAAGAATGATTTCAAAATATTATCACACTATGGTCCAAAAAAGTGATGAATCAGCATATTTTTGTGACTTCAAGTGTCAGTAAATAATGTAACCATATAAAAATAACTAAACAACTTAAAATATCTTCTCATTAATTTATTAATGTAACATAATATTGATCGATTATAAAATAGAATAATATTTTAAACTTATGAAGTAGTGTAATACGCGTAAAGTATATTTTTGGAATTAATTACATTATTTATGTTCATCCAATAATTTTTTTTAATTTTCAAACTCATTTATAAACGTGTATTGGTGAGTGAGGACTTACCCAAAGGGACTGGTTCTTAGAGATTGATATAAATCATGAGTTAGAATGAGGGGAAGAGATACTAAGATGATAATGGGAGAAATAATACCTGTCTGGCTATATGAGAAAATAGTTGAGGAGGAAAAATAATACCAATAATATTTACGTTATAGAAAAATGAGATAGAGTAGAATGCTATAACATCGTCAAATAAGTACATGTAGAAGAGAGTATTGATAATACTGAGAATAATGTTTTGAGAAAGGAAATATATTATAAAATTTGGAAGCAAAAATTATCAAAAAATTAAGATGAGACATTTGTATTTGACATAATGCCACAAAAAAAGTTTTTCTAAGAAAATTTAATGAAAAGTCTATTTCAAACTCAACTTAATCTAAAACTACATATTAAATAATGACTAACAACAGAGTATCAACCAGGTTTATGTAATAAAATAACCGTAACTTCTTTGATTAAGAAGAGCAAGGGCAGGTGATGTAATACGAGAGCGCCGTGATCATCGGCTCGTATCACAACATAGTTATGGTGACATTAATCCAATTCTGATAATGATGAGAATGAAATGAAGTTTGAGAAAACACCCTAATGAGCAAGCAGGTATCCCGTCGGGCCAAATGAACAACCCAGTAAATTCACGAAGGAGAGAAGGAATCAAGACAGACTCTCAATGACCCTTAAGACCACTCAAATACCTAAGATGTAAGAAGCAATTGACGGCTCAAAAGTGTTCACACTTTGATATCAGGAGATTTAATCTTTTATCCCAATGAAAATCCTACCTTTCAACAAGCGGTCCTATTCAATTATCTTTCAAATAATTTGGTAGATAGGGGAAGACGGCACTACAAAAAGTAATGATACTGGTATGAAAAGGGAAGACAAGATGGTACCTGGCGCGAGACAAGTCCCACGTTTCAGCTCCCACAAGGGCGACTTCGTAGCAATCGTCCGTAGAATATGAGAAGGCCTTGATACAGGTACGACTTGGAACGGGCGCAGTGTGTGGTGAAGCACGATGTGTGTTGCAGCGCAGCGTGATGTAGGGCGCGGCGCGCAGTGGGGTGCAGCGTGCAATGGCGTGTGGTGCATGGCATGGCATGGCGTACGTCAGGCATGGTGCACGGCGCACGGCAGGGAGGGGGTTTGCAATGGGCATGGTGAGCGGAGGGGCTCGGCGCGCGGCATGGCGCTGCGCGAGGCGGCTCGTGGCAAGCAGATTGGAGGAGCGAGCGAGGGTGCGCGGTGCGCAGCGTGGCACGGCGCGATGCGTGCGTGCGGCACATGGATGGGAGTGGCATGGGAGGGCACGCGGCGTGCGGCGTGGCGCGATGTGCGTCAGGCGCTGTGGCAGCGCGCTGCAGGGCGAGAGCACGCGACGGGTAGAGGGACGTCGTGTGAAGGCGGGCGATCGTCTCGGCAATGGTCGGGCAATGGCAGAAGCGACGGCAGCAGCGGTGGGCGATTGGTATCCTTCAAGATCGGCCCGTGGGGTTGATTCTTTAGGATTCTTGGAAGAACTAACAAATCAAGAATTCCAAGTTCTTGATATTCTTCAAAACAAGCACCAAGCGAGAGACGGCCGGTCGGCAATGAGATGATCCACAGAGTGATCTCCATGTCAACATCGTACATGATGGCGAGGGCACACGTTCTCCACTTCCTCTCTAGATCTAACTGCTATCTACTCTCTCTAAAGACAACAAGAAGAAAAGTTCGACTTTCAATGTGGCAAATCCTACCTCACTTGGTCATGACATCCCTTTATATAGGGAGGATGAATGCCAAGCGGACGAACCTAGGAGGAGAAACAGTTGCAACAATGGCCCAATCCGATTGTTCAACAAAAGGAAAGAAATACAACCAAACAATGTAGGACTTACGAGCAATTGTTTTACGCCGAATACTTGAAGTCGGGGTCACGAGCATCGGCGTGAGTGGCTCGATGAGGCTGGATTTGTCCCGTCTCGATGTTGACGCATTAGTCCCCCATCAGCAAGAACATCAGGCCTGCCCCTTAACTTTGGCATCCTTCCATGTTTTTTTTACTCTATACTCGCACATATCTAAATTTTCCTAAATCTCCTCTAGTTCCTCGACAGAGTTCTTGAGCTGCTATGACTCTGTGTCACACGGTCAAACTCCGAGCTACAACTCTTGCTCAAGTATGGCATGTGCCGGCCTCAGTGCTCTAAGCAAAACACTGAGCAGCCTTGATCTCTTGCGGCGGAAGTCTTGGTAATTGCTTAAGATCACATAGAAGGGGTTAGAGGAGATGATGGGGACGATGCCCCGTAGGGGAATAGAGTCATTGCATTAATATTATAGAAGATTACATCGTCGTTGGGACAATTATATGGGGGAAGACGAGGGGTGATACAAAGAACGAGGCGAGGCACCTTGCGCCAAGGTAGTGTCGCCACTCCGCCTCAAGGCAACCGCTCCGCGCGAGTGTGCCCGCTCTGCCGCTACACAAGTGGCCCGGGCTGGGTGCCGCGCGCCCGCGTGCATGGTGATCACACATGCCACTCCTGCCTTGACGATCACACACACCACTCCCAGCACTACCCACGGGAGCTCTACGTGCCACTGCACAGCACCCCGCACAACTCCGCGCGCTGCATCTGCGGCATGCTGCCCAGCTTGCGCGTCCGCGCCCGCACGCGGCGCTTCCTACTCTGACGCAGTGCTTGGTACTCGTGCGAGGTGTTGGGGCGTGAGCGTGGCACTTGGTGCTGACACGCAGCGCTTGACGCACGCGCTTACGCATGTCGGCCCGTGCGCCCAACACGCGTGGACCTCATCTGATCCGTTGCGCCTGAGGCACGAACTGGCACGCACACCATCTGCAATGTATCACCACGTACGGGGGTGATGGCCTGAAAGATCAGGTTTGGGCATCGCTACCCATAATGACTCAGTCCTTCAATATCATGAGTCTAAAACTCAAACATGTCGTCCTAATAAGCACGCAGGCCTATGGGCAGGGAATGCTGCTTAGTTAGGGGCCTAACACTCTGTGACCACCCCTAATGCATCTCCCTGTCTCCAAAAAGTCTTTTATCATCGCCCTTTTTCATGCCCTTGATGAAAGAAAAAAGGATTTATAGAGTTAGGAATGGCTTGTGTTGACTATTGATGCATTGGTCTGAAACAGATACATCTCATGGTCGCTACTTAATTATCCAAAAACCCTTCTTTCACCATAATATGGTGTATGCCTAACAAAGATGATGGTTATGAGTAAGGATTGGCCGCTTTACCTCTATCATAACACAATACTTTCAAAGTTATTTATATCCAAATTCCATATTTTATGTCTTTGAATCAATTATATGAGTGTATTATCAAACATAAAATGATTAAATATATTTCTAGACTGAAATTCTGATGTTGTGGCTTTAATGGTCTTTTTATGGATTTTTTTTGCATCATATTCTTAAAGAATGTATTTTTCCGATTTGGAATATATTTGTTAAGAATTGGTTCACATTATCTTTGTGGAGACATTAATTTTCTAAGTCAGAATATTTTATATTTTAACGATTTGTCAAAATCATTTGATCTAAAAAATTTGTCCTACCAGGTATCGCTATTTAATTCAATTGAATGGAGACCAATCCGAAGCATCAGTAATAATTATTTGTGCAACTCATTTTGAAAATTTTTAAATAATTAGCTGAGCAATGCCAGCATGCCACCATGCCAAATCATTACTGACACTTGCCTTGGATTATTTGCAGGAGTGATAAGGACCAATGAACAAAGCACATAATTAATATTGAAATAAATGTATTACAAACACTGAGGGAAAAAATTAAAAGATATTTTTATATGATCACACCACCACACTTGGTGCGAACATGTGCCGCCAAAGCTGGTTAAAACATACTATGACACTAATGTAACATGCCCACATGACATAATAATTTAGGAATAATCTCCTTTTTTGTGACCTGAATCATATTCAGCATCATGCAATAGTAAATAAATAAAATAAATAAAAAATAAATAAAAATGAAAATTTGTCTTCTTCCTCCATAACAATATGTCACATTTTATGAGCGTCCCATCATGGGAGACAAGGAGATTGCACCAATGATTGAATCAATGACGATAGTGTATTTTAGCCTCCAACAAAGAATGAGGAAGCATTAATGCAAATGATGCAAGAAGAGAGAATATGGATGGCGGATATTTCTCCAACTTCAAATCTTGATATCTGACAATCTAGAGGGGTGATTGAGCTGAAACATTTTAGGTTGCTTTGTCTTCACCCTCTATTACCATCCATGTCTTTTGCTTTAAATAGAGGCACGGGTCCTTGTCAAATTCATCCTTATACTTATTTCCTACACTTGTGGGTTGATTGAAAAATAGTGAGTTCTGACATGAATCAAGCTTGTTCTTGATGTCTAGGGAGTGTGAGAGGAGGCAACAAAAAAGCATGGGAGCTTAACCTTTACTCACAAATTGTGGTGATCCTGGCAGAATGTAAGGACATTGGTTCTTCTCAAGATAATCCTACTTTTGATTCATCTTATACTACTCACCCTTTATTTTCGTGCAATCTTCTCATCATTATCATTCATCCTTTCTCTCACCCAATCTTCCAAAATTTTTATTATCTACTATCTACTATAATCATCCAAATTATATTATTAATTATCACTCGATGCGGAGAGGACCTGTACTCAGTATTAGCCAGATTTACTCGAGTATAGGTTTATATTTTATTTAATGAACTAAAAAACCAGTGATGTGTTAGAGCCCAAATTTTTAAGTTTATCACCCAAGACATCTGATCTTACCTAAAAGAGGGTCCGTGGACACATTTGGAATTGATGGACCCATCTCCATGTCTTCGTTACTCTATTAGTAGCCTTGTCCATGTGTGTCTCTACCGTCAATCTCATTCAACATTTGAGTGGACCCCATTGCAAGTGAATCACAACCTTCATAGAGAGAAAACACACAAGATCGTTGTCTGATCTTCTTGAACAAGATCCGATGATTGATATTATATATCTAACTTAAAAAATGGCATATTATGACATAAAGATCATTCTAGATCTGTTTGAACATTTTTTTCATAAATCCAATTGCGGTATTAATATGGCATTGTTGTTTTGAGGTTAAATGAATGTAAATATGTGAATTTACGGTATAACATGAGGATGAAGGATGTGAATTTATGGTAGAATGGGAGGCTGAAAGGGATCTAAGCTAATGATGATGCTGAAAAGAAAAAATGTAAGGTGAGGATGAATACCATAGATCACTGCCTTCTATTAGGATCACCATGATTGGCGAGTGAATGTGAGCTCCACTTCCTCTCAATTGCCTCTTGTTCACACCCAAGAAACCAAGAACAATATTGGTGGATCTAAGAAACTTACTATCTTTCAACCAACACACAACCTAGTAACTGAGTTTGAGGATATTTTTACAAAGATCCACACCTCAATTTATAGTTCAAAAGCCATGGATGGAAAGTGAGTGAAGCTACCCTCAAAATTTCAGCATCACCCTTTTTGATTGCTATCTATCAAGATTTCAAGTTGGGGAAATCCTAATCGTCCATTTTTGTCTCCTATCATCATCCACGCTATTGTTTATCCTTTTTATTGGTGGTCAAAATCTTAAATAATAACTTCTTTAATGATTGGGACAAATCCCTCGTCTTCTATGAACCGACACTCTAAGCCTATCACATCTCCCTTCGTGGAGTAAAAAGACAAAATAATATTTTTCATATTAAATTACACTCAAACACTTTTCATTTTTGTTAGAAATAAAAAAAAACCAAATCATTATATCATGTGGCAATGCACCACCAGATGACCTTTTTGTCTTTTCGCCCTTTTATTAAATAATTTTCTAACAGACAGGATTCTGTGAAGAATTTTGAAGAATGATGAGGCCAAGCGGATATGTGAGCCGCATCATGCATTTTCTTCATTTTCTACTAATCATCATCTGTTGTCGTTCTGCACATCATCTTTACTGAATTTCTGAACTTCAAAGAATACATCAAATTTTATCATGTATTCTAAATCTCAGCACACATATTTTTGATCTACGTGAATTACATTTTTCTGTTTATCCACAGCACTTGCATAATTAAAAAAATAAAAGGTGTCAGCTAATGATGGGCCGTTATGGCATTATAATTTATAATGTCACAATAGTATATTTTCTCAATGATTTGCTGCAGTAACCATTACAAAAATCAGTGATTGGTTGTCCTTCAATGAATTGCGGTGGTAATGTTAGTTTATAATCCTAGGTTATGCCTAAGGGGGGGATTAGGCCTTTTAAAAAATTATAGCTTAAGTTACTCCTAACTATTTGATTTTATACCTATCTCATGTAGGATGTTTGAAGGAGGTCAAAAGATAATTTTTTTATTCAGGTTAGGGCTAGCTCCTTCTTGCCAACACAATGTAAATGGAGTCCCTTTCTCCACGTCATCGTAGCTTACTTACTATCGGAGATATGGAAAGGGTGTAATTCTTCTTGTTTTGTAAGAACTCCCATGCATGCCTTGGATATCATGCACCGAGTCAAGCAATGGATATGACGCGCCCATTATCTTATACCACTTTGCGCTCACAGGTCAGCTCTCTCATGCGACCTCCTTCGCTCTTATGGCATTTTGGTGACCCTCGCCTCCATTGGCATTTGGCTTCAGGTTGTTTGTTGACATCCATCGCCAATCAGCACCCTCAAACTAAATGTGGATGGTACAACCAAAGGGAACCCAGGGCCAGCCAAGGGAGGCGGTATCCTCTGTGACCATATAGGGAATATTATCATTGTATTTTCATCTTTTTATGGCATTCAGACTAATAAAGTAGCCAAGGCTATGGTGATACGTGATGGTTTACTCTTGTGCGAGGAACGAAACCTTCATAATATCGTTGTAGAATCAGACTCACAGGTATTAGTTGACATGCTTCGTATAGGTAAATGCTCCCAATGGTGCTTGAGCGTGTATGATAGGACATCATGCGGTGCCGCCCACACACAAATCTTTTTCGTCACCAGCTATGCGAGGGAAATCAGGCAACAGATGCCCTTGCCCAACCACACGGTATACATACGAACCCCTATCTCCTTTTTCTTTTCTTGGCTGGATCTCCCTCTGGCTGCTCGTGGATGCGATCGCGTTGAACGCCTTGGCTTGCTGGCTCTTTGTATGTGTCACACACTGTCGAAGGAGAGGCTGTGGGAGTGGTAGATTGCATGGAGTGTTGGTGGCGGGTGAGCTCGCCCTCTCGCCAGATAGCCTCATTTGTCGTGGACCTCAACGCTGACATCTTCAGCCAGAAGACAAGACTGCACTCCATGCATTGCAGATGCTACGCCGGTTCCCCACTCTCCTACTGGCCTGAGTGCACATCTCCCTGAGATTGTCCCCGCGATTAGCGTCTTACATGTAGTGAGGGAGGTAGAAGCACTTGCTCTCTCGCCAGACTAATGTCCCTGCCACACACCTTATCGACACCACCTGTCGACGGCCGGGAGGGTCCCCCACACTCCATGCATCATCAACGCCATGGGGAGATCCAGAGAGACGGCGGCACGAGTGACCATCTTTGAGCCCTTGCCAGGTATCACTTATGTATATTTTCCATTTCTCGTACATGGACGTGGATGAGTGGAATCCAAGTGTAATTGGGATATTTATGCTCGTCCATGCCTAGAAATGCTTGTGAACAACCTATTTCATCAATAAAATACCCCTTGGGTGGCATCCAGGGCATGACTGGAACGGTCTAGGGGCACAACCATAGGGTTGGACGTACCGGCACTGCAATTTTGCCAATTTTCTTTTAAACAAGGGCTAGTCCCTTACTCCTGTATCAGGGATATTGAACCCAAAGTATTTTAAATCCATAACCCAAGTTTCATGCCCCCAAGAAAAAACATTTGGCGAAACGGAATACACTAGGTATAAAAAAAAATAGTGAAGAGTTCGATGTCCATAGCCTTCTTAGATTAGTATGATGTGGGAGTCCTCCATCTTCTCACAGGTTGCACTTTCCTTCCTTACTTAGCATAGTTTAGATAATGTCCAGAATCCTCTTAACTTTATTAGGAATTAAACAAATAATCTAGCAAACTCAGAAACAGATATCAATGATATTTAAGTGTTAAACACATGTATTTGGCTGATAAATTATCTTCAATATAATTAGGTATGCCATATAATATATGCTCAGTAAAATGTCACATCATAAATATTTGCATTCAAGATGATATAAAATAAAGATCTCTAGATTTCAGGTTTATATCTCTCTTATTTAATAACCTTTCTTTCTATTCTCTCTTCAATCTTCTACTTTCTCACCTCTTTTTCACCTCTCTTTTTCTCTTAAATAATTCTCACTTCTTTGCTTCTCAATCTCTTCTATTTTTTCTGAATCTTCACCCAAGAAATTTCTCTTTCCTCTAAGACCTATCACACATATGAATTGAAATGTACACCTTTGGCGATTCAAACTTCTGATCTTTGCCTCTTCTATTTTCCTTTGAATGTTCCTTTTTTCTCTTCTTCTTTCAACTTGTAGCTTCCTCTTGATCAACCAAAAACAAATGCACACAACTTCATGGAATTTAACTAATTTGATTCTTCATTCCTATTAGAGAAAATTCTCTTTCAAAATAAATTCATATTTGATGTATATTTGTTCTTTAGAAATTATCGAATTCGATCGCTCAAGGTTATCCATAAATAGAAGTGACATCCTGGTCAATATTTTTGAATGAGAAAAATAATTTCAACTGATCTAAAAAATTTGGTACGTATTTACACGAGGTATACAGTTCACCATCTAAATTTGGAGTCAAGATTTTTGGTGTGATTCATTGACCTTACCCCCTAAGTTCATTGTGTCAGGGCATTCCATGAAAATAGGTGATGTGCACATGTATTAGATGATTTCGATTTTCAGCTCATCCAAAAACACTCTGGACATGATTTAAACTGGTATTTAAAATATAACTCTCATTGGTTGATAGAAATTCATAGGTTGACCAAATTCCATTGACTTCACAAGGTAAATTCATCAAAGCCCATACATTGACTTGAACTCAACGACCTTCAATCTTTAGTAAGTAATCCTAAAAATCCTCCAATTATAATAAAAATAAACATAAATCCAAAAAAATATAATTTAAAACTTAGAAAATCATTATCTTATTTATAATACTGTTAAAAAATCATAAAAATATGATATCTATAAAATCATTAAAATACCATAAAATGTGTGGTTTAGAATTTCACTCCATAAAATCATTTAATTAATTTAAGCTTGATAAAATGAATTTAAAATTAATTTAATGCATAGCTCATGTAAATTTCCTAGACTTATCCCAATATTTTGAGTGTTATAACTGCCATCTTTTATCTCTCAGTTCTTCAAATCGTGGCCCATTTGGTCGGGATCTCATCTTTTTTTTCTTCGTCATCTTTTCCCGCTTACAACTTCAAAAACAAGGAAAAGGTAAGTTTAATATTTTTCATTTTAGAATGGAAACAGAACCATAAATATCATGCAAAATTAAATTGTAAATTTGAAATACCCGATCCTTATGCGCCTGTTTCTAATTTTGATATTGGATTCTCTTTAATGGGTCTTATTGGGGTCTCTTCATTCCACCTCCTAGATTACTGGGCCCTTGGGCCTTCTGCTCCTTGTGTTGTCGCCCTGGCGCACTATGTGTCCTTGCTCGTCGTGGTGCTTGCTGACTGCTGTGTAGCTCAAATATTGATACACTAACTAGCTGGCCACTGACTGCTGCAGAACCCATCTTTTTTTTTCTTCTCCCTTTTTCACTTCAATCCCTAATACTCAGAACAATGAACTCAGGACAAGAATTGGGCCCAACCTTCTGTTCCACCTGTTAAATTCCTAATATCAAAATAAACATGATTCCATGATGTCAAATATTCAGCCTGTAAACCACATAAAATTAATACACTAGATCAACTAATTGATGAAATGTAATTTCATACTCAAATAATATCAATATGACCGTAATTATGCCCTTATAGCCGTACAAATTTTATGATTGCAAGCATATAATAAATTGGTCGCCTTCAATATGAATTTTTGTTGACTAACTTCTTCCTCTTGAAGAGTAGTTTTATTGGAGCGCAAAGGTGTAAATATTTAATGATATTTATGTCAAATTGATCAAAGAATCATGAAAATGGTTAATGAATTTTAGATCCAGAACATTAATGGCGAATCAGTCATTTTTCTTAAGGTATGATTCATATATAGAAATGGAAGTCACTGGTTTTTTTTGTATTATGATCCAAAATATGAATACACTTCATCCATGTGGTCATTCAGATGCCTGGCAGTTTAACCAAATGGTCAAATGATCTACTTGTTGGATGTAGTGATGGCTAGGCACTTAGCTAGCTACTGAGCAACACGCATGTTGGCAATCAGGAAACGCGACTAGCTGTGTGGTAATGAAGGCAAATTAGGGTGTAATTTCCACATCATTGGCAATTTACTTTGTCTTAATTGAGTAAAAGTTTAATTGTCAAAATTAATCAGGTGTCCTGTGGTGAGTGAGATCATCTCTTTTCATGGATTGGCTTTTAGAGACGGATATAATGCTTGAGTTAGGATTAGGAAAATTAAACTCAATTACTTATAGTAGAATAATAGAATGGATGAGGTGATAATAAAAAGGGTAGCCAAAGGTTAGATGATACTTCTGTGTTCTATTGCCTTTATTTAGATGAAATAAAAGTGATTCGTGTCACATACGTTTTTGAATAAAACTGAATGGAATTCATAAAACCATTGATCAAATCACATGTGTATGGATCAAATCTGTGTTTTCTTGATTCCTCTATTGAGAGATGTTGAGCCAATCAAGTGTGCATTACAAAAACATATCCACAAAGTACCTAACATGTTGTATCTCTTCCTTCATCTTGATGAGTCCTGTTCACGCTCAACAATTGTTGTTATGCCATCCTGATCACATGGAGATTAGCAGAGGGGAGAAGCGAGGTGAAGGGTAGAACCCATAAAAATTCCTGCCAGGGTGAAAGGGATGGTTATGTATAAATTTTCATGCAGAGAAAGTCGAAAAATACCATAAATTGCCCTAATTTGAAGAGCAGGGATGGAGATGTTGATCGCCCCCACCTAATGTCAATGTGATTCCCCTACTTTCCCCCTTTTTGATGTACATCCACATCTTCCTACACTTCCTTCTACGCTTTCCCGAAGCTCCTGATCTCCTATGGTGTTGTCATGATCCAAAGATGTGTCAAGTTGACTTATAAAGGGATTCCACCATGATTTCTTTCCTGAGATAAACATAAAATAAATCAAGGTGTAAATCAGATTTTAAAGATTAAAGAAGACTCTCTTAACCCTTGATCATGTGGACCACATTTTTGTGACTCTCGCATGCTGCATCATCAACTGGGAGCTTGCCCGTTGCTGACCTCCATTGATCAGTCAATGGAGATAACATCTAGGGGTGATAAATAATATGTTTGAATCCCTAGGGTGGACAACAACATTTTTAATTCATCTAAAGGTTTCTTCTTATACGTAGGGTGCACACTCTTGTTTTCAAAATCCAATCACCTTCCTGTATTGATTTTTATGTCTCAGCTGAGACATGTTTGAATCCCATGGTTAGAGACTCATTTGTCTTAAACAACATGGTCGTCCATACACAAGATATCCTTAGTGTCTCAGATCAATTGACCACTTAAACAACTATCAAATCAAATTAACCTACTTGAAATTTTGGTATAATACCATCAAGAGATTCATACACAACACTTAACTAAGCTCTTTCTCTAAAGTGTACCCAGTATGTCCTGAATGTCTCCACAGTAATGGCTACAACATCAACTATATGCTTCACATAAGAAGGATGAGATATCATCATTCAATCTGGATAACTCATTATCATATATTGAGTATGTGCAGATTATGAATATTAAAAATACCGATATGACGACTAGAAATTTTTCTATCAGGATACACTCATAATTTACTGAGTCATTTCACACATTCAAGGACTTCACTATAAACATCAAAGGATAATAATAATGATACACCATTTATTTCAATGAACTTAAATAAATCATAGAAGTGTGACTATGTTAACAGTGGCATCAGATCCATCAATAGTTAACATATAATCATCCATAGTTAGCATACAAGATCTTATTGGTGTTTCAAATTTAAGGACAAAATACAAAATTGTGACATGAATCAAAATTATTGATGATTAGGTATAATACCATCCAAGAGTCCATATAATTATCACTCTCTAGTCCTTAATGTCTCCGCCAAAATTCTTATGGAATAAACATCATCATCATATGATTATGAGTAGATTAAAATATTCTATCAAGATATTTTGTTTTCCTGTTTGAATATCATATGACTAGGAATAGTTATTATACACATTTAAATATATGTAATCATTCAAAGTATATTCTCATCTCGATATAAATCACATGATTATGATTTGTGTCACTAAAATTTAAATGAAATATATGACGTGTGACTTCCTATAGGTCAATATAATTCCATCAGTTTTAGTGAATGTATAAACATATATTTGACGGATGAGTTGACTAAATTCCTACTCTCCATAATAATAATGAATATGAACCTAATTACTGAGATTAAATGATAGTAAGGATAAAAATTGTCCTATAGTTCATACAATTCCATCAAATGTTTTGTACACCATAACTATTGATTGACGGTTTCCGCGAAAGAGTAGATTAAACTATTTTTACCTTCTAAAACATGTTGGCTAGCCTGACAGTTCACATATTGGCAATATGTCCTATCGGTTGGGTTTAATAAATCAAGGATTTAACTAAATACATGCCACATCTTAGTTAGTTAACTAGCTTAATAATAATGATTAATCGATATAATGAATTCATCAACTAGAACTAGTACATGGAAGCATTGATTTTACAAGTTCCAATATAGAGAATCAAGGTCAACATGCATTTGATAAAGGGCAACATGTATTTGATAAATGATATGCCTCTTGATGAATACAACTTTTAAGAAGCATGATCTTTAAAAGGAAAGGAGATAAGGTTAAAAAAATAAATAATAGATCCTGAATCTTGACCTTAATGCCATCAAAGGAGATTTGCTTCTTTGTTTCCATCTACAATGCCTTCAAGTTGTTAGTTTCATTTGGATCAATGGTTTTTTAGTGGTCCCTAAATACGGGGATTCATATTTCCCCTCGCTTCCAAGTGACTTCATGGGGACATGAGGGATATTGATGGAATGGGGAGTGAATTACACATGATATTCCTCAGGCCAGACTTTGATATATCCTAAAACTATTTTAAAGTTCTGATTGTTTTGGTTCGAGTACCCCACAGGTACGGCTCGGGAACATGAATAAGAAAATTTCTGATCTATATCCTACTCCAGTGAGAAATATAGGTGCTTAGTAAAATTTTTATTTTCAGTCATAAAGAAAGATAACTAGTGTGGAGGATTTATAATTGATCCATGATGGATAAACTCAATGCATCAAAACCTGAATGATTAAAAACAAAAATATCTTGAACTTTGTGCCTATTCATAGGGGTAATGACATCATAGACAAAATCTGTCTTCATGAGAAGGAAAATGAAAAGTGATAACTTATTAGTAATAATTCTATGCTTGTAACCTATGTTTTTAATTTCATAATTATTTATATTTTTAAATACAGTAATACAATCCACATCTTATTTGATATGTGTCAGTAAAATATAATCATCACAATAATTTATGATGCTTATAAATGAAGTTCATGACTACATGCAACGACTCGGGAAATATGAAGATATGGTGACTACGATATGGTGACTTCTAGTCTTTGAACATGTGTTCTAAGTATTCGGTGAAGAATAATTAACAATTACATCAATATATCCAGAAAGAATACACCAACCTAATCCCACTCATATAAAGAGTATGACTGGGATTAGATTATGACAAATAAAAGGTGATCTTCTTGGAAATACTTCATAGAACTCAACCTTATATTTCCGTGAATTGTATTATACTTAACATTAATTAAATTGATTTACGTCATGGTTGTATAAATCACACGTAGGAATGAGACACCAAAGACACGTCATAGATTGAAAATGTTTTTCCTAATTATGAAAATTTTAAACTATATGCGCTTGTATGAAGTAAGAAGTTTACAAAGATGATTGAGTGATCAAGATAGGATCATCAGCTATAGTATAATAAGAAATTGACTCAAGGAAGAATATATATTAAAATATCTACCCATGGTAGTGATTTTGCCAAACAAGTTGTCCTTGATGATTTTGCCACGCATCAGTAGTAATTAGAATGATCAACTAGTGTATTAATGGTTAACCATATCTAAAATCGTCAGATTTTTACATACATGATAGCTTATAATGGTAAAGCTTCCATGAGACAGCTCAAATGTAGCTTGGCACTCCACGAGAATGACAACTCAACCTATAATGGTAAAGCTTCCATGAGACAACTCAAACATGATTCGTTAATTACTTTTTTGATGTATTTAATTAACAAGGTCATTGGTTAAAAGTTATTGGGACATTAAATTTATTAAGTGGATTGATAGATGGTCCAAGAGAGTCACATACATAAGTATTTTAGACATTGGTGGCTATTTTTCCAAAGAGACAGACTAAGGATCACTTGGAAATGTCAGGAGGTTGGCCATTTAAATGGCTAAAGAGAATCATCTGCAACCAAGAAAATTGCATACATGATCCACGAAAATGTGATGAGATGATTTATATGTTTAGTTTTCAGATCCTTTTTTATTCCATCTTCCTTTACACAATGAATTTCAGATCAAATAAATCAAGCACAAGATGTCCAGCATTTTTTCGATTGAAGGTACCAATAAAGAATATATATAATCTTGGAGGTATAGCGCAAGTGACCAGAGTTATATTGATCTTTTACTAGGGTCCAATTATTTTTAAAAAGTTCCAAATAAATATGAGGATTACTTTAAATTTGATACATTAATGAATATGCCTATGTGTATGTCTATGTGAATAGCTTCCTGACTTAAAAGTCAAGAAAATATTTGTGAGTACTTAAACAATATCCTCGAAGTATGTATTACAAGTTATTTTTATATTTGACTTCACACATTGCTGAGAGAGGTAGTGAGAATACTATCTTGTTATTCCTTAATATTGAAAGGATTTAATCATATTCTAAATTTTTTTTAATGACATCATATTTGAATACAAATATCTCAGCATACGTATACAAGTATCACATATCATGTAAAGTAGATATGAAGAGCATTAGTGGAGTATGTGCCTTTGTAGGTGAATGTTTCATCCCCTGAACTCAGAATAAGCATAAATTTTTGTCCTAATCTACTATTGATAATAGTAGTTATCAGATCATAATAAAACCATACCCTATGGATTAAATCAAATTCTTATCTTGAATGGTAAAGTACTTCCAGAAAATTAGTCAAATTTCTCCATGATGCAGTTAAGAGAAAAAGGTGAACTTTTAGTATCACCTTATTACATATCATATAAGTAAAAATGGTAAAGATATTCAGTTAATGGTAGCATAAAAGCAGGTTAAAATTATTTTCACTTAACTATTAAATGAATTTAGGTTTATCACATAGAAAATAAAACATGCAAAAGGTTAGAAAATATGATGTTTTATTGATAATCATCAATAATTATACACCAATTAATGATATTATAGCTTCTTGAAAATGGGTAAAAGAAATTTGAGGCAGTATATAATACGTTTGAGTTAAAATTTGGATCGGTTTTGTTTCGTAAGAGATGGATATTGTTATTAATTTTGCTTTCACATGTATCAATTATTGTTTTGGTTTTGTGGGGATCGTTTAAATTTAATCTCAAAATATTAATGAATAATATCCCAATCCCATTTATAGATGACCCTCCATATCATGTATTAACCATATTATATTCTTCCTTGTAGTGAGCAAAACTAAAGACTATGTGAGATAGTATATATCTCAAAATTAATGATCTCAGATAGAGTTTTTTATATTTTGAGTTTATCATTTTGAAAATATGACTGAATATCATAATGTAAAATTTAACATAAAAAGGTTTATTGAAGATGGAAGGGAAATACATTTAATATAAATGCCTACTTTAGTATTTTGATGAAGGCTAAAAATCTCTCAAGTGTTAAATGGATTATTCAATTCTTAGTCAACTCACTTTGGTTAGGCACACTCCAGTTCAACCGTAGAAAGATATAAAGACTATATTAATATATAAATCATTTAATAGAGTTTATGTGTTATCAATGGAACAAACTTTGAATTTCATATCTAAAATATACGTTTGAGCAAATAAAATATTGGGTAAAAACATTATTCATCGTCGAAGAGTTCACAATCTTCTAAAATTTTTGGTAGCCAGTTTTGATGATAATTTTTTGTTAGTCACGGCTGAATAATGGTTAAAAAAATATTTCCAGCCTACATAAGTAAAAATGTAAGGATGTGTTGATAACATCTATGAATAAATTTATAATTTAGGAAAATAATATAAAAAATATCCTTTATGAATATATGTGGATGTGGAATATTTTAAGGATGAAAAGATCAATATGAAAAATAAATCAAAAAGAAAAGTGAGAAAACTGAAAATTAGAGCTTTTAATTATGTTTTTGGTTTTTGAGTTTAATGAATCAAATTTATAAAGTTTTAATCATTGGGATATGTATAGTTAAAGAATAATAAATATTATTTCCACAACTAATAATGATAAGGAGGAGTGGGGGATACTTATAAGATCATGTGTAGACATAAAAGGCAAATGGTAATGTGAAAATGTGATAGTTAATATTTATAAAGACCTTGAAGATTAGTATGAAAGATGGTAGATATAAAATAGTGATGTCGAGAGAGAATGGAAAAGATATATAATATGTATATAAATGACGTGATAAAGATGAGATGATACATGACATAGAGATACGGATAGGTCAAGATATTAACTAATAGAAAATATTAGGATGGTTAATGATAGGAAAAGGTGATATGGAAAGGTTTAGAAAAGTTGAGAATATGTTTGGATATGATTTGATGGAAGAGATGAATGGATATAAGCTAGTAAATACTTGTGATGATGATGAAGTAATGTAAGGCAAGGAACAAACAATAGTTCCTCAAATTTCCCATGATCAAGGAAATTGGCCTTTTGGAATGTCAGATATCAAGGTTTGTTTGGGTTGTTAATTTTGTATAAC
Source organism: Wolffia australiana (assembly GCF_029677425.1). Taxonomy (NCBI): domain Eukaryota; kingdom Viridiplantae; phylum Streptophyta; class Magnoliopsida; order Alismatales; family Araceae; genus Wolffia; species Wolffia australiana. The sequence goes on from NC_135842.1 coordinate 12,144,669, forward strand.
TTGTCTTTCTCCTCCACAATTGATATGGTATTTTGTGTCTTGGCCGGGTATCTTTGGAAACATGCTTTTAATCGCATATTAAAAGTTAATATATATGTTTGGACTCACAAATTATTTGCTTTGAGAATATGATGTCATAAAAATCCATAAAATACCCACTGTCTAGAAAAATCATGAGTGCAATGATTGGCCAGGTATCTGTGGAAATATACTTTTAATCACATATTAAAAGTTAATATATATGTTTGGGACTCACAAATTATTTCCTTTGAGAATATGATGTCATAAAAATCCATAAAATACCCACAATCTAGAAAAATCATGATATCATTCTAAAAATAGATCTAATCACCTAAAGCTAGATCTAATTGTGAAAATCGTCTTTGTTATTTTTAATGCAATAAGCATGGAAAATTCAGGATATTAATCAAATAGCTAATGTATTATTAAGAGTTATGTTGGAGATTGGGATTCATATTGATCTATAATTACTAGATATGATCAACCATTGGCTACTAAATGATGGTTTGATCACTAAAAAATTGAAAGACCATATACATCTATCAAAATTTTGGGCAACGGTCTCTCTCTCTCTCGCTGTTTAGAATCTTAGTTCTCATAAAGTCTCCATGTTGTCATAAGAATATCAACAAAGACTTTAACATTTGTCTAATTCTGAACTATTATGTAATGGCAAAAAGGACAACTGAACATTCATGAGCTTAAACAAGGTTCCTTCCATTAATTATTTTCATAGTGATCTAGATATTTTGGGTCCTTATTTCAGTTTCTTAGTAATCTGATTTAAACGTCCTGAATAGGATATAATATAAATTTTTGAAACTGTATGAAAGAGTATATCCTAAATTATGTGGGGTATTTGGATAAGGATAAGGATACCTATTTTTGAAGACTTGGTTTCTGATATGAAGAATATGTTCTTAGAGAATAAAAGATTATGGCCTTATTTGTTGAATCTGGCTCACTGATAAGTCCAAAATAATTCATGTAATTAAACATATTTTAAGGGCATTTTGGGACCATCTCATGTGTATTTTACCTAATTTTATGAAATATTGCACTTCATGCACTAAATAGAGTAAATGATAAAATAATGCATCTTAAGGTCATTTTTATGCATTTTAAATATTTCCTAATTAAAATATACATTTAAGACTTGTTTAGTCTTCTAATGTGCTATTTAGTATATTGGTTATGAAAGTGTAGGGGTAAAGCCTGTATTGAATTTGAAGAAACAAATAGATAAAATTTAATGAAAAAGAAAGAGATAAAAAACAAAGTTCTCCATTGGCTAACTGAGGAGCAGACCAAGCGTTCGGCCTCAAGCCAGCAGCCAAGCTAGTGAGGGTACAACACTCAAGCCGGCCCAGCCGCCTGCGAAGTCCAAATCGAACCCAACACAGGTCTACAGCGATCGCACAAGAGAGGTATGTATTTCATTTTAATTCAATTACTATAAACTGCGACAATTTATATACTGCGTCGTTTTCTAAAAGTTTCTAATATCGGGCCGAGCCACAGAGCGAGAATATGATTGCGGCCCTCAGGCCACGATCTCAAGGAAATAAGAAGAAAAGAAGACCGGGCTTCGAGCCAAACTGGCCCAAAACCCGTGTCTTTTCGGGCCAGTTTAAAAAGGGTGGATATGATCTTCTTCATAAGGAAGATCGGACGATCAGATCTATCCCCATTTATCATATTTTTTTCCTTTTTTTTAGGCTGACACGGATCTCGGGACCCAACGTGTGGACGAATGAGAAGATAGAGGGATGACGGGGTGGCCGACGGGGCTCGCTGATGTGGCGGCAGAGTCAGATGAAGGATTTCTAACGGCCAGGGGCATTTTGGTCAACCCTTGCCCTTGGCCGTCGATGTCGCCAGCCGGAGGCCATTCTTGGTCGATGGGAGGGACCAGTAGGGATCCAACGGCCGGGGATGACCCCCATGACCGTTCCCCTCCAACAGACGGCCTGGGAGGTCCCCCTCAAGCTGTTAAAGAGGCCCCGAAGTCCCCCAATTTGGAGATCTCTGGCCGCAAGAAAATAAGGGATGACGGAGGACTCTCGCAGGTGACCTAGTAGCTGGCGAGGTGCCGTGACATGCCTCTAAAGGCTCAAAGGACTCTCGAGAAGATCTCAGAGGTCAGATCATCATCGAGTCGCACTCGGACGGAGGAGGAGAGCAGGTGAGCAGCTAAATGGAAGCTCTACGACGACGACCAGCGCTGCTATCCTTGTTCTCCAAATCATGGCGTACGGTGAGATATTATCTTTGTTGATAGATCCCTTATACATCCGTTTGGTTCTTAATGGAAAAATTTAACTGCAAATTTCACCATATTGTGGACATTCGATTGATTTTTGATTTGGAGATTTTGTTTGAGCATTTCATCGAACACCTAGTGTCTTCGATAAATATATTTTATTTGCCTAAGTTCCACTTTACAAAAGTTAAAAATACGCATAACCCCATTATGGACCCTCTTTCGGGCATTCTGTCAAACACCTAGCGATCGTTTGACAGAGATACCCCTTTATCCTTTTCTTACTAAAACGAAAACATAAAATACTCACCCTTCTCGCTCGGGTATTTTGTCGAACATCTGAGGGGCGTGCGACGAAGGGTCCTCTTATCTTCGATTTCCTCAACAGAAACTAAAAGAAAAACTTATAAAGATCATAATATAACTAAGTATATTCTATACATCTATCTAATTTTGACCATCTCTTGGGAATTTGGTCGAACACCTCTCAAGTGTTCGACTAAATCACCATATATTTCACTAAATAGACTATAGAAAACTCTATAAAAACTTTATAAATCAGATAAAATCATATAAAAATACTACTCTACCCCTTCTATTCTTTCTCAATATATATAGCTACTTATTCTTATTCTTTTCTCTCATTAAACTACTATCTTATTAGACTATATCCTCCCTACTTGATAATTAGTTATCTCTTCTTATTCCTATTATCTGTAGTATTATTACTATACTTTATTAACTAATAACTCAACTATTGAATCTACACCTAAAGGCCAGTCCCTGTGGAGATGACCTTACTCTCACTTATACATCTTTGAGTAAGTTTCTACATATTATAAATTTATTTGATTGTAGGCAATTTAAAATTACAACGACCATTAAAATTAACACTGCAATTTGCCTCCATTACTCACTCAATAGTAGGTTTTGGTTTTGTTGGCATAGGCATAATCTCTATTGATAGTGTACATTAGATATTGTAGGAAAGAACAAAACCCAGTATTTCAGTATTTTTTTGTATTTTTGAGGTATTATGGTTTGTTTGTTTGTCAAACAAATAAAATCTGTAGCATAGTTGGAAGAAGATCTTGTGTCAAAAATGGTGATACGGTACCGAATTTTGGTAAAAAATGGTGAACACCTCTCAAAGATATACTTGGATCAATATATGTTTTCAAGCTACACAGACTTGTTGGCTCATGTTGCTGAAGCCAATACTTATTATATATCATGCTTCAGCAAGAGTATAATTCAAGAAGTATTTTCATATAATTCTGACAAAATTTATTAAAATATGATAATACGAACATGACATACCCATCTTATTTATCAATACTTAAATAATATGAATCAATACTTCTTATTTATCATGCTACGATCAGTATAAATTGTCAGGTTTATTAAAAAATAGACCAATCAATACTTTTTATTTATCATACTTGAATGAGTATAAATTGTCAATGATTATCATGCTTGGATCAGTTTAACATTTCAAATTTATTAATAATGTATCACTCAATACTTCTAACATGTAATTAATGGATCATTATAAATAGTCAGAATTGAATCCTCCTCTTCGTATAGTTCAAAGAATTGAAGAATTTCAATGGCAGCTGCCGCGCAAAGACCGGAAGAAGTGCAGGTTCAAAGAATCGATGGGTTGGTAGGGAAGGAACGATTTTCCGCAATTGAGTCCGTCAATGTTCCCGCCGTAAGTCCTTCCCCCTTCGTTCTTCAATTTACCCACCATTGAATTGATCGTCTTCATGATTAATTGTGATGTTTTCTTGAAAATTTCTCTCCTGATTGCGTGTCTCTGCTTGCTGCAGCTTTTCGTTGGCGCTGTCAAAGGTTGGGCTGCTAGTTCCTTGTGGGAACCCCGTGCTGGTGGGCTAGATTACTTGCAGGTATTTGTTCACCTCCTTGAATTATGCTGTTCTTGTTTGTTTATCTCTGTTTTAGTGAATATCATGAAATCTCTTTTCATTGATTACATTCCTTGGGTTATGGTTCCGATGACTATGCGACTGTTTCTGTGAAGGATATGAACACACCTGTTTGATCGTCTTCGTTTGATGCCAAAAAAACTTTTTTCTGAGAAAGATTGACACTAAATTTGATTATTACCTCAAACCCGGACATTTATTGAACTGATGTAAATAGAGTGGAAATATGCGTTTCATATTTTTTAAATATCATATCTCTCATTTTATCATAGTGTTAAAGAACCAGGTTGAGATCAGCTTGGAGTAGAAAATTTGGTCGTTCTGAAAATCTTTATCCGTGAGATAATCTCCTGAGAAAAATAATCATAAAAGTGAAAATGTACCAATAAGAATCGTATCAAAATGCGCTTACAGCTGAGTTAAGGAAAAGGGAGTTTGGCAAAAACCTTAGTCTAGGTCTCTATCAAGGGAAGGATTTTGTGGAAGAGATAAAACAGTAGTACAACATGCCATAATGGCTCCATTCCAATGCATCTCCTTACCTAATCTTTTTAGGAGAGTTCTACACCTATATAAAGGGACGCCATCGCACTTGAAAATGACCAGGATACTCCTGGCGTGGGTTTGGTAATTTTGAAAGATACGATGGGGAGAAGCACATGTTTTTTATGCCTGAAAACCTTTTCTTAGGATCTGGTACTTCTCTAAAACTTGTCCAATGTAAGGGGTACACGGATATAATAGGTCAGACATGAATATTTTGCATAGCATACGTTATGAACACAATTTTTCTTTTTACCTCATTTTAAACAACTGCGCGAGAGTGCACAATTAACCTTTATTTGTGTGTGGTATTGCAATGTGTAACCACGTGTATATTTAAGGTAGATATAATGGAAAAAAACTTACCCTGTTTTAGTCCAAAGTGATGTCCTCATAATCTCCGTCTAATCTCCCAAAACGTCACACCTCTTCTTTGGAGTCATTAATGTCTTCTTTCATGGATTGTATTCATACTTTGATATCAATATAAACTAGTTTCTTGTTTAGCCTATATCTCAGGCCTTTCTCCAATTAATAATTGATATTGAGTAAGAAGAAACTGCAAACATTATCTAATGTTATACTTGATTTAATTGGGTTAATGATTGATGTTGCAGAGAAAAGTGGGTTCTGAAACTGTGGATGCTATGCTTTCTAGATCTGGATCTGTCTTTTATGGATATCTTGGAGGCCATGAGCCAGTAAGACACAGCTGAATATTTTGGAAGGGATAATGCATATGAACGTAATTAGACAATTGCTTGAACATGATGAGTTCAACTTACTGCAGACTCCGTTGTCATTTTCTGAGTTTATTGAACTTTGTCGACGAAATTTGCAACTGAGTGAGCAAGATGATCGAACTGGTGCGGGAGAACTCAAAGAAGTCTCATCAACTACAAATGATGATAATGTCTATCTTGCTCAGGTAGTAACATGTTTAAAGTAGCTCATTTTCTCTCTGTAAGGTTTGTGTTCAGCACTAACTTTCCATTATTCAGTGGATATTCTTCCTCGTGACCCAAGTGACTAAAATATTTGTACGAATGGGTCTGTCTTTCTGTTGACATGATTCTTTTTCTCGTAGATTCCAATTATGTCTGCTGAAAATGACAAAAAATCAGTTTTAATTAAGCTGATTGATGATATTGAGATGGTAAGATGAAATTCATACATTTCTACTTGTGTTTCCTTTCCTTCGGCTCTAAAGAGAGTTATCTTTGGATTCATGCAACTCTAATTTTAAATTTATGCAGCCTATCTTTCTTGATGGTAAAGAACTGGTATCTATCAATCTTTGGATGAGTAACGTGCGTTCGAGATCAAGTATTCACTATGATCCGCACCATAATATTTTATGTGTTGTTTCTGGCCGTAAACAAGGTATTTCTAGTTATGTTTTCATCATGTATTGTCATAATGATCATATTCAATTGTTGCAACATCTTTATGTATATATGTATATTTTTTTATGGTCTGATAGGCCTAAGAGTTGTCGCAATTTAGATCAAAAGATCCAGACAATTTGAATGCGTTTCACAAGGCCACAATGCAATATCCCAGTCTAAGGATCAATTGGACTTTATGGATCTCAAAAGAGCGCTATTACAAAAATGTTCAATTGATAAAACTGGACAGTGCATTTTGAAAGAAAGACTAGGAAATATATAAATGAACAATGCACCATTTTGAAAGAAAGACTAGGAAATATATAACTGGCTGTTGCTTAGTTATTCAGCATGCCCGTCTTGTTACAAGGCCTAAAAAATGCTTGACACGTTAGCCTGGAGATATCTGCGTCTTGGAAAGTACTGAATATTTCTTTTAATAAGATAAGGGGGACCACCCGAAACTGCTGATCCACCTGATGCTATTACACTTTATAAAAAATCCACACACTGATGCTATTTGGTCCTCCATTAACCCCGCTACAAACCAGTAGGACATTAGCGTATTCATATCGTGGATGACACTATCCATTAAGACCGTCCTCCCCCTAAACACCACCTCATTGTGATGCAGGCAGATTGCCCATAGCACTGCGAGGAGTCTCCCCCAGTCCATCTTGGGCCAGTATCTGCCGTCCCTGACAGAGTCCCGGAAGGTCTCATCAGAAGAGACATCCAACCTTGAAATATGCTGAGATGTCCATACTCCCTTGGTGAACTGATATGTGAAGAAGTGAGAATATTCTGCTGAGGCCGTTGGGAACAGTACTTTCTAAAAAAGGTGTGTCACCAGTTGCTGCCGTCTCAACAGCCGACTGAAGATCCACAACTTGAGAAGGACTTTCTGTTTCCACATCAGTGTGCAGGTGGCATTGAATACATCTGCTCCTTGAAAGTACTGAATATATGTCATCTGAATAATCTTTTGATTATTTTTTTCCAGGATAAAATATTGATCAATCTCAATATGCTTCATTCCACGGGCTGTGTGCGATATCAATTGCAGCCTTACTATCACATTTGAGAACTTTATCCATCATGTAAAATCTTGAGATCATCGAGGATGGCTTTGATCGAGAATGTTTCACAGATCCCTTGTGCTACAGTTTTGAACTCAGCTTCAATATTTTACCGTGTAACATTTTTTATTCCCACTTCTTCCAGTGATGAGTTTTCCTTCCACAACAAGGTACTACCCTGAGTTGATCTTTGATTGAATGTGGATCCTGATATGGATCCCGGGGAAAAAATTCGCAACAAAAACCCAAGGAGAATGTATATACAATGATCCAATCCAAGAAGTCTTCAACTGGAGATACAAGAGGACCGTAGACACTCAGAGGAATGAGAAGAAAAGAGAAGGGAGAAAAGAAGAAGTAGACTGTTGTGGAGGATCTTCAGCCGCATCAGCCGTCCTCTCTTGCTTCTGGTCGGAGAATCTCTCGCCCAGCCTGCGTCTTGAGAATAATTGAATCTCTGTGTAATGCTTGAGGACTGGAGTTTGTTTATATAGTCTATTTCCTGCCCAGACTCCACTTTAGGAATATATGCCTGTCTGTTTTTACCTCCTTGGTCGTTTCTTTTAGATTCTTGTGAGGTTTGTAACAGATCCTCTAGGTAATCAGCATCAGTACACATCTTTGCTGTAGGAAAGATTGGGAATTGGGATTCAAACTTCAACTTGATCCTTCTTCTTGGCTTTTCCCTTAGGGGACAACTAAAGGTATTTAAAAAAACACAGCTCCTGAAAGTGTGCTGCCAACAGACCCTTGGTGAATACATCTGTTCACTGATGTGACGATGGAATATACAGAGTCCGGACTTGTTTGGTGTCCAGCTTCTCTTTAATCAAGTGATGCCCACTTCAATATGCTTGGTGAGATCTTGCTGTCCTGGGTTACAATTCAAATCTCAGACTTATTTTCACTAAAAATTTGGACTGGAAGCTTGATCCACACATACAATGGGCCAGATTCCGGCACTCTGTGTCCACACTTGAATAGGCCACTAAATTTTGCTTCTCCCTGTGCCACACAATCAGACTACCACCCAGGAAGGTGCAAAATCCAGTTGTTGAATGGCAACCAATCTGGAGCCCAGCATAATTTGTCAGTGTAGACTTCTAAATGTAAACCACCTCGCCAACATAACCGTTGAGATAGAAAAGGACTTGGTTGGTCGCATGCATATGCCATTCTCATGGAGCATGCATGAACTAGCAGAGAACACCCGTGGTATATGCATTATCAGAGTGCCTATGGTTGAGATGGATGAGCTTTCCAACAAATTTCTGATACTATTTGGTCAAATGATTCCTTGTTTTCATTTCTGAGGATAATTAATTATTGGCCCCAACAAATGCAGGGCTAGTCTGTGAGTCTTCTTTCCCAGTGACATGAAGGAGCTCATGGATGTTCTTCCTTTGGCATAAAAAGATGCCAGTAAATAAGTAGGCCAGCTGAGACATAAAAAGATTCCTTTGGCATAAAAAGATTCCTTCTTAGCCCAGGAAGTATGCCAGGGTTCTAGGTGCTCGATGTCGATCTCACTGGGAGATAGTTGGCCAGCTGAGACATAACGGAAGAGTCATTCCCTGCTAGAATAACATCATATAGGCACATAAGCAGGTTAGTGTTTACCATGGATGGGCAATGACAATAAAACAGGCTGTGATCCCCATTGTACCGAGAATACCCAAACAGCTTCTTGGAAGAGGTAAAGTGGCCAAAACAAGCCCAAGGAGACTGGTTTAACCCAAGAGATCTTTCGTCTGGTTGCAAACCAAGGGCTGAGAACAGGACTCAAGAAGGAATGTTGTTGAGGAGATGAAGAGGCTACAGTTAGTTTCAAAGATATGCTCGAATTTTTGTTTTGCCTTCTCATTTCGCTTTGGTATATAAGTGCAGGCAGTCTCTTGAATATTGTGGTGAATACAGATAAGATCAGAGAGGTGGGAATTGATGTAGTGTCAAGCAGTGAAAGCGTCTAATAGGGGTGGAAAATGGAGTCTGAACAAGAGAATAGAAATTAAGGAGAGCCTGAGAAAGATCAGATTCATGCTTAAGAAAGAGACCCAAGTGAAACAAATAGCATTATATGCAAAAGTGGCTGACCACTACGCAGCCCAAGTGCTAGAAATGGGAGCCAGACCCCAAATGTCACTGTTAGTGAGATCGAAGGGGAGGTGCTGCAGGAAGCATAAGTAGAAGAGGGATGAATCATGCGATGATATATTTTTTTTGGACTATTACAAGGGATGAACACCCGATGAATCGGTCAACTTCCCATTTGAGCCATAGAGGCCCTATACCATCCTTCCAGTCATCTTCAATATCTCCTTTGACCTCCCGTCGCTTGGGAGGACCATGCTGCTATAAATCCTTCTGCTTCATGTATTACTCAGTCTATAGAACACCACCTCGTTTCTATGTTACCAGATGGCCCACAACACCGCTTGAGCTCGGCCACCATCCTTGTTTCCTCTACCTGCGCAATTCTATGCCGAGTCCCAAAAAACCAATTCAGATGTCACCTTCATCCTTAATAGTGGCTGGCCGGCCCAAACCGTGCAAGCAAAGGAGCATTCAAAGAAAAGATGGTTGCAGTCTTCCTCCCCATTCATACATAGCACGCATTGTGACGAAGTATCTGGGTATAGTTTTTTGCGAAAGACTCTTGTCATTAATTTTTTCCTTGCTAGCAGCCATCCAAAAAATTTCGCCTTCAATGGGACTCTTTGGCGCCACATGAACCTGCATGCGCTGACTAATGCCCTGTCTTCCTCTTGCCCCTGTCGGATCATCGTGTAAGCCTTCCGAACTGAGAAGGGGCCATTTATCCACTCCCACCTGTCTTTTTCTCCATCCTCTAGTCGTAACTGTGGTAGGGATTGCTGCATATCTATGAGTTCGGACACTCGCTGGTCAGATAAGGCCCCATGTATGATCGGGTTCCACACGCCCTCCCAGCAGTTACGCACGTGGGCATCTTGATCCTGGGCAAGAGCACACAGTTGAGGGAATATCTCAATAAAAATACCCCATGGCAACCATGCATCTCTCCAATATCGGAATGCTGTCCCATCGCCTAACTTTGCCAAGAAAAAACCTTGTACTCTTGGAAAAACCTGCCTCAGCCCTTGCCAGAACGGGGATGCTTCATGATATGGGTCTGCCATTCTGTCCCATTTCAGTCCCCTACCATAGATGCCACGCAATAAATTGATGATATTTTGCAAGCTGACAAGGTTCACATACAAATTTTTTGATGAAGTCCATGAAAGAGTGATAAGATCCTATACTCCCTAGGGTATCTTGGGCATTTTAGCCCATTAGGGGTGTTTTAATCATTTGATGTTTAGGTTAGACTGCTTCCTTTTTCTATAAATATTTGTAGCCATCCCTTTTGGAGGGCAGTCAAGACTTAAGGTAAAATTGGCCTCTTGGTTCACTATCTCAGTCCTACCTGTCTCGGTCCTGTCCCCTTGACCGTCCAGCGATCCTCTGTCCCCGTGATTGTCTCTCTGATCTTCAACCGACTCCCTTCCAATGCAATCCTTCCCTTTGCCATTCGGTTTTCTTCTTGTCTCCGACAATCCCTGAGCCTGCGATCATCAACCCTTCGCCACATCATCAGGGGGCTCGTCCTTGGTCGATGCCCCCTCTGTTCTACCTTGCTTATCATTCCCGTTTCTACTCTCCTGTCCCGGGAACTCCTACCTTGCCTTGCCATCTTCTCCCCTTCCAATATGAACCTAGGTCGAGGTTCTTATCAGAGAGATAAAGGAACTTCAACTTAAGCATAGAAAATGAAGGATAGCCAAAGCAGTGATGGAGAATCCACAATTAGTACTGAGAAGTGGATGAAGTCATGAGAATCAAGAATGGTTTCCACAGCAAAGTCATGAGAGTCAAGGATGTGGAGATATCCTAGATACCTTTTCATGATTTTTTCTTGTCATGATAATGTTACGACCCCGTGTAACTCCAATATTATAGAACTTAACTAGTCCCACTGTTCTCATGTCTGAGGAAGATAGCAAAAGATAGGGAGGTAGAGGAATAGGGAAGATGTGCGGCAGGGTTGACGACGTCTGGATCGGCCTGGTGAGCTGCCTTTGTGCAGGGGTGGTCGTCTGCAACGAGGGAGATCAGATTGGGACCTTCGAATTGGGGAGGTGCGTAGGCACTTACCAGAGTCAAAAGTGCCGCTCTTCCTCCGCCGGTAGGGTTAAGTAGACTCCGCTAATGGGCCCCCCGGATGTGGGCCTGGGCCGATGTTCGTAGATACGATGTCGGATCGCATCAGATAACAAAGTATTAGGGTTAAATGTAAGATTGGGACCCAAGACCTGGACCAGACAAGAGAGGGCACGAATATGGACAATAAGCCGTGGGTAATGAAGGATGTGTGAGAGAGGTACATGGAGGGAGGTGGACATTGCTGACACCTGCTGTGGTACCTTAATCAGCCAGGGTGGTATGGACTTTATCACTGCTGGGAGAGGAATCATAAGAGCCAAAATGGCAGGAATTGGGTTTCATGTGTAGGGTTGCACCAAATTCAACAATCCATGATGTCGAACTGAAAGAGATTCAAGGAAGGCGGTGTGTAGTGGATTCATACCTCCATGAGCGTAGGAAGTAGGACCCAACACAGTGAAGTTGAGTAGGCGTTGAATCCCCTTCAATCTTGCCCTGTCTCAAATAAACCTTAGAGGTAGAAAGGTCCAGAGAAGGTGAGGTGCAGTTAATGGAAAGGGTGGCATCTGAGTAGTAGGGTCAATAGTAGAGGATTCGTGTGGGGGAAGAGAAACTGACAGTGTGCCAGGCAATAGCAGTAGTAGGACCCTGATGAGTGGCCTCATTTTATGATTTGTATCATGTCCCATTGTGTTGCTCCCATTGCTTTCTGTATAAATACTTCCTTGAACCAAGGTTTCCCTACAACCTCTGTTCACCTTCCTCTAAACCAAACAGAGGCTAAGCTCTTCACACCCTGCATTACGCCGACCAGCAACGCCTCTCATCTTTTGAATATGACCTCTTTGCAGTGCACCCATATTGCCAAGAGCGCAGCGCCCTGTTGTTCCCATAACTACCGTCTCGGGGAACTCCATATCATAGAGAATCCCAAGCCTCTTCTGTGAAACATCCAACCCCATCATAGACTAAGGGTCTTTAGCTTCCATACGACTCAGCATGCGTTGATGGTTGACGGTTCCCCGTCAGCTTGTCTTTGCCTGATCTGTACTTATGCAACCCTGACAAAGAAGGGTATGCCTGACCACATCTGCACATCTTGTGCCACGACCTCAGGTCACAGATGTTGCACGGCCGGTTGGATCTTCTGATGATCCTCCACCCTTTGTGCTGACAAGTTCCCATGAAGAATGGGTTCCACGTGACTTCCCAAGAGTCCGTAACCTTTCCATGGGCATCCTTGTAAGGGAAAACACCTGGGGGAACTCTGCAAACAAGGGGATCTGAGCTGACCAGTTGTCCAGCCAATAGTGGACAATGGTCCCTCATCCAGGTTGGCTGCAAAAAATTCTCTTACTTAAGGAAAAACTTGCCTCAGGCCTTGCCAGAATGCAAATGCTCCTCTGCTCAAAACGGCACACCGCTCCCAGTCCACCCATGGTCTTTAGTAGTCTATCAAGACCTCAATAGCCATATCCTCCCCTCCAGTTCACCCACTTGGCTAAAAGGGCAAGGTTCATGTCATCTATCTGTACCACTCCTTCCCCCTTCTGTTCACTTTTGCATCTTCTTATCTCTCTATTTGGTCTTTCCTTGTATGTCATTATGATCTTGGGGAACATAATGGTTTTGGGAAATTCTTCAAGATCTTGATCAGGTATGCTCTCTCGGTCTACCACTTAAGAGGGGATTGTATCAGGTTCCCATTCCTTTTTATATAAGAGAGGGACCCCTATCTCCAACATCAACACTACCATATCATGAACGAATGGTATGGATTTACTTAAGTTCTTGTATGTTTTTGACTCAGTTCAATGATTTGGATGAACATTATACGGCACTCCAACTGACAGTTTACTTTTCCTTGAACCTTCTGTCCTTATCCTTGTCAAAGTTTGGATCCGTATGGAAGTTTTATGTTATTGCTGTAAATTTATGAATCCTGAAATTCATTAAGGTTTTTCCTTACAGGTATCCTAAATTCTTGACCGCATGTTTGATGCCTGTATGCCTATATGTCCAGATTTCATGATCTTAATTCAAACCTTTTAGTCTGATGGGAAAGAGCCCTGGACTGTTTTGTGACATATGTTTTGGAATAGTTGTTCTTTTTATCCAAGCGTTTAAAATTTGATGAGCACTTCATCAGTTCCTGTTTTCTGTTTCCTACAATGCATATCTCATTCCCTATTTCAAAATTTAATTTTAATGTGCCTTAATTTTTTTAGTGTTGCTATGGCCACCTTCAGCAGGACGTACTCTTTACCCAATGGCTGTGTATGGAGAAGCCTCGAACCATAGGTATTATTTTCTTTAGCCTTGTAGAAGATTATGGTGATTGCTTCTTTGGTAGCCATGTTTGCAGTAAATTTTGTCGCTGGCAATACGGATGACCATTTAACTTCCTATTTTGGGTTTGTTATGTTTTTCACTTGTTGTAACTTTGATGTGGTAACCATTTTTTCTTGCATCTCTTTCAGTTCCTTGGACATACAAAATCCTGATTTTTCTCGCTATCCAAGGGCAAAAGGCTACATTGAACTCTCACAAAAGGCCATTCTTCATTCTGGAGATGCTCTTTTCATACCTGAAGGATGGTAAAAGAGAAGCTTCTGGAACATTTGGGATCTTTTTAAAATATGAATTCCACGGTGCTCATATTAAATCCCTGAATCATTTGCACAGCTATAAATCCCCCCAAACTTGAACCTCTTCAGCTTGATATTGCTTATGTTTACTGAACGATATTGACAAAGATCCATGATTGAGATGTAATATTCTGATTTGAAATCTAAGAAACCGCCAAATGTGGTAAAGTCACTCAAGTAGACGAAATCCACGAGCAGTGTAGAGGATAAAGAGAGAAGAAGAAAAAATGAGATCCGAGAGTAAGTAAGCATGGGGATGAGGTCCCATCAACTCCAAAGCCATAGCATGAGGACTTGAGGTTCTCCCTGCTCCCCTCCAGTAGCAGACGCAATTTTGAATTCAAGAAAAGCTTTGTCCCCATCCCACTTATTTATAGGCTGGACTTCCATCCTGGCTTCTAATTCAAACCATCATGTGCTTGGGTGACCGCACATGTGCCAGAGTGCCTCTCTCTTACTTAAATGATACATTAGGGGAATAACATCATCATTGACTCACAACCAAGTTTTTGTTTCATACGTGTCCTTTCCAAGCACTTAAAGATGTCATAACTTTTCATTGAGCTAATATTTTTTTGAGTTCAATGAATTAACTTAATATTTTTTATGGTAAGACTTATTGGAAGAGTTGTCTCACTGTACAAGTTGATGGGAAAAGAGGAATAAACTAGGTAATCATTCTTATGGGAACATGAAAAATCTTTCTTAGTGTTTGTGAAAGGAAAATGAAATGACATATCTAAGAGGGACGCATAGGACCAGTGCCATTTTGGTCATTTTTGGGGTTAAGCCAGAGCCTATAAGTACTAGAATTTAGCACGTGAGAAGGGACACAAAAATGTGTGTACTTCTTCTCCTCGTAGTTGTAGTAATCTTACCATCTAGTCTAAGCTCTTTTTCTCTCATTGCCCTGTAATTCCGAGTAAAGAGTATATCAGAAAAAAACTTGCTTCCTTTTTGAAAGGATGAAGAGTATAATAAAGTCTCTATGTAAGGTGGTTTTTAAAAAACATTAACATAAAATAATTCAAATAAATTGAACCCTCATATTAACATAAATTAAGTTTGTGCTGTTTGGGCTTACAACAACTTTTGAAACTCTGGCAGAATAAAATAATTCGGAAGCCAACTCATTCAGCTAGATTTTTTTTATTCTTGTTCAAGAAATCTGATTTGTGAGTTTGAATCTTCTAATTCACTGATCATATTCTGGGACAGGTTTCACCAAGTCGACAGTGATGATTTGACTCTTGCGGTGAATTTCTGGTGGGAGTCACCAATGATGAGCAATATGTTACAACACATGGATGCTTATTACTTGCGGATAATTTCAAATAGGTGGGTTTTTTCTTTGATTTTTTCAGAATAGTCTTTTTTTGGTCGAGCTGACACATTTTTTTTTTGATTTTTGGTATTGACTTGACATTCAATCGTTTCTCCATAGAAAGGCTGATGTCTCAGGAGATGGTGAGAAATCTCCTCACAGCATTTCATTCTTCTATTTTAAATTCCGTTAACATCATGAGATGTCTTTTCTAGCTTTCAGTTTTACATGTGGTTATTGGGTTCCATGGTTGCTATACATTTCATGAATCCTATTCTACTATCTAGAATATTGAGATTCCTCTTCCTCTCTCCTATTCTTCTCCTTCTTCTGCTTGTCACCCACCTTCTCCAATGATGCAATCTTCGGTGTGTCATATCACCTGGGTAATTCTTATCAAGAGACAGGAGGAAAGAGAGGGAGACGAATTGGCTGGGTGAAAGAGAGATAAATAACTGAAAGCAACAGAAGATGGCAAGCCAGGTCAACATGATTCAATATATTTGGTGAGATCTCGAATTCTTGGAGGAGAGGGAGCTATGGCTTCTTGATTCTGGGAGATCTCTCGTCAAATTCTTCTTGGTTCTTGGAGGAGAGGAAGTTATGGCTTCTCAATTCTTGGAGATCTCTTCTGGAATATTTCTTGATTCTTGGAGGAGAGGGAGCAACGGCTTCTCAATTCTTGGAGATCTCTTGATAATTTTTTCTTGATTCTTGGAGGAGAGGGAGCTATGGCATCTTGATTCTGGGAGATTGGCTTGGCGTATTCTTCTTGGTTCTTGGAGGAGAGGGAGTTATGGCTTCTCAATTCTTGGAGATCTCTGGGGGAACTACTTTTTGATTCTTGGAGGAGAGGGAGTTACGGCATCTTGATTATTGGAGATCTCTTGGCGAATATTTCTCGACTAGGCCACTAAAATGGGGAGAAAGAGAAGGCTGCTGCTATAGATGTCTGAAGCACGGACACAGAGCAAGAGAGTGCCGAGGCACATTGGTATGTCGAAGATGCATGGGGACAGGACACGGACAATTCGACTGTCCTAGAGGTTCACGGGAAGTGGACACAGCGACGCCCATCAACCCGGGGAAAGAAGGCCTGGCGGCACACTAACCAGAGGGTAATCAGCACAGGCCAGCCAGGAATATGTCAACCCAACAGATTGCCCACACGGGCTGTCTTGTGGGGGAAGCCTCAGAGGGAACTCTGACAGTGGTAGAGGTATGACGGGGACTTCTTGCAAAATTCCCAACCTTGGTCAATGCAGAGGTCTGGTCTCTTGAGAATGGGGATTTCTTCCTCCGGGGTGCCTCAATGGCAGAATATATTGCAGTGATTGGATGGGAGCAGGAAGTGGAAGGAGGCGCGCAGCTGAAGTGGCGCAAGGTCCACCCAAGAGACGGAGCGGCAAGGGGACATGTTCATTCACATGTCAACGAAGCCAGAGGCATTCCCATGGGATACAGGGTGGAAGAGGCATTGCAGGCTATGGTCAAACCTTTAGGCTCTCTAAAAAATATCATCTTTGACGGTTTGAAGTCAGGCGACCCCAACAAGGTGC
Organism: Wolffia australiana; assembly: GCF_029677425.1. Taxonomy (NCBI): domain Eukaryota; kingdom Viridiplantae; phylum Streptophyta; class Magnoliopsida; order Alismatales; family Araceae; genus Wolffia; species Wolffia australiana. The sequence continues at coordinate 12,161,625 of NC_135842.1, forward strand.
AGCTAGAGGTAGAGGGGCCCCACGCATCCACGCTCCCACCTATACTCAACTTTTAGGGCCCAGATGGCACCTTCGAAATTTTGCTTGTTACAATACCACCATCGGCACCGCCATCAGCGGGTAGACAACCAAAGGTTGATGCAAGAGATCAGGAGGAGGAGATCGCGGAAAAAAAGCCGTCAACAGGAAGCTCAAAGGAAGATGTGGCAGCCTCAAGTTGAAGCCAGCCGGACATCACAGTAGAAAGGAAGGAGACCCTGACAGATGGGGGAGTATGTGATGATGTTGACCCAAAGATCACAAGCCAAGGACACCCGTATGTAGATGCACCAACTTCAAGGGGGCCACAACCCGATGAAGGAAGGGAGGGAGGTGAATTTGTGAGATTATTCATGGCGTCAACAGAAAGCGACGGGCCGACAGCTAGAGTGGAGGGAGGCCAAGCAAGTCCAGACATGTTACCCCAGACTCTAGGCACTGCGACAAGGGAGTTGGTTACCAAGATAAGTGATATAAGGGAAGGCCGACGATCACAAACAAGCAGAATAGGCGAGGAAGGTCTCATTTACAAACGTAAGAAGCTTGGCATCCGCCATGAAAAGGGGCTAGTAGCGTGGGTCAAAGCTGGTAAAAGTGGACGTATGATGCTAGCAGCGGAGGGCATGTCAAGGAACAACACCAAAACAAAACGAGTGACGAAGGAGTCAACAGAGACACGAGGGAAAGGTAAGGAGATCATGAACAAGGCCAACAGTGAGGAAGTAGAGAATGACCACCAGCGTAAAGCTAGCGAAGCGGACCGTATTACTAATCCTCGGGCTAAAAGAATAGCGTCAACCCTGGGTCTAAGGTTGACACCAATTGAGACAGGGGCCAAAGATAGTTCATCATGAGATGCATTTCATGGAACGTTCGAGGCCTTCGAGATGAAGGTAGACAGAGGGTGGTGGGGGGCTACTTGCGAGAATGTGGGGCATCAGTGGTATGCTTACAAGAAACTATGTCGGAAAGCTGCAAACCAAGGGACTGGAACGTAGTGGGAAGAGGCTTACTTGAGAGGTTCCTAGTGGTAGATGCAGTTGGGCGATCTGGAAGCGTGGTGATAGCATGGAATGAAACACGGTTTCCAAAAGTGGCCACGTGGAAGGGGCAATTGACTGTAGCAGCGAAGCTAAAGCACTTGCAAGACAATTTTGAGCTGGTCATAGCCTCGGTATGTGGTCCTGTAAATGTCCAACGGCGAATTGAGCTATGGAGGGAGCTTGCCGACCTTGTAAACTCATTCCATGGGTGCACCATGTTGTTTGGTGGGGACTTTCATGTGACACTAGAAGCAAGAGATCGGCCAAATGAAGCTGGAGGGATAGACGCTGATTTGGAAGCCTTCTGGGCCTTCAGTTCGGAGTCATCACTTCAAGAAATAGGGCCCACAGATTGCATTTATACATGGTGAGGCACGTCGGGCCAAAACAGGATGTCGCGCTTTGACAGATTTTTATGCTCAGTTGAGCTCGTGGAAAGGTTCCCACTAGCAGACGTGCGGTCACTTCCGTGCCCGATTTCGGACCACACACCCATTGTGTGGATTGCAAATGAGTTGATCAAGAGGCCGCCATACTTCAATGTAGACAAATTGTGGCTCCAGGAGGCTGGTTTCAAAAAGAAGGTGACGGAAAAGTGGAGGTCACAGCCCAAACTCAGATCATTGACTGAAACGTTGAGTACGAAAATCCTCGGGCTGCGACGTCATCTTGTGGAGTTCCGCAAGCATATAAATATGCAAAGAAAGAAGACCAGAAACGAGGCTTTGAGCAGAATCAAGCAACTAGATGATTTAGAGGACACGGTGCCTAGAAGCAGAGGAAGCTCTCAATAGAAGGAAATGGAGAGGGGTGGTAGCTGTGGAAGATAAGAAACTAGAGACAGCCTGGAGACAAAGGACCAGACAGCTGTGGCTACATGCCGGAGATGCTAACACCAGATTTTTTCATCTAGTTGCAAACGGGAGGCGCAGGTCCAAATATATTGGGAAACTAACAGTGGGAGGCCAAGTCGACGACAGGCCACATGTAGTGGGTCATGCAGTCGCAGATCATTTTCGTGAGCTCTATAAGAAAGGTAGACGCAACCAATGGATGTGGTGCGGAAAGGGAGCTCAGACTTTAGCACACGCACATCAAGCTGTGTTGATTCGGCCTTTTGCGGGAGAAGAAGTAAATGAGGCTATTTTAGGCGTCAACAGTGAAGGGGCGCCAGGCCCAGACGGCCTGCTAGTTTTCTTCTACAAAGAGATTTGGGAGCTGGTGAATCTGATGTGATGTCCACGCTAGACGAGTTTCAACAAGGGTCAGGTAGTATGGAAAATTTAAATAAGCCATATTTGTTCCTACTGCCAAAGCAGATTAGTGCGGAAAGAATTAAGGACTTCACACCAATCACCCTGTCCAACTCCATATACTTAATCGTTGCTAAGGTTCTAGCGAACAGGCTGAGAGAGGTGATCTGGGATCTCGTTGAACCCTCCCAATCAGCATTCATACCAGGTCGCTAACTGGTCGATAGCGTAGTCGCAGCAGGAGAGTTATTAACGGCATGGAAAAGGCATGGAACCAAAGGGTTCATGTGGAAGGTTGATTTTGCTAAGGCGTAGAACACACTAGATTGGGGCTTTCTTTGGGCATCAATGAAATGGAGGGGCTTCCCTAGTGAATGGATCAGGTGGGTGAAAAGATGCATTACATCACATTCCTTTTCAGTGTTGGTGAACGGAAGGCCGAAAGGCGGGTGGATACAATCACAAAAGGGGGTGAGACAACGATGCCCTCATGCACCTCTACTATGCGTGTTAGCTGCGGACAAGCGCCACATGTACGAATCTAGCTTGCGCACATGGCCTCCTAAGGGGATACCAGACACCTAGCTTTCCAGAGGGGATACCGCTATTGCAGTATGCAGATGACATCACCTTTTTTATAGAAGGCTGAGAGGAAGAAGCAAAAAATCTTTCCACAGTGCTCAACTTGTTCGCAGATTTCTCGGGTCTGCAAATCAATCGAGCCAAGTCAGCTTTCGTGAGCAGTGGGCTATCTCAGGAGGAGGAGACGCAATGTGCTGGGGCACTAGGTACACCAATCAACAGTCTTCCTACGCGATATTTGAGCTTGCCATTGACCAATGGGAGGTTGCCAAAAGCAGACTGGCAAATGGAGACAGAGAAAGTTGAAAGACGTCTAGAAGGTTGGAAAGCCAAGATTCTGTCTAGGGGGGCCGGTTGGTTCTACTGAAGTCAGTGCTGTCAGCAATCCCCATTTTCTCTCTCCACTTTCAAAATGCCAATTGGCATTAGTTAAAGATTAGAAAGCCTGATGAGACGATTCTTTTGGAAAGGCGCAAAATCAGACCACAAGCGACGTTTGGCATTGGTGGCATGGGACATGGACTGTAGACCCACCAGTCAAGGAGGGCTATGAGTTTTGCACTTACCAAGTATGAACACGGCATTACTAACTAAATGGGTGACAAGGCTCATGCAACCCAGTGAGGACCTCGTCATCCAGATGTTGCAGGATAGCTACGGTCAGGGTTTGAATTGGGAGGCTAAAACAACCCCAATCAAAGGGGCGTCACCATTCTGGCAAGGCCTTCGCTTAATTTTCTCCCAAGTTCATGAGTTTTACTCAGCCAGGCTAGGAGATGGCGCTATATTTCGCTTTTGGGTAGACAAATGGGCGCCATGCGGCCCCCTTTGTGATACATATCCGCGGTTATATGCGCTTGCCAGAAATCCTGACGCCATAGTGGGTGAATATTGGGACAACATTTGGAACCCGGTAATTGACGGCGCTTTGTCAGACCAAAGGGTAACTGAATTTATGGACATGCAGCAGGCCTTGCATCATATCCGACCATGTTTAGCATCAAAGGACAGTTGAGTTTGGAATAATGCCCCCTTTTCAGTCAAAGAAGTCTATACAAGGATCCGCCAAGGGAATGAGGACCAAATGACCATATCGACGTGCCAAGCTATATGGCGCCTAAAAAGCCCCCCTAAAGGTAACGATCTTCGATTGGCTACTGTACCACAAGAGACTGGTGACTCGTGCCTTCCTGAAACGGTTGTACCCAGAGATACCGATGATTTGTATCTTTTGCATGCAAGGAGAAGACGACTGTGACCATCTGTTCTTTGCATGCCCTTTTACACGCTCAACTTGGGCTACTCAGACACATCTGGGACTCAATATGACATCAGCGGAGGCCTTTTGGCAATCCATGCAAATAGATGGAAATAGACGAAAAGAGGAAAAGGGCTGCGCACTGACGGTGCTCTGGGGAATATGGCTACATCGAAACGATGTGGTTTTCAGGGGAAGGCAGGCCTCACTGGATGGACTCACCCATGAGGTCGACAACCTCATTGTGACATGGTTCCCTCGAAGGGGGAATAGAGAGAGGAGTGGTTAAGCATGTATCACACGGGCTCTAGGGCCCATGTACTTCTTGGGTAGTTACCGATTCGTTTGGTGACTGCTTTTTATTTGTTTAAAAAAAAAACTATCCAGAATATTGAGGTTGGTGTGATACAGGTGTAGGGTTAGCGCTATGTTAGGGATACTAATATCATTATTGTGTTTATGTTTTGTGTGCCTTTGATAAGCCAGGGAGCACTAATATAACCCCAAAGAGAAGTTCAACGATATATCTCCAATGTCCAATGGATATAGTGATACAAGCCAAATCAGGAAATATACACGGAAACAGCATAAGGGAAGGCTCGTTTAGCTATGCTACTAAAATTATATATGATCAATGATATTAAATAAGAGGGAGCATCCTTAAGAACGGGAAGGAGAGTTGGAGTTTTGTTGACAGTTGAGGAGATTCTCCAAGACTGAGGAGGAAGACCGATTCTGTTGATCTCCACGAGGGAGACCAGCCGATCCAGCCACGTCTGGAGTCTATCACTGTTCTTGGTCTTCTTCTCTTTGTCCTTTCCCCATCTTTCACCCTTTGGGGTTAATGAACTGGTCTTTTGTTGAGAAGTAGGTTTATCTTTTTCTTGTGGCTACTATCCCTATTTTTCTCGTTTCCTGTGACTACATATTGATATGAGGGTGCCTATTGTATCATATTGATGGACTTAAGGGAGAGTTGGCTCATTTAGGTTTGTTACGGGTTTTATGCAAAATTTGATGTCATCTTCTCTTTCGTTGAGGTAGATGAATTAGAGTGGGAAAGATCGATCTTGCCTTAAAGTGATGTATTGCTGTGGAGGTTATCCTTTTACAATAGATGTCATTTGTAACTCAATGTCTTTTGACTTTCGACTTTTCACTTTCAATACTGTCAGTTCTTGGTGGCTTTCCAAATGGCGCTTAACAAATACATAACAGATAAGTGTTTAAATAAATATAAAAACTGGCAAACAAGGTTTAAAAATAAAGAAGAGGCATTGGCCAACACATACCATAATAATCCACAGTTTTTACCATAACTCTCTTGTACTTTGCACGCACTTTTTTCTCATCCAAATAATATTTTATTTCTCTTGAATTGTTGGAAGTTTAACAGATGTCCATACATTAGTCTTGCTTCTTGGGATTTTTCATGCACAAATAGTACAGCCTTGGGCTCTGACCACTTTCTTTCCCTGTTATATTCTCTTCTGGATTTTGAGCCATAAATATCTTTGGGATATATTTTCACCTTTTTATTAATTTTCCCACTAGGCATCTTAATCCAGCGTCCTTCAGAACTGCCCAAATGTTGATTTTCTTTTTATTTTTCTTACTAGCGGAACCTTATAAGTTCTGGGATGGAAGATGCATCAGAAGAAACAACAGAAAGCTTCCAACCGGCCTCCAAAGGTAGCTTCTTCTTACAATCTTCTGTTTACATGAAAAATTATTGTCATTCATTTAAAGCAGGATGCTTCCCCCCGCAATCACTTGTTCAATAAGGTGAACGCAAAATTATTATGGTTAAATGGGCAAATAGTTTGAGCTATCTTACCTTGCCACATGTTTTCTTTTTAAAAAAGAGGGAAGATCACTTGAAAGTGATGATCAGCCTGAAATTAATGATAGGTAAATTAATGTGTAATACACTACCTAGATGGTCTTCTCTCCATTCATCCCTCCCTATGGAACCAAGATGTAATGAGGCTCTCCACATCATGGAGGATGCCGTTTGTTGAGACAGCCTTTCCCATGTACACCATCTTGTTGTGATGCAACCATATCGCCCATAACACTGCAAGGACCCTTCCCTAATTCGTACGTCCCTTGCACACACTTTCTAGGACTGAGCCCCAGCATGACTCAATGGAAATCATGCACATCCCTGTGAGCTTTTTCCGCCTCCACGTTGCCTGTGCAAATGGACACTAAAAGAAACGATAAGAGCAATCTTCATCTCCCATTGTACACGTGATGCATTCCGATTGTATATCTAATAACATGTACTTTGATAGATTCTATGCCAAGAAATACAAAAGAAGAAGCAAGAATAGAGGAGGTCGACGTCTCGCTGACTAGCTGCGTTGACCACGGGGTGGACATAATAAAGCGGGAGAAGTAACTCCCCTATAAATAAGATGGCAGTTCAGGTATGAGGGCATGAATATTCTTTTCTTGGAGTTAGCTCGACGGTTATTGTGGGGAAGGCCGAGGCAGCAGGAGGAGTCCCGGACGACGGTTGATCGGAGGGAGTAGCTCGATTCATCGGGCCGCCCGTGGAGCTTACAGAGCGAGCTGGAGGACTGCTGATCACGAAAGGCGTTATCACAGGGATCTTGCAAGACTCGGAAGGAGCATCTCCACGGGAGGGAGGGCCGTCCAGATCTGCGTAGATCTGTATTGTCACCGTATCATGGAGTTGTATGTTTGATCGAACGGCAAGATTGGGAAATATATTGGAATTGAACATTGATACTTTTCATCGTATCACGCTCCAGAAGGTTCTAGTCGTAATGTGTTTCCTCATCAATAGCCATCTGAAAAAATCATTACTTTTATGGGAACCTTTTGCTTCCAAAGCAGTGATGATAGGCTCATCCTCTGTAGGGCCTGCTTGAATTTTTTTGTCTGCTTCCTGTACCAAGAAGGTTGTGCCTTTCCAACCCCAACTATTGCTTGAACTATTAAACGGTTTTAAGTGTAATAAAAACTTCTGCATCTTCTGCAGTTCGTCTACCCTCTGGTCTGAAAGGGTGCCCACCAAAGTTGGGTTCCTTCCCAGATGCCATCGGCAATGGTTATTGCCTGCGGGAAAGACAATGCGAATGATTCAAAACCCAGAAAATCGCCTTTATATACCTCTTCTCCCCTCCCCCTCTGTTTTCTTGCTCTCCATCTCTCTATCACTAGTTTTCTCAGTCTCCATATCTTCATTTTCTCTCAGTCTCCATCCCTCAAGTTTTCATTTATGGAGGCTGGAATGGAGCCCCCATCAAAGGTGCCGCCATTTGAGACACTGGGCGAACTTCTTCGTCATGCTGAAGAGGCAGATGAAACGTACGGGGATGAGAAGAGGATGATCCAATCCATCAAATCAAAAGTCGACGTGCTCATGAGAAGGATCGGCTCGCAAGGTGTAGACTCGGAAAAGTTGTTTGACACACTAGCGGATTCCACAAGTCGGGTGGTGGAGAGCGCACCTGATCACTCAGATGACTCCCTTTCTCTTAACCTCACTCAGATGACACAAGATGATGGCAAAGTAGTCATCAATCATTTTTCTATGATTAGGATAACGACGACAATGATTAAATTGTCTGTCTCTGAAATTGCTCTTGATGACCACTGACAATGGTGGTTTTGGATTTCCATGACAATTTTGGGTATTGTTCAGAAAAATCTAGTCTTGAACAATGGCCATTATTAGGTCCGTCATAGGTCTAAGAAATATAAGTGTTGGTAAGCTTACAAGCTTATCTTTTATTTTATTTTCTTTATATTCATTTATTTGGTGACAAAGTTTTCCTTGGTAATGACAATGAGCTGATTTCTGCATATGCTTGTGTTTTTCAGTTAAAACTCTTTCAACAGCAGACAACAACCGGGATAAAAGAGATAGTGAAAATAAAGGGCTATCTCTGGAACATTTGGAACCCATGGAACTCCAAGCTCTGAATGAAGTTCTTTCATTAGTTTATGAAGGAGTGAATGTTTCAGGATGCAATGAATCTATGCAGGGTCCTCCCATTTCTCCAGAAGATAACTCCAAAAATGTCTGCCCTGTTACAACCATAGACGATCCAGTTGCCCATGCTCTTTACAAAATGAAGATCTGTGTGCTCCGTAAGGTTTTTCTAGCAATGGCGGTAAGTCTCTCTCATGTAACAAAAGGTGGCCGGAAGAAATTTTTATTTTCAATGGAGAAAAGTTTCAGGTCATGCAGATAGATTTCTGTTGAAATATGGAAAATGTATCATCCTATGCTTTTGGTTGTCCCCGTGAAAAATCGATGTTCTTGAGCGTTGTAGCTCTAAATTGTGGGAAATCCCCTACTTTTTCTCCTTGAAAAAATGGAATATTCCCAAAAGACCCCCTCCAACATCACATTGGCCACCCTAGGAGGGAGTAGGGGTAATCAGATTAGGGAGGGGTTGACCGTGTAAGAGGAAAGTTTAGCTGTCTTCACATGTAGCGTTGGGTGGTTACTGCTCTATCGGGTGACCGCCTTAAATCACTTTTCTTTTTTTGAATTAAAAGAGGGAAGACCACCCGGAACTCGGTGGTCAACCCGGAAATATTATTAACATATGTGATCGTGACATAGTACATGCCCGGCCCTCTGGGTCTCTTGTCCCCCCGTTATGTCCTACCGAACCAGTAGGATATACATCTCCCTATATCATGTAGCACCAATTCCAGCGACGCAGCTTTCCGATTGAATACCACCTCGTTGCGGTAGAGCCACAACGTCCAAAGCACCTCAAGAACCTTTCCCCAGCTCATCGGTCCGCTACCCGCCCTCCTCCTTAGGGACTTCCAGCATGCTTCATCTGACGTCACATCCACTCCTCTCAACTGCTGTGCTCTCCAAATGGCCTGCGCAAAATGACACAAAAAAAAAGGTGAGAACAATCTTCCTCTCCAAGGTCGCACGTGTCTGGGATCATGCGCATTCGGAGAGTATGTGTCATAATTCGATGCCTAATAAGCATCCACCCAAAAATTCTGACTTTCAAAGGTACCTTCTGTTTCCATAGGCATTTACATGTGTGTATAAAGTCTGCATCTTCTGTTGTACTCCCCCGGATCTGTTTATACGTCTCTTGAACAGACCACTGAGCTCCCCTCCATACCCAACTGTCCCTTTTTCCATCCACGGGCCTTAGGCCCGCTATTTTCTATTGCATATTCAAGAGATTTTCCACTCTCTGATTAGATAGAGCATCCTGCAAGCGTGGATACCATGTGCCATCCCAACAGTCTCTCACCAAGGCTTGTGGGCTTCTAGCCAATGCGAATCGTTGGGGGAAAGCTTCCTGCATCGGACCTCCTGTGGACCAGTCATCCGGCCAGTAGCGAAAATACGCTCCATCCCCCAATTTGGGTATAAATACTTGGCTTTGCTGGAAAACTTGGCCCAATCCCTGCCAAAAGCCGGAGCCCCTCAGATTGGCCTCGATCGCAGCTCCCAATTCAAACTCGTGCCATACATATCTCATAGCACTTTCGTGACCATGTCCTCCTCCGGGCCCATAATCTTGGCCACCCATTTAGTTAGCAGTGCCACATTCATGGATTGCAGATGTGGTACTCCTAATACGTCATATTCAACTGGTCTGCACACCACCTCCCATGACACCCTTGCCAATACCCGGCCAGCTGTCGAGCTTGGCCCATTCCAGAAGAAATGCCTCATCAGAGCGTCTAGCCGACGACCAATCCCCTTAGGCAACTTGAAGACTGAGAGGTAGAATATTGGTATTGCCAATAGTACCGACCTCACCAAAATCAGACGTCCCGCTCGTGATAACACCCGACTCTGCCAACCCTTGAGTCGCTTTTCCACCTTCTCGATCATAGAGGACCAATCCTTAGCAGTTAGTCGCCCCCTCTTCGGGGGTAAACCTAGATAGCGCATTGGAAGTGTTCCAATTGGAGTCCCCAGAGCTTCTGCACACTGAACCTCCTCCTCCGGTCTAAGGCCCACTCCCACAAATACGGATTTGGTATGGTTGATCTGTAGGCCGGAGAAGTCCGCGAAGAGGTCTAATAGCGTTCACAGATTTCGGGCTTCCTCCACCAAGCCTTCTATGAAGAATGTGGTGCCATCTGCATACTGAAGTAGCGGAATACCCGTTGGGAAGCTTGTGGATTGAAAGCCCTTTAGCTTGCCCCGTGCGCATATCTTTACCGTGCAGATGGCCACGGCATCCACCGCGAGGATAGACAAGAGCGGGGTCAATGGGCAACCTTGTCTAACCCCTCTTTGAGGTTGGATCCAACCTCCCTCTGGTTTACCATTCACGAGGACCGAAAAAGAATGTGACGTCACACACCTTCGCACCCATTGTATCCATTCCCTCGGAAAGTTCCGCTGTCTCATCTAAACCCACAAAAATTCCCAATCAAGTGTGTCATATGCCTTAGCGAAGTCAACTTTCCACATGAAGCCTTTCCTGCCCTCTCTCTGCCAAGCTGCTATGATTTCCCTTGCAACTATCACGCTGTTGATCAACTGTCATCCCGAGATGAATGCGGATTGAAAAGGTCCCACCAAATCAGCGATCACTTGCCGAAGTCGATTCGCCAGTACTTTGGCCAATATGAGATAGATGGAGTTTGAGAGCGCTATAAGACGAAAATCACCTATGCGAGAAGCCCCTTTGCATTTGGCTAATAGGAAAATATGTGATCTATTTAAGCGCTCCATGCCATAATTGCCATGGCGAAATTCTGTCATCGTGCCCATAACGTCTGCTTCGAGCATATCCCAAAACTCGCTAAAAAAGAAGACCGGGAATCCATCTGGACCTGGTGCTCCTTCTCCATTTAGTCCCTTGATGGCTGCCTTCACTTCCTCCACGGTGAACGGTCTCGTTAGTTCCGCTTGTTGGCTGTCATTCACTTTCGTGGTTCCACTGCCACCCCATTTCCATTTGCTAAGAGATCCCCATTGGGAAAAAATTCGAAAGTGTTCAGCTAGTGCGGTCCCACCTGTAATTTCAGTATTTGGTTGGAACGCCTCCTTCCATTTGCTGCGAGATGAAAAAACCGTGTATTTGCATCCCCTTCCTTCAACCACAGCTGTCGGGATCGTTGTCTCTAGTCCATCTCTACTTTTAGATCCTCCGCTGCTATAGTTTCTCTAAATCTTGTTCTCCGGCACGCCTCCTCTCCGGATAGAGGCCTTGTGTCCTCCTGGCTATTGAGGTGTTTGATCCACTCCAACGCCTCCGAGCGACGTTTGTTTCTTTCCATTTGAATCCTCTTTCGTGTGACTAGCAAGTGTGCTCCGAGTCCCTCCAATTTCGAGGCCAATCTAAATGTGGCTGACCCCTGTATCACCTGAGATGCCCACCATTCTTTTACTTCGTTTTTGAATCCCCCCTCGTGCAACCATGAGTGATCCATCTTGAAGTATGTAGATCGGCCTCGACCTTCTTGGCTCTGCCACTTAATTGGTGTATGGTCGGACAGAGGACGTGGCAGTGCGATGACATCTGCCAGGGGAAATCACTCCAACAGTTCCATGGAACAGAGGAATCTGTCTAAACGCGAGAGTGCTTTTGGGGATTTCGTGCTGTGCCATGGGTAGATACGATTTTGAGGCCCCATTTCCTGAAGACCCACCTCTGATATGAACGTCCAACTTTCATCGGAGCCCTGGAAGACCCCCACGACCGTTAGGACGGTCCGAAACTCATCGGATCTCCTATGGAGAGTTTACGCAACCTCTGTGGTGCCCCTAGTCGTCTTCTAGGTTGGATGGGGACCCCCTTTTGTTCTGCATGGGACTGGTTACCCTCCGCTGCCTCGTCATGCATCTTACTCTGTATCTGTTGCGACATCCTGTCCATGCCTGCCCTTATCAATGAACTGATCCCGGATGTTGTCGGCCCTGTCAGCCCTGGCTGACCGCTTCCTTCTTCTGTTGGTAGCGACGTCGTTGGTGACGCTTGGACGCTACTCTCCTGGGCGCTCAGAGCCTGTGGACGCCACTACAGGACCCATTCCCTATCTGGGCTGACTTTTCTGATCGGCTACCTGTCTTTGCTCCATCTTGCCCTTTGCCTTTGTCTTAATTATTGGTGGGCGATTGCTCCCCTGAGTACTCCACCTGTGTTACCTTCTCTTGTGCTGCAGATAGGGGTCTTTGTTTGCGCGAAGGCGGTGAGCTGAATCTCGCCTCCTGTTCCACTTGCTTATCTTTAAGAGCAGAAGTCCCTTGGTCTCCGTATTGTGCCGCCGAGCTTCCCATGACGCTTGGCGCTGTCGGGGGGAGCCGCTCCCTCAAACTAATCATAGAGTTGCGATGTGGGCTTTTGAATCAGATGTGTCTTGGCAACTGCTTTGATGTTGTGGTTGCCACCTTCAGTAAATCAACGTTTGGGTCCCCAGAGACTATACCTGTGGAAATGATAGACCGTAGACGTCCAACTGACTGCACAGTGGATTCCATCCACTCCCATGTTCGGTACCCCAACAGGACTTCCCGTGCTTCTAGTATGAGGGTTTTATTACCTTCTTCCCAAGCTCCATCTTCGGGAAGGACTCAATGCCACCACACTATTGTGCCCCCATTGAGGTGTTGTACCCATCCACATATTGCAATATATGTTTCCATAGATGCTCCCCTAATAAATAGATACCCTGGATCTAGATTCCAGATTTCTACGACCTTCGTTGCAGGAAATCAATGCCAAAGATCCTGTTTAATCTTCGCTAGATTCGGAGAACCGCTGACTACTTTCCCTATCAGGCAACCACTAAGGTGTGTGGATTCAGGCCCACTTTCCCTTCCCACCGCTGGATAGACTCTCAATCCTTGACAGCGTCCTGAGCTTGCCTTCCCCTTTGGTCTACTCGATGGATCTCGTCTCCTAACTGCCCTTTGGGGGCACGTTGATTGACGGTGCCCTGCTCCTTGGCAACCTCGACAAATGACCGTCTCACGACACTCCCAAGCGAAGTGCCCCCCGCGACAGACATCGAAAAAATCTAAGCTCTCCTTCAAAATTTAGCCTGCCCACATCCGTCCTTGTACGTCCAGCCGCTGGAGTGACGACCCTCCTTCCAACTCTCCTAGTGACTGAGTTCTGGTTCTGGGATTCTCGTGTAAATGTAGTGTTTCTGGATGTAGGACCCCAGCCCATTTGGTTTGTTTCCCGGCTAAAGATACTTCCACTGGGACCACTTGGCGTTCTGCCACAGTTCTCTTAGAACTGTGGGGTTTTACCAATTTTTTCTCCCCAAAAGTTTAGTTCTAGAAATAAAAAATCTTACTTATGCAAGGATCCACGTGTTTATGGAAGATTATGCTGACAAGTGAACAGAAGCTTTTTCCATCGGATAGTGGCTACAAAGTAAAAGATTCAGGTATAGTTTGAGAATAGTGGATATAGCCAGTTGGAATTGGCATTAACTGAAAGTTCATACTACTTGTTGATGGGTTTTTTCAGTACTTTGATCCCGGTTGGTATTTTAGCTTTGTATTTTTTTTCTAATTTTTGTTGGTGCTACATCTGTCGTTTTAGAGTGGCTTTTGTAGTAGGATTGACATGAAACAACTTGAGAGTTCGTACCAAGTGTTTAATATATGATTTTATATACTAATTTGATCTGGATTTGTTTTGATTTTTGTCTTTTGTTTTCTGATTTCTGGTGATGCATCAGCATAACTTCCCCAGAACACTGGAGGCACTTGTTCTTCATTCTCTTTCACCTATTGCGGCAGAAGTCCTCACAACAAAGTTTCACATTTTAGATCTGAAATCATCGAAAGAGGAGCAGTACAAACCTTCTTACGATTTCTGTCTATTTATATCATTTCTTCCGAAAAGCTAACATCATTTATTATCTGTTGCAACAGGAGTGAGTTCTACCAGCAATTTTACAGTGTGTTTGATGACCCATTTGTTGCAATGGATTCGATTCTTAATAAAAAGGAGTCTTTTGCCTTCCAGGTAACTTTTATCCTACATGTCTTTTCGTAATCACATTTAATCTATGTCTTGACACAACACTTATATGTGATGTAAGGTGCAGAGGTAAGTATACCATTAATTTACAGGGGATTAGGGTGCTCTTATTCTTTACCCCGAATTGATTTAATGAAATAAATCTTTATTTCTCATGAAGTCAATTAAGCAGGCGTTCATACCACTTATAATTTCAGATGAAGAGGATAGTGATCTATTTGCTTGTAAAAATAGCCACATGTTTCATTTTCTTGAGTTTTGATGCATGAAATGGAAATTTTCTGCAATATGATGTATGTAGTATGGCTCTTTGTTATTTCTTTAAAAAAATGGCTCTTCATTATGTTATCAAACGTTTCTCATTTAGTATTTCCTTTACTATTGAAGGCTTTTAGGAATGTGCTCAACCAATACTTGGGAGTTGACGTTTCCAAACCCCAGCAATGAACATCCAAGAGGAATCATCTTCCCTTTGCTCATATCCACTTTCTGGGATATCATGTAAAAAACTTGATGCACATTCATTTTTAATGTCTGAGCCACCATATAATAGGAACCTGATATAGGTTCCTAACAAGGGGGTAGAGGAGGGGTTGATATGAGAATGCAAGGATCGACTGGGGATGTGGTGAGGGAAGTGACAATAGCAGGGGAAGGTAACCAATAAAAGAACAGGCCAATGTAGGGATTGGTCACAAGACAAACTGGCTGAAGATCTGGTGAAGTGATCACAGTTAAGACTCATGAGCCGATGACAAAAAAAAGTTCGAGACAGAGAGAATGGGTCTGAAGGGGCGTCTGTTCATTACTTCCAGGTTTTTTGTTGGACAAGAGACCGGACGCTGGGACAATTAAAAATTATAACTAATTGAGTAGTGTTTGATGATGGAAAGGGATGGTGTACACAGTTTTGCTTCTTTTCTGTTCTGAAGTCAGGGCGGAAGACAGAAAATGGAATGGATTCCGTCCTGTTCTGTTTGTCATCCATCCATGAGCCTTAGAGTGATGCCGGGGACTGCTGGATATTTGGGAGGAAGAGATCAAAATGGAGAGTTTAACCAAGTGGTGTACATATGCATTCTTGACCGCCATCCTAGAAGAAGGGCTGCAGATAAATCTGTGTTCTACACGTTCAACAACTTCCATTAGTGTCAAGAGCATTGAAGCATGTATTTGAATTAGTTGATTGCAGTTTTGTTATAACTTCTCACAAAGTCATTATATCACGTGAGAGATGGGTCAAATTGTCTCTTCTATAATAACTCTGAGAGATTATGCGTTACATCTATTCATATTAGGGGAATATTATGCTAATACTTTTTTTTGTCTTAAAATTATGACTGTCTAAATCTAGGAAGATTAATCTTAGAAAATTGTTTTCATTATTTGTGAATGTGGGATACTGTTCCTTGATCTCATTTTTGGGTATCATTGAATAGATGCTTTTAAATCTAAATATCAAGTTTCAAGCGGGATTTATGTTTATGTAACTTGTATTATTTCATCTCTGTTTTTCTATGGATCTTCTTTCTACGGATCTTAGAAAATGGAATGCTTTTAAATCTATCCCATTCTTTGAATTCCCATTCATGTTTTTAATGGGGAGAGCACTAATTAAGATGCTTTCATCGTCCATGAATAGAATGCCGAATGCAACATCTATTTTTGAAAAGGATTAGTTTCAGGTGGATGAAAAGATGTATTGCCAAATTAAACTTCAGGACTACTATTTGCCATTGTCCTGTTTTTACCTGCACAAGAAGCCCTTCTACCCAATAATAGATTGGGCAAAATATGCTGACCTATATTAACTTTAGCATGCATGTGGATATTTATTTTCTAGGAGTTAGGATGTTTTATTTATCTGTATAATGGATTATTGTTCCTATATTTGTTGATCACAAACTTGTGTATCATTTAATTGAACCATTTGTGTCTCACATAAAAATACATGCAGACTTTACATAAGTTATATTACATATTCTTCTTCATCTTCTCAAATGACGTTTTTACTCCCTTCTCTTACTGTCGTTTATGTGTTAAGAGAAGAGAGCATAACTTGAGATGTAATAAAATAAAATTACAGTACAAATAAATGTTTACATAAAATAGATGAATTTAAAGATTCTGTAAACAATTTAATGACATAAGAAAAACATACTTTTCGTTTCTGAGTTTTTCTTATGTCACTAAATTGTTAACAAGCGTCCAAAGATAGTTTAGGACTTTTTTTGGACCCATCCAACTGTGTTTGAGTCAATAGAAAACTCAAGTATTAGTCATTATCCTCATTAATCCACCAATTTGGTAATAAGGGTTCAGAATTAATGAATACATCAGTCAATTTTTAGAATAAAACATTTGGAATATATCAGCCAACTTCCAGTACATTGTGAAAGAATGGAAATATTGAGACAGATAGGGTTAATTGAGATATGTAGACCCTTAGAAAGATATGTATACTTTTGTAATTTAGCTGGGACTGAATTCAGAAAAAATACTATAGTTAAGATATTGTTACTTTTAGAATGAGTTTTATTGAGATACATTAATTCGTCTTTAACTGAATTCCAACTTGAAAATGCATCTGGAAAATGAAAAGGATGAACAGGGTTAAGAGAGATGAAAAGAATGGAAGAAAACATCCAACTATAGTTTTTTCTTTTGAGAAGATTTGAATTTCAAGTCCACTTTCGTGATAGAGATTAAAAATAGTTTTATGGATTGAAGTAATTTTCCAATTAAAAATGGTAAAAGTAACTTTAAGTTGATATTGGAACTGGACTGGGGTTTTATGGAGATTATGAGAAATTGAGATACAATGAATTATTTTGATTTGAATTTTAGTCTAAAAAAAATTCCCAATTTTTTTAGTCAGCGAAGGTCCGAATGAAGACTCGAGGACGGATGACAAACGGAATGGGATGAAATCCAATCAGTCACCAGTCATCCGTCCTGACCTCAAAGTGGGAACGGTATGGCACCCGTTACGTCCTGTCACTTGATGATCCATCCTCAAAAATCGCTCAATAAGTCTAATTTTTTAATCATCTTATCACTGATTCTTCTTCCATACGTCCAACCCCCTGGCGGGAATATAACGGAACAACAAGCCCTGTAAGGGATGACTGAACAGAAGCCCGTTCAGGCCCATTCCTGTACATTCTGTCATCAAACGCTACTCAATTAGTCTAATTTTGTATTTTCCCATCTGTCATCCCTTCTGTTAAATTAGTCTAATTTTGTATTTTCTCATCTGTCATCTCTCCTGCTCAAATAGTCTAATTTTGTATTTTCCCATCTGTAAGTGAAAAACAAGCCCCCTATCGGATTATGGAATGAAACCCATCTCGTCCCGTTCTGTTAAGTTCTGTCATCGAATTCTGCTCAATTATACTAAACTATCATCCGTCCTGTTAAGGTCTGTCCAAACCAATGGACGGGAATGTAACACAACAATAAGCCCCATTACGGATGACACATCAATTCCCGTCCGTTATCCGTCCCTTTCGTCCTCCGCCTCCGTCCGTCATCCGTTTCGTGCAAGCTAACCGTCGGAACGGAACGGAAGCCCGGCTTGTCTCGTTACTTCCCCGTCCCGAACCGTTCGTCGTCCGTCCACGAGCATTCGTCGGAAATATAAATACCCACCCAAGAATTCGACAAAGCGCGAAGCTTTCATCTTTCCTGGTGATTTCTGCAGTCTACCCTCGTCAGATCTGTCGCCATGGGAGACACCCGTGTTCAACAGGTTGCGATCTCACTCGTGTTATCGATAGAATCGTAGTTATTTCACTGGTTTCTCCTTTTTTTTTGTTGATTTCCATTTGAGTGTTTACACGAGTTTCGAAGAAGTTTTGAGGTAGACACCGGCGTTTCGGCAGACCGCAGTTCCGCTCGTTTCCGCATGGGGATCACATTATTTCACGGATTTCTCATTTTGCTAGGTTTATTTCCGCTGAGAAATTAAAATGAGTTTTGAATAAGTTTAGAGGTAGACATCTGCGTTCAGCAGGTTGCAATTCCATTCGTTTCCGCATTAGGATCGCATTTCTTTCACCGGTTTCTCACTTGGTTGATTTCCATTGAGTGTTTAAATGAGTTTTGAAGATTTTCCCGCAAGTTTGAGACTTCTTCTCCGCTGGACTGGGCGACCGCTCTGTATTTCACTTTTGGAAGGATCATTGGTCATTGGGTGGCCTTTTGAGGGAGGCATTCCCTTGGCTCTATGCGCTTGCCTGATGCCCCGATGCCACAGTGGGGGAGTGCTGGGACAACACTTGGAATCCGAGGGTAGACTATGCAGTGATAGACCAGGGGGTCAGACTTCTTGGGCATGCTACAAGCGTTGATTCAGTGCGGGCCAAGCCATGGAGAACAGGACGGATGGGTTTGGACATGTGCTCCCTTTTCTGTTCGGAATGCCTACACGAGGGTGTGTCAGGGAAATGAGGTCGAATCAACTATCCAGACATGTCGGGCAATTTGAACATAAAAGTTCTAGTAAAGGTTAAGATCTTTTGATGGCTCTTACTGCGCAAGAGACTGGTGACACACATCTTCCACAAGATGATGTATCCTGATACATCTGTGGCATGCACTTTATGCACAACAGGCAATGAAGACTGCAACCATTTATTCTTCAAGTGGCCACCCGAGTGCAGCTGGCAATGAATGCAATGTCGGAGGTGATTTTTTGGGAGTTCATGAGGAGAGGGGGTCTTGGGAGGGAAGAGGGGGGCCATTCGATGATAGTGCTATGGGCAATATGGTTACACCACGATGAGGCAATATTTAGGGGGCGTAAGGTCTCCAAGAACAGGCTTACCCTGAGTTCAAGGCCCTCATGGCATCCTGGTTCCCTTGAGGTGTAAACAGATAAGGGTGGGGTAGACCATGTAAGAGGAGAGCTTTAGCTCTCTTCGCCTGTACCTTCGGTTGGTTATCGATTTGTTGGTTGACACCCTTAAATCATTTTTCAAAAAAGAAAGAGTTTTGAAGAAGTTTAGAGGTAGACGCTCGCATTCATCAGGTTGCAATTCCACTCATTTCTGCGTTAGGATCCCAATTCTTTTATGTGTTTCTCATTTCACGCAGTCCCATTGTGTGTTTTACATCATTTTTGATGAAGTTTTGAGGTCGACATCCGCGTTTGGCAGTTGTAATTCCGCTCGTTTCGGCATTAGCGTCGCATTTCTTTCACGGATTTCTCATTTTCATTGTTTGATTTCCATCGAACATTTTAAATGAGTTCTGAAGAAGTCTCGAGGTGGACACATGCGTTCAAAAGGTTGCAATTCCACTCGTTTCTGCATTAGGGTCATATTTCTTCCACGGATTTCTCATTTTTCTTGTTGAATTTTTTATGACTTTGATCTTTGTTTCCTGTTCGTCGCAGGTGATTGAGCAATCAGTGCTGACAGTGGTAAAGGCAGTGGAGGATAAATTGGATGAGGAAATTGCCACATTAGAAAGGCTTGATGCCGACGACCTTGAGGCGCTGCGAGAGCGACGACTACAGCAGCTGAAGAAGACAGCGGAGAGAAAGAGCCGTTGGGCTGCGCTAGGTCATGGGGAGTACATGGACATTGTGGAGAAGGATTTCTTTGCTGCTGTCAAAGCCAGTGAGCGTGTCGTTTGCCATTTCTTCCGGGAGAATTGGCCATGCAAGGTAAATTGTGTTCTTACGATCTTTTGCTGGGAAAGGCGCAGAATATATTGCATGTTATGTGATTCTTTGTTTTTAGGGCTCTATTGGAACTGAATGTGCATCTTCTGGGGATGTTATAGTACATTTATCCAAGAAATATATATTGATTGGTTGATCTTCACGCTCTTTTACTCATGACCTTGTCTGATAAAAGGATCCAGAATTTTTAATATTTTGAACTAGATTGAGCAATCAGAAAATCAAAGCTTTGATTATTCTGCATGTTTGATATTGTTTTGATTGTTTTAAGTAATGCGCCTCACTAGTTTTGAAGATAATCGTATTCTTAAAGTAAATAATGAATACCTTCTGGGACTCTCTGGGGAACGCGGTATCCAGGGGCAAGAGGAATGGGGACAGCTTTTTGCTGTGCTCTGGGTAATAAGGCTGCACCATGATGATGTGGATAATTTAGTCTCTGTTTGGTTTCGAGGAAGCTGAATGGGTTTGGGGACCTCTTGATTCTAGGGTGTAATTATAACTTTCTACCAATTAAGAGGGATTGCTGATCTCGGGTGACTTCCCCCTCTCTTTCTTAAAAAAAATTAACTTTAGGTTAAAAGCTTAACATTTCTGTTTAAAAGTATTACGACGCAATCGTAACGGTATTATGAAATCAGTGCCTTGATCTGTAAGCAGGGATCTAATTCGAATGTTTGGGAGTGAATTGTCAGTTTTTGGATCAAATTCCCTCTAATAAAAAGCTTAATGCTGTGTCAGAGAGGCAGCTCTTGTAGATGTTAAATTTCTATGCAGAAAGTTTGCGGATTTGAGATTAAATTTCTCATTAGATTATTCTTTGGCTATTTATTTGCACATTGGCTAAAGAGACAGGGTATTGCATCGGATATCATGAAATGCCATCCTGCACTGCACTAGGGCTCATCAGATATAATAAAATGCTAAACTAAAATAATATTTTTTCTTCTCGTCAGATTTATTCCAGAGACATAGGCATAGTTTACATTTGACTCTGCAGTCTTTACCCTCATCTCTTCTTTTTTTTTTTTTTGAAAAATTTAGAAGATCACCCAACTTGGTGACCCTCCGTACACATGGACGTGGACGGGTCTAGGCCAAAAAGCATAAGCCCATCCTTCCGCCCCTATCCACCACCTCATCCAGGACCAAACCAACAAAAAACCAGTCTCTCTACATCATTTTTTGCCCTTTCCACCGACATTGCCGCCCCCTTGAAAACGACCTCATTGCGGTGAGACCATATTGCCCAAAGCACCGCGAATCTCAGCCCCCACTCCTTGTCAGTTCCCTGCTTGCGCCGCGGCAGTGTGGCCCATAGCTGCGAGCTCGACGTGACCTCTGCTAGCCCATAGCGCCCGAGCAAGCCGACAATGGAAGAACAGATGCTCGCACTCCTCTTCCTCTTCCGTACACACAAGGCATGATGAGGATTCAGCCGGAAAGAACCTTCGCCGTCTCACATGGGTCATTGTCCGCTTCCTGGCGAGCAACCATACAAACACCCTAACCTTTAAGGGAATCTTTTGCCTCCAGATTGAGCGACATGCCCTTAAGATGATTGGGTCCTCATAGTGGTGTGGTCTCAAAATCTGGTAAACACCTCGGCTGGAGAACGGACCCGATGCCCATACCCACCCATCTGTCGTCCCCTCCATTGGCCTCCAGTTGCTCAAAGTTTGTTGAAGGCTTAAGAAATCCTCCACCCGTTGACTAGATAAGATGGCCGCAAAAGTTGGACACCACAATCCATCCCAACACTCTTCCACCAAGGCATGCCGGTGACGGGCATAAAGGCGAGGGAACAGATCACAGAGTCGTCCATGCGACGACCAATTGTCTGTCCAAAACCTGAAGCTGGCGCCATTCCCCAATTGGGCCCGGAAAAACTCCTTGACCACTGGCCATACCTTCCTCAGCCCTCTCCAAAAGCCGAGTCCCCTCTCACATTACGCATCAACTTCTCCCAATCCAAATTGGATCCGTATCTGTCCCTCACCACCTCCTTAATCAAATCATCCTCCGGTCCCACAATCCGTCTAACCCATTTCATCAATAATGCCACATTTAGTGTATTTAGGTCAGGCACCCCAAGTCCTCCCTGTTTAGTTGGCGTGCAGATGTCATTCCATGAAATCAGCGCCATGACATGTCCTTCCCCTGCATTTGCCCCCTTCCAAAAAAATCTCCGCATGATCCCGCTCAGGCGTTTCTCAACACCCACCGGGATTTTAAACGCGGATAGATAAAATGTTGGAATTGCTGATAATACCGATCGCAGCAGCACTAATCTCCCCCCTCGCGATAAGACTCTTTGCTTCCACCCCTCCAACCGTCTCTCCACCTTCTCCACCAATGGTTTTCAGTCTGCTTGTTGTAGGCTATCAACAGACAGGGGTAGCCCCAGGTATCTCATAGGCAGTGAACCCACCAGCGTTTCAAGCGCACTGGCACACTGGGTCTCCTCCTCTGTCGAGAGGCCGAAACCCACAAATTCTGATTTTCCTCTGTTGATGTGCAGTCCCGAACAAGCTGCGAACACCCACAAGAGTGCCGCCAAATTCTTGGCCTCCTCTACCGATCCCTCGAAGAAGAACAGTGTATCATCGGCATATTGTAACAGAGGGATGCCCCATGGCTGGCTCGACGTCTGAAAACCTTTAATACAACCCCTTCCACATACCAAAAAAGTACTTATGGCTAGTACATCAGCTGCCAGAACAAAAAGCATCGGCGCTAGTGGACACCCTTGTCTGAGTCCTCTTTGCGGTCTGATCCACCCCCCTTCTGGGCGTCCATTTACAAAACACGGCAAACGACTGAGACATCACGCATCGCTTCACCCATTTGATCCATTCCTCCGGGAACCCCCTCTCCTTCGTAACGCTGCCCATAGGAACCGCCAATCCAAAGAATCATATGCCTTCGCAAAATCAACCTTCCACATGAACCCTTTGGTCCCATTCTTCTTCCACGAAGCAATAATCTCCCCTGCCAGGACTGCACAGTCAACAAGCTGTCTCCCCGGAACAAAAGCAGACTAAAATGGCCCAACCAAGTCCCCAAGTACCCCTTATAATCGATTAGCCAGTACCTTTGCCACAATAAGATATATGGAGTTGGATAACGATATGGGCCGGTAATCGCCTACATTCTCTGCTCCTTGCCGCTTCGGTAGTAAGAATAAGAAGGATTTGTTTATCCTTTCCATATTAGCTTGAGGGTTCCTGAGCTCCCCCAATGTGGCGAACACATCATCTTTAACTTCACTCCAGAACTTCTTGTAGAAAAACACCGGTATGCCATCCAGTCCTGGGGCGTCTTCGCCATTCAGCCCTGCCATAGCTGCCTGAACCTCCTCCATATCAAAGGCTGCACCAGACCATCTCTCTGCCCTTGCGTTAACTAAGACGCCCCTTGTCCCGTCCACCGCCAACTGTTCCGACCCCCCTGCCGTGACATCAAACGAAAGTGCTCCGCCATTGCTCGACCCACTGCCTGTGTCCCTGTAACCCTTTGCGATCCGACCTGCACTGATAATATCTGATTCACTCAACGTCGGCCATTTGCTGCAAGGTGGAAAAACCTCGTGTTTGCATCCCCCTCCTTTAGCCATAGCTGCCGGGATCTTTGTCTCCAATCCATTTCCTCCTTCCTATCCTCCTCTGCCACGACACATCTCCACTTCTTTCGCTCCTGAATCTCCACACCCATTAATGTCCGACCGTCCTCCAACTCATCCAGTTCTCTAATTCTTGTGAGGGCCTCGACTCTCACTTTACATCTCGCCTCCCTTATCCTCCTTCTGTAGCTTTTCAAGTGATCTCTCAGCCCATCAATGCGAGATGTCAATCTGCTCGGCCCTGGCTCCTGCTCCGAATGTGTCCGCCATATGTCCTTTACCTCCTCTTTGAAACCCCCTTCTCGTAACCATGACTTGTCAAATTTAAAGTATGTGGTCCGCCCATGGCCTTCATGGGACTACCACATGATCGGTGCATGGTCTGATATAGGCCTAGGCAGGGCTCTTACATCTGCCCTTGGGAACCTCTCCATCAACTCCACTGAGCATAAGAACCTATCCAGCCGAGACTTATAAGCCGCTCTCCCCGAACTCCTCCATGTGAAACAACAGTCGCTTGGCCCCATCTCCTGCAACCCTGCTTCCGCCAAAAAAGCCCAAAACTCTTCCGACCCTTGGTCTCGTCCCCCCCTCCATTAGGCCTATCATCTGCCCTCAGGGTCACATTAAAATCCCCCCCGATCAACAATGGCATCCTTCGAAATTTTTCCACAAGTTCCGCCAGCTCCAACCATAGCCCCTCCCTCAGACTGACGTTCACAGGTCCATAAACTGAAGCTATAGCCATCCCCAAAGGATCATTTCGTGTCAATCTTACTGCCGCCGTGAATTGGCCATGCCATGCCGCCTCCTTCTTTAAGACCGCCTCGTTCCAAGCAACCAGCACCCCCCCTGATCGCCCGATTGCATTCACCGACACGAACCCCTCCGGCAGACTTCCTCCAAAGCCACGCCATTCCCCTGCTCCACACTCCAACATCGACTCCTGCAAGCACACCACCGTGGCACCCCACTCCCTTAAGTATTTGCCCACAATCCCTCTCCTCTTGGCATCCCGGAGTCCCCGCACATTCCATGATATGCATTTCTTGGAGATCGACACAGACCCCTTCTGCCTTTTGAGTCTCCACGAAGCCTCCGAGCACACCCACAATTCTGTCTCGTGTCGCATTGTCGACCTCGGTCACCACCGCCTCCCTCTCCGGCTCGAGTGTCTCCTCTATCACACTCTCATCCATTGCCCTGCTTCTCAATTTATTTGCTTTCCTCTCCATCCTGTCTCGCCTTGTCTTTCCCACTCTTACTGCCATCCATTCTCGGGGGAACTGCATCCTCCCACCTTTCCCAACCTCCAGTCATATCTTCTCTCCGTCGACGTTCTTGATGAAGATTTGCTGCCGCTCATAACCAATGCTCCGACCCAGTAAATCACCCTTACTAGCCGTCTCCCTCTTGGCAATCACCTTATGCCCTTACTCCTGGCCCCTTTCTGGTCATTCGCTCCCGAACTCTGGATCTCCATCCTGCCATCACTTGCATTATCACTTACATTCACATCCTCCGATACTCGCGAGCTCTCCGCTACATTATTCCCCTCTGCCATCACCTTCCTGCTTCCTGCCTCCCTCTCTTCCACCTCCCCTTCGCCATCCTTTACATCCGGCACCATCTCCCCTTCCCTTTCAGACAGCCTCTTTCGCCTCTCGCCTCCGGCCGCCCCATTCCCAGAATCCTGACCTCCCATATCAGGTGGGGCTGGTTGTTGACGCTCCAGTACTCTAACATTGTATGTGCCGTTTCGACCCTACAACAGTACCCGCGTCGACGCCACCACATCCTCCTTCACTGCCACATCCAACACCGCCAAATCTGGATCACCCGACTCTAGGCCCGATGAGACAACCCCTCGCAGCCGCCCAAAAGATCGGACCAGTGCCTCCATATTCCGGGTGGAGCAATATGCAGCTGGTACTCCCCTGACGTCAATAATAGCCAGCCTCGATGCTCTATCCTCGACCTTCCTGTCCAGATGATGCGCTGCCAAGTGAGTCTTGCTTCCCCAATCACCTGCCTCCACCCACACACTGCTATGCATTCAGCCACCGGAACTTGTCGGATCAATATCTCTCCCGTCTCCAATTTCTTTACTTCCACCCCCTTCATCTTCAGGAATTTCCTCACCAATGCCCCTCGTACTTCCTCCTCACTCACTTCACTGGCTTCAATCTTCTCATGCACGCGGCCTGGGTAAGGCTCACCTGCCTCGCAATCAATAATTTGTTTGTCTTTCTATGATCCGAGGCCACTTCTGGGCATTGCACTTGTCGATGTCCCACCCTCCAACATCGCCTGCAAATGAGCAAACTCCGGCAATCACGTGCATGATGCCCCCACCCCAAACACCTGAAACAATTAGACCCCTTCTCTCTACCCCTGGCCCCCATCGTCTCACTCCTTCGCCACGGCTGTCCACGCCCGTTGCCATCCTCCGCCCATCCTGGCTGCCTTCCCCCGCGCTTTCTCCTCCGTCCACCCCTTCTCTTTCCCCGGCATGTCTGTCACGCCCTGCTCAGTACCTCCTCCAAAGGTCCTCTCCCCCACCTCCGCTCCTCCAGCGATCCCCCTCCGACGCCCCTTCACCGATCCCCGCTCATCTCTTCTTAATTCCCTGATAGGATAATAACAAGGGAAATATGCTGTTTTTATTTTTCCAATAATATTTTTGCAACTTTATCTTTTTAAATACGTTGGATTTATCTCATGCTATCTCTAATTGCACTGTTTGTCGGTTATGACAATTTTTTTCTTTTTTCGAAAACAAAATTAGAAATTTTCTTTTTTAAAAGAAAAAAGAGAATTTTTTTCTATTCGGCTTACCATCATGCTTCCCTCCCACTATGATCCAAATCAAAAATAATAAGTGATACAAAGCCCAGCCGGATCTTTCTCTGTTATGTGAGTTTAAAGATATTTGAATGCATGAAATCCTATCCCAAAGTTAGCAAATTTTCATTTTTTTATTTAAACGTTCAAAATCAAGTTTATAATTTCTTTGCTCTGGCATATTTTATTGTTTAAAACCTAGTATATTTCATTGTTCTGGGAATGGTTCATGTTTTCCTTTAGCTGTCTGATGAAACATTTCAAGATTAGGTATCCCCATCTGGAACGCAAACTTACCATTGATGACCACATTCGTCCAACTTTATTTATTATAATATGCATTCATGTCCAGGTTATGGATAAACACCTTAATATTCTGGCAAAGCAACACATGGAGACCCGATTTTTGAAGATACACGCTGAGAAGAGTCCTTTCCTGACTGAGAAGCTTAAAATCGTCGTGTTGCCAACTCTTGCCCTGATCAAGAATGCTAAGGTTGATGATTATGTGGTAAGGAGATGATTTCATGTGGAACTCTGCACATTATCTGTCCCCCATTAATGAGGAAGAAAAGAACACAGAAGCAGCATCTTCACCCCTTGAATGGTGGTTTCAGGTTGGTTTTGATGAGCTCGGTGGGACCGATGAGTTCAGCACTGAGGAGCTAGAAGAGAGGCTTGCAAAGGCCCAAGTTATCATCCTTGATGGTGATTCATCTTCTGTTCAGAGGAAGGCTGCTGTCAAACCACACCAGAGAAGTGTTCGGCAGTCCGAGAGGAATGGGCACTCGTCAGATTCAGAGTAAGTTTCTGATCTTGTTCAATCTGTTGTGTTTTTCAGGGAACCTGAAAAAATTAGTGTTTTTTTCGGCCAATCTAGCCATCAGTTCAAATTTTGGGTTCATGGGTGTGACAGGTTTGTTGTCTTTCATGTAACCTCCCTAGTTTGAACTGAGAAAGAGATAGATGCATGATAGATTTTCAATGATATTATTTTCCACCGTAGTAAGTTTATTTATTGGGTCTATAATGAACTCAAGACTTTTAATGGGCTTTTGTCCGAGGAAGAATTTAATAGTGCTATATATTAATTGTAATTTAATTAGATCTATGAAGAAAGGGGCTATCCAATATCAGCATATACCGATATCCAGATACCGGATGATGATATTAGATATTGGACGCTACACTACCGATAGCCAATACCATTAGCTCTCCTGATATCAGCATTTGTCTTCTTCTCAAGGGTTGGTTGACAATATCGAATATATGTGTCTGATATCGGTTTCTTCAATATTTGACCTAAGAATAGAAATATGTTTTAAATAATTTATAATGTGAATCTGATACGGTCCCGACAGGGATCGTATCGGGAGGGGCTGGCCCTGGCGGGTTAGACAATGCCAAGGGGGACGAGTGTGGGCAGAGGAACGGCAGAGTGGGCATCGCCGGTGAGACGGAGCTTGACAGAGTGGAAGTCATCAAGAGGGGAGATACTACTGGAAGGGAATTATCAACTAACAACTCATGTCCTGCCCTCCAATGAGGAGGGCTACATATTTAAAGCGAAACACCAGAGGAATGTAAAAGATGATAATGGCCCTAGTGGGCTTAATGGATCATAACAGAATATAAGCTATTAGGAGCTATGTATAAATTATCACTGGACATTCAATCATTTTCTTAAAGGTTTTCAATTAATAACTTACTTAATATATTGTACTTATTCTGGGCCAATACTAAAGGAGACGTCTCAATATCATGCAGTCAAACATGGGCCCATTGAAAATCTATCACTTAATATCTAGTATTGCCATCCACCACGTCCACAGGCCTAAGATACCGATCTCCAATATCCAGTACCAGAAACTGCCCTAATTTTTGCCGGATTTTGGTTGTCCAATATCAGATATCAGATGCATATTGAACATGTGAACACTAGAGAGAGCAAGGATATAATTTTAGGATGGAAGGAACCTGTCACCCTAGAAGAGAGTGACACCTTCTTAGGGTTTTGCACTCATCAACTGTCCATCAACCGATAATACCCTCATCGATGTTTACGATTTCTAGGATGGTGAACAATGATGACTGCATTGATGAGGTTCCTCCTTGATAGTTGACATTGACAGGGTTTCATCGACACTTGACACCGTCCATCGATGTCAGACACTTGACATCGATGACATCGATGTCAGAAATCACTGGCCCTGCCAAAAATAACTGCCTTGATGAATTTCTTGACCTATGGATTGTTGATGCCAGCGTTGATGCTGTCATCCACGAGTCATTGACCATCATCAACTGAACGACTGATAAACTCAAAATTAGGGGTAAAATTATGTCATCATAAAATTGAGCTTAATCAATAATTTTTGAAACTTTTAACTATAAATTAATTTAATTAGTTAGAGATGAGCAAGGGTCATCTCCACAGGAACGGATATTAGGGAAAGACCTACTTCAATCGGGTGAATTTGAGAAGGATAATGTGTAGCGTACAAGGTGGGGAATTGGCGAACATAGTGCTTAATGTTCAATATGTTAAGTTTTGTATTCAATAACTAATCTTCTTAAAATATTGAAGATATATATTCAGATGTGTTTGATGATTATGAAATTAATTCCATAACTATTTATTAATCACTAGACAATGGTTATAATGATATTGAAGAAATATATTCAACTTAAATGCATTTGATGATTATGAAATTAATTCCATAACTATTTGTTAATCACTAGACAATGGTTATAATATTGTTCAAATATTGAAGATATATATTCAAGTGAAATGTGTTTGATGATTATGAAATTAATTCCATAAATATTTATTAATCACTAGACAATGGTTATAATGATATTGAAGAAATATATTCAAGTTAAATGCATTTGATGATTATGAAATTAATCCCAGAACTATTTATTCATCACTAGACAATAGTTATAATGTTCTTCAAATACTGAAGATATATAATCAAGTTAAATGTGTTTGATGATTATGAAATTAATTCCATAAATATTTATTAATCACTAGACAATGGTTATAATGATATTGAAGAAATATATTCAAGTTAAATGCATTTGATGATTATGAAATTAATCCCAGAACTATTTATTTATCACTAGACAATAGTTATAATGTTCTTCAAATACTGAAGATATATAATCAAGTTAAATGTGTTTGATGATTATGAAGTTAATCCCAAAACTATTTATTCATCACTGTGATTTAATATTTAAATTTATAATTATTTGATTCAACCTCTAACTAGATAATAATTATAAAGTTGGTAAAACTTTGTGCATTATGTTCAATATGTTAAGAACATTAGTTGTTACGTGGGCTCATGGTATTAGTAAAAAATATTATATTTGAATATTGAAATTTACAATTATTTGATTCTACCTCTAACTGTATAATTATATAATGTTGGTAAAACTTAGTGCATTATGTTCAATATCCTAAGAACATTAGCTGTTACGTGGGCTCATTGTATTATTAAAAAATTATGATTCAAAATTTGAATTTATAATTATTTGATTCCACCTCTAACTATATAATAATTATAAGGTTGGTAAATCTTAGAGTATTCTATAAGATAATATGGAGGGAAAAAAATTTGGACAATAGAGATGAATGGCATGTCACCAAACAGTATTCAAAACAAAGTTTCAAAAGTTCAACATCCGAATCAACCCTTGGATCCTCGTTGTTATCTTCATCATCTTTGTTACTGCTATTGTTGACATCGTCATTTGCTCGCCACCAACACAACACTTCAGTGTCATGAGTAGCTTGATGCTCTCCGCTGTCAACCTTGATCGCTTGTAGTTGATGACGACATGACTGGCGAAGAAAAATCTCTCTGAGGTTGCACTTGTCACCGAGACTGATAAGAATTCCTTCGCAATTACTGTTAATCCTGGATACGAGTGCTCACTTGTGACCTTCCACCAATGTAACGGTTTTTTCCCCTTGATAGAAGGTGAGCTAATGTAGACATCTAACTCGTGCACTGGATCAGAGGTGGGTCTATGATCATTATCTAACAGCAACTCGTCAAGTGCTTCACTGAAAAAAATTGTAGTTGTCCAGGCGGGACGAAAATATCCAGAAGAAATAGAATCAGCTATGTTTTGATCATTGCTGAGCCAATGCGTAGTTAATAAATTCCGCAGATAATTGATGACTTTGTCCCGGCATTCACAATCAATTAATCGTAACTTCATAGATGGATCAATGAGTGCAACAATGGTAAAGGTCTGGTTGCAAGTGAGGGCCGGTGCATATTTTTTCAGCTTGGTCTTCATTGCCAGACACGCATTGTAGATGGAAGTTTGTTATGTGATGATATGACACTCTGATTCTGCGCATGACACTGTCAAGATGTCTCATTATCGCTTTGGGGATAACAATTGCTTCATTTGCTGTTGGTGACTTTGATTGGCAAGCAAGGGCAGTAGCCAACACAAAGGGTTGTAGTATCCCTGAAAAATCTTTGATCATCTGCCATTCTTCGTTAACCAGTACAGGTTTCTTCAACATATTCACTGCCATGACATCAAGAATATCCCTCTTCTCGACGCTCGCGACAAGCATCTCATACGTTGAATTTCACCTGGTCGTGCAGTCTAAGGGGATCTTTTTCTAGTTCGATAGGCCAAACTGCTTGCATATAGATACTTAGCTCTCGTCACGTTTTGTTGACCCACGTATTGCAGTGACAGTGTCCCTCAGCCGGAGCACTACATCGCCCAACGCAGATAAACTGAAGTCATTATATGTGTTGAATTCTTCACTGTCATTGGTGCCCAGACTATTATCATCCCAAATGACCTGCTCCAAATGGTGACTCCATAACTCGTAGTGAGCTCAGCCTGGCCTGGACTATAAGGTTGATGACGTGTGCCACACATAACACATGCCTACTTGCAGTGAAATGAGGATTTAACTTCTCCAATTCAACTTCTAGAGTAGTAATCATTTTCCTGTTATTTGATGCATCCTCAGTGGTCACTGCCTACACCTGCGTAAAATTACATCATAAAGGTGAAAATGACATAGTACAAACTATTATTGATGACAGTGTGATGCATACCTTCTATTTCAATTCAAACTCTGCTAAAATTTGGAGGACAGACCCGCTCAGGTTTTCCCCAGTGTGGGGACCTTTCAATTGGTGTATCCCAAGCACACGCTCACATAGTTTCCACTCCTAGTCCACCCAATGCATAGTCACTCCTAAGAATGCAATGTTGTTCTTAGAAGTCCAAGCGTCAAGTGTTAGTGATACGCGGGCAACGTCGGCCAATTTTTCGTATGTTTTTTTTATATCCGTGTAAAGAGCATGTGCTTTTGCTTTGATAGCCCGCACTGGTGGGATATATATCTCTTCCTATGCAATATAACGGAGAAGTCTTTTGAAGTACTTCTTCCTAACAATTGTCCACGGTGAATCGGAAAGAACCGCACCAGTTTTTCCGTCATATTCTCAAGCATAGGACCAATATACTACTACTTCTTACTACTTGCTGCATCAAAATATTCAGCTACTGACCTCTCCCTTAGTACTATTTTCCCCTTTGCCTTTAAGGATGCGAACACTTTCCAATGGAACCTTTCCAGATGTCTCCAAAGAGTGCTGGTTAGATATTTGCTGCAGTCTACAATTACATCGCATAATGTTCATCTGAATTTCTGTCGTTCTAGAGACATTAGCGCAAAGGTGGGGCTTTTTCTGTTTTTTGTTTGCATGACCTATCATTAAACTCATCCTCCACAGACATTACTATAAACTCTTGGCCATGTGAGAATTCACTATCTCCCATCCTAAGAGTTATAAGAGAAGTGAGACGGGTAATGCATCTGTGAAGCGGTCAGTTCAGGTACTCTTTCCCCAAGGATTTGATATCCACGGAGGAGGGGGTAACTCCTCCCTCCGTGATGCTTATTTCAAGAGGGGTAAATCTTTCCCCAAGTCATTCAGTGATATAAGATCAGAGCGTAAGAAAAGAGGAGTGAAGAGAGTGATAGAAGAGGAGAGACTAGAAGAGAAGAGAAGAGGAGATAGGAGAAGAGAGTGAGAGAAGTGGAGAGGGTGATAGAAGTGAAGAGAGTGAGAGAAGAGGAGAGGGGGAGAGAAGTAAAGAGAGTGAGAGAAGAGGAGAGAGTGAAGAGAAGAGAGTGAGAGAAGTGGAGAGGGTGAGAGAAGAGGAGAGAGTGAAAAGAAGAGGAGAGAGTGAAAAGAAGAGAGTGAGAGAAGAGAAAAGAGTGAGAGAAGTGGAGAGGGTGAGAGAAGTGAAGAGGATTAGAGAAGAGAAGAGAGTGAGAGGAGTGAAGAGGATTAGAGAAGAGAAGAGAGTGAGATAAGTGAAGAGGATTAGAGAAGAGAAGAGAGTGAGAGGAGTGAAGAGGATTAGAGAAGAGAAGAGAGTGAGATAAGTGAAGAGGATTAGAGAAGAGAAGAGAAGAGAGTGAGAGGTATGAAGAGGATTAGAGAAGAGAAGAGAAGATAAAAGAAGAGTGAGAGAAGAGAAAAGAAGAGGGTAAGAGAAGAGAAGAGAAGAGAAGAGAAGAGAAGAGAGTGAGAGAAATGAAGAGGATTAGAGAAGAGAAGAGAAGATAAAAGAAGAGTGAGAGAAGAGAAAAGAAGAGGGTAAGAGAAGAGAAGAGAAGAGAAGAGAAGAGAGTGAGAAAAGTGAAGAGGATTAGAGAAGAGAAGATAAGAGAAGAGTGAGAGAAGAGAAAAGAAGAGAGTAAGAGAAGAGAAGAGAGGGGAGCAGAAGAGAGTGACAGCAGGGAAGAGAATATAAGTGATTGAGAGAGGAGAAGAGAAGAGAAGGAGAGAAGCATCGGTTGACTGTAATAGCATTTATGTCGTTTCAGTCTAGAGATCAGATTAAAATCACATCTTCTGGATGGGATAAACAAAGTATCGATTATAATTCAAGTAGATCAAATGTATCGAACCATCGTTTATAAAAACCAATTTTAAACTGAAAGAATTGCAGGAGGGTGAAAGCTCTTACTGATGTAAGTTAAACAGAAATGACCCATGAGAAACTGCAAGTAAAATGCATATTAAACGCACTTGATTAGACCAAGAGAGCTTAGAAATCTTCAGAAATCCACTGGCCACTGATCACCAGAAATGCTCACAACTCTTCAGCTGAACTACAGAAAAAAAATCATATCCAACCAGTTTGACAAAAATGGAAAAAATATCTGCAGCTGAACTTCCTAAACAGTTGAAAAAGATCTAACCTGCAACTTCAACTTGCCGATTGAACTCGGCAACGGAGTTCTCAAGCTTCAGACGAGGTAAACAAAGCTTCAGACTTTCAGTGTTCACTTCTCCAAGGGAAGCAAAACTTCAGTCTTCAGTGTCCAGTGGTCGTTGCCGCTCAGTCAGTGGAAGAGGGAAGTGGGAAGAGCGAAACCGAAAACGAGATTCTCACCACCGCAATCCATATTTACAAAAAACCCAAAAAAAAATTACACATTCACACCGCACACAACAATGGTCATTGTGCAGTGTGAAGTACTATAGAACTGTCCGATGTGCGGTCCAGAAAATCAAACCAGACCGCACATCGGACTCTTTTTGTACCGGTCGTATGTAAGGACCAACCATAGTCCTTGAATCACATTTGTTGCGAAAAAATACCTCCTTTTTATTGGAACACGTCACCCCCATGATTAAAGAGTAGGAGAGAGAGTCATTAACATTAATTGCTATTATGGCGCCGCTAATCATGATGCCATGACTGTTGGCCAGTAATGATTGCTGACGCCAATCATTAACGAGGTTTATTGATTAGTTGTCGCTAATCATTAAAATCAACCGTTAGTTGGTCATCGTTCAACAAATTGAACTACGACACGTGGCATCACAGAAATAAACAGATTTAAGAATATTCCAAAATTCATATTAAATTAAATAAAATTCCAAAAATTATAAATAAATATGTATTTTGAGTTAGAAAATTCATATTTTTATTAATTTAATGTCAAAATATTCAGGAAAATCATATCTTGACTCAAAACTTTATTTTCTTTTAGAATATGTTGTTAGAAAAATACCTAAAAAATGTAAAAAGTGCATAAAATTCAAATTATTATTCTATAAATATATTTATTCATTTTAAGCTTGATAACGTGTGTATAATTAATTTAATGCAAATAAACATAAATATGATCAGATTAAGCTACTAAAAATACGTGTTATCAACGACCAGCATCAATGTCAATGGGACATGCCAAATCCTGCCACCAAGGGAGAAACACTTGATGAGAGAAGGGTACGTAAGAGATACAAAAAAGAATGTAGGGGGAGAGGTGGTGCGACTGCAACTTTCATAATAATGAGAAATGAATCAATAGAGATGACATGAATTTTCAAAACATTGTCTTATAAAATTAGTCGAAAAAATATAAATGCAACACCAAATTTCCCAGTATGACTTGTAGAAACATTTGCATCCTCCAAATCTGTCATGCTTAGAGCTTAGAGACAGAAAGAAAATGAAAAGGGTTTTGAAAAAACTATTATCCAAAAATAGTTCTGGCTCTAAAAAATAAGCTATCCCTTAATTCTCCATCCAGTGAGGATGTATGCCCGACCACTATTAATAGAAAATTGATGCATCACCTCACTCGAGCATAAACTGTACCGGACAACTTGGTAAAAGAAAGAAAAATTATCAATTTCTTCTGTCTGATAGAAAAATGTTTCTGTGATATCCAGTAGAATTTTACGTTTGCTTTGGTTGCTTGGTTGTCTTTTATCTCAAAGATATTCAAGAAACCTTTTTTTGCTGTTATGATGTGAGAAATTTTCACACATGAATGTTATCACCCTTGTTTCTAATAATTGAAACCATTATTTTTTATCATCCTTTTGTATTTTTAATGAACTCAGACAGCTGAGGGAAATGATATAGATATGACAATTAAATTAGATATTTTTTCTGGGATTGTCTTTTCCAATCGCAGAGGAAATCAAGTGATAAAAAAAGAGAAATAGGTCAGAGAGAGAAATAGAGTGGGAGAGAAAAAACAGTGCTTGGCAAAGAGAGTTAATAGAGGAAGAAAGAGACATGTTTGCAGAAAGAGAATAAGTATGAGAGATAGGTTACGTATAACCATTCACCAAACATATCATTACTCTCCCTCCCTCTTTATTTATCTCTTTATTTATCTTCCAGAACCGCTCTTTTCTCAATCTCTCTATGTTTAAATTTTTCTCTCTTACTTCCTGTGACGGTAGCAGAGGGTTATATCTGATTACATTTCACTAATTGTGCGAATTCCCATCTGTGCAAAATTAAAAGATTCAACTAAAAGTAAACAACTAGAACTATCAGAATTAATTACTAAATGTTGCCATATTTATCATTAACCTTAGATATCCAATATCAGTTATATCCAATGATCCTAAATATATAATAATCCAAGTAAATAATAAATATTTATCATTTAAAATAGTATAATGAAATATTTAAATTCAGTGTTAATTAACAATAATCGAGAAATATCCCATGTCATTTAAAAAAAATTATAACATCATTACTCATAACATACATAAAAATGCTGTATGAAATTCAATTTGTATCAATTCTTGTATATTATGATATTTATAAGTATCATGGTTTGACCAACCATTTACTATATAATGTTTACTTTCCTTTTTTATAATTAACTATGCTATGGTCTCAAAAAGTATCCACCATAATTTGTAACACAAATTATGCATATTTTCATAAAATTATTTTGAAATTTAAAATTTATGACAATATAACATTTTGTGCAATAGTTAATGGACTTATTGAAAAAAAACACGGGTGGAATTGAGTATTGATCATCTAAGTTAAAATGGCATTAGTTTTTATATTGAGTATTGAAAAAAACCACGGGTGGAATTGAGAACTCAAGCCAGAATGGCATTAGTTGTTGGCAAGCTTATTCTTCTATTTCTAATGCAATCAATTAATAGAAGGAAGCTCACACCAGAAAAGATGTGACGAGTTGGGAGCTATCTAACACCTACTTTCTAAGCCTAGAGAGAAAACATATATAAGAATATAGAGAATTACTAATATTACACAATGACATACTCCTTCCCTTAAGTTAACGTGTGGGAGATGGAATGTAGTAAAGGGCTCAGGGCATATTCCACCTCTGCTTGCAGAAGACCCATCTCTTCTTCTATCATGGCCACTGCCAACTGGCATGCTTGCTCATCGCGAAAGGCGAGTGTCCATCGCCCGTCAACGAGAACCTTCCTCTTTGCAGTTGTATCTGAGCCCGGCAGGTTTGATGGTCGGATGCGCAGGTGCAACCACTTGGGATGCTTCTCATCCGCTCTTGGCTGGTAACAATTACTCACGGTTAGACTATGAATTCATGATTCATCAATCATACAGATCCTGTCCAGATACCACTGTGATATAAGCAGATGGAGGGGTGGATGGACAAACAGATAAGACGGATGGACAGCTGAATGGCATAAAGATAAACTATAAAAAACTGAATGATGTATTATGGGTAGATAGAAAATTATAAATTTTAGTTGAAAGAGGATCGTGACGCAACATAAGAAGATAGATGACGAAAGAAGATTCGAAGCAAGAAAAAGAAAGAAAATAGAGAAATAATGCATGGGATAATTTAAGAATTAGGAAATGGAAACTATGGATCACATACGTTGGAACCCGCCAAAGGCGCGGCAACACGGATTACTCCTTTTTCCTGGTTGAAGGGAAGCTCTTCTGCCAAGAGAACCCACCCAGATACTCCTCTAGCAATGGCTAGGAAGCGAAAATGGTGTTCTTTACCTCTTTCAAATGCTATCCTACAGTTCATTGTACCGCCTGTGAAAGGTTAACAAAACTTAATAATGTTCTAAAGTGAGAAAGTATGTCAGAAGAAACGATAGAAGCAAACTAAATAGAGCTTAAAAAGAGAATCTGACCAATATTGACCTCTGTGCCAGGCTTTGGTACTAAAACATCCAAGCCAGCAGCTTTTGCCCGAGAATGGAGAGGATGACTTCTAGGAGAATTCACAGGGGGTTGATCAGATAGTGTTCCACCTGAACAAATTTTCAGGAGCTGATGTCGAAGCACAAACACCTGCTTCCGGAACATGTATTACTTAGCTTTCTCACCTCAGTTACGCATTTTTAATTTCTTTAGTGCTACTGATACAGGACCAACCAGTAAAAGATGAAATAAAATGAGATATTTTTTTCCTTTTTGCTGTCTCCATATTCTCTCTTCTATTAGTCAGAACATCAAAGCAATCACGATGAAAGAACTAAGGCATGCATTGATGGCAAGAAATCTAAGCTTCTGTTACGTGCAAATAGAAGACCACGTATTTTCAAGGATGAGTAGAAAAGAAACAATAAACAAGTTAAAGGACACATTAGCCTTCCTTGATTCTGTCACATGAGTTTACTTTCTTCACTTGTATTAAAAATATTGGACGTATGATACCATACTTGTATATAAGAATCAATGCTTTCAAATTAGTTCAAAGAAGATTATCAAATTCAAAGCAATATAGATCTAACAATCTGGGTAGGAGAGTATCTTCACCGAAATATGATCATCGACAGAGAAAAGACAAGAAGAATAGTAGAGGATCTGGGTGAATTCTTTGCTTCTCTGGTTACAAGGCTCACTCCCAATACTCCAGCCCTCAGATTCTCAGCAACCACCAACTTCTTGGAGTCCTCATTCCTGCTCCATCATTTATAGATTCTCCAAACCTTCGAGTGCACAAGTCTGTAACTGATTCATCTCGCACTTTTGCCTTCTTTAGGTAAGATCTTGTGAGCAATTTATCACCATGAAAATTTATATTTCCCTCAAGCTGGATGTTGGGCAAGTTTTTTGAAGATACACTTTTTACCAGATCAATTCACATTCTGGAAGATTTGTCATCTTGATTAGAACTTCTGGTCCTTGTGAAGTTTACCATGATTGTAGAATATCCTACGGATACATCGGCCATTCCTACTCAGGAGTAAGAGAGGAACGAAGAGGTTGAGAAATGTAAGAATTTCCTAGCGCTTTGTTGAGTTATGAAGCATGAAAACTGGTTGTAAAATGGAATGGAAAGGAAGATTTAAGTGGCAAGCCACTCAACCTGTTTTTTGAGTATTTTACAGGGACCAAAGAACTTTAGAATCAATTTCTCAAAGGCTCTCCTGGCTGGTGACTTCATCCTATTAAGTATTATTTTCAAGTAAACCATATTCCATTCGAGGAACTTCAAATCTCTCCTGTGTTTATCTGCTTTGGGCTTTCATATGTGATTGGGATTTTTCCAGGTGCAGTTTTAACATCGTAAACTGATACAACCAATTCGTATCAGAGAACATCCTCTAGAAACAACCAATGAATACCAGGAATTAACCAACATAGATCAAGCAGTCGACCAATAGAGCAGGTCACGTACAATTCAACAAAATAGAAAGGGAAATCAGAATATAGAGATGCGATTGGGTTCTTGATGGAACATCCCTGGTTCACCTGGCTCGTCCTGCTTCCCCAGTCTCGACAGCTCTGCAACCTTCGTTCTTGAAGTCTTTCCCGCAAAAGGGCTCCTCTAGTCAATGTACACGCCAATTGATC
This sequence comes from Wolffia australiana, assembly GCF_029677425.1. NCBI lineage: Eukaryota > Viridiplantae > Streptophyta > Magnoliopsida > Alismatales > Araceae > Wolffia > Wolffia australiana. The sequence goes on from NC_135842.1 coordinate 12,200,577, forward strand.
CCTCTTTCTTCTGTTCCTTCTTTGATAAAGTCTTGAATTAAATGTATCATAGACATCCCATCTCTCTTGACTAAGAGTTCATAAATGGAATCAAATGGTGAAGGTGGAGACCCATATCGAAGTAGTGATGGAGGCTCTCTGCCATGAAGTGCCTTGAACGGGGATGTTTGTTTTAAGAATGATAAGTGGTGTTATACCTATACTCAGCCCTGCAGCCATCAATTCCATTTTTTGGGTTTTTGATGTGAAGCCTCTTTTTGTGACTCTTTTTGCCCATCTCTCTTGGGAATATATGAGGGAATAATTTCAATTGACTGCCATGGAGACAAAGGATTTCCTTCCATAAATAACTTGTACAAAGACTCCCTCTGTCCGAAAAAATAGAATTTGGTATACTGTGATGTTTGAAAATTTTATTCACAAATACTTCCACAGTTGTTTTGGCTGAAACTGGAGGTTTGACAACAATATAATAGCTATATTTCCTAAGGCGACCAACAAAGACCATGCTGAAATCAAACACATATGATTTGGATAAACCTTCAAGAAAGTCCATAGTAATTTCTTCCCAAATTTGATTTGGTATTTGTCAAGCCTGGAGAAATCCTGCTGGAGATAAAGTTGATGATTTGTGCTGCTGGCAGATGTCACATTTGTCAATGAGTGGTTAAATAGTTTTTCCTACACCATGACAAAATATTTGTTGCGATTTGGGTTTCAGTGTACTATGGGACCACCCAAGTCCTATTTTGGTGGCATGGAAATCTTTTAAGATGAGGGGGAGGTAAGAAAGAGTTTGATGGTAAGATAATGTCGAATGTCTATGATTTGTTTAATGGAAAGAGTTTCTTCAAAAAAAAAATAATTGATGGAAAGAGTTTGATGGTAAGCTATTATTGTAGGTTTGTGTCTCAGTTTGCAGCTCTTGCACAACCGTTGACAAATCTACTCAAAACAAGTTCTTTTCACTGGCCCGAGGATGCTGACATTTCTTTTGAACAGCTTAAATCGGCATTATCTTCCACGCCTATTATAGCACTTCCAAATATTTCACTACCTTTTGCCATTGAAATGGATGCTTCAGACTGTGGTATGGGCGCAGTACTATTATAATAGTCTAAACCCATTGCGTACCTTAGTCAAATGCTCTTGCAGACATCTCGCTTAACATCAGCCATACGAACATGAGTTTCTGTCAGTTGTTCGAGCGGTTGACAAATGGAAGCACCATCTACTATTTCCGAAAATTTTCATCTATAGGAATCAATTTAGTCTCGAATTTCTTATTGACCAGAGGGAAATTCCCTGACAGTACCACCGGTGGATGATCAAATTAATGGGTCTGGATTTCAAAATTCACTTCAAATCAGGAAAAAGGAACATTCTCGCCGAACCTTTTTCTAGGTTCATGGAGAACTCTGAAGAACAGATCACGGCAGTTATGTTCAGTCACTGGTGAGATAGGGCAACAGTCGATCGTGAAATTTCTGCTGATGTTACCCTTTCACACATTAAAGCAGAATGCGCAGCTGACCCCTCCAAACATTCATTATACTCGATACATCAAGGGCTCCTGTGTTACAAAGGCCGAATAGTGCTAGCCCCAAAGTCTTCATTAATGCCCTCTATACTCCATGAATTTCACAATTCAAAAATTGGTGGCCATGGAGGACTCCACCGAACATATAAACAAATTTTTGCAACAAGTTTTCTGGCCAGGTATGTGTAAAGCTGTTAAGGAGTGCATAGACAAATGTGACATTTGCCAATGACATAAATCATCCGCTCTCACACCAGCTGTTTTACTTCAGCCCTTACCTATGCCAAATCAGATCTAGGAAGATATCAGAATTTACTTCATTGAAGCTTTACCAAAATCCGAACGATACGAATCCATCTTAGTCGTCATTGATCGCCTTAGTAAAAAAAAACCAAGTTCATCTTATCATCCAGAAACAGACGGTCAAACCAAAGTCACTAACCGCGGACTCCAGTGTTTCTTTGCGCTGTTTCACAGCTGAACACCCTACACAGTGGGTGAAATTTCTTCCCTGAGCCGAATACAGCTACAACACTTCCTTTCATACCTCAACTGGCATGTATCCTCTTAAAGCAGTTTATGGGTGTGACCCTCCATCCCTAGTGGGCGACGGATCACCTGCTCCCCCAGTTGATGCTGTGGATAAATTGCTGCTCGACCGAGATGCCATCCTTCAAGCACTCAAGGCACATCTAGCCAAAGAACAAGGTCAGATGAAAACTCAGGCGGACAAACAACGCAGGGATGTCCCATTCATTGAGGGAGATTCCGTTTACCTTAAGATTCGACCTTCTCAGATGAAAACACTGACCCGGCCACCTAATGAAAAGCTCAGTCCTAAATATTTTGGACCTTATAAAATCATGAAGAAAATTGGCCCAGTCGCCTATCAGCTTCAACCTACCACCTTCATCCTCAGTTCACCCTGTTCTTCATGTCTCCAAAACAAAAGGTGCATTAGACCCTACACATTCAAGCCACCCAAATCCCTCCATTTTTAATTGACAGCTATGAGTGGCAGGTTACACCGGAAGCCGTTCTCACCTCCAGAGTCACACCAGCAGGCTTATCCCTCTTAATCAAGTGGAACGGACTACCAGCTAATGACGCGACACGGGAGGATGCACTCAACATTGAAAAGAGCTTTCCAGATTTCAAGCTTGAGGACAAGCTTCAGCTCGATGGGGGAATTATTGACAAGTATTTCAGTAGGGCTTATAGAAGACGGCGGTAAGGATACGGACTATTTTCTTTTCCTCTCAAGACCCATTGCAGGAGTGGGATCTGGAACAGTCAGAAGGGCAATACCCAGCAGCCAATCTGGGGGAGATCCGATAGGATCTCATATCTTTTCCTCTTTCATTTATCTGTCATTGAACTGCGGTGATATTTTTCAATCGCTTTCAATAGAAGTTACATAGTTGATCCGAAGATCGATATATTGTGGGACATTCCTCTAGTTACTACCCCTCAATATGAGTAAGATAATGAGTTTTTATAGCATTATAAATTGTCATTAATAGAACACCTTGGGAAAACAGTTGGATTCAATGCCAGGGTTCTTTTGATCGCGGCCAGTCTTGGGTCACGTAAGACTTCTCAATCAATTTTGGGCATGGCCATACTGTGAGTCACTGTGATAGTGTTTCAAGCTTCCTCATCTTCCATTCTTGATCTTAATAATACTTCTGAAAGTTTATTTTTTTGCCCAATTTTTCAAGTTTTTAAAAATCAAACCCCAAGAGTTTTTAGTAGTGCGACAGAATTTCCTTGTTATCATGGCACACGTGACACGCACGTGCCATGTACCTATAGGCAAAACTTGTCATCGACACGGTTGTTCTACCTATCAATATATTTAATATACATTCACCTAATAGAAGTTTTATCTTTTTTGTGCTTCATTTGTCTCTGTATTTGCAATTACTCTCTACCTGAGCCCTAAAGAGCACATTGTCATATTCTCCCTCCCCATCTGTGATCTAGAAAGATCAGAACTGTCAAGTTGGCATGGTGTCAGAGTTATATTGGCATACGCTATCCCTCATGACAGTGGCCGACATTCTTCAGAAGATGAGGAGATCCTATTCAATCGATGTTCTTCAACGGAGATCTTTTTCTTCTTCAGAAGAAATTGTTTGTGGAAGTCTCGATTGATTGAGATGCCTACATGTGGAGCTTCTACTTCTTACACATGGAGCTTTGTAAGCTTTCCTTTCAAGGGGATCTGAACATATTGATGCCATTGAAGAAGGTTCAATCCCGAAAAACGAAATTGAGGAGGTATACAAAGCAGAGGATAGTGACAATGACTCCATTCTGCTGTTGAGAGAGTAGACAGATTGGCAGTGGATGTAGTGAAGTCATCAGTAGCCATAAGATAACCTAGCAAGGATCAAGGATGGTCAGTTGCAGATCTAAAGGCAAAACGATACGGTTGATGCCGATGAAGCCGACAGAGTAGTGGCAGAGCCGATGTGACCACAGGCAGGACCGGAGAAAGGGGAGGCGCCACGGGCGCCAACAGCAGCAAAGCAGGTGCAAGCGGAGGCAGAGCCAGAGTGAACGTTGGTGGAGCCGGCTCAAATGACTGCAAGAGTAGTTTCTGACAAGTCCATCACATGAAGCATAAATGTGAAGTTCCTTCTATCATCCATTGTTCTCTAACCATGATTATTGCCAGTTTGAGGTGCAATTCAAAGATGTTTGAGCAACAATAATTTCTTAACTTGGAAATAGTGGATCTCTTTAAGGAACAAGGCATCGACTTAGCCATCCTTATCCAATAGGAACCACACAATGTAAAATCTTTGAAAACAAACTAATGTTTCCACTATTGAATAGCCCAAACTACTGCCATAAGTTCCCTCTCATAAGCTGACTTGAATTGCGCATGAGGTGATAGCATTTGGCTGAATTAAGCAATTCGTTGAGACTCTCTTATGAGTACTGCTCCAACTGCATGTCCTTTGGCTTTGGTCTATACTAAATGGAAGTGAGAAACTTGGTAACCGCAATATAGGTGTTGACAATTGTGCGTGTTTGACCATATTGAAGGCTTACTCTGCTGCTTCTGACCCATTAAAATAGTTCCTTTTTTGTAGATCATTTAACATTGAGCAGTAGCAGCATAACCAGAGACAAATTGCCTGTAATAACAGAGTAAGCTCAAGAACCCTCCTAATTCCTTCACCATTATTGGTGTCTTCCACTACCATATAGCCTCTATCTTTGACGGGTCAGTTGATACCCCTTTCACCGAAGTATCATGAGCTAAGTATTTGATATAATGATGCCCAAATCAAAACTTTTCTGGGTTACTATGGAGATGGTTATTTGATAATATTGTTAAAACACAAGTGCTACATTTTAAAAAATATTTTGTAAAGATAAGAAAATCAATAAGGTCATTTATTTATAGATTTTCTCCCAGGTACCAAATGTATCTAATGAGCACAATCTCTGATTGCTGGAAAAGATTTGGGGGTATCTACTACTAGAGGGTGGGTGAATTTTAGCCAATGAAGGCAATAATCAAAGGATATCAATTTTAACTCGAGCATGCCTGACAAGTGTTTTTGGTTGATACTTTCAGTCCTTGATGGGCGTCTAGGTCTTGATAAATCTGGATAGAAAGGATCTGTTTATGTCATAATATTTTGAGCATCCAGTGATGACAGTTGCGATGGGACCAATGAAGAGTCCTCTGATATGGAATTTCCCGGGGAAAAGGGAAGAAAATTCAGTTAACATAAAATTCTTTGGAAGGATAGGATGACATTAAGTCATATCTTGATTCTCTTACCAAACGACCAATATGAGGTAGCCTAGAAGCCCATTTTGTGAGGCCCATTAGCAGCTAGTGGCCCAAGATGGAGATTCTTCTGGAAGCTGACAAGATCTGCAGAAAAGTCCTCCGAGACCTACAAAGTCCTCAGAATCCTTTTACAGATTCTTCATCTAATACAATCTGCAAAATATCTCTGCTACACCTTTTTAGTGGTACAGATCTTCTATTTGTGTGAGTTAGAATCTTCTTAAGCCACACAATACCTTCTAATAGATTCTATATTCCCTAGAATATGAAGAATATCTCTGCTCAGGCCTGTCAGACTGCAGATCTTCAAATTATCTAGTCAATATTATCTTCCTTAATCTTTTAAGTTGTCTTTCCAACGGTACTGTCATTATGGATGACCCTGAAGCCATAGAGAGGGCCAATGCAAGGCCTCATTATAACCTTAAAGAATCATCAATGAAGTATTCCATTTATTGAGAAACCTGTTTCTCCTCTTTATGTGTTCTCCTTGTTATAGAGTGTTCCAGTGCTTGTGGACTCAAGTACAACCCTTATGTGGACTCTTTTTTGAAGATTGAAGAGGCTAGTTTTCTAGATTCACAACTTGACAAGATTTAGTAGAGAATGGCTTGTGGATTCAAGTCATGTTTCCACAATATTCCTATGCTAAGCCTGCATCACAGTCAAATTAAATGTTGCCTCCCTCTCTATTAAAATGTTGAGTTCATGATTTCTGATAATGCCCCATTAAAGCCTGAAGGAGAACTTTGCTTCAGATAAACTGACGTCCAGGAGCTTGAGAGAAAACACCTCCAATCACGCAGCCATGGAACAGCTTTCAGAAGTTCTATAGAGCAGAAAGGGCAAGAGAAATTTGAGTCTTACAATAGACAGAAGCCCTAGTCCTTACAGACAGATGGGTCCACTCACCATTAGTGATACCAGTAGTGATATAACAGTCGAAAAATAAAAAAAGACATAAACATTGGGGTAAAATATCAATAAACGTGAAAATGGCTTTGCCAACACTCCCCCTCATGTGTTCCATAAGATTAGGGTAGCGTCAATTTTTAGATGTCTGCCCTGCTATTAAAACCCCATCTTGTAATGGATTTTTATCCGTTTCCCTTGAAAAACTTCCTATGTGTGGGGCTAATCCTCGTCCTCTGCCCTCTTGAAACATATGGACACCAAGTTTCTTTTGGCACCTATGCAAAAACATATGAGTTTCATTGCAGTTATAGTAAGCCTTTTTCCAGTTACAAGACGATTATTCTGCTTCCTTCCATGGTTTTCTTTATCTCCCATAACCAAAAATATGATAGAAGGAATTCTCTGTGACACTTTGATACAATACCTGTATGCAATAGCCAATGCTTTCGAACTACTTCCTAGAAGAATATCCAATGTCACGTAATATGCATCTAATGATCCAAGTAAGAGAGTGCCCTCAAAAATATATGATCACTGTAAGAGAAAAGACAAGATGAATAGCGAAGAATCCACCAGGATTCTCTTTTCCCTGCTCACCAGGCTCCCTCCTGCTAGCCCAGCATTCACTTTCTCCCCAACCACCAACTTCTGGGAATTAACCAATGCCATCCTTTCTCCCAATCTGTCTTCATGTAAAGGTTCTCTATCTGTCCTTTGGACGCGCATGCCTGTAAATGATTCGTCTTGCACGCTCTCTTTTTTTTCTCTCTGCACTTGTAATTGCTTCTTTGGAGAATGTAGAATATTAAGTTAGGAAGAGGGGGCTCCAGATAGCACAGAAACCTCCATGAACTTGGGCAGCCTAATGGACACTAGATCGCCATAGGAGAGAAGCTGTGGGAGAGAGGCAGAGAGGAGCACAGAGAACAATGGCAAGAAAAATCCCAATACATTTACCGGGCAAAAGGCCTAATTTGTACAATTTTATCGGATTCCCTACCCATTCAGGTGATCTGCACTTCATTAGCTAGGAGATACAAGGGTAAAACATAATACATTTACCGGGCAAAAGGCCTAATTTGTACAATTTTATCGGATTCCCTACCCATTCAGGTGATCCGCACTTCATTAGCTAGGAGATACAAGGGTAAAACATAATACAGGTACATGTAAACAATTGCACAAGTTTGTCGGTAAAACTTTAAAGATTAAGAAAAAAGTTTTTCTCGTCAACAAAATAACAGAATTTGGCTGAACTAACCTTCACTATCTCAAACATTCTTTTACCTGCGACAAACGTCGAGTCTCCTGAAAAACTATACACCTCACATTAGAAAATAAAAAGCAAAAATATTTTTACAATCTTGGATAGAAATAATATCCGAACCTTCAGAGAACAATGTCTCAGAAGGCAGCAGAATGCTTTTTAGGTCTCGTTGTGGTATTGATGCTTCTATTGCTGCAATTTATTAGTTCTATCATCCATCATATATTTTACATGTTAGAATAACTAAAACTATTTTTCTGCTTTGACGTACCTTTCTTACACCATCTCCATTCATCTGTGACTATTGTTACCAGAAAATCACACCAACTTCCATTCATTTCCATGGAAAGACTTGAAGCTGAAGTTTTGAACGAAGTCTGTGCATGAAATAATGATGCATTAATAAGTTACGTTTCAACGGCTTCTTGGAATGAAAATATTTGTTTACCTCCAAGTGAATGAGGTGATGGGAATTGTCTTCTGTTTCACCGTATGGAAGAAGTTGCCTGAAAAACCAACCACCAATCCATAGTGCTTCCGATGAAATATTTGACCTGCAGAAGAGACAGACCAAGGCATCGAGAACCTACAAAAAATAGCATTATCAAACAAACAATCATAAAAGGAATTGACAAGAGTGGATAAACTTGTAGCTCTTTACAACTAATCTCAGAACAGCAATTGATCAAACCATCTAATTGATATAAGAAAAGTGTTAGACCGTGTCCTGCTGTCTGTTTCGATGGGGCACGACTTATATGTGGCCCACTCTTTTCTCTACTTATTGAGTTCGGGCCAGCTCCAACTCTTAATTTTGTGCCTGGCCCAACTGCTTGTAAGCTGGTTTAATACCATCTCGATGATCTACTGATGAGAAGATTTTATTCCTTCTCCAAACCTTAATGGAGCGGCTTCGCATGGAGTGGACCTTCCCTTCTCCAACAGAAAGTAATACTTTTGTCGTAGAAGATGCCTAACATCTTATCTCATCAAGATTTAATACATATTTATCTCAATAACTTTTTTGGTTTAAAAATAAGAATCCAAATAGAATTAGACAAAATTGTCATAAAATTTTTGGTATGATAATGCCTTTAATTGTTGACATTTTTCCAGACTGAAGCAGGGTGTTAGACATCAAGTTATGTTTCTTTCGTGATGTTGAATTGGCATCTTTCTCTTTCTCTTTGTATCTTTATGTAATAGCCCATTAACATTTTGGACTAATTTTCCTCATTATAAGTATCCCTCCCTCCGACTCTGTTCCCATTTGTTCCAGCTCCTCTGTCATTTATCCCAGCTCTCCTGCCATACGCTACAGCACCGTCGCCGTTTATTCTGCCACCACCACTGTCCATTTGAGTCTGTACCCATTCAAGCCAATGAAGCTGGTGTTTGGCCACGCCAGTCACAGGACCAATTGAGGTCCTTTTAGCTGAAACTATTGCAAAAAACGTGGTAAGGCCAAGGAGACTTGCTAAAAGCTGCAGTGCAAGAATAGTCTCCAAAGCAACTTGGTTCTCTACATACAGCACCAGTACCGGCCATGGTCTCTCCTCCTATGTTACTTCATCTTGTTCCAGGGGTACCCAACCATCAGCTGCTAATGCATCATCTTCTATGGGAAACCAGCTCAGACACGAGGAAATCGACCAGCTCCGTCACATACTTTAAAAGAGGTAACGAACGCTGTGCATCAACTTCTTCTCCTTTGTCTTCTTGGATGCAATGGGTCATTGACTCACTGCCACTGTCCATGTGATCCCTGAATCCCTTAGTTTCCTCACACCTCTATAGTTCTCATAAAGTTAATACTATGTCGGGTGACCTCCTCACTGTCATTGTTGTGGTGTGAGAAATTCTCCTCCCACCATAATCTCATCCATGTCTTTCATGTTTCACTTCTTACCGTTAGCCTCCTTTTACTTCATCATCTTGTTCAAGGCTTGGATCAGGACTTATCCTTCAAACCTAATACATATTTCTATCGTGATAAGGTGTCGGGGAAGATGGCATTACTTGCTGAGGAACGAGGTGATGTCTACATCCTCCATAGCTCTCCTTCAGTCTCTGATTTTGTATTAGCTCTCCTCTATGATGCACAACCGTCCTTGGCTTCTTCACCATTGCTTGGTTAGTCCTTCTCTACTCTACAAATGATGTTCCCTCGTTTGTTTCATAGACCTCCTGTGGAGGGGTTTGTTTGTGAAGCATGTAGTTTCGCTAAACATACTTGGACAACAGTCCCCCTTTCTGATCCTTCTTCACACTCCTCTTCCCTTTCTCTCTCATTCACAGTGAATGCAACCATCCCATCCACATTGACCTCCCATGATCGCTGGTATTACCATCTACCCTCGGTCCCAGTCCCTTTTCTCTTTTAGAGTTAGAATCTTCTCTTGTGTCATCAATATCTTCTTGAAGGTGGGCTGCTACCTACAGATCCCCTTTATGATTAGTTAATAGAATAGGAGAGTGTGTAACATCAGGGGCTGCTGGAGCATAATTCAACAGTACTTGAACAATTTCTCTCTCTTTATTCTGCACCAGGGATGTGGGAGGCAGCTAAGGATCAGAGAAGATTGATGAGTCTCTGATATATGACAGTGACTTGCTCCATAATCATCCAAGGCAATTGGTATGTTTTAGAGTATATTCATGAATTGCACTTCCTTAATGATCAGATAGATTATTAAATGCCCTCTGAACCTCACTTGATTCATCATGGCTATATGTTGAAGTGAAGAGTGTTTAAGTTCTTCGTTGGCCTTGAACTTGAATACTTGAATACAAGTCTCTCTACAGTCATCTCATACACAGGAAGAGGAGAAAGTCTTCCAAAAAGATCATCTCGATCATTTGATCAGAAGATAGATGCTTGGGGTTTGTGCGTGAGTAACAGGCAGTGAACAAAGTCTGACCGAAGGGGAATTAAAGAGGACAAGTGTAAGAAATAAAATGATCTCTTCTTCCCCTGTCGATGCTTCAATTGACATCGAGGGTTTGAATAAGCCGAAATGAGTTACTCTGTATACCATCCACGCTGGTTTAAATACCAGCCAGTAAAAGAAGCCGGTGGACCTCAGTCACATAACTTCAGAAAAGTCAGGGAATCACAATCGTGTGAGCCACTTACAACTGTGGAACACTTACAATAGTTTAGACATAATATATAACAGCATGGGCCATTTATTACATGTGGCACATTTACAGGACTACATACAAAATAACATGAACATAAAGATACAAAGCAATGCACCTAATCAACGAGAAGTTATTCTCCTACCCCCGCACCTCCAACTCCTATGAAGTCAGTCAGTAGCACAAAAGTTGGAAAACTCGATGGCTCCTTAATTTACAATTATTGAAAAAAGCAGGAGACCTGCTATGACCTTCAAGGTAAACTGTGTCATCAGAGATACAAAGATGTTATTTCCCTGCCAGAGAAAAGCCCTTCTGAGTCCCATGCCTAAGCAGTAGATTCATTGTGGAGCAAAGAAATGATCAATGATAACAAGTTCTCCGATCTACTCAAGTGGTTGGATCCACCTCTCTTGCAGAAGGCGGTACTCCACGATAATATGAATTCCATTTCTCAAACCACAGGTGTAGACTTTGAAATGATGAGCAGCTGCTACCCAGAGGTTCTCCCAGCATTTTATCTATTTTCTTCAAGTTTTTTCCTGTGTTAAGGATTATAACTCAGGAGTTACATTCCATATGATCCCTGATCCCTATGAATCTTCACCTAATTGAGGCAAGATTAACACTGTCCCGGTTGATCATAATGTTTTCAGGGTTGGACACGACCATCTTTCTTCCCTCACCTTTCTTACTCATATTCTCCAGGTCCCTTACTTGAAGGACCTGGGTCATAACCAAACTTTCACTTATGATGATTATCTTAATCACAATAAGGTTTCTGGGTGGCTAACTGTTAAGAAACTCCATAAATACTTTTCTATTACTGCAATAGGAAGATAATTCCCGTCACTAGGGCTTCGTCGATGCCCAGAAACGAGGGACCAGTCTCAAATTCAAGGGGAACAAGGTGTCGGTCTTGTGGAAGAGAGAATGGTGAAAACAGAGAAGCTTCAGGGGAAGCGGAAAGAACGTCACTCCAGGGTGAGATCAGCGGCCTCTGGTGCAGGGAAGAACATCTGCGATGCAGTAGGAGCTGAAGGGTGAGCGAGGAGCTAGCGACTGAGAGTTCTCTAGGGAAATGAGAGAGAGAGGATTACTCACGATGTTTCTCGCTGCCCTTTTTCTTTCTCCTTAACCTTTAAGTTAGGGTTGCTGTTGGTCTTGTGGGCTGCTGATGCTTCTTGGGCCTCCGATGCTCGTAAATGCGGCCCGGTATCATATCACTAACTAGAAATTACAATTCTAAGGAACATTGTGGTATTTTTGTAATCCATGACACTAATCAAGTTTTTTTTTGTGGATATCTGATCCTCAACCACCTAGTCTCCCCCAACATTATCTGCCGATCAGTTATTACTTCTCCCTTGTTGTGTCCAAACCTCCTATAGTTAAAGCGGTAGATTCCCTGGTCTCTTTCACGAACATAATGTGTAAATTTTTATGTGAACCTTATTTACTTAAATGCCATTGTAGTTATTATCTGCCCTTTGACTCACTTACCCATAGTGATGTTTGGGTTCCTTCTCTAATCTTCAGCACCTGAGGCACTGGACAACGTTTGGCTATTTTTTCAATGATCCCACCCATTTCACATGGCCTTTCTCTCTGAACACAAGTCTGATATATGTCAGGTGACTTTTTTATTTGTATGACATCATTAAGACCCAGTTTTATACCATCATTAAATGATTTTATCTGGTAATGCCTGAGGCAACTTAATACCTCTATTTAGCTTTGATATTCAAAACTCGTGGCATAGTCTATGAGAGCTCTTGCACTCACACCAGTAGGAAAACGATGATCCTGACAACACGTTCTTCACCTCAGTTTTTATAACACCCAGAGTTGTCTCCTTCACATGAACATGCCCAAGTATCATTGACAAGATGCAACTCTTTCTATCGTTCATCTCATTAGCAGTCTTCCTTCCTGGGTACATTTTTTCTCAATAATTTTTTTGAATACTAAACCTATCATCTTGTCCTTCTTTGTTTCTGTTATGTAGCCAATGATCATCTCAATCAGGACAAGCTCAACTCTTAGGCTCAGTTGTGTGTTTGTTGGTCAAACATATAACCAAAAGGCAATAAATGTATCATCCTTCTGCTTGTAAATTTGATCTCAGCAAGGACGTTATATTTGATGGCTGGCAACCTTTCTTTGTTACCCACATCTCACCTTACATTCACTGATGCTTCTTCATCTCTCCATGCTCCAAATCTTGATTGTTCTGCCTCCCCCTCTCAGAAGATGCTTCCTCCAACCTCAGTGGAGGATTCTTCAGCATCACCCTTCTCATTGGTTTGGCTATACCAATTGTAGTGTATATGTAAAAATATATGTATAAAAGTCTGATAGTTACAGGTCATAACATATTGGGCCAACTAGCCCATTACCCGATCTGTTCAGATAACAGATCGGGTCAGTAACGGCTAGTCAAACTAGCCGTTACAGGCAAGGCTATTTAAATGTACACATATCGCAGAAGAAAGCATGTATGTTTTTGGTTTCCATTCTTCTTATTCAATTCTGAGCCTTCTCTTCTCTAAGAAATCAGTACATTTGACACCAATGACAACCATTGTTTCTCAACTCTCGTTGTCACAGTCTGCAGGAGACCTTGGAGCATGCTGGTCATGACCTAGTATGCCAATCTTGATTTACCCATTGTCCTCTGCAAAGGCTTTTGATGTAACACCTCCCAGCCTCTTGAACCAGCTGTTTCATGTCCACTCTGTATCTTTTTCTTCTTAACAGGGTTTCATCAGAAGTTTGACTCTGGATGAAACCTTGGCCTTCCCTGAGTGGCACCAAGCAACAGATGACGAATCTTGGCCCTACCAGGGAACTAGACTTGCACTCTTGTATATCTTCACCCTATAAAACATCTTGTGGGGTGCTCTGATGGTTCCTTTGCATGTTGCAAGGCTGGTCTTGCAGCCAAGGGTTTTACTCAATAGTTTGATACCAGCTATTTGGAGGTTTGTGCTGGTTAAGGTGAATACAGTGCACCTCATTGTTTCTATTTCTGCATATAGGGCTGGGGTTGACAACACTATGATGTTTAAAATGCCTTCCTCCATGGGATCTTTGTGAAAAAACTACTTCTCTAGGGTTACCCACCACCAACTACTTCTCATCCTCTGGTCTGCAAACTGAAGAATACTCTCTATGGCTTGACACAATCCCCTTGTGCTTTGTTTTGGTCATTTAACTACATAAATGAAGATGGTCGTTGTATGTGTAATAGTGCTCACACTCTTTTTTTCTGACTCATTATAAGGGAGAGTCATTATTCTCCTTGTGAATGTTGATGATGCTATCATCATGGAAAATGATTTCACAGCGATTCCTCTACTGGGCAAGCAACTTGTAGCTGACTTTGATATCACATTATGGTTCACCATATTACTTTCTTGAAGTGACTGATTATGCTGCCAATATAAGTCTTCTTTATGAACTAAGGAGTGTTAGCCAGCCATCTTATTTGTATCTTATTATCTTCCTTTTTTAATTTTCTATCTGTAAGTGGGCCCCACGTGTTATAAGTGGACACACATGCACAAGTCACTTATGCTCTCACGTGAGAGAATAAGTGACCTAAGGATAATGGACCCAGCCCATTTAAACTGTACTAAGCTGGTATTTAAACCAGCCCTATGACAAAAATCGTAACTGGTGTTTTCTGTTCTTTCCTTGGAAACCCTAGCTGGAGGTGAAGGAGACAGGAGATCCAGAGGGAGCTGGAGGATGATTTATAACAAGGAGAGAAGACTGTCAAGCATCCAATGTCCTTATTGAAGCCAATCCTCAGAGCTCTTGTGCAGAAAGTGAAGATTTGAAAGATCAATTAGCTATCAGCAATGGCAAGCTTATATATCACTCATAACTGTCCTAATATTGCTCATAAAGTGGTTGTTCTTAGCCAATTTATGCACTCTCCAAATGACGGTCATCACCATGTAGCTGCCAATCGTGTGAGTAGATACCTTAAAGGTACTGCAGATCTCCGATTTCTGTTTATGCCAATGTGACTTGCATTAGGTAGACTATGCTGGCTCTGAAGTTGATCGCTACTCAATGATAGGTTTTGAACCTTTCTTGGCAGCAACCTGGCAAACTTTCACAGTGAAAAGAAAGGTGTGGTTGCTCTCTCAATTATTGAAGCAGATTCAAGGTAATTTCCCAAGGCATCAGAGAGACCCTGTAGATTGAAACTTACAAGCTGAATTGAAGTAAACAGCCTTTTTCAACTCCTCTGCCATAATAAATCTATTATCAGTTTTGATCATGATATAATCAAACATGATCTTACGAAGCACATTGAAAAGGATCGCCAGTTTATCAAAGAGAAGCTTGAGTCTGGCCAGTATCACATGCCATATATTTCTTCATCTCAGAAGTTTAGTGTCATCTCCCCCAAGGGGCTCTGTGCCTCATGTCATCAGGAGTTGCATCAAGCCGGGGCCAGATAATCTCCTCTCACCAGCTAGTGGGGGAGTATCGAAGATCTCTTATTTTTCTCTTTTTTTATATTTTTTACATATTTGTCCCATTTCAGAGTGCTCCATTAACAATCTGATCCTTGAATAGTGACGTCTATAACCCTAACCTAGAGACAGGAAAAGGAACTTGCATTTTTTATCTTTTTTTTGAAGAAAAAGGCAGAAGATCACCAAGATTGGTGATCAACCCGAAACTGAATATATATAAAACAATATGAAGTACATTTTTTTTTTTTGAAACAAAAAAGGGAGTCACCAGTAAGACGGTGCCCCCATTGCCATAACTATGTAAATCATTACAAGGTATGAACGCCTAGAGGCGAAACACGGCTACATGCCGCGGCACCACACCGAAGCGAGAGCCCTGGCGTCTTGTATGACCGCCAGAGCTACTGGTGGGCGACTACGGAAGATGACCTCATTTTGGTGAAGCCACAAGGTCCAAAGGATGGCAAAAGTCTTTGCCACTCGGCTTCACACCGGTATGGCCCCCCCGGAGCAATGTCCAGAAGGACTCAACCGATCGGGTGACCACACCAGGGATCTCTTCCGTAGTCCACACCTCCCGCGCCAGGGGGCAGCGGAAGAAAAGATGTTCGCAGTCCTCGAGTTCACCTCTGCACAGGGCACACTCGGCTGATTCCCCTGGTCGCCAGTTTCACCGTACACTGCGTGTAGTGAGTCGACGCCTCTGCAGCAACCAGCCAAATATCTTCACGGTCAAGGGGATCTTCCGCTTCCAGATGAGACGACACCCACCGAGGAGGTCTGGGGCAGTCGGGGAGTGAGACTGACAGAGCCGTGAGTATACCGTTCTCGCGGAGAAAGCTGCTCCCCGCCATACGACTCGGTCGGCCCCGTCCTCAGTGGGCGTAAGCTGCACCAGTGAAAGCTTCAACTCCAGGAGGTCCCTCTGTCATTGATCTGACAGGTGCCCTCGAAATGTCGGCGACCATCCCTCGTGCCAGCACACCCGGACCGCGGCGCGCGGGTCCTGTGCTAGTGCGAACAGGCGGGGTATTTCTCCTTTAGCCTCCCTTGACCCGACCAATCATCGAGCCAGAAGCGAAAAGTCCCCCCGTCGCCGAGTTGGGGGGCGTAATGCTGCCGAGTCAACTGAGAGACTTGTGATATTCCTCGCCAGAACGCCGACGGCTGCCGTTGGAGTCCGCCCAGGCTGTGCCAATCCAGGCTGGCTCCGTAGGAATCTCAAATGACCTGAGTCGTCAAGCTGTCCAGTGGCTGGAGCATACGGTAGACCCATTTGGACAGGAGTGCCTGGTTGGAAAGCTGAATGTCTCGAATGCCTAGGCCTCCGGATCTGGTTGGTCGGCATATGTCCTTCCAAGCCACCCGTGCCGCTCCCCGGCAATCCCCTGGTTGACTGCCTTTCCAGAAGAAGCGCCTCATAATGGATTCCACGCGGGTCTGGACAGCCCCCGGGACTCGGAATACTGACAAGTAGAGGGTTGGGATGGACGAGAGCACCGCCTTGGTGAGAACCAGCCGCCCCCCCCTTGGACAACAGTCTTGACTTGCATCCTTCCAAACGCCGCTCCATGTTCTCAAGAACTGGTTGCCAGTCTCGGGCCCGGATCCGCCCCCCGGAAAGAGGGAGCCCCAGATAACGGATTGGGAGGGTCTCGATGGGGGTATCGAGGGTGGCTGCACACCGTCGCTTCGTCTCCGGTGTCATACCAAATCCCACAAATGACGATTTCTGCCGATTGAGACAAAGACCTGCAAAATCAGCAAACAAGTCAAGTAAAATGGAGACGGTCTCCGCCGCCTCAGCCGATCCCTCGATGAAGAACATTGTGTCGTCGGCGTACTGCAATAGTGGGATTCCCAGGGGCTGGCTAGGAGATTGGAATCCCCGGAGCAATCCCCTCCCACAAAGCTGCTGAGTGCATACGGCTAAGGCGTCCACGGCAAGGACGAATAACAGTGGCGCCAGCGGGCACCCCTGTCGAACCCCACGGTGCGGATGAATCCAGCCCCCTTGGGGACGTCCGTCAAGCAGGATAGAGAACGTGTGGGTTGTCACGCATTGCTTCATCCACTGGATCCACAACTCGGGGAAGCTTCGCCGACGCAGCATTGCCCACAAAAAGCCCCAATCCAAGGAATCATATGCCTTAGCAAAATCCACCTTCCATATGAATGCAGTGATTCCTCGTCGCTTCCATGCCGCCACAATTTCCCCCGCCAAGACGGTGCTGTCTGTCATCATCCTGCCCGGGATGAAGGCTGACTGATAGGGGCTGACGAGTCCATCAATCACTTCCCGCAAGCGATTAGCCAGCACCTTGGCCATGATGAGATAGATGATATTCGAGACGGAGATGGGTCGAAAATCACCGATGTCTTCCGCTCCTTGCTTTTTAGGCAACAACACTAGGCGTGATCGGTTAAACCAGGCCATGTTGAGCTCCCACCTCCATAGTTGTGCCATGACCTGCAGCAGGTCCGGGCCGATTGCGGGCCAAAATTCTTTGTAGAAGAAGACTGGAATGCCGTCGGGTCCCGGGGCCTCCTCAGCGTTGAGGCCTCGTATAGCGCCTTAACCTCCTCCTCCGTGAATGGGGTGGTCAGCCCCTGCTTTTGGGTCTCCGTCAGCGTGGCTACGCCGCGGCCCGACCATCGCCAGACATGTCTAGGTCCCTTCCGAGAGACGGCGAAAAAATGTCTTGCAAGAGCCTGGACAATCTCTGCCGCCTCCGTGTGCACCGTGCCCCCCACACGCACTCTGGCTATCCGGTTCCTCCTTCGCCGCCCGTTGGCGCACATGTGGAAAAATCGGGTGTTCGCATCCCCCTCTTTGAGCCAGAGTTGTCTCGAGCGCTGCCGCCAATCCATTTCTCGTTTGTAATCCTCTTCCGTCACCGTAAATTTGTGCCGACGCCGTTCTTGCATCTCCTCCCCCGTGAGGGGTCTGGTATCTTCGACATCATCCCACTGTTTTATCTGTTCCAAGGCTGCATCTCTACAGCGGCTCCGGTCCGCTCTCCTCTGCTTTTGGGTCGACTTTAGGAACGAGCGGAGGCCACTCAGCTTGGAAGGGAGATCCCGGGCTCCGATCGAGGAGTGCTGCCATGTCTCCCACCACCGCTGGACTTCGTTCCGGAACCCGTCTTCCCGTAGCATTGATTTGTCCAGCTTGAAATAAGTCGAATGTCGACCATCCGGTCTTGGCCGCCACTCTATAGGTGAATGGTCAGACATCGGTCTTGGCAGCGCGACAACTTCAGCCGAGGGGTATGTCTCTATGAGTTCCGTCGAACAGAGGAATCTGTCCAGCCTCGATAGGGATTGCGGATGGGCGGAGCTGCGCCACGTATACGTGCAATTCGACAGGCCCGTTTCCTGAAGACCTTCGGTGGAGATAAAGTCCCAGAGCTGTTGTGACCCACAGTCACGCCCCCCCGCGCCATTCGGTCGATCTCCCGCTTCTAAGGTGCCATTGAAGTCCCCCCCCCACCAGTAGGGGGAGCCCCCAGAATCGCCCCACCACCGATTCCAGGTCCTCCCATAATTCTGCGCGGTTGGATGGGGACGCCGGGCCGTACACCGAGATGACCACCCATTGCCAACTGTCCGTGCAGCGTACATTAAGCCCTTACAATATGAAGTACATTAAAAACCAGATTGAGCCCTTACCCTCTCAGTCTGGGTCTTTCTCCCTAGTCTCTTTCCCTCATCATTATAATTCAAAAAAAATCTCTTAATGAACATTCATCAGTGGGTTTTATTCAGGAAGCATGTTTGTAAATTGAAAACAAGAAGAAAAGCATTAACCCAACAATAAAATTTGATACCACCTATGAGATTGTCACGGGACAAGGAAATTTCTTATGATCTAATAGGTTTTTTTTTTAAAACAAATGATCCAATAGGTATAACGAGAGGCATCATCATCCACATGGAGCACATAACTCAGATCTTCCCAAGTTTATGGCCTTGCTGTGCAGCAGGCTCTTTAGGTTGTTGCTTTTGATAACGATGGCATAGCCATAATGCTAGAAGAAAAAAAAGAATATGCCCTTGAATGAGAGCTAAGATACCTGAAGCCTATGCTTTTGGTTACTTCCATCTGGCTCCTTAGAACAGGGATCACCATAAAGATCCTGAAAAAAGCATATTTATCAATAGAAGAAAGCACAAGATCATTCATGGGAACATGCAACTATTTTCTGAAAAACTTTGATGAAAGTTGTAAATGTTATATGTGGTGATTAGAAGATTTTTTCATAAAATACAAAACTAAATGGAAAGTCATAGACACCTACCTGAAAAAATCTCATCCGGCAGATTTTACAGGGATGCAAAAACCAAAACTTGCTAGCTAATATTTCAATAGTGGACAGATGTAAGAGATACATTCTGACCAGATTATTACAGTCCGACATAAAAGATTAGCGACCCGAGTTTTCTGTAAAAAGATGTACCCTGATGCACCGACAAAATGTGTACTGTGCACTGGAGGCGATGAGGACTGTAACCATCTATTTTTCGGGTTCCCTGTTGCTCGTATGCCTTATGGGAGACTTTGCAGAGACTCGGATCCAGAAAAAATGAAGAGGGAGGCAGAGCGCTGACAGTGCTTTGGGGAATTTGGCGCCAAAGAAACGAAGTGGTATTTCGAGGTGGAACAGCCTCTACGGACAGGTTAATCCACGAGGTGGAGGGACTCATGGTGTCATGGTTCCCACGAGCCGGGGTTGGAGGGGGACGAAAAGAAGTACTCGTGTAAATGAGCCTTAAGGCTCAAGACATGTATACGTCGGGTGGTTACCAATATTTTCACATGACCGCCTTTTTGTTTTCAAAAAAAATTACCGTCCGACATAGAGATGATATTATTATTCCTTTTAAGAAGGGATCAAAAATAAAAAGATACAGTGATAATGGTCTGAAAAGAAGAGAGCCGTCCTGGAGGACATACTCAACTACTTGGGGAGGATTCTGCCTGTCCAGTCAAGCCATTGCCAAGAGGATTTGCACTACCTAAAACACTGAGTATGCCAACCGCAGAATAAAGGCATATCTGGACATCAAAGCCAGAAGTTAACCTATTTGCCTAAGGGGTCCGGTGATGCTGACAAGGCCCAGATATGGTCTAATCATTGTCAGCATCACCATCACATCAAGGAAACATGTTCGTAGATCCATAGGTGACCAGCCTGGGCCTCCAATCCTGTCAGTTGAAGTCACAGTACGACTCAACTCTTGGATGCGATAAATGATGATTAACCATTTGAATCAAAAAGGCCCACAAGTGACACACATAAGTAAATGACAACTGGAATAACTGTCTGACCCGGTAAAAAACATGGATATTATTGGGTTTACATCTCTGGTCGATTCAGGCACTTCATCTCACATCTCAATTACTATGGAATCTTGTCCCTGTACTGATCATTGGATATTAGAATCTGGCGCAACCAACCAAATGACTCACTTAAAATCACAGTTTGAAACTTGTGAAACCTGTTTTAGCACTGTGAAAGTCCAAACAGTTGAGGATACCTAATTAACCATAGCTGGTGCTAGAAGCATTGAAGTTTAGCCGTTTGGAGTACTTACATGCGTCTTACATATTTCAAAATTACATTTGAACTTGTCTCTCACCAAATTTTAGTTTGACTTTCCTCCAATAAGCTAAGCTTGATGTGTTTGATCCATTTCTATGCAACAAAGTGGAGGGACTGAAGCATGGGCTAGCTAAGATGAGAGAAGGCTCCTATTTCCTGACCTCAACATCTCTGCCAATTAGTTAACATTACATGGCATCAACTGCAGCATCGTTAGGAGAGGAGCGTCCAAATCCATAATTATTTGGATCTGTGGCTGTTTGTTTGTTAGTTCCATGTCCATTTGCACTCATATCAGACTAACAAGTTAGTCACTAGGCTATCACTTGTGTTTTTATGGCTACTATAATACCCAAAAAGTATCTAAGCGTTACCACCCTCTCACAAGGAGAACACTTATCTTCAAATATGTCATTTTCAACAAAAGACATTTTCATTACGAAGGTCACACTCCCAAGGGGGATCCACCTATACTTTCGGCAAACCCAGGTTATTTTCTCTCGCACTCATCTCTTCCACAGCCTCAGTTGTCCAATCTACTAAAGGATTACTACCTTCACACACGAAAAACTTTCTTCGAACCTGGATCTGAACCCAAGTAGTCCAAACATTAGAAACAGACTCTTTCCCTCTATCCAGATCTTGTCAGCCTATATCTCCAGTACTACTGACCTGGTTCTTCCTCAGGCTACCAATAGAGCACTTTGCAACAAAACTGCTCCGTATTTGTTGTGTGATATTCTGATATGACTCATCATCATGTCTATATCCAGAAGAAAACCCAACAGCGACCCAGCCTAGAAGTGCATACCCAGCCCTCCGAGGTGTCAATTTGAGCCCTTACTCTCTCGAGGAAGGGGAGGAAGAAAATCACCTTGTTAATCCCTCTACTACCCTCTCTGCATTGTTCCAGTGATAACTCTCTCTCTCTGTGCTCGCAGGCATAGCATCATCCTCCGGGCGAGCAATGACCATTCATCGCTGATCCTTCGTCATCCTTGTGGCCATTCCCATTTTCTCCTCTCTACCCAAGGAACTTCTCTCTCGTCTCTCCCTCTTGAGTCTTGAGACCTGGAATATTATTTTGATTGGAAACCCCATTACAAGGGCAGATCGGTCTCACTGCCGAGCTGAGATCAAATAATATTCAGACTTATCAGAGTGTATCTCCAGCTTATAAGACCTTCCTCTTTTTTTTTTTTGAACTTAATAAGACCTTCCTCTTGAATTTTCACCAAGTGCTTATACCATGTACCGTTTAAAGATCCCATTTCTATTCACATTTGAAACAGGCCATGGATATCGAAATGGCAGCCCTCTAAGCCAATAACACCTCGGATGTAACATCCCTTCCTCTCGGGAAGTGCTGATGGTTTATCCTTAAAAATACAAGGTGGATGGTCAACTTGAACGGCATATAACTCAACTGGTTGCCCAAGGATTTACACTATATGTTGTGAACTATATAGAGACACTCACTCAAGTGATCAAGATGAATATTATTCGAATCTGATACAAGTGATTCTACTTCAAGAGCTACCGACTAAGTATGAAGAGGAAAGAAGATCAAGAGGCAACACATGCATTTTAATCCAAAACATGAGAGAACAATAACCTGATTCTAAAAATAAACTGACCTGGAGTAGAGCGTGGACATTGCAGAGTTTTTTTCAAGATTTGTGGTTGTGGAGCAAGCACAGGGCTGCTCAGATGGATCGGGCCTGATGACCAGAAAGGGGGATATCTAATACGAACCCTCAAGCTCCAATCAGGTAGAGAACAGGAAAGGTGGACGAAGATGCTCGAATAGTCCTTAGCATTGGGAAGGGCATGTCACAGTGAACTTCAGCTAGAGGAGAGGCAGGCAGAATGAGCGTCGCTTAGGAGGTCTGACAGGGTGAACTTTGCCCAGAGAGAAGTTAGCATCGGGATGGAGTTCACCATAGGAGACAGAGATGACTAAAATGGGAAGAACAAGAATATTGGAAAATGACTAAAATGCCCCTATTGGGTTGAAACGACTAAACTAGACCTGGGTATGACAGGGACATGGCAATCGTATTAATGTTAATCAGCACATCTCAGTTATTCTACTTCTCTCTCTCTCTTTCTTGTTAACCAAACTCTTGTCTCCCACATTTTTCTTGATTATCTGGATCTCAATCTGGATGTGCCTCAAACAATTACAAGTTTCTTGATACAGAAGTGACATTCATGGATCAAATCACGACCTGGCTGTACCAGAATTCTTCTCTCCTTGGTGGTTAATCAGCATTCCTAGTTACATTAGTTTGATGTAAAGAATGCTTTTTTGCATGGCGACTCATATGAGGTCTATATAAAACCCCCTCCTGGAAATGATGTCCACTGGACACATTTCTCATCTCACAAAATGTTGTATGGTTTGAAGTAATCACCTCAAGCTTGGTTTGAGAAATTTTCTCAAGCCATGAAAACATTTTAGTATGCCCAATGAAACGGTGACCAAACTCTGTTTTTACCAAGATGCATACCCTGGGAATGTGATATCTTTATCTTCTGTGTAGATGATATAGGGAATGTGATATCCTTTTTTTTGTGTAGACGATATTATAATCACTGGGAATGATTCTATTGTAATTATTCAATTGGGCCAGCAATTTAATGCCCAGCTCTATAATAAGAGCGTAGGCCAACTCAAATAAGTCTTTGGCATAGCAGTTGCCCAGCGGTATTCCAATCTCTCAACAGAAATATATTTATGATCTACTTGACAAAACAGGTCACTTACAATGCCAACCCTTTATCCTAATGGACGTGAATCTTAAATTATCATTGCCACACAATGAAAATGATATTGATTCCATGTCTTATCAACGCTTATAATTGGTAAACTCATTTATCTTACCCATACCCAAATCCCATACCTCCGAATCTGTTAACATTCTTCTTCAACCTGAAAAG
Organism: Wolffia australiana; assembly: GCF_029677425.1. Taxonomy (NCBI): domain Eukaryota; kingdom Viridiplantae; phylum Streptophyta; class Magnoliopsida; order Alismatales; family Araceae; genus Wolffia; species Wolffia australiana. The sequence goes on from NC_135842.1 coordinate 12,224,302, forward strand.
TATCATTCCAACATGTTTCCAATCAACCTAAACAGTCTCTTTGCCTCAACTTTAAAGGTCTCTTCGCGTGAACATCCAAGAACTCTGTGCAGGCTGCACATAGAGTGCTACAATACTTGAAGGGGACCATAAGGCGTGGTCTCGATTTCCAAATTGAGGTATGCCATTGACTCTTGAAATCTATAATGACTCTGACTATGTCGGCTCGCAAGTAGATTGGCAGTCCACTACTAGATATAGCTCACTTTATGTGGCAATCTGCTTACTTGACGAAGAAAGAAACAAAACGTCATTTCTCAATCAAGCATAGAGGCTGAATTCAGAGTAATCCTACAAGAACTAGGACTTCCATTAAATGGTACAGTCAACTTTAGTGTGATAATAAATCTGCCATCAGCCTTTGCCATGATCCTGTCCAACATGACAGGACCAAGCATGTCGAGATTGACTGATGCATCAAAAAGGAAAACGATGAACAAAAATCGGCTGATCTTCCCACCAAACGGCTTTCCAGAGATCAGCATGAGCTCCTTGTGTCTAAGCTGGCCATGACAGACATTCACTTGGCTTGAGGGGACGTGTTAATGGATAAATCTTCCCCTTGTGCTAACATGTGCCTCTCACATGTAACACATTTTTTAGGCAGATATAGTTATACTTACTGACAAATTTGAGGAGCGGTAGAAGAGAAAACAATTTTATTTCATCATCCAAAAGGTTACAAATTTGGTTTTTCACCAAGCATTTATACAGGCCTTTTGAGCCAGCTCCAACGGCTAGTTAAAAAACTAGCCGTTAGACATGTGTGGCAGGCCCCACCCCTATTTTATGGACTCGATAGATGTGCTTCTGGATGTGGGCCTGTTGCTGCATTCTTGGGCCTATTCCTATATTGTTTTGGGCTCATATTCCTTAACACTTACAGTGGCAATGTATGAATATATGCACTTTATGCGAACAAAGAAGGGTGATTTTCTCATTGTTCTCTCTCTCTTCTATAACCTAAGTGATCCTGAAAGATTTGACTGACTCAGTGCCATCAGAGACTTTTGCGCTTTTAAATGCAACTACCTAGAGGATTAGCTGCTTCAGGTATTTATCCAGCAGCAGATCCTTTAGATTCAAGTTTTTCTGAAATAGAAAAACTTACAGAGGCAAAATAAAGCACAAAAGCTTATAAAGAACATGCATGGTGTTTAAAGTCCCATTAGAAGAGGTTCCTAAATTTAATTTGATTACCACCTTGGGAACATACTGATATTACCCTGATCATCACATGTTAGCGCAAGCAAGAACAGGGCAAGGATGCCCTGGAAAGATATTGGAGAAAGTTTCTGAACGAAGGGAGTGCATATCCTTTTGGCACCTCTCTGTTGGGACAGAGACTATAAGCAAGCTGAAGCCACTGAAGAGGGGGAGACTTTAGGTAGTATAGACAGGAGTTTGTTCTTTCCCTTATTTTCCCCCTCCCTTTTATCTATCTATTCTCCATTCCAGGTGACCACCAGGTAGCCCCTTTTCAACCCATATTCATTTTCTTCGAAGATTGAATGGCTTAGGCAAAAGTCATTCAAGAAGTTATTACTACACCTCGATTCTCAACAAAGAGCATCCTATTATACATTTATTAATGGGATATCATACAACACAAAAAGTTATGACACCATAAACTAAAATTTTTTTCTATAAACTCTTAATTGGGTTCCAAAAAGAGACTGTCCATCCAAATTTTCCACAAAAGAACATCTTAATTCTCCATTCATTCAAGTCTTCCTGAGAAGATAATGCAAATAATATTTTGGTTAAACACTAGTAAACTCTTCAGAAACAATTTAGAAAATTTACAACGAAAAGGTGGATTAAGTAATGGTCAGGAATGACACATTAAGTTCTTCAAAGAATAAATATTCTGAAACAGAATACCTGAAGTTTTTTTATGTACACATTGAGTTCAGTAATAATGGTATCATTCTCCAAATTGCTCTCCGAAGAGAATAGCTGATCTTCAGCAGATCCTTCACCAACTAAAGCTTGCTGGATGAGGTGGGTGAAAATTATCATGAAAATTCCATTATAAGGGATTGAGATAAAATTTACAATTATTTATCATTTGGCTTGTAGCAAAAGCAGATAATACAAAAAAAAACAGAGAAATCAATTTCAACAAAAAATCTCACATAAATCCCAAAAAAATCAAATAATTTAGGAAAATAATATTGCTCCCTCTACTTTCTTGCCATTAAGCATTCAAACAATGGTTTCGGTTTAGTTTTGCAACAACAGAATGGCTAAAAGAGCAAAGTGAGTTCACAAACAGAAGATGAAGATGATGAAGCATGAAATAGTTATTTGGGAACCAACACTTAACCTGTAGAAATATCAACCTCCATCCCGTGTAGAAATATCAACACTTAATGTATCATGCATTATTTCCAGAGGAAAATATAGACCATTTTTCACTTTCATGGAAGTAGATTCAAGAATATACAGTTCTTGGTCCGAACCACCACTGATCTTATCGCAGATCCTTCCCTGCCATATACAGCTTTGTTTCAAATCTGGAAAAAGGATAATTCTAGACTTTGATCTGTCTTTGAGACTTCTTTGGAGAGCATTATAGCAGATGTGGGCTCCCACCGAAGCACTTCAAGCTATTGTGGGATCAGCTCAGTAACATGTAAGTGAGCAATATCAATCAGATGTATGACTGGACCGTTGTCAACATTAGACTGCCTACTTTTGACATCACAGTTTCACAGCCTACGTTGGCCAGATTACTCGACTAGGGGAGGAGCTCTATTTTTCACCCCATCTTATTATGGACCTCAGAAGAACAGTTCGACCAATTGGATGTTATCAAATCCCAGTGTAAACTTGCCGCTGTCTGTGATTATCATTCGGAGTCAGGTCCTGACTTCCTATCAACTGCCCTCACTCTTAGAGGTCTAGCAGCATCTCCTATGAGTTGTTCCGTCCCCTCGTCCACTCAGCTGTTACTCAGTCTGATTTTGGTAGAATGGCTAGAGCCGTAGTTATGGGTATTGCAGTGATGGGGAGAATGGATTTCATTGTCCTTAGCTGCCTAGTGACTCTTGACTTGTGTGTTTACTCATTTTCTCTGCAAAGATCATAATTAAGATACCTGTTACCCTTCCAAAGCACATGACCTCCATTTTCAAGGACCTGGTTGTTTGCTCTGCCCATACTGTCACATTGTTTATGAGGACTATAAGAGACTCCCTCTGCAGCCTCATGTTGCTACACTTTCAGTATCATGGACCTTTTTCTTGCATCTTCTGAGCAACACTCAATGGGTAGTTTTTCTCCATCATCACTCTGGATCCTTGACTCTGTTTCTATTCATCATGTTGCAAGTACATAAGATAAATTTCTGTCATGCTCTCCTATTCCACATCTATGTTCCATTACTCTTGCAGATGACGAAAAGGCTCCAACTGTTGACCTGGTTACTATCTCTCCGAACGAAGTAAAAGAATGGTGGGCATCTCAGGTCATACCGGGGTCAGCCACATTTAGAATAGCATCGAAATTTGAGGGGCTCCGAACACACTTGCTAGGCACTCGGAGGAGGATTTGGATAGGGAGAAACAAACGTCGCTCAGAGGCGCTGGAGGGATCAAAAACCTTGATAGCCAGGATGACACAAGGTCTTTATCCAAAGAGGAGGCGCGCCAGAGAGCACATTATAGAGAAACTATCGCAGCGGAGGATCTCAAAGTAGAGATGGACTGGAGACAACGATCCCGACAACTGTGGTTGAAGGAAGGGGATGCGAATACACGGTTTTTCCATCTCACAGCAAACGGAAGGAGGCGTTCCAACCAAATAGTGAAATTACAGGTGGGACCCCAAGAATATGTTAGTTCAAGGGCAGTAGGGACCGCACTAGCCGAACACTTTCGAGTTTTCACCCAACGGGGACCTATTAGCAAATGGAAATGGGGTGGCAGCGGAGCAACCAAAGTGAAAGTGAGCCAGCAAACGGAATTGACAAGACCTTTCACCGTGGAGGAAGTGAAAGTAGCCATTAAGGGGCTAAATGGAGAAGGTGTACCAGGTCCAGATGGCTTCCCGGTCTTCTTTTTTAGCGAATTTTGGGATATGCTCGAAGCAGATGTTATGGGCACGTTGGCAGAATTTCGCCAGGGCAATTACAGCATAGAGCGATTAAATAGATCACATATTTTCCTATTAGCCAAATGCGAAGGGGCTTCTTGCATAAGCGATTTTCGTCCTATAGCACTCTCAAACTCCATTTATCTCATAGTGGCCAAAGTATTGGCGAATCGACTTTGGCAAGTGATCAATGATTTAGTCGTACCTTTCCGATCCGCATTCATCCCGGGACGCCAATTGATCGACAGCGCGGTGGTTGCAGGGGAAATCATAGCAGCGTGGCAGAGAGAGGACAGGAAAGGCTTAAGGTGGAAAGTTGACTTCGCTAAGGGATACGACGCACTTGATTGGGAATTTTTATGGGCATCGCTGAGACACCGGAACTTTCCAAGGGAATGGATACAATGGTTGCGAAGGTGTGTGACATTACATTCTTTTTCGGTCCTCGTGAATGGTAAACCAGAGGGAGGTTGGATCCAACCTCAAAGAGGAGTTAGACAAGGTTGCCCACTGGCCCCACTCTTGTTTGTCCTTGCAGTGGACGCCCTGGTCATCTGCACGGTAAAGATATGCACACAGGGCAAGCTAAAGGGTTTTCAATCCACAAGCTTCCCAACGGGTATTCAGCTACTTCAGTATGCAGATGGCACCACATTCTTCATAGAAGGCTTGGTGGAGGAAGCCCGAAATCTGTGAACGCTATTAGACCTCTTCACAGATTCTCCAGCCTACAGATCAACTGTTCTAAATCTGTTTTTTTGGGAGTAGGCCTTAAACCGGAGGAGGAGGTACAGTGTTCCGAAGCTCTGGGGACTCCCATTGGAACACTTCCAATGCGTTATCTAGGTTTGCCCCTGAAGAGGGGGCGACTAACCGCTACAGATTGGTCCCCTATGATCGAGAAGGTGGAGAAGCATCTTGAGGGTTGGCAGAGTCATGTGTTATCACAAGCGGGATGTCTGGTTTTGGTGAGATCGGTACTATCGGCAATACCAATATTCTACGTCTTGGTCTTCAAGTTGCCTAAGGGGATTGGTCGTCGGTTAGGCGCTCTGAGGAGGCATTTCTTCAGGAACAGGCCAGGCTCGACAGCTGGCCGGGTATCGGCAAGGGTGTCATGGGAGGTGGTGTGTAGACCAGTGGAATACGGCGGACTAGGGGTCCCACATCTGCAATCCATGAATGTAGCACTTCTAACTAAGTGGGCGGCCAGGATTATGGGCCCGGAGGAGGACATGGTCACGAAAGTGCTACGAGATATGTACGGCACCGACTTGAATTGGGAGCTGCGATCGAGGACAATCAGATGGGCCTCCGGCTTTTGGCAGGGTTTGGGCCAAATCTTCCAGCAAAGCCAAGGGTTCTTTGAGCCCAAACTAGGGGATGGGGCGTATTTTCGTTATTGGCTGGATGCTTGGTCCACAGGAGGTCCGTTGCAGGAAGTTTTCCCCCGATTTTTCGCTCTAGCTAGGAGCCCACAAGCCTTGGTGAGAGATTGCTGGGATGGCACACGGAATCCACGCTTGCAGGACGCATGGTCCGAACAGAGAGTGGAAGATTTTTTGAACATGCAACAGATAATAGTGGACAGTAGGCCCGTGTATGGGTCAAGGGACAGTTGGGTATGGAGGGGAGCTCAGTGATCAGTACGGCAGACGTATAAGCAGATCCGGGGGAGTTTGGCAGAAGATACAGACCTTATACACACATGTAAATGCCTATGGAAACAGAAGGTACCCTTGAAAGTCAGAATCTTTGGTTGGCCGTTAATTAGGCATCGAGTTATGACATGTACTCTCCGAAGGCGCATGATCCCAGACATGCCAATCGCGTGACCCATGTGCGACCTTGGAGAGGAAGATTGTTCTCACCTGTTTTTTGAGTGTCCTTTTGCGCAGGCCATTTGGAGAGCACAGCAGCTGAGAGGGGTGGACGTGACGTCAGATGAAACGTGCTGGAAGTCCCTGAGGAGGAGGGCGGGTAGCAGACAGACGAGCTGGGAAAGGTTCTAGCGGTGCTTTGGACATTGTGGCTCCACCGCAACGAGGTGGTTTTCAAGGGGAAAGCTGCGTCGCTGGAATCGGTGCTACAGGATATAGGGAGTTGTATAACCTACTGGTTCAATAGGGCATAATGGGGTGAAAAAGGGCCCGGTGGGCCGGGCATGTAATATGTCACGATCACATATGTTAGTAGTATTTCTGGGTTGACCACCGAGTTCCGGGTGGTCTTCCCTCTTTTAATTCAAAAAAAATCTCTCCACCACATGTAAGCGACATTTTCCTCGTAGAAAGAAATTAAAATGTGATCCTGAAAAAACCATCTACACGGTCTTCTCTGACAACAACAAGGAGTATTTCAGGTCTTCCTTGGTTACTTACATTTGCTCACAAAGTGTCATTGATGAGTCGACAGGTCCCTGCATCCTGCATGAAAAAAGAGCTGCTGAGTGCAAGTCCCTTCACCTCATTGAAGCCATCCGAACAGTTCTATTGCAAAAGTCCATACCCCTCATTTTTGGGGGAATGTGGTCAACACAGCCACAAATCTCATTAACTATATCCCCTTATCTATATTAAATGAAAGAATTCCCTATTCTCTTCGCTATCCAGCTCAATTCCTTGATTTCCTCCGGAGCATCTTTTCCTGCACCTTTTTTTTCCATCACGAGAAGCCTAATCGTGATAGGTTGTCACCCAAGTCAACAAAGTGTGTTTTCCTTGACAATTCCTATAATGTAAATGAGTATTGATGCTTTAGTTCTTCCTCACACTGCTACAAGTCTCCATTGATACAAAGTTACACTTTATTCTTTGATCCTTCCACCTCCCCTCTCCCTGCTCAATGACCATCTTCCCCTACTGGTTGTTCCTCCAGCCACTTTTAATGTGTCTTCATGTTCGGTTGACAGATCCACAGTACCTGATCCTACTCCATCTCCACCTAGAAATTCCAACTCTCTGGCCCTGCTATAGTATTAAGACTCCATGCTCACTTGGCCTTGCTGAACCCCAGGATATAGTCCTCATGGTGTATCTTGTCTGTCCACACCCTGTAGTGCTACTCTGATCCAATTATTAATTTCACTTGTCTCATGGCCTATAATCTTCCTGTTTATATCCTTCGTACTTGGCATTTCTCCTCTCTAAGATGTACCAACATCTCATTCTGTTGCAGAGGAAATTCACCACGTTAGCTAGCCGGCTGCAATAAAGGAATAGATGCAAGCCTCATCTGCAGCATTGTACGACTTATGGTGAGGACTTTTTTCTCCCGTGGCCAAACTTCTGTCTTCTCGTATTCCTCTCATGCTGGGAGTAAGGTTTTCTTGGCAGATGCACTAGCTGGGCATCAAAAAAATGATCTATCACAATGCTTTGGAGGATCAGATGCATATGGAGCAGCCTCCTGATTTTATTGCTTCTGGTGTGCATTCAATGGTACGCCATCTCATGAAATACCTTTATAAGTGAAGGCAATCAACTTGCACGTGGTTTGGCTGTTTCAGCACCATTATATTGGAATTCACTCTTCAATATTGTAGCACAAGTCGCACCGTTCGCTTTCGCCACGTTTCCACAAGTTAGCCACCGCTTATCAATCTGCATATGGAGGCAAACAGTCCTGATGAAGATACTGATTTTTCCCTGGCTTCTATTACAGAGAAGACTAATGACCCGGGCCTTTTGCAAAAAAAGGCTATATACAATATGTCATCGGCATGTTTGTTATGCTCAAGGGGGGAAGAAGACTGCCAACATCTATTTTTTGAGTGCCCTTTTATTCACACAATTTGGGTCAGCCAAGAGATATCAATGGTGGACATGAATTCAAAAGAGGCTTTTTGGGACGTGAATTGCAGGTATAGAAGAAAGGACGAAGACCAAAGGCTTTTTGCACAACCCACTCTCTGTCATCATCTTGTGAACTGACTCAACTATGTAACCCTCGCATGTCCAGATAGCTCATTTCCTATCAGAGCCATCCGTCAATTTTTTTGTCACTCCATTTTGAGCTGAGAAGCAGACCGCTGGCCATGGTCTTATTTATCAAAATTTTGTAGATAACTAGATACCAGCAATAACTCCAATGCTGATTAGCCTGGATATCACTTTGATCATTTCTCCATGGCTGCTATTGAGTCATCATTTGGCACCAATATCGTTTCTTGGAAGACCAAAATGCAGTCGGTGGTCTTAGTCCAATATGGATGATGAATATCGTGTGATGTCCCATGTTAGCAGTAATCCTCTTTTTGGCTCCAAAGTTCCTACAGGAACTTAGGTTCTACTGTTGTCGCTGATAGATTTGTACTGTGATAACCAACCTACCTTTCACATCTCCACCAATCACATCTTTTTTTTAAGGTGGTCGCCCGATAAAGTGATAACCACCCAAAAGTACATGTGAAAAGTCTTAAAGCTCTATTCATACGTTGTGAACCCCTCCCCTATCTGTTTGCACCACGAGGGAACCATGAGGCCTTCGATACGATGAAAAGTATCAATGTTCGATTCCAATATATTTTCCGAACATTGTCGTTCGATCAAACATTCAACTCCACGATACGGTCACAATACAGATCTACGCAGATCTGGACGGCCCTCCCTCCTGCGGAGATGCTCCTTCCGAATCTTGCAAGATCCTCTGATGACGCCTCTCACAATCAGCAGTCTTCCAGCTCGCTCCACAAGCTCCACGGGCGGCCTGATGAATCGAGCTCCTCCCTCTGATCAACAGTCTTGAACCCTCCTGCTGCCTCGGCCTTCCCGACAGTAACTGTCGAATTAACTCCAAGAAAAGAATAATCCCCCCATACCTGGGCCGCCTTCTTATTTATAGGGGAGTTACTCCTCCCGCTTTATTTGGTCAACCCCATGGTCAACGGATCTAGTCAGCGAGGTGTCGCCCTGTTCTAGGCTTGCTTCTTCTTTTATATTTCTTGGCATAGAATTTATCAGCCTTCAACCTCGTGGGCTAGCCCTTAAACCTGGTGAGCAAGTCCTCCACCAATCACATTTTCCATGACAGGAGTTCACAAAGTGAAGTAGACCGTGATAGAGACCTTGATGTAGGCTTCTACAGAGGAAGGCATTTTTTAGGGAGAGAGAGAGAGACCAATCTAGAGGACAGAGAATTTATAGACAAAAAAACAGTAGTGCAGTGTCTGCTACAGGCCTGGATCAGCAAATGTATCTCCACTAGAAGACCTCCTTCACCAAATCAGCTCTTCCACTGCCTCTCCTACTTCCTCCTTTGTTGAATCAGCTAGTTCTCAGCAATTTTTTGAATGCATTCCTTAGTGGCGAGCTACAGTATTTTAAACAGAAGCCACTGTAAAAATAAAAGAACCAAATGTCCCCAGAGAGATGAAATGGCATAAATACCCTAAGAGTAGTTGGGAATCTTGTCAGACTACCATTTTATTCATCAGAGAATCCAAGCACGCCATCTCATTCTTGCAGTTTCTAGGGAGACTCACCTTTCTGATGTTTTTGCCAAGGTACTATGAAACCTTGTGAGGGTAAATGATATTTCAAGCTTGGGGCATATGACATATATGCTCCTTGAGAGGAGCCCCCAAGCATATAGTAATGGGCATATATCCAAAAACTTTTTCTCTCTTTTTCTCTCTGTTTCTCTCTTTTTCTCTCTTTTTCTCTCTTTTCCTCTCTTTTCCTCTCTTTTTCTCTCTTCTTCTCTCTTTTTCTCTCTTTCTTGTTTCCGTCCTGTATTCTCTTGATGGAAAGTTCTGGCCACTTAGCACTTTCGATAACCAAGTCTATGTCAACATGGAAGAACTTCATCAAAATAAAAGGCCAAAATAAATACCCTTAGACTCTTAACCATGACACGAGGATTTTTATCTATTGTTCAATATAACTAGATTATCAACTTAAGACTAAAAATACAGACACCAAGAGGGCATTGAACCTTTCATGGAAAAAAAACTCATTCGTAAGCCTTACTAGGAGGAGCTTCTTATGCTGCTTCCTTTGGGGAAGAATGCCAAGTCCATCAAGCATAGACTCGTCTAGTTCTATAGAAATGAGAAAAAAAATAACTAGTCAGAGGAAAAATGCAGGTTATTCACAATCAAACAACCCTCACCTTTTGTTTGCAGCAAGGTAACAAACAAACTCAAAGAGCTCAAAACTTGACTATCGTTGCCAGCTGTGATGTAAGCTAGTAATAGCTCCCTAATTTTCAACACAAAATCAACACAGATAAATGGAAAGAATCCTCAAAAATGAAAGTTTCCATAAAAAATGAGACTAGAGTGAATAAGGCACTATGGCATGCTGAAATACTGTTAATTAAAGTCATCCAACAAGAAAAGTTCCTCAACTGAAAATTTTACTTAGAACTAGATGTATCTATACTGTAAGACATTTTTCCTGAATGGAGAAATTTACTTAGAATTTAATATTTCTGTACTCCATGTAGAAAATACAAATTTTTATCATCCATGAGTCACGTTGAGGTTGGAAAGAGGAGAGAAACTAGGAGCTGATGACTTTAGAAATTTACTGTGATTATCTTCTAAGTATCGTAATTATTATTATTTGTATTCTTCCTCTTCGTTTTTTTCTTTGTATCATAAAATTTATTGTTATTCTTGTTCATCATCTCATTTGTATTCTTCGTATCTATAATCTGTATTCTTCTTTTTTTTAAAAAAGAGAGGAAAATCACCCAAGATCAGTGATCACTACTGCTTGTAGGACTCCCACAAGCGATGCCTCCCTCCCCTAAAGACAACCTCATTCTGATGCAGTCATACAGCTAGAACACTTCAAAAGGACGTCCCAGCTCTTCTTGCCCTCTAGATACGCCACCCTGTAAAGAGTCCCAGAAGGCCTCATCTGAGGAGACAACCACCCCTGTGATTGGCTGGCTGGACACATTTCCTGGGAGATGTGCATTCAAAGAAGAGATGGGAACAGTCTTCTTCCCCCCTGTGCACAGAACACATGCTGTCGGGTTTTCCAGGAACCATATCTTCCTACTGACTTGCATCACCAGCGTTTTTTGAAGGAGCAACCAGCCAAAAAACTGCACCTACATGGGGATCTTTAACTTCCATATGACAAGGCAAGCACTGGTAACTGTCAGTTCCTCCTCACCAGTTCCACTGCATGATTCACTGATACAAGCCGGTTCTTCACCAAAAAATATCAAAGAAAGAAGAGGAGGCATCAAGTGTGAAGGGGCGCACGTGCGGTCGCCAACCTCGCATGTGTGAAACAGCTTATAAGTTGAAGCGGGAGACACGAAGGAGGACATTGGCATTTTTGGCGAAAAGGCAGTTGGAGCTGCAATTGAAGGCTGGGAGCGGAGCAGGCGGTGATCAGAGGGGAGCTCTCGTTGGAGGGTTCTTCCACCCACTACCCTTCTATCTTCTATCTTCTATCTTCTATCCTCTATCTTCTTCTTCTGAGGAACCCTACTCTTCTCTCAACCTCAGACTGTCTTGGTTGTATCCACGAACTGCACTGTGGTTTTGGGGAGTTCAGAACTATTTTCTAGCTGGATATTCTCACAGAGTGAAGAGAGGATATCATTCACCCATATAACTCCCAGACAGAGAAGGATGTGTTTATCCACCCCCAACTGTCTTGCATCCCAAGCAAATTTCCTAAATTGTAATGTGGAATACTGAATCCACATATAATCCTCCGCTCGCTGGTCTGATAGGTTGTCAACCAAGTGTGGATTCCACATGCTATTCCAACATTCTCAAACAGTATCCTCAGGATGTCATGCGCGACCAAAAAGGTATGGGGAAGTCTTCCCTTAGTGTGCCTCTTGTTGACTAGTCTTCTACCCAGTTGCGGAAAATGGAGCTGTCCCCAGCTTGGCATTAAAAAAGTCCCAGACTTCTAGGAACACATCCCTCAGCCCCTGACAGAACACGGACAACCCTCTGGCCATAACCGCACGCCTCTCCCAGTCCATCAATGGCCCATAGCCCCCTTCAAGACATAACCAATTCCACATCCCCTCCCGTGAGTCTGACTGCACACTTGACTAATAGGGTAAGGTTCATGTCATGTAGCTTGAGTGCCCCAAGTCCACCCAATTATTATGTTTTCCCTGATGTTTTATTATCATATGTCCGTTTTTATTTTGTTCATAGTGCTTACACCCTAAACAAGATTCAAGTAGTTATGAACTGGATCACCTAAGAAACCAGCACATTTACTGTGTAACAGGCCTGACTCATTTCAGTAGCAATAAATGTTTAAAATGGGCTTCGATTTGAAGAATATGACTTTAATTTTGGGTAAAACATTAGCCCATGGAGTGGCATCAAAAAAGGGGACAGTGTCTGAATTCTGACAAGTAAGAGGGTCAAATTATGCTAAAGGGTGTGCAATGCAGCACAGACGCTCGCACATAATTTGGTTAGAAGGCTAAAGAAATCACATAGGCTATTTATATCTACCATTCCCAAGCATTAAAAGTGATTTGTGTAACGAAAACATTTCGGCCAAAGAAATTCCAATGTCTGAGGAAAGAAGTACATCTCAAAGCAGCCCTCTTGAATGTGCTAATGGGCCAAATTCGAAAGTATGGAATCCATGGAGGCAGATGTTTTCACAGGGAATGATACCTGACTTAGATGAGACAACCAATATCTTCAAGGAAGAGAAGAATACAGACGTGAAGTTATGGTACAATCCCTGATCCCTCTTAAGGGCAGTCACGTCTTTTCCCATCTGCATGTTCCCTTTGAATAGGACGTCCTCCCTTTAGGAGAGCAGCCAGAAAGTATTTTGTTATTGGAAGCACTCGTTTCTTCTTCCCTCTTCATCCGAACTCCGTCTCTTCCTCTGCAATCCCTATCCCTCGTGATTGTCTCTTCTTCACCGCGTCTTCAGGCGGCTCGCCCTTGATCGATCCCTAACTCCCCCATTCGGCCTCTTCCTTGACCATTCCCATTCTCTTCTTTATCCCAGGAACTCTCTCTCTCTCTTTTACTGCTCCGTTCCGTTCTATCTCTATGGAATTGGTGTAATTCATCATTGAAATGGCATTCAAGATGATAGATCTCAAGAGGAACAATTCAAGTTATAATTTACAAGCTAGTGGAACCCTTGGGAGAGACGAAATGCAAGGACAGATTCAAAGGGGATATCCCAAGGACTAAATGTTTTCCACATATTATTAAAGAGAAAGGAACAGCAAAGCTACATAGAAAACCACAACAGCACAGGTGTGCATATGTCAGTGCCTCACTACGACAAGAGGTTGGAGGGAAAACACTGTTGGACACATGCATCCTTCCCTGTGATGTTTTATCTATTTTCCTTGTAACCGGTATTAGGCCGTAAGTGACTAGGCCTATACCAGATAACTTGCATTGTCTTTACTTTCTGAGCTCATTGGTGACTTACACAAACAAAGGAAGAACAAGGTAAAAGAATAAATGAACATAGAAGGCCGAAATACTCTTCCACAGCTGACAGTGACTTCAAGAGTTTTGAGTTCTTAATCCCTTTAACACCATGGACACAATTGAGCCCGGGAAATAGATTCCAACAGAAATATTTTGATGGTATTTACAGAAGGAATGTACAGCAGGCAACCCAAAACTCACCCAATTACTAAAGGTAGATGTAAGAAACCTCGAAGGAATCCAGACGACTATTGGTGCAATAACAGAAAGTATAAAAATAATAACAGTGAACTAAAGCTTCATAAATTTGAAAAAATCACCTTACTGAATATGCAGCATCAGGATGATTATGGTTCAATGACGAGTTATTCTCTAAGGATGCAACCAAAAGATCTCCGTGTTTTTCAGTGTTTTCTTCAGAAGAAAGTGCACCACGGGGATCATGACCGTGTGCTGAAAGTTCATGGTTGACATGGGGTTTCCATACATGGCCATTAGCCTTGGAAGTCAAGGCAGATTCAAAGGCCTCCACTTGAAAGAAAAGGGCAGCGGCAATAGAACTGGCCATCTCTTTGGTTTTAACAATTTGCAAGATGCAGCATAATAAGTACAAAGAAGAATTGATGCTTATGGGAGCGACCTGACATAATTTTACAGGGGACAATAGCAAATATTAGAATAAATTAACGAGTGGTTATTGAATACTTAAAATGATAATATCAATGGGGATGGAAACTCACCCTAGTTTCCCCCTTCAAAGAGGGAAATAAAACTGGAAACACTAGAGACTGTAACATGCTTTCAGTAATCAATCTTCCCATCTCAGGAACGCCCGCAGATATTATATCACTGAAATAATACAGATCGTCTTCAATCCGATCCACAGCAGCAAGAATATGGGAAACAGAATCAGGTGTCCCAGTGGAGCTGCCATAGTAACGAATGCAAAGATTTTTTAAAAAAGGAATTTATTTTCAGATAAAACTTCATCCATTATAGTTTTTTCTCTAACAATCAGTAAGGGGAACACCTGGATATTAGGCTGTCCAGTTCTTTAGTCTGCTTCAGAAAGTTTTTAACCAAAGATGAGAAATAATCAGAGAGTGGAGGACTGGTGATGAATTTATTGACATACTCGTCACCAACTAAAGAAGAAAAAAGACAGAAAATAACATTAGTTTCTCAGGAGTAAGTATGTCAAATGGAAGACTCTGACGGAACTAAAAAGAAGCCTGAGGTAGCAGTACCATGGTAGACATTAAGCGTCAGAGCACGTACAGCAATACGGACCATGCTTTCTCCATCAGAAGCAAATTCTATTGCCTTTACGTACAATGGAAAAGAAACTACTTCATCCTGAGAGGGAATAAAGGTTTCTTAGAGAACGAATAAAAAAGAGACAAAAACCAAATGTTTCCACGATCTCATTAAATGTGAAGTTCAAAACAATTTTTTTCACTGATTTAGTCCCCCTCGGATAAAAAAATTGTTTCATACTCAAAAACATTAATATGGTTAAAGGAAAATATGTTTCACGAAACTCCAAACTTACTTTTTCGGTCTTCACAAGCAAGGGAATTGTACCCCGGTTAAGTTTTCCACTTATTGCCCTGCGAGAATGAGGTTCATTAACAAAACAGATTTTGTTATTAGGAAGTTTAAACAATTATCAAACATGACCCAAATAATAAACAGGAAAATAGGAAAACAGAAAAAATCTAATAGCAAGCAAACCTTAAAAAGGATATATAGTACGAGAGCAGCTCCTCGTTTTTGAAATCAAAAGGATGCAATATTAGATGGTTTATATGTTCATTGCTGAAAATATAATCTGCAGAAAAAAAGCAATTAATTATTGTATTAAATCTAGTTCGATGAGAATTTCCATGAAAAAATGGCAGCCAAATGTAGTCAAAGATAAACAATATTCATGCAATAGTTTACTTACAAATGGCATGTTCACTTTTTAAGTTCTGGATCATAATGCTTATAGTTTGAAGCAGCTGAAGAGGTACATCCCTAGTTTTGTTTACTCTTAATATCCGAACAAACTCTCCCATGATTTGCCTCTCCATGAAAAATCTGAAAATATAAAAGGTAATAAGATAAAAAAGGACAATTCTAAACCCATAAAAGGGAAAAAGGTCATGAGAATCCTTACTCGAAAAATGATGGGTCATGTTGGTCACCATATGTAATTAGCTCCGCAAGTGATCTCAGAGCTTCAATCACGAAATCCTTTAGCATATAATGACAGGAAACAACATTAACACAGAAAACATGGGACTGAACTATAACCCAAATTAAGTGGTCATTACCTTGTTTATCTGATTCACGATTGGTACTTTTTGCAATTGATCAGAAAGGTACCTGTAAGAAGATTTATGTTTATGGAAGTAGAATAAAAAACATGCAGGCTAAATACAGTGTTATCAAGGACACCGGAATGTTGGAGAAGAGACAAATTGATCATACATCAAAGAAGGTATGGGAATGAGAACCTTCTCACACAACAATACCCCCTCTGTCTCAGCTTAAAAACCAACTTTTCTCTTTTTTTATGTGATCCCCTTGAGGAGATCTATCGAAATGGAAATGATTGATTGATGCCTAAAGCTCTATATTGAGTGTATTTCTATCTTTTTTATTCCAAGAAATTGGTATTATCATTTCCCCCAAAAAGAGATGTATCAATACTTCCTCTAGTAGAATCGCCTTCTCCTCAGAATGGTTAGATGAGCCTCATGGACCCAGTAAGGCCCCACCCAAAGAAGACTATTTCACT
Organism: Wolffia australiana; assembly: GCF_029677425.1. NCBI lineage: Eukaryota > Viridiplantae > Streptophyta > Magnoliopsida > Alismatales > Araceae > Wolffia > Wolffia australiana. The sequence goes on from NC_135842.1 coordinate 12,240,627, forward strand.
TTTCCAAAGAGGGGAAATATGAGCAAAGTATCTGAATGCATCACTCGGATGTAGCTACAAAAAGTTGTTAATGCAATCTTTTCCAATCATTCATGAAGATGAGGAAAGTTTTTCCATTGAGATGATTTTTTTTCAGTAAGCAGGTGTTTCATGAGTTTCTCTGCATATGCACAAGGGCTTTTGCCATGAAGTATCATTCTCCCAACACTTCACACAAAGATATAGATTCTTCGCAAACAGCAGATATTTAATATCATAGATTATTATGATATTAAATAGATAACGTAGTTACATCATAACAGCAGCTGTGATAATTATTCGAAGTAAAAGTAGACACGACCAATGGGATTGAAAGCTGATATGAACCTTCCAAGACAGTACTCAAGAAAAAGTAAGAAGTTCGTCAGGAGAGAAGCACGAATGACACAAGAACCCCTTTGAATGGGGCATTTTGCCTAGAAAAGAGACTCTGTAAATATGGTCTATCCCCTGCAAGACATCTAAGAAGAATCTTACCTGGATTCGAGGCGAGTTGCAGGTCCAAAGATGCTAAAGATGCAGAGAAGGTGCCTGGCCAATGCGCCCTAGCCCTCCACCCTATCTTTTCTTTTCTCGAGTCTCACTATTTTATCTCTCTCATTCTTCTCTCTCTCCTCATGAATCTCTCTATTTTATCTGTGTTCATGGCAAGACGCAATTTCTTGATGACTACAGCGGAAGTCTTATGAAAAGCCTGGATGAATGAATTAATAAAGATATAGAGATCTCTGGCAGGTCTCCGATACAATCCAAAAGCAAATTGAAAGAAATGTCTAATGAAATTTACTTACCAACTCAAATAATTGTCTCTTTGGATGCCCTCCAAACTTCCTATCAGAAGAAATGAAGAACCCCCCACCGATATTATGTGGATCACCAACTTTCAACTGGCCCTTTGAACGATCTAGCAGATTGCAGCCTCTCACCTTGAGAATGCCCACCCCTTGCTGAAGATCTGAATTGCACAGGCTTTGTCTCCTTCCTTTCTCGATCCACCTCACCCTCTTTTCTTCGTTGTAATCTCGAAGAGGTTGATAATCCCAGCTTCCCCTCACTTTGTAAATGCCCGTCCCCATGGATTCTTTTTCTTGCCCTTTCAAACATGACGACTGCCTGAGTCAACATGACTTTCCCATGTTTGTGTTTCATTTGTATTTCCCTCTTCTTCTTCAAATATGTTTTCCAAGGGATCGTAACATTCCTCCCCATCAACTGTTACTTTGTTCCCAAAAAGAAACTTCAGGAACTGTCATTGAATTTGGATACTGGCTCCCATGACGTCCTCAGGCAGAAGGCCCTTCCATCTGATGAGAAGTTCCATCGTGCCTGTACTTTCTGGAACATTCAAGATTCTTTCCGGGTACAGCTGCCATTCTAAACCTGGAGATAATGCAGGAGTAATAAGATGGGCTTGATGTGGGTGACTCAGAGCTCGTTCAACAGTGATATATGGAAAATAGGGTGCAACAGCTATGGTACAGAGGTGAACTGGGAGTGGCACACAGTCTTAATCAGAGTGGCATCTCCCTTCTGGCAGGGCATGATGCAGAAAATTCCCCAAGTCCAAAGGTTCTTTGAAGCCCACCTGAGGGATGGTTCAGAGATTTACTATGTGATGGATGACTGGTCAGCCTGAGGTATGCTATGAGAGGATTTCCCTCACCTAATCCAGCTGTCAAGGAACCCTCAAACATCAGTTAGAGAATGTAGGGGCAACACGTGTAACCCGATTTTGGAAGGCATTCTTTTGGACCAGTGGTTGGAGACCTGCTAAACATGTGCCAGGCAATGGAATATCTATACGATACCAGATATCGGGACAGATATCGCAGGCCTCTGGATGTGGCGGATGCCAGTACCAGATATCAAATCCAATATCCAATATCAAAATCCAATATCCAGATACCGGATATCAAAATTCATACTCAAAATCTTATCCAGATAACAATAACTGATATCCAGATACAGGTTTTAAAAAAAATTTGAAGGATGATATAACGTAGTCACCCGACAAAGCAGTAACCACCCAAAGGTACACGTGAAGAGTGATAAAGCTCTACTCAGACATGGTCATGGTTGACCCCTCCCCTATCTGATTACACCTCGTGGGAACCATGACGCCATGAGGCCCTCAACCTCGTGGGCGAGCCCGTCTATAGGAACCTTGCACCCAGAGCACTGTCATCGCTCGGCCCCCCTATTCCCTCTTCCTATATCTACCTCTCTGATTTTAAAATAGGGGGCATATTGTCTCATAAGGAAAAAATGTAAAGTTTACAAGAATAAATAGCTGTGGTCATTTAAGTATTGAACAAAAATCTGCACTCTACCAAATGTTATATCTGACTGTTAGATGGACTAATAATGGGCTCCGCAATGAAAGAAATCTGATTCATTTTGTACGGTGCCAGACAACATACGAAATTATAAGTAAAATATTAAATGAAAACCACTAAGAAAATTAAAAAATGCTCATTCAAACAATATATATGACTCCCAATAGCTTAGTTACACATCATAAACTATTTAAAATATATTTCTATTCAAATGCCGGATATCCAAAAAACCAATATCCAACGTCTATATCCGATATTGTCATCCAACCTTTGAGACGAGGATGGATGCCAATATTGAGATAGATAACGGAATTGGTATTATTGGTATGGACGGATATCAAATAGCTCATTCCGAGATCTGGTTCAGCATCTGTCCTGATATCGTCTTCCAATATGGGACTTGGGTCGGGCAAACACCATTCCATGCGACCCAGGGAGAAGAAGATTGTTCTCATCTTTTCTTCAAGTGCTTGTTCGCCCAGGTGATCTTGAGTCTGCAAAAGCTCACAGGGGTGGATGTAACTTCAGAGGGTGCTTGTTGCAGCTCGATTTGGGGAGGCACAGGCAGGGGACATATGGAATTGGTGATATGACCGCACAGCAATGAGGTTGTTTTTAAGGGAAGGGTCGTACCGATGCTCAGCATTATACATGATGCGGAACGTCTTATCTCATACTGGTTTTGGAGTGAGTGAAGGTTGGATGATGACCATTTTGGTTGACCATGTAATTCACTTCCATTAAATTTGGGTTGATCATCTTTCGCGGATGATCTTCCCTCTTTTCTTCAAAAACAAATTTGGAAAACAGGATTCAGGCCACACTTCTCCGGCATATCGATCCTTTATGCTACTGAGCCAATTTCTGCAAAACTGTGAAGGGCCAAGGTATTTAAGGGAAAGTTTCTTGTGGAAGCACAACATCCCCCTTAAAGAGGAAAAGTAACAACCTTGTTATTAGATATAGCTTTTAGCACAGTTGGTAAGTGTTTGAATCAAATATGAGTATTCCTTACTCTTCTCATTCACCCTTTTCGAACGCATATGACAGAGGAGGGTGATATTGGAAAAGGTATAGAGAGAGAAAGAGAAAGATGGAAGAAACTAAAGGCTTGGGTCTACGCCGTTGGCACCACTGGCAAGATCTCCCAACCAATTGCATAACTATTCCTTAGTGGAGGGCTACATGTGTTTAAAGGAACTAGTCCAAGTAAAATGCCCGAAATACCCTTGACAGGGATATGGGATCGTAACGCAGAACATTGATGATAACCCTCTTCTGTCTGACCTTTTTTCCTGAAAGCATCTGGAATGATCTTTCCAAAAATGTATTGACGTTGAAATGGATTTCAAGTTTCGCCTTCGTTCTTGTCGACAAAAATGATTGACAACGTACATCACCAACCAAACATGGGCTGGGTTTTTTATGCTGTCTATGTAATTATTTTCTAAGTACTGATCCAGCCCCCTATACAAATTATACGTAAAAATATTGAAGAAATTTTAGAATTGGGACCATAAAGCTTGAATAACAGTTCTAAGCAGAGAATAATAGTTCACCCGCCCTTTTTCAACGAGGCAAACCGCTTCAAACGTCATTTTGTTTGAAAATTTTTCCAAAAAGAAATGAAGGGTCCATCCAAGTACTCGTATACTTGGACCTTGAATGGTCAACTAATATCCGTTCTCACCGCATTCCATTTTAACAACTTAATTCCCCCTGGGAGAAACCAACCAAACCCGACTGAAAACATAAATTGATGAGACCATTCACTCAGAATTAGTAACGAGTCATCGGCACATGTTATTTCTAAACATGATTATGAAACGCACACCGAAATGAAACGAAGGATCCATCCAATTATTCGAATACCTGGAGTTTCAACAATCAATAAGTCCTCCGTTTTCACAGCATTCCATTCCAACGACTCAATTACCCATTATCAGAAATATATCGAACTACCCAAAAAGCATAAATTTTCGATTAAAGCATCACAAATGGAAAAGATCCGCCCAATTATGGAATCCCCATCCACGGAAATCAGAATTACCGGAGTTCGTCCAAGGAGAAACGGTCTCTGGACCTCCAAAAAGAGAACCACATGACACCAATCCGATCAGAAAAACTCGGCGGAATACTCAGCAGTGCTTGCCCTCCATGATCAAAACTCAACCGCCGACGCCGGATCCGAGCCGAACGGCTCACATCACTACCTGTGTTGAGCAAGCTTCCAAGGCGGTCTGCGGTGGCCGAGGAGAAGAGAGAGAAACAGAGAGAGACAAAGAGAGAGAAAGAGAGAGATGCAAACTTATGTAAATGAAGACGTCGATCAGAGAAGCAAATACCTACCTGCCTGAAGCCGCGCGGCTGGCTTAACAGAAATCCCCCCATCGTACGGACGGTTCTGATTTCGCCACGATGTCAATTCGGTGACGTGTCCAACATCTAGGTGGCTTTCGTCACATTCTAGTTGGGGAAAATCATTTCCACAATAGTTCGACATAGCTTTTGAATTATATGATTATAGTTCCGGATTGTCCGGGACATGGACGATGGACGGGACGGGACGAAGATAGTCCCATCCGACGTCCAGATATTTCAACTTCGTCCAAGCCGTCACGTCCAGGGCTTCGTCCATTGAAGAAAAAAATCATCCGCGTCCCGACTTTGCCAGTTTCGTTCTGTCTGGAGAAAAACCGTCCCGTCCCTCATCCTGGACGAAAAAAATCAAGTTTTAAATTTTAATATACTTTTCCAAGTTTTTTGTACAGAAATATGGAGGAGAGAGAAAGTGGATGGACATATTTACAATTACTTTTGGTCTAAGTCAGTTTGCGAGTGCAAAAAAAAGCAAGGACTTTGACGCAAAATGCCAAGGAATTGATTAAGCAATGCCACATGGTAAGATCTCAACTGTCGGAAGCGAATCCGACAGATTTTAGTCCATTCCTTACCATCCATCGTCCAAGAACTCTGGACGGGACAGTTTTCTCGTCTAACGATAGGAAAGTCGTCCCCTCTGTTCGTCCTGGGGCAAATTTCCGTTCCGTCCGCGTCCCTGCACTTACAGTTCTGGATCGTCCCGTACATGGACGATGGATGGGACGGGACGAATTACGCCCCGCCCGACGTCCAGAGTAAGTTCAGGGATGAAGGACGGGACGGTTTTGATGGAAATATATATGGCCGGCAAGCCAATCACACATTCTACATCTCGTTCCATATTCATTAATGTAACATATTCATTATAGTGCACGTGTGATGGTTATAATGAAGTCCATGAATACATGATCAAACTTAGTGAATTACGATGAGATCGTAATACGGAGATCACTAGTCTTTAAGCATGTGTTCTAAACATTCCTATTCAAAGGATACGCGAGAAGGACATCAAAGTATCCGGATAGAATAGCATTATCTAGCCTCACTCATATGATGAGTAGGGCCGGTCCCGTAGCCATTAGTGTGCCGACACTAAGGATAGATAATGGGTGTTCTTTAGTGGAAAGAGTTCGCTGAATTGATCCGTACGAATCCCTGAATAGTATTATACCGAACTGTCAATCAGGTTGATTCACGTCACGGTTGTGTAAGTGGTCCTTAGACCTGAGACACCAAAGACGTCTTGTGGACGGACGGTTGTACTTTGGCTATGGCCAACGAGTCTCTAATCATGGGATTCTAAACGGTCTTAGTTCGGGTGCATCAAGAAGTACATGAAGGCGATTGAGTGGTCAAGATGGGATCGTCCACCCTCTGTATAAGTGGCGACAACTCAAGGAAGACGATGCAATGAAGTCCTTGGCCAAGGCAGTGAAATATCGGAGAAGAGAGAAGAGTTCTCCGATGGTTTCCGAATGCATCAGTACTAACTCGGATGACCGATTAGGGTTTGACAGTTGACCATACCCTGAGTTGTCCAAGGAGTGTCAAGTGGATGAGGGATTATACATACACGATAACCGATGATGAACAGGTTCCATGAGTGAGTCGATACACACTCCTTTGTATCTTCTAGGACACGAGGTGTAGCTTGGCACCCCACGTGTCGGAGTCTCGACCTATCAATTGGGTTAAATCGATCCGACATTAATTAACCTATATGATGATATAGTTAATTAATTTGGAAGGCCAATAAAGGTTATTGGGCCACTAGAGTCATTAACTAGACTGATACATGGGCCTAGAGGGTCACACGCAAATGGTCTTTTGGACGTTGAAAGATATACTTAAGTTTTGGGGGTTTTTATGAAAAATACCCACTTAGTACAAATAGGGGAAGACCCTGAACGAAATTCACCCAAGCCATAATTGTTCAGGGGCCTTTCCCCTTCTTCTCCACTCTCCCCACACCCCCTCTCCATCCCTGATATGATCAGGACGACGTAACGACGCCGACGGAGAAAGAACGGGGCTCGTCAACGAGAAGGAGGAGATTCGATGCGCCGAGGACCGCGTGGATACGTCTAGAGGCTGCACACTTGAGCAACTCGACTCGTCTCGCTCCGGGATCGAAGAAATCACGAATGAGATTCGTGCAAGGTACGTCGTTTCAATGTTTTTGTTGATGCCGTTCGATTCGCAAAAGACTTCCGCTGCGCATCGTTTTAGATTTATTCATCCAAGTCAAGGCCCCTAGATCCCAGCAGGTTTTTCATCCAACGATAAAAAAACCCTCCCGTCCAATCATACCAGGACCATTTTTTGTATATTAATAATCTATAAATATAGATTTTTCTAGGTTTTTAAAGGGAAATATGGAGGAGAGAGAATGTAAATGTAATGAGCGGCGTCAGTTTGCACACGCCAAAAATACAGGGACCTTGATGCAAATTGTCATATCGAGGCCACGTGGCGAGATCTCAGCCGTCAAATGTGAATCCGGCGGTTTTTTGTCCACATCCAGGTTTTTTTGTCCCACGAGACAAAAACCGTTCCGTCCGGTAGTCCCAGGGACGAATTTTCATCCTGAAATTCGTTCGTATCCTCAGACGGGACAATTTTTTCATCCTGGGACGAAAAAATCATCATGTTTGCGTCCCTGAACTATGCCTGCACTTTATATGATCTCCTAGGGACAAGTTATTTGAAGAGCATAAAATATAAAGAGAGTCTTGTTGAGTTTTAATTATGTTTCAATTAAACATGACTTATTCAAAGCCTAAAAGAATTTTTAATTTTTATGATAAACTATTTTCACTGCGACCTACAACAGTCTAAAATTATGAGCTCCAGGAATATATTGCGTGTAGAATAATTTAAAGTATTGTAAAATACAGAAAAATACAGAGAGAATGGCAGGCATCATGCATTAAATTTCATATTAAATTTCACACTGGGAATTCCCAGTAAACTAGTTACCTTGGAATATATGCCTTCTGATTACATCATTTATCAACCTAACAAACAATTAGTGCTGATAATGCTATGTTATATGATTTCACATGATCCTCGCCCAAATGTAGGGGTTGCCACAGGAGCCACACAGCATATTCAAGATGGGCTCAAGTTCATGTTGAATCAAAAGAATTTATTTAAAATGTGTACACCAGCATGGTTCTTTTTAACTTTACACCTCTGATGATTAATTTAGGCATCTCTTTATATGAGTTCAGATTTTGAATCAACTTTTTCTTGGTGTGTTGAGATGTGCTATACACAAAACACTTTGATTGACTACCTTGGTGATCTTATATTGGGAATGATGGTGTAGGATTACTTTCATATGATTTACCCCTCTATAATCATAGTTGACTGGATTTCCCCTTATGACTACAAGGTGAGTCAACTTGAACTCCTTCAAGAACTAATTAGCTATATGATTTTTGATGTTATAAACTTCATATTGGTATGTTCCTTAACACTTTTGATATTGTTTTTTAGATCATGGAGGAGATCAGGGACTCTTGATATTTTATTTTCAATAATATGAGACAGTTTTATGTTATAAGAGACACGAATATATCTCTTGGATTTACCTAGTGAATAGTCAGGAATGGATCTCTGTGTTATTGTTTTACAGTGAAAGGAAGCCAATAAAGAAGTTTAAGATAAAATGATCTTCCATGTTTAGTCTCTCAATTTTCGCCTTAGCTTTCATGAGGCATATTCTCCCTTGGCTTTCGTATAATTTTAATTAAGGTCAAATTTTCCGATTTACGGCATTTTCAATATCAAGATAAGACACTAATTGTTACCAGTGTGAGATAATTAATTATATCCCGCTTAAGAAGGGGTAAACTATATCATTTTAGAAATTTATCCATTGTAACTACAGCAGGAATATTTATCTAACCCTCTTACAGTAGTAAGTATAAATCCAAAGAAATATTTTAATGTGTCTTTATAAACATTGGATATGTATTACAAAGGCCTCTCATTTTATTAATAATCACATGATATAATAAATGCAATCGTCACACTTATACAGTGAATATAATTAACAAACTTGTTTATCGATGTTTGAACTATTCATAAATGAATAGTTCAACCGTTCACTGTATTCATAAATAATTGCCTTCTAAATAATATGAAATAGTTCAAACATTTATTCATAGTACAACCGTTCACTATACTCATAAATAATATGAAATTCATAAATAATTGCCTTCTTATGTCACAAACAACCGTTCACTATATTTTGATGCTTTGAATGTATTACACAGATTAAAATAGAGTGGTACCATGTGGGGAAATATAAATTTCATATCCTTTTTATTTCTAGTTATAGTGATATTATCCATCTATTCAATCTTCGTACAGGCCACTTATATATCTTCCATGCCTTCTTACCATGACAACCGGTTGACGGAGAGCACCCGCCTGAGATCGCCGCCACGTCTTCAAAGCTGTCATTCATTGTCACCATCGACCCCTGCCAGTTCGCACCTTGCATGACCGGCACTCCAAGGCTATGGTGAAGACATTCGGGTTTAACAACCCGGGTGATAAACACGATTGCGCCATTGCATGCTTTGAATTTCTCTCAGCTCATGCTCGTCCTATTTGTTGTTTTATTGTGCCTGTGTTTTCGTCTACGTCGAGTCTATGTATTCATCACGTCATGTTCGTCCGTATCGTGGTGTTCATATTCATCCGTATCGTCGCATCCGTCTAATTTCCTAAGTTTATTTTGTTGTAAAAGGGGTCCCCTTATTGGACCCCTTATTTGGACTCTTTGTAAGGGCCCATCATCGCCCTTTATATGGCCATGATGGACACCAAATGTCTTCAGATCTGGAATTTCTAATTTGGCAGTTATCGTCGCTCGGGTTGCAATTACACATCAAGCCATGGCACGCCTTGCGTGACTTCCTCGAGCGATCATTGACCCGCCCATCAGGTCGACATGGAATTGTCTCGTCAGTGACTCCAGCCAGCCGTCGATCTGCGTGACTATAGATCACGGACGCGGACGCGATGACTTTTTTTGTCCTGGGATGAAAAAATTGTCCCGTCCGAGGATAAGGACGTGTTTTGGGACAAAAATTCATTTGGGGACCAACGGACGAGACATTTTTCATCACGTAGGATGAAAAAATCGTCCTTCCTGAGGTCTCTAGACGATGGACGGACGAATCTGGACAGAAAACCGCTGGATTCACATCCGACGGTTGAGATGTTGCCACATGGCTTTGCTAGTACAATTTATAATATATTATAACCTATTATAATATATATATAAAATATAAAATGTGTTTTTTCATCCTGGGGCGAAGTTTGGGACAAAAATTCGTCCCGGGAGGACTGGACGGGACAAAAATTGTCCCGAGATTATTGGATGGGACGGTTTTTTTATCGGTGGACGGAAAAACCGTCCCGTCCTTCGTCCCTGAGCTTATGTCGGACGTAGTTACATCTCGTAGTGAATTACCTGTCAGGCGACGACATCGACGACGTTCGGCATCACCGGTACATAAATTAGTCTAGTATTTTGAGGTGTATCATGCTTCCATCAAGATAATGAAGTCTGGAATGATGGTCAGCATTTATAATGTTATTTTATAGAGGCTTTTTTTGTATCATGTTTCCTTTGATGCTGCCTGTTTGAACCAAATATGGTACCTGATAATAAAAAAGTGTTGGACTCGTGTGTCATACATATCCGGATTATATACTTCTCTATATTATATTAGTAAAAAAATTGTAATTAATGTTGACATCAAATATTTACAATAATTCATAGTGAAGATGTAATAAGATGGAGAACATACTAATAAAAACATTTAGGTTAGTTTGTAGGCCAATCACAAGGAATAAATATCCTTATTAATGTTTGGTAACTTAATAATATAAGTAATCTTTCAAGTTTGACGTTTTTATGATCATGTAACAGCAAACTTTGATGCCACACAGGTGAATTGGGATCCATGCACATCAAATATTTCATAACCGAGTTTGCATTAGTTATGCAAGGTGTAATTACCTTGGATATTTTGAATAAAGTGTAGGTGCAGTTTCCTTTTTCTTCAATTAGTATGTGAAATTATGCGGTAATAATGGACTGGAATCACAAATAATAGACTCGGGGAGAGGTTAATGTGCTGTATTTTCATGTTGGCTAAGCTATTTCTGGTTGAGTATCAAGGTGGTCTATTCTTCTTTGTTCTATATATAAAAATGGTAGTTGGGTGATCAAACAAAGACCAACCCTAAGGCAACATTATCAATTTTGGGACATAATGATAAACATCACTCAGATACAACAAATGGTTACAAACACAACAACTCTATACTTCAATAAGGATTGAGCAATAACTGCTCGTTGATTCTATTATTGAATATACATCAATCATCGGATGATCATACAAAGACCAACCCTTAGCAACATTATCAAATTTGGGATCCCAATGAGAAAGGTCACTCGGGTGACAACAAATTATGACAAACACAACTTTAAGTATGGAGTGATAATTGATCTTTAATTCTATTATTAAATATACATCAATGACTTCACTATTTTCTTCCCAGCTCTATCAGAAATTGAAGTACTTGGACCTTTGACTGGCTAAAGAAAATTCGACTATCCCTAATTAATAATGAAATTTATGCTTAAAATATTATAAATCAATCTATCTATGAAAAGACCAAAATTTTCAATCTACATGTAGTATGAAAACTATTAGTTTAAATGAAGATATACACCACTATCTCGTGCTTTTATAGTTATTGTGAACTTGTATTCAGTCAGCAATTTTTCAGTCAATATTTTCAAAATATTTATATCGCCGAACCCTATACAATTTTATCCATATCAGCAGACTTCCGAAAAGCATGGACGGCTAGAATCTTCAACAAACTGAGTTGCTAATTGTCTCTGCTGTTTCCACTACTCAGTTCAATAAACAGGGTAAAATCTAGGATTTTTTTCTCTCAGAGATTGAAAGAGTGATGGAAAAGTAGTTTTATCAACTAGAGCCAATCAGCGAGATAATGTTCTGCATTTTTCTTGAAACAGGTTTTAGAGCTTGACCAATGCCTTTAATATGATTCCCACAGTGCACAGATTGACAAAACTTGGATGAAATTTAATGGAGGAATTAATTCATCTCCCCAATTGTGTACCACCCTATCATGATACATCCAATTTTTCTCTCTGGAAAACTCAGTAAATATCATTCCAATATCCCAATCTGGAGCTGAGAGACACTGCTTTCAAGATTTCTGCATCCAAAGAATGATGGCGAATTGGTCTTCCTCAGCTTATTTTAATTAGAGAAACACCAATTTCTGCATTTTTCTTGAAATAATTTTAAACCACGTTAAGCTACTGGACATACCACAGTTGACAAGATTACAGGCTGAAAACCTTGACCAATGCCTCTTATCTGAAACCCACTAGATGCAAGTTTAATGGAGGAATTAACTCATTTCCTGGATTGTGTACCGCCCCCACCGTAATACTGTCTAGTCGTCACCCTTGAAAACTCAGCAAAAGTCATACCATCTTTCAATCTGGATCTGAGAGGTGGCACTGCTTTCGTGATTTCTTTATCTAAATCTCCCTCCAATTCATTATCATCATCATCATGATCTCCACTGTTATCTCTTCCAGACATAGTTAGAAACTTATCCCAAGCAGGCTGTAGGAAGACAACAAAGTTTTCTCTAGACAAATAACCCCACCAAGAAGGTCTATGAACAGAATGAAGAGTGGAGCGTAGCTTGCCCTTTGATAAGATTTCAGCAGTCTCTCCCACTTGAACAATGAAGCTCTCTGGTGAAGCTTTCACCATGAGAATCTTTCTTCTGACCCTGTCATACAATTGTAAGCAAGTATGAAGTCCATTGGGTGGGTTCCACTCACTGGTGCAATCAAGGCTGTTCATATTATCAGGTATCAAGAACAGTGGAGCCGTAAGCACAGTAAAAATTCCATAGTCATAATGCCAGTTCTGCCAAACGTCTGATGAAGATCTGATGGATGAAGTAAAGATATCTTTTCGCTCTGTCCCTTGATTCTTAGTCTTAAACCTTTCGCATTCTTGATGAGAAGAGGTATGGAAAGGGGTAGGCTTTGTAGCTTTTTTGCTTGATCTTTCTCTGCTCTTCTTGATGATCTGATTATCATATTCTGAGTGGTAGTGTATGAGACGTCCTTTGCCGGTGCCTGAATTCAATAAGCTTGATTTCAACTCTTGACCGCCGATTTTTCTGTCACAGAGCTCAGCCAGCATTAATCCAACTTCCATCATGCAATAAGATAGCCGATCAAAAGCGGTCCCCAGTTGATCAAAGTCAGTATCATGAAGAACTTGCTTGTCTTCTACGGAGTTTCCCTTTGGAAGATCACGACAATCTGCGTATTTGAATTGCTTGGCAAAGGAAGACACTGTTCTATACGGATTCTTCAAAGGAACATCGCTGCCCAATCCGTGGCACTGCAAAGCTCGCAAATTCAAGAAGTTAAACTGATACCAATTTTGAAGTAATGAGGTGAGTCGAGAACAAGAACAAACGGATCATGTATTATCTCCATGAAAAGAACCATTGTCAGTAAAAATTACGACTAGAAGACGCAAAAGTTCTCAATTTTTTTTTATTGCCTCATGCAATGACCCAGGTGACGATTTCGTGGATTATGGCTTGGGTCTATCATGCTTCTAACGATAAATTGGAACATAGGCTGCTTGATCAGATCCACAAATTGGACCGTTCTTAGTAAAAATTAGAATACGCCTTAGAAAAGAGAGCAAACCTGTTAGCCTCAATTCGATAACCCATATGACGATGTACAATTGATACCAATTAATCAGGATATAGCCGTTTATAACACGGGATTCATCGGATAGAGAATTTCCAAGAACCTTGAGGATCCGATCACGATCGCCGCTACTTAAAAGGGCGAGCTTTCGCGCTAGAGGTAGAATTTTTTGTCGCAAGAGGTTGAAATCCAACGGGACCCCAGCGACGCAGAGAAGGCCAGGCCCCAAAGGGCCTAGCGCCTCCATTACTCCATCGTAGACTGAGTCTAAGCAATCAGGCGATGAAGAATCACTCAGCGGCGAGCTAGAAAAGCGAAGAAGATCCGAAAAATTAAGCTCGAACGGCTCCAGAATCTCCTCCGTCGCCATTTGCCTCCTTGATTCGTCCTCCGCTAGCAAAACCCAGACTTCTCAACTCAAGAATTAAGAAAAGATTCAATTACCGAGCTTTATATAATCCTTGATACTATAACCGGTCCGATCCGGTCCGTTTGGTCCAGTCCGGTCCAGCCCGGTCCATCCCGGTTCAAACCGTTTTGAAAAATTTTCAAAACGGGATCAGTGGGAAGAGGTAGTATAAATACGACGAGAGAGACGGTTAGCTCTAGTTCCACTCCGGCTATGGCGACGGCAGGGCAGAGCAACAACCTGGCCGCGGACGTGATCCAGGTCGTGGAGCAGCTTGAACGCCATTGTCTTGCTCCTGATGGATCTTACGTCTCCAAATCGGTTTTCTCTGATCTTCAACTCGTCAGTGATTTCATCGTCTATCGTGATCTCATTATCCTGCCAATTCTGGCTTCGTCGAATTATTGATTTCGATACTTTTTTGTTCTATTCTTCAAAATTTTAGGCCAGGGAAGAGATGTCGAGGGAGAGAACCCGGTACATGGAATACTCGGTAGATTCTGTCGTCAATACCTTGTTGATACCGCTTCCTTTAAAGTCAATTCCGGAGATTCAATTTTTTTGTTGAGGATTTCGGTGCTCTGTTATACGGCTTAGTTACGTAATGGTGTGCGGGCCTTGTACAGACTCTATACATCGAGCTTGTTGCAATGGTGGAAGAATACCAGCAGGCTTTAGCTGTTGAAAATTTCGGAGGGACTAGGGACTCTCAGGGTCACTACTCTCGTCTTTCCGGAATGATGTGTCCATCGCAGGTTTGTTTGCTGAAAGAAAAACTTGAATTTGTATGCTTTTTGCATTCTTACCATCGTATTATGCATCCCTAATTTTGAGATCCTGGAAGCTCTCTAATAGATAGTCGCGTGTTTCAGGTTCATAATATCTCTATTTCGACCTTTTTAAGCCATTACGTCGCACAGAAATTCTCGCAGAGGGACTTAATCACTTTTGGGCCCTGTCTTTTATCATATTTTAACGTAATTTTGTAAGCCCTGGAAAGATCAGTGAAAGATAAAAAAGATTCTCCGTTGAAGAAAATTACCACTTTGATGCCTGGAAATAGTTTGACTTATTTAATCATGAGATCATGTAAGAATTGTCTGTTGCTTTCTTATGTTGGCCCATTGTTTTACTGGATTATTTTCTAGGCAACCCTATCCCCAAGAGGTACACTCAAAGCGAGATAGAAAGAGCCTGTATTGTTCCCTTTTAATACAGGCTCTAATGTGTTGGCACACCTGCAAATTTATATTTCATGAAAAATGTGAATTGCTCCATGGATTTAGGTCTTTTATTTCAGAATGCTTCAGTGTCTTTTACCTTTTGCAGAATGTGTAACGATTCCCTATGTCTGACCAGTTGGTTCATCATATTGTAATGATTCCCTGGATCAGCCCAAATCATGATGATCTGAATACTAGTGTGGAAATTGTTTTGTTCATTGTTCATCCAAATATAATATCCTACTATTTGTCTTTCATTTTTCATCATATTCATGCAAGTATAACTTTTGTTTCATTTTTCATCCAAATTTAAGGCAATCTACCGTTCTGTTACTGTCTGGCTGACATCGTTTATTCTATTAAATGAAGTATTTTATAAACTGAGAAATATGCAACACAGCTCGAGTCACAATGTTTGTATTTAAGATCCTTGCACATGGAGAAAATGTCATGTGATTCTTAGAGTAACGTTTTTATGTCATAAATAAACACAATTTTGGAGCCTTCTCATTATTTCATGTTATTTATCATGAGTTTACAGGCATTCCAAATATTTAAAGTCCTCTTTGCAATGAAATTTTCTCTTCATTGTGCTTTATCATCATGTGATAAATACAGTATTCTTGTTTGAAGGAAAATCATAGGTTACTGGCATTCCAAATATTCAAAGTCCTCTTTGCAATGAAAATCTCTTCATTGTGCTTTACCATCGCGTGATAAATACAGTATTCTTGTTTGAAAGGAAAATCCTAGGTTCTTTATCCATCAATTTCTTGACTTAAATTTCTTAACGTAGATATACGAAACCCTAGACCACCGATTAGCAGCAGCTGAGGCAGCTCAACGCTTGAGATTACCTCTTGTTTCTAAAGATGGTGAAGTTCATGAAGAAGAGATCGAAAAGTTAACCATGGAATCTGGAGTCTCTTCTGATGCCACAGGTGCTAAAGTTATCTTGGGCTCTAGCCTTCAAAACTGTTCTAGTAGCTCAAAGATTAGCACTTTAACATTATATATGTTCTCATGAGGCAGGAATTGGTGGTGTGCGTAGTCGTTTTCTTGGGATTACATCAGATTTCTTATGGAAGGTTCAGCAGCGCAAGGCTCCATCTCATGTGGTATGTGTTTTGCTGGTGTGGGCATGATTCGATTAATGATTTTTTGGGATACTGTTTTACAATGTTGCAGAGTACAAAAAATAGGGTTTTAGTCGCTTTCTGATGCGCAGAATACAAAAAAATACTAATAAATTTTCTTTTTGCCTACTGGCTGGGTCTTAGAACTTTCTGTTTGACACGAATTTCTTGATTGTGCTTCTGTAGGATGAGACACATTACCAGAGGTCCATTTGCAGTGAGATGGAAAGCCGACTGGAAGCCAAATGCGAGAGAATAGCAGAGATATTTGCTACTGCTGAAATTGGTAAGTTACAAATTTGGGAGCAGCTCAAAATTCCGTATCTTTTACTTTAAATTTTATTGTGATATTGTATTTTGCCCTCTTTAGATTCTCTATCCCTTAGCCAGATTCCTAATGCTCGGCTTCCAGAAAGGTACCACTTTTATCTCTTCTGATTTAATGTTACTCGTTTTACTTATGTAGTCTACTTCCATATTTAACTTTTCATTCATTTCCTGTTGTGCACTGTCTAGGAATGTGGTCTGTAATTTGTGCTAAGGTTTGTTTGCCTATAAAACGGTAGACAGACCAAATGTTTCTTGAGATAATTTAATTTCTCTTACCACTCTATGTGACTACAAATGCAGCGAGATCTTCCGGTCATCGGAGATCTCTCTTACCTCTTCACTATCTTCTCTCTGTCTTCCAACAAGATCGATGAGCTCTAATCTTTTTCCTCTATCTCCTCAGATAGTTCCTTTTATATCACTGTCTTCTTTGCATTTCGGACTGACATATGCAATATTTCTTTGTCAGAGTAAAGCTGATAACTGAGGAAATAGAAAAAGAAGACACGTTGCTGCTGCAGGATTTATACTCTATGGATAGGAAGTTCGCAGAACATTACGGAGTAAGTTTCTGATTATCCCTCACCAAGCTCCTGCTACTATCATCTTTTTGTTCCCGTTGTTGACTTTAGTATTTTCTAATAAAGGTTCTGGAGCAAATATTGAGCGTGCTAATCAAATTCGTCAAGGATTTAAAGCTGCACCATCAACATAAGTTCGTAAGTTCATCCACATCACACTTCATTTGGTTTTCTCTTGTTGCAATCTTATTTGATGTAATATAGGCTGTGATGTTCACATGATTGATTGATCCTTTTATGGTCGGAATGATGCAGGACGAGATGAGGAAAGAGTGGTTATGCAAACGGTGCCAAACACTTAATGCCAAACTCAGGTTTTTGTCTATGCTCTCCTTTTTCTTGACTGATTTAAGAGGGTTTTTTGCAAGGTCTCTGTAAATTAGTGAAGATTTCTTAAAAAAGGACAATATAAATGCTATTTGCATACTCAATTATCCATATGCTTGTATTCTTTTCTTGTAATTTACATCCATAACACCTTCATATTCATCAAATGAAAACAAATTTAATCATCGAAATTTTTTTTAGAATCTAATGATTTCTGATATGTTGCTAACGTCAAGGCGTAGAAAATTCACTTTATAACCCAAGTAAATCCAAACCCAGCTAAAGATGCCGTGATATCTGTGGAAATAATGTCACCTCATGAAAGATAACAACAGATCATCTTAAAAAAAAAACAGAAGATCAACAAAAAATGTGGGGAATTCTTGCAGAATTCTCTCGTCTTTAGATTCAGGTGCACTCCCCTCAGTTCCTGCCTTTGTTGATCCTACAACCGCTTCACTCGGAAACTTAGTGAAATAAAATCTCGATGTCCCCCTTTCTTGGCATGCTTGTCAAGCCGTCAAGCCTATCTCTTGTGCTTTTTGTCATACATTCTTGGAAAGGACACATCATCATCAAACCTAAAAACATATGTATTACTCCAGGGAAAACTTTGTACAAGAAATTATGTATTCCTTTGCTCAATTATGATTGAGTTTTTTGGCAGGTGTTTGGAGTACCTTCTCTTGTGCAGCACCTATACCGTGGATTCTGTGCCAGCTCTCCACAGAGTACGGTAGGAACTTATTCTTTTTCCGCTTTAAGCCTATTTGTAAAACCCTAATTTTTCTTCAGCCCCCTCACTAACTATGTCGTTTCTATTTAGAGAACATCTTCTGGAAGCCACGACAGAAGCTTCAATGGCTTATAACAAGGCTGTATGTTGCTCTTTTTTCTCTTTCGTTTGGAATGCTATATCCTGTTTCTATCATTTGAAATGGTCTGGACTTTATCGTAATTGGAAATACATTATGATAAGGTCCATAAAGATTTCTCCTTTAAAGCTCATTCTCATATCTTTACAGATCACAATTTTGATGCAGAACAAAACAATTTAATTCATTTTGCCCTATTTGAACACCTTGTTTTTCGCATAAAAACTTTGAGCCATGGATCTTCTCGAAGACAGAACAGAAGCCTCAATGATTATAACAAGGCTGTATGTCGCTCATTTATTCGTTTTTGTCATAAAAACCTTTGAAAAATTTAAGCACTTTTTTCACATAAAACCTTAAAATATTCTTTAATTTGTCATAACTTGCTATGGTAAAAACCAGGAGTTTTAGATAAATCTTACAAAATTTTTAATGGCATAAAATGTTAGTCTTTGAAAACGTTTCTTGCAATTTTAAATGCTCAGGTGACTCGCCTTCGAGCCTACCAAGGCGTAGACCCTCACTTCGACAAGATTGCCATGGAATACCATGTTATTCTGCAGGTCAGTTCTTCATGGTTTTATTTTTCATTATCTATTTATATATTTTTTCTATTTATGCTGCCCCCTTTTATGCTTGCATTATATGAGGACCCCCCAATGTTCTGCAGAAATTGAAACACCTGCAGTCGACCATCCACGAAGTGGAAATGGATCTTCCACGTTCTTTGAATACTTCCAAATCCTACTTTCTGTGAGAAATTTTCAAGGATTGGAAACTGCTGCTATCAATTTTATGAAACCTGTCTTACGTTTGGCGCAACCCGAGTTGGGTCGGGTTGTCGTCTTGGATTGGCAAGTCAACCAGACCCAATTTGGATCTGACCCTGAACCCTGCTATCTTGATTTGGCGGGGTTAGTCTACCCGACAGGCAAACGGTGCTAATTTCTTTTTTACAAAGAAAAAAGAAGAGTAATGTGTTCATAGATAAAGATGGAAGTTACCTGTAAGGCTCGTGGACGAATGACAGTCCATCTTTCATTCCGCCTCTTTCCGTTATCAGTCATCTGTTCTGACCTCAGAACAGATGAAAGCTTCCATGCCTTCTGTTCATAGAATCAGGACAATTTCTTCAATTTGGATTAAATTTTTAAGTCCTACCAAAGTTGTTACAACCACAAGCCCATAAGTAGCTTTTTCAAACAATTTGCACATGGATAACAATTTCCAGCATACACTTTGTCAACGGACAATTTGGAGTATGTTGTCTCTTTGAACATGATAACTTCAGTTAATAGCTATTGTTTCTAAATAACACAATATTGATTATCTGCAGTACAGAAATTCATTACTTTTTCGCTTGTCAAAGCATTTTTTACATGCAACATCAGGCATTTTAAATAAGATGGTTCCTAATCATCACATGATTTCAATTTATGTCTCATTTTGTCATGTGACATATAAGAAAGCTCAGCCTTTTTAGTCATGTAATTAGACAAAATTTATTCCGTATTTTTGTCAAGATTTAAAGAATCTTATATCATCCATGCAACAAAAGTTTTCAAAATGTTATGCATTAAATTATTCTCTATGCAAATGGAATAAATTAATAAATCTTACGGCAGACATCTATTCTTTTTCCGCAATCCTCTTATAGAAAAAGAGAAGTAATTCATTTATACTTCAAATCCAAATGAATCCATTAAAAATATTTTATAAAATTATAAGCCTGGCTCGGCTCTCTTGGCAAGGAGACAGATATTGTGCAAACATTATCAATGTATGCATTGACCAAAGAAAAAAATATTTCCTGAAAGTAAAATCCAAACCTTTTAATGGAGTAAATATGTTACTTAGTAGGAATAACAGATCCAATAATAGACACCTTGAATGGGATTGGCAAAGGTAGAAACTGATCCAAAATATAATGTTTATCACCATTCTGAAGCTGGCTCAAATCAGGACAGGCTGATATCAACTTATTCCTACTTGCTACGTAAGTTTCTGATGATCCCCTAAAGGCAACCACATGAACAAAAGAGTTCAATTAGGTCAAGGGTAAATATTGTATATGTGCTTCAAATATTGAGGCTTGGGTGCAAGAAGCATAAACATTCGATGATAATTGTGCACTATGGCGAGATATTTGCACTCATTAGTGTCTCAATGAGCTGCAAATAATAATTGTGTATATTTCAAGTCCTCTAAGTATACATTGAATTATTTGAAATTTTGGAGTCATGAAATTATTTGAAAATAATTATATGAATATAAATTTCAAATTTATTGTACACAACTTCAGGATTGAACACAAAGATCAAGGAATCTTAGGTTAAATATAGAATTTGGTCTAATGAACACTTTTTAATAATTCATTATATCAAATAATACAAATAAATAAAATAAAATATTAGTAGTTGATATTTTGATGTCTCATTAACTCAACATCGCGAGTAAAACTGCATACACATTCAACTCCCACCATTTTATGTCTTTAAATAATTATGGATGATTGAAATAATGTGACCATCAAGACATAACATATTCTATATCTTGTTCGATGTTCATTATATGCAGTTGTGATGTTTATAATAAAGTCCATGAGTACATGATCAGTCTTAGTGAATTATAATGAGATTTTAATTCTGAAATAATACTTAAGCATGTGTTCTAAATGTTCATATTCGAAGGATACTCGTGAAGGATATCAAAGTATTTGAATATAGTGATACTATCTAGCCTCACTCATATGATGAGTATAACCAGTTGTGTAACCATTAGTGTGGAGACACTAAGGCTAGATAGTGTGTGTTCCTTAGTGGAATGGGTTCACTGAATTGATATATACAAATCCCTGAATGGTATTACATCTAAATGCCAATCAGATGAATATTCCAAAGATGTCTAGTGGACAAACAATTGTACTTTGATTATGACCTACAAGTTCTTAATCATGAGATTCTAAATAGTCTTAGTTCACAAAGACAATTGAGCGGTCAAGTTGGGATCGTCTACCCTCAATATAAGAGAGACATCTCAAGAAAGATGATACGATGAAGTCCTTGGTAAATTTAGTAAAATATCGGAGAAGAGTTTTTTGATGATTTCCAAACACATCAATATTTACTCGAATGACCAATTAGGGTTTCATAGTTGACCATACCCTAAGTCATCCTAGGAGTGTCAAACATATGGGGGACTATATGTATACGGTAACAGATGATTTGCATGTTTCATTAGTGAATTAGTACACATTCCACTGTTGCTTCTACAACATGAGGTGTAGCTTGACACCCCATGGGCTGGAGACTCGACCTAATCGATTGGGTTAAATTGATCGTATATTAATTAATATATATGATGATATAGTTAATTAATTTAGAAAGCCAATAAAGGTTATTGGGTTGATGGAGTCATTAACTAGACCGATACATGGGCCTAAAGGATCACACACAAATGGTCTTTTGGACATCAAACTTAGTATAAATAGGGAAAGGCCATGAACGAAATTTACCCAATACAAAATTGTTTAGGAGCCTTCCCCTTCTTCTCCCCCTTCCCATATCTCCTCTCTATTCCAATTATGATTGGACAGCATAACGATGACGATAGAAGGCGAACAGAGCTTGTCAAAGAGGAAGATTATGTGGATATAGTTAGAGGCTGCACACATGAGCAGCTTGAAGCGACACACTAGAAGATTAAAGAAATCACATATATGATTCGTGCATGGGTGATTCGTCTCATGTTTTATTGATGTCGTGACAATTCTATTTAAGTCTTTCACTGGAAATCGTTTTAAGTTTTCATCCAACTCAAGGCCCTACAAACCCAGAAGTGGATAATTAAAGTATAAATAATTAAGATAAATAAGAGTACGTAAGAAAAACAAGACCTTTTAAAATATAAAATTTAAGAACTTAGTAAAAAATAAGATATTTTAAGATTATTTAAGAGGTGTTAAAGGGGGATAGAAGCTACATAATTGGTTAGGGAGCAAAGCACAATTAATAGAGATAGAGAATGGGGAAATAATATGGTATTGCAATTTATATAAAACCCATATTATAATGAAAAAAACATTGATCGTAGTGGAAGATGAAAGAATAAAGTTTAAGATGTTATATTTTCTTAAAACCACGTTAAAATTGGAAAAAGGAAAATAATGTAGTGTTGGAAGACAAGGAAATTAACTTTAAGCATCTCAGCTTTCTTATTCCCATTTCAAAATGTACATAATATGAAGTGTTGATCGTTTATAAAAAAAATCAAAAAAAGGATTCTCAAATCCCATTTACATATTAAATTGGTGATTTCTTAGTTCCTTAGAGAGTCATTATGACACATTCAAGTGTCTAAGCTCGACACATATCCATATGATCCTTAGCACACCGAATATTCTTAACTTCTTCCCAATCACATCATTGTCGTACCATTCCAATTGCATCAGCACAGGAGGGTGCCCAATGAGAGAAAGGTGAATAAGGATATAGATGAAAAAATCTTACATTGATGGATTTCCTTTATATACTTCTCCTAATCATACTTAACATATAACTTTAATTAAAAAATACCAAACTTGATGTACATTTTTTGATGGCCAATACAATCTTTGTTTGTGACACACTATGCCCATGTGTCAATATAGTTATCAAGCAACCTTATAAATCAATGATATCAAAATAAAGACTAATGAATCATATATCAATTGAACCCAATCGATAGGTTGAGTCAGCAGGCCGTGGGATTCTAAGTTATATACCTCATGGTGTAGAAGATAAAAATGGGTAAATGAAGTCTCTCTCATGGAGCCTTACTGACATCTGCTCTTGTGTACATATAATCCATCTGCCACTTAATGGTTGTAGGATACCCTTGGGTATGGTCAAACCGTTATCATTCATCTGAATTAATATTGATGCATTAGAAAATCATGGAAGAACTCTTCACCAATATTCTGCTACCTTAGCTTATTACTTGATTGCATCATCTTCCTTGAAGATCTAGTTAATCTAGTTGATCTTCTCACCCTGAAGTCTCATTAGAAGGAGAAAAATTGAAGAAGGGGAGAAGACAAGAGGGAGAAGTCAATTTTAGTATTATTAATTTATAATTTATCATATTTAGGGGTTTTATGTTGTTGTTTTGATTCAGACTTAGCCAATAATATTTATGAAAATTTTCCAATTATATACTCTATAATTAATATAGGGCAATTAATGGGTCACTCCACAGAGAGACAGAACTTTAATTTCAGAATTTTTCACAAGCTTGGAATGAAGGAAATGAGTTTAAAGTGAGAAATATAATTTCTGAGATTTTTATGGATTTTAAGTCAATTTATATAATTTCCTATGATCTATTTTACAAAGAAATACAAAGAAAAAACACTAAAAATGAATATTTTTTAAACATTTCAGAAATACAAAGAAAAACACTAGAAATATTTTAGACTAATTTGCATAATTTTAATTAACACTAGAAATAGAAAATGAATATTTTTAAAATTTTATGAAATTTAATTAACACCAAAAACCACTAGAAATATTAAAAAAGAGAGTTAAATATTTTTTTAGAATTTTTGAGGTTATTAAAATCACTGAAAATTGATTATATTAATTTTAGGGATTTTTCTGATTTTTTGGAATTTTTAAATACAGAAAATAAATTTTCCTGATTTTTCCTATTTTTCTGATTTTTTATGATATTAAAATGCAGAAAATAAGGAAAATACATTATCCCGCGGTCGAGGATGGAGTGGTGGTGGAGCGGCAGCAGGCCTTCGGGTTAGTTCGGGTCAGGTCGGCGGGCCCGGTGTGGCCCGTGAAGGGTTGCCTATTGGGTCAACCCAATTAAGGCACCCTTTTGGATCAGCCCAATTGGGTTAGTCCAAATAAGGCAGGACTTAGCTGATTTGGCTAAGTCCTGGAGAATGCGATTATTTTTGCCTAAAATGATGGAATTCAAAAGTGATTTTTTTTGAAATTTGAAACTAAGAATGAAGGATGATCTAGAGAAATATAGGAATGGATTTTAGAGAGAGAAAGAAATGGGTTTAGAGAGAGAAAATGACTGAAATGAAGAGATAGAGAGGGAAAAATTCAAGAGAGGGTGTAGAAGAAGTTTGAGATGGAATTCGAAGGTGTAAATGAAGAAGATTTTTTTGCATTTTTTAGGGCATGAACTGGGGATATGGATGAAGATATAGGGAGAGAATGATACGATTATAGAGAGCGAAATTTGGGAAAACGGGTGTTTAGAGTGAGAAAATGATTGATTTTAAGGTTAAATTGATGGATGATGATGTGAAAATAAAAATCTAGGTTCCTAAAACCTCAATGCAAGTCTGGTAAGACCTCAATGCTTCCTATCAATTCTGGATCCTTATATTTCACCAGAATCAGGCATTTTTCAATGCAAAAAAGAGACGAGATTGAATGAAAACTTCAACAAACTTACATTAAGCAGGTTGAACAACCTGGATTCTAAAATATGCCTTGTCTTGATGGCCAGCCACTTGCTAGAGCACATCCAGAATGAGGGAAAATAAGGGAGAGAAAGAGCATTTATACATTTTAAGAATTACTAAAATATCCCTTTGGCATTTTCTATTCTCTTTTCGTGCCATTTTGCCTCTTTTTCTCCATTAGTTGAGAGCTTTGCCGCATAATTTCCAGCTTGTTTCTTTTGAAAGGTGTTTGAAGGCCCAATAGGTAGGTCAGGTCGTGGCCCAAGCCCCTCTAATTTCTCTTTTAAAAGCCCATAGTACCATTTCATCATTTCAGCCCACTTTGGTAATTACAAAGCTCCCAAAAATTCTCCAATTCCCTAAGAATTCTATCATCTAATTCATGTAAATTTCTGCACATTTGTAACTATAAAATACTCATCAGTAATCAAACTTCTTGACTTTGATAGAAGTCAATGAAGTTAATGAAAAATAACCATAATGTCCAAAAGTTGGAATTTCTAGCTAATGCATAAATATTTGGTCAACTCAAATGATAATATGATAAATTATAAATTAATAATACTTAAAACATATAAATGTATGGAATTATACATGCATTTATCATGTTATCAATGGGAACCTAAAAGTGGCCTTGTCGATCTTGCCTTTGTTGAATGATATCTTCACCAAATGGCTCCCTCCATCAACCTTCCACAATTTAATTAGCAAGCTTGGCATGGACAACATCCACACCCAACTTCAGAAAAGGGGGGGGGTGGTGGTGTTGATGAACACATGCATCCTTCCCTGTGTTTTTTTATCTATCCTCCTTGTAACTGTTATGTGTATTATTCAGGGCGGGGGGGGGTTGTAAGTAACTATGCCCATACCATATAAATTATTTTGTCTTTATTATTATGGACTCATTAGTGACTTACTACTCCTAGTAGGCCCTCCACCTGTAATTGGTATTGAAGCCAGTGGTCTCTGAGTTACATATTTGAGGTTATAATTTTCAAAACCCTAACCTCCATTATCACATCCAGAAGAGCATTTCCCCTTTAGTGTTCCACAATGGCTTTAATGGATATTATGTGGCCTGAAAGTCAATCACACTTAAATATGTCAATTGCATTCATAGAAATAAAATTATATTTGTTCCTAATGTTGAGTGATGTTTTTGATGAAGTCCTTGAATATATTCAATGAAAAATTAAATTATGAAAATATCGTAATTTAAAATTTTAATATCCTCATTAGTATTTAAATATGTGTTTTAAAATATCTCAATTCAAAGGATACCCGAGATATACTTGAAATAGAGTTCAAGTGTCCAATCTCACTCATATAATATGGTTGAACATGTAGCCATTAGTGTGGGGATATTGAGGAATGATAGTGGGTGTCCTTTTGGAAAGATTTCAATGATTTAATCCATATAAATCCATGGTTTGTGTCATGCCTAACAGTCAATCATGTTCGTTCATGTCACAATTGTGAACTAGTCTTTAGACCTAAGATGCCAAAGACACATTATGGATGGACATGTGTTTTGAATATGATTTATGAGTCCCTAATCATGGGATTCAATTCTATTTCAGCTTGAATGCTTAAAAAAGTCCGCAAAGGTGGTTGTATGGTCAAGATTGACTAAAGAAACAGATGCAGTTAAATCCAATCCATGATACCAGAAATATCAAAAAATATGTTCTCTGATGATTTGTTCACCACTCATGGTAACGCCTAAAATGACCAATTAGGGTTTGAGATTTAATTATTCCTTAAGTCATTTAGGAGTCTTGTGTGTATGACAGATTATGTGCAAATAGAAAATAATGATGGTAAATGTTCCAGCGAGAGAGTTGCGATACTAATTTCTATATTTTAGAGCACCAGGTGTAGCTTGGCTTCCCATGTGCTGGAAAGTTAGTCCATTGATTGGATTAAACTGATATTTGATTAATTAATCCATAAGTTGATATAGCCAATTAATATTTTTGGGTAATAAATTTTATTGGGTCAAATGGGTCACACGCATAAGAGTTTTGGATATTTGTGAATATATTCAAGATTTAGGGACTTCTATACAAATTTGAAGAGCATAAATAAAGGAGGGATACCACCTCAAGTGCCCATGAAAATTAGAGCTGGGAGCCCTTCCTGTTATCAAAATTGAGCATGTATTTTAGTGAGACTAGATGGTGAGATCTCTAGGAAAGCGAGTTGTGGTGTGCAAGGGAAGGACGAGGAGATCTAACACTTTGCATGTACACCATGTGAACGGCTCAAAGAGACTTATCCATGTAACCAAACATTATCAGGATTTCTTCTGCACAATCTGATATGATTATCTATTGATTTGGTTTTAATCAGTTTCATTTTTACTAAATCATTTTAGGTTGCCAATCTAGGGAAAGCCTTATTTTCTCATCATCATCAATAATGATGTTGAACTCTATTTCTTTTTTTATTTGATTTCCATGAATGTGAGCTTTTATTCAATGTGTTTTATGAATTACAATGGCCTAATAATTCCATAGTAATTTATCCCTGTTATTATTAAATAAGATTTGTTTTTATCAATAAACATAAAAAACCATTTGAAAACATGAATATTTTAAATATACTTGGACTCCTAAACATCTATATGCACAAGGTGAAATTTAATTATTTAATATGAGGATAAATACTTTTTATATTTTATGCCCAAAATTAAATAAGTTACTCAAATAACAGAAATTATTTTTTACACACTTTAAAATTATAAAACTGGGAAGGTCCTACAAAAAGTGCCACATTCTATAAGAGAGAATGTTTCATACATTTAATCCTTTTGGACGATGAGGCTCCTTCTTCCATTGAATTATCATACTGGATGGTTTGAGCCCAATAATAAAGGTCTATCGAGATTTAAGAAATACCATTATTCTCGTTACTAATAAGTCCAACTTTAGGGTTTAAATGTCGTTGTTTTGATTCAGACTTAACCAATAATATTTATGAAAATTTTCCAATTAAATACTCTATAATTAATATATGGCAAGTAAGGGGTTGATCCACAAAGAGACAGAAATTTAATTTCAAAATTTTTCTCAAGCTTGGAATGAAGGATAGGAGTTTAAAAGTGACAAATATAGTTTCTGGAATTTTTATGGATTTTTAGTTAATTTATATAATTTCCTATAATTTATATTGAAGCAGAAATAAAAATAAAACCACTAAAAATATTTTAAACTAATTTTCTTAATTTTAATTAACACCAGAAATTGAAAAAAAAAATATTTTTAAAATTTTCTGTAATTTAATTTACAACAAAACGACTAGAAATATTAAAAATGAGAGTTAAATAATTTTTTTTTTGAATTTTTTGATGTTAAACTCATTAGAAATTTATTATATTAATTTTAGGGATTTTTCCTATTTTTTCAAAAATGAAGAGATAGGGAGAGAAAATGAAGAAGGGGGTAGGAGTTTGAGGTAGAATTTGAAGGTGCAAATGAAGAAGATTTTTTATGAAATTTTTAGGGGAGTAACTAGGGATATGAATGAAGGTCAAGAGAGAGAAATAACCTTTTATAGAGAGAGAAAGTCGAGAAAATGAGTGTTTAGAGTGAGAAAATGATGGATTTTAAGGGTAAATGGATGGATGATGATGTGAAAATGGAAATCTAGGTTCCTAAAACCTCAATGCAAGTCTGGTGAGCCCTCAATGCATCTTCTCAAGTCTGTATCCTTGTATTTTTACAGGATCAGGCATTTTTCAATGCAAACAAGAGATGAGATTAAGAGAAAACTTCTATAAACTTACATTAAGCTGGTTGAACAACCTAGATTCTGAAAAATGCCTTGTCCTGCTGGCCAGCTACTTGCTAGATCATGTCCAGAATGAGAGTAAATGAAGGAGAAAAGTGTATTTATACATTGGGAGAGTTACAAAAATACCCCTTTGGAAATTTTCAATTCTGTTTTCTTGCCATTTTGCCTCTTTTCTTCATTGGTTGAGAGCTTCCCCTTGTAATATTTTGCTTCTTTCTTTGTAAGGCTTTTGAGAGCGAGTGGGCATGCCAGGTTGTGGCCCATCTCCCCTGGACATCTCTTTTGAAGGCCTGCAACACCTTTTGTTGCTTTCAAGCCCCTTTGAGAATCACTTAACTCTAAAAAATTCTCCAACTCTTTAAGAATTACCATCTTCTCATTCCAGTAAATTTCTGCATATGCAAAACTATAGAATACTCATCAGTACTACAATTTCTTGACTTTAAATAAGTCTAGGAATTTAGTCAAAAATAACCATAATGTGAAAATTAGAATTATAGCTTGTGCATATATATTTAGTTAATTCAAGTGATAACATGATAAATTATAAATCAATAATACAAAGAACATCTAAAATTAATGGAAATATACATGAATTTATCATGTTATCATTTAAAACACCTGATTACTCAATACAACATAAATCAAGCAAAATCTATATTTAAATTGACCTATTTAGCTAGTAATGACTAAATATGAGAGTGAAAATCTTTAGGTTCATGAATAAGAATTTGATGTATTATGGGGTGCTTCCACTCGACCTATGCAATTCACCATAATCAAAGTTACATATGAAAAATGCAAGTTCTTTATACTTGTGAATTTAAAGATGTGACATTGTTATGAGGCTGATAAATAGTTTGTGAGTGTCAAGAAAATCAGACTTCCATATCATGGTTAAGTTATTTAAAATAAATATTGTTTCATTATTTTTTCTTTTGATTAACTACTTGAATATATGCAATGACTACGTGAATTGTGATGATGTCGTAATACATTGATTACTAGACTTTTAAAATTTATACTAAATACTCCAATTCAAAGGATACTTGAGATTGACATCAATATATCTATAAAGAATATCACTGTATAATCCTGCTTATATGATAAGTATCTTTATGCCATAAAGGAGAAATGGTTGGTCCTCTTTAGGGGAAAAATTCATTTAATGTATATTTACGAATCTCTTGATGCTGTTATACCTAGGTGTCAATTACATGAATCTCTTGATTCATGTAATGGTATTGCACATAATCCAAAGAAATTTTGTGGATGGACAGTTATATTTTGGATACAACTTACAAGTTCCTAATCAAGGGATTTGAATGTAGTCTTGGCTTGAATAAAGTAAAAAGTATTTGAAGTTGGCTCCATGGTTGAGATGGGAATCTATGCCCTTGGTATAAGAGGATATTTATTTAAGGAAGAACATAGGTTGAGTTTCATGTCCTTATAACTGAGATAATGGATACTATGTTTTGTAATGATATTTGTTACACATCGATAGTAACTGGGATGAACAATAAGGATTTGGCATTTAACTAATATCTAAAGCATTTGGGAGTCTCATATGAATTACGGATTATACAATGCAATAAACGATGATGGTAAAAGTTCTGGGAGAATGAGGTGTAGCTTGGCACCTCAAAGGCTAGAAAATGAACCTCTCAATTAGGTTAAATTAATCCTTGATTAATTAATCTATACGTCGATATAGTTAATAAGATTGGTCAATGAATACTATTAGGACATTAAATTTATTAATTAGACTAACATATGGGCCTAGAGGGTGTCATGCATAAGATCTATGGATATTCATGGATATCTCTAAGTTACAAGGATTTTTATGAAAACATCTAAAATAAGTAAAAATAGGGGGTACCCATTTCAAGTTCCCGTGCAAGCTAGTCTTGGGTGCCCCTTCCCACTTTCTTCTCGGCTTCTCAGAACTTTCTATCCATCAAGTGTGATCGGATGGCGAAGATAATCCATATTGTCAAGGAGAAGTGAATAAGTTCAAGAGGAGATCCATCACTCAAGCAATTGTGTGGATACATCAAGGGCCTAAACACATGAACGCCTTGAAGGTAATCTTCCAAGGAACCAAGTGAGAGTGGAATCCATCCCAAATGAGGTGATACCATCATCCTTTGTTGTATAGTTTCAATCCAATTTTATTATATCCTTTATTATGCAATAATCATTTTCAAGTAGTCAACTAACCCCACATACTCAATATAAGCTTTGTGATAGAATCAATAGCTCTAAAGTATTGTGAATTTATGATTCACTTTAAAATAATACATGTTACCTGGGATGGCCACAAACAAAGTCAAGCATGAAACGTTGAGCATAATGTTTCACTAGTCGTTTTTTCCTACAGCATCCCCATCTAGGGTTTACTGACTCACTAACAAATAATGTATAGGATGTTAGATTATAGAAGTTCCAAGTATTAAACCTAGATAATCTAGGTTAGGTAGCTTGTGAGAGTGTTCCACTAGTTTCATGTATGCCTCCATTGAATTGAGGCTCCAACATAATATGAAAAATTCAACTACAACATGTCTCCTTAGTAAGTCTAAGTTTCTTTAAATTATTACGTAAATTTTTTTTGGCATGTTTCTTCTTGGGATTCTCCCTAACTCTTCTAATAAATGTTGCTTGAACTCATTGATTTATGGTGGATCATTTGGAATCATTTTGTAAGTTATATGTTACTTGATAGCAATCTGATCACTCTAAATAGTGACACCCTATACTTTAATGCCTAGATGGCTTTTCTCCCTACTATTGCAGTTATGGTTCAACTTGGACTCATGCTACTTCCAACTGAGGTGTTGATAATAACAAATAAAATATCATTTTAGAAAGTAATTTCATGTATATTTAGGTCATATTTTAATTTTTAATGATCATAAACACATGTTATTACACCTTAAAATCATTTATGACAACTTTAGAATGAAATTCTGATTTTTCCTATTGTATGACATTTTAACAGAATTTTCACATAATAATTCCATAGGGAAAATATAATGAATTTTCCCTATTCAAATTCTGACCAATAACTCGATGATTGTCGGAATTCAAATTCCGACAGATAACTTCTGGGCCAAAAGTGGAATATTTGATTCTGCCCTCCGGAATGGGGGCAGGTTCACCTCGGTATCGTAATCACAGGATGACGCATGTGGGTGAACCTCCTCTGGTTGTGTGAAAGGCATGACAAGCGATCGACAGTGGCATTCCAAAAGAGAAGTGCAGAACTATGCGATGAAATGAAAGGAAAAGCTACAATATCGACCCTTTGAGTGGGACATTTTCTGCTCATTATCGCAAATAACACCGGCTGTCTCAATCTGATTTGTTTACATGTCAGCCAATCACTAGTTTCATCAAATGTTTGGCACAGACAACCATTTTCTGTGGCTAATGGTTGTAGCATTTTTTCAAAGAATAAATTATTACTGCTTCTTACATGCAAAACACACATCAAAGAAAAAGATACATTTTCGCAATAAATGCAGCTGTTCCCCCTAACATGCTACATGATGCAATTCAATGAGGGGGAAACACACTAAATGGGATGAAAACTTATTTAACTTTTTCCCCTTTTTTAGGTACACGTGGTAGAATCTGATTGGCTGTAGTCCTTAAATGTGGAGTTTTATGGCAATCATGGATGCTTTTCATTTAAATCAAGGAGAGGTGTCAAATAATGATTTAAATTCATTTAAAATGTGGATTATGATGTAGAATATCTGAGAAAATTTATGGTTTCCCACTGCACTGGTGATGCACAAGGAGGACAGAAAATATCAACGGCCAGATTCCTCCAACTTTAAACAATGTTAGCCAGCAATCCAGAAGGATTTCTAGATTGAAATCTTGAGAGTAGTTCCACCTTTACCTTCTATATTCATCCATGGTTTTTCGATCTATAAACAGACACCAATCCTTCTAAAAATGAAACCCTTGGATTGTGTTCCTAATTATAATTAGTGGAGTGTTTTGCTCATTTAAAATATCTTATGGGTCCATTCTTGCATTTGAAGAGTAAAAAATGAAATGAATGATGTTCAGTCCAAGAAATATGAAGAAAAAAACCACTCAGCTCTTTTAAAAAAAGAGGCGCACATGACAACAAGGTTAATGTGATCTTCATATTTTTCTAACTCATCTCTTCATCATGTTTCTTAAGTTATCATTTCCCATATCCTAGGTTTTCACCATCTCATATGCCTCCTTCAAACTCCACCCCTCATGGACATATCTGCCTCATCTCCACCACCATCAACAACGATAAATCTGGATCACTTGCCCATGCTCCGCCGCTCGCCAGCACATATCTGCCACAATCTCCATCAGATTGTGCAAAATATTCTGCTCACATGCTCTGCTCCACTCATGCCACCACTATCAATCGTCAATCGGCAATGTCAAAGCGCCAGTTAAGGTATTCATTTAGAATTAATTAGTATTTTCTACATTAAAATTTTAATCAAACTCCCAAAAATATTTTATAAATTATTAATGAACTAGGTTACTTAGGAAAATTATTTTATTATGATTATATAATTATTTTAAATAAACTTTAATTAGTTCTCTTTCAGATAGATTACAATGCATTAGCTTATTATAATGATGTGCAATTTTTTATTAATACTACTACTTATAGATAGAATTTCACGCCTCCTTTGAAGTATCATAACTGAGAAAACATTGGCTGACATTGGGAGACACATAATAATGTAGCCAATTATAGATGACAGTCTCCTAAGTGTGTCATTGACTGCAATGAGCGTGATGGTTTCGTGAAACATCATTTGTGAGAGACATAAAATTGGTTAGAGAGTCTAGTTAAATAAGTTTCAATAACTTATTGAATGAGATTCATTTATGTCTTTTTGTCAAATTGAAGCAAACAAGTTGCCTTTGATGGATGTTATGTGGCCTTCAAGCCAATCACACTTCCATTATTTATTTAAGTTCATTGAAATAAATGTTTATTCATTATTATTCTTGTGATAAGTTTATAATGAAGTTCTTGCATAGATTTAAAAACTTTGTGAATTATGACGATATCATAATTTGGTGGTGATTAGTCTTCAAGAGTCTATTCTACACATTCTTACTTGTAGGATACTTAAGATAGACATTGGTTTATCTTGTACTACATATATATTATAACTATGGTTTATCATCTGTCCATTAATGTGGAGACACTAAGGATAGACAGTGGGTACTCTTTAGAGAAAGAGCTCAGTAAATTAATCCATACAAATCCTTTAAGTATATTATACCCAAGTGTAAATGAGGTTGATTCATATCACAGTTGTGTAAGTGGATTGTTCATTCACCACACCAAGGACATTTACAAGTCTCTGACGAATATATTACATCAAGATTTTTAAATTTGTGTTTGCACTAAAATGATTAAAAATGAGTGATGTCTAGCTTAAAATGATTAAAACTACTTTAAAATAGTATTTGTATGGATTTTGGGTATTTTTATGGATTTTTCAACAATATATTCGTGAAGAAATTAAATTTCTAAGTTGAATATATTTTTTTAGAATTTTGTGACGTTAAATTCAAAGTTATTATATTTAATAACATTTTCATGACGTTGAATAACATTTTGTGAATTAAAAAATATATTTTGGATTATTTAATGCATTTTATGACTTTTTCAGACTTCCTAAATGTTTGTGTCATGTTGGCAATTCGGAGAGAGAAAATAAGAGGGCTGAGAATTTATATATCCTACTTTCTTAAAAGAATTGCCGGCCACAATGTTTTATCTTCTTGTTTCCCTCATCTTGTGATTCGTGTAGTTGTATCTCTAAATAGACCCCTTTATGTATTTAAAAATCATCCTGGTATTGCTCTATCTTTAGTAGGGCGGGTGAAAGAAAATAATTTCAAATTGATCAAGTTTTATTGGTGTTTGTTGTCAATGGAAGTTAGAAACCAAAAGAGAAGTGGACTGGCTCTCGTGTTGCTGTAAATGGCCTTGATCTTGGCAGAATAGAGGAATTTATGGTTAGTCTTCTTGCACTTAATTTTTCATCATCTTCTCGACATCATCCATCTACTTCCATCCGTTCACATCCATCTATTTACTTCCACCTGTTCACAACCATCCATCCACATCTGTCCGTCATTAGACATCACCCATTCATTTGTTTAACATTCACATCAAATCGTCGCCAACTATGTGCATTATTCACATTTATATATATGCTTACTTAGCATCCTTCTCATCTCTGTACAGTTATTATTTTATTAAATATATCTCCTCCAAAAAGGTACTTATATCCCTAATATACGTTGTGGAGACTACCCTTACTCAACTCTAACTAGTCAAATTATTTAATGAGTGAAGGTTTTTATTTCTTATTGAGCAAATCAAATAATGACGACGAATTGTTACCTTAACGTTGAGTTTATTAGACATCTTTAATATGGACAGCCATGTTTTGACTAAAGTATATGAAACCTTAATTATGATTCAAACACAACGGATATTATAAAACAATAACTATAAGACAAGATCATCTGCCCTCTATATAAGTAGAGATTGGTTAAGGAAAAAGATGCATCAAATCTCTGCCCACGGCCTAAGAGATATTAGAGATGAAGGGTTGTGCAATGTTTTTTACACTATTGCCATCTTCAGATTTTGGAACTATCAATACTAGACTGGAGTTTTTCACAGTTTTTCGGCACTCAATCGAGAACCATGGTATACTTTGTATGTAGGAATTATTTAAAACATAAATTTCTTAGTGAGAAAGGTAATTTCGAACCTGTAAATATGGCCTTTAATCTTATTAAGAGTCTTTTTATCTTCCAAGTGACTAGTAGTCGAATTTGTCAAGAGGTATATTACAGGAGATTAACGGGGAGGAACTAGGAAATGTGAAAGATTAAATGAGGCATGCCACATTCTGTTCTGAAAGATAGAAGTAATGGAAACTGTATCACTGAAAGAGTTGTATCACAAGAAAGAGATAGAGACATATATAGCCTCCTTAGTCTAGTACCTTCCAAATAGTATTTATTATATAATATGATTCTTAAAAACTGTACTGTTACAGGCAATATATCAACCTGTTCAGGGCACTTATCTCCAGAGCTCATTCTTCCCAAAGTACCAAAGGATCAATGCGAAGGTTAAACCAACAGAAATATACTTGTTCACGCACATCTGGGTCCTATAATAGTATCCTCCTCCAAAACAATTGATCTAACCTCTTAACTGAGGAACAGTAGAGTGTTCTACTAACAGGCGGAAAAATAATCCGACGAAAAGAAAATTGTGTGGCTGAATATTCCGGAGTGATGGGATATAAGTTTGCTCCATCGTATGCTCAGTAGGATGTGAGAAATCAAAAAATGAAGAGCCTGATATCTTCCTGCGTATGGCCTCAACTGGCAAGATTTTATCGGCACTAAGCGATCAAAATACTTCACTACCCTCACCATCATGAACCCATCACGACAAACCATGAATTGCGAAGTTGAGTAGAATATCAAAGAAGAACCAATTTTTGATAAAAAACTAGGCTACAAGACAGCCCAACCCTTGATAATATCTTCTTCTCTTGTAACTTAAATTGACAAATAAAGTAGTTTCAAAACCCAAGAAAAATGATCTTGTCACAAACTGGCGGCAAAAGTCCACGAGACGCAAAACTCTCACTACTCTAGAAAAGGGGGAAAAAACAAACATTTACCAAACAAGCTTCTCAATTTTCTTGTCCGGAGAGCAAGAAAAAAGATTAGATTTGATTTGATGCGATCCGATCACTGGGTGACGCCGAGCCACTTGGAGAAGTTTTCGAACTCGGTGTAGTCGCTGTCCGAGATCATGGTGTGGTACCAGTTCTTCCCCGCCGCTCGGATGGCCGACGACTCTTCCTGCGGAGACGAAATGGGAGTAAAAATCAACAATTAAAACAAGGGTCAATTGAGGAATCGGCCAAGGAGTCCAATTTAGTAACACGAGAGAGAGAGAGAGAGAGAAGAGAGGGAGAGACTGACCTTGGAGAGGGGGGATCTCTTGGCGTCGAGCTTGTCCTTCTTGGACTTGAGCCGCTGGGCCTCGGCGAGGAGGGCGACCCGCCTGGCGGTCTTGGCGTAGGGGTTGAGCTTGAGCATGGCGTTGAGGTTCTTGAGGGGGTTCTTCTTGAGGGCCTTGCGCTTGACGCCGGTCTTGGTGGGACGGACGACGGACTGCACCTCGTCGGAGTTGACGATGCGGGAGAGGTCGGCGTTGGTCATCTTGGGGCGGGGCAGGACGTAGTTCTTCTTGAGGAGGGAGGGGCGGTCGAAGGCGCCGAAGACGGCGTCGAGCCGCTCGAAGGCGGAGCGGGTCCAGACGATGAACCGGCCGAGGTGGCCGCCGGGGGCGAGCTTCTGCAGGTCGAGGCGGTCCACGTGCATGACGTCGACGCCGGGGATGTTGCGGAAGGCCTTGACGAGCTTCGCGCCCTCGGTGGCGTAGACGACGAGCGGCCCGCGGCGCGACACGTAGCGGCGGTTGCGCATCTTGCCCTTGCCGGAGCGGACGGCGTGGCTGTCCTTGGCCTTGTCGGCGTCGGCGAGGGCGCCCACCTGGCGGAGGAGCTTGACGGCGGCGGAGGTCTTCTCGACGGCCTCGGCCGAGTCAGACACGACGAGGGGGAGCTCGGGGACGGCCTCCACGCGGTGCCCGCGGGCCATGACCAGCGCCGGCACGGCGGAGGCGGCCAGCGCGGAGACCACCGCGTGGCGGCGCAGGTTGAGGTTCACGCGGCGGTGCCAGCGGCGCCAGATCTTGGTGGGCGCGAACATGCGCCCGCCGCGGCACATGTTGCCGAAGGCGCCCTGCCCGGCGCGGTGCGTGCCGCCGCCCGGCACGCGCGGGATCCGCGACACGGCGCGGCCCGTGCCCCACGACTCCGCCGACGTCTGGTGCCCCGCGCGCTTCGACACCGCGTACGGCTGCCGCTTGTTCTTGGACACGTGGGCGTGCACGAACCGCACGATGTCCGGCCGGATCGCCGCCTTCAGCACGTCCGGCAGCGCCACCGC
The DNA here is from genome assembly GCF_029677425.1 of Wolffia australiana. NCBI lineage: Eukaryota > Viridiplantae > Streptophyta > Magnoliopsida > Alismatales > Araceae > Wolffia > Wolffia australiana. The sequence continues at coordinate 12,278,437 of NC_135842.1, forward strand.
CGCCGGGCCGTCCGTCGCCATGTCGCCCTCCAACGCCTGCACCGTCACCAGCGGCCGAGCGGCGGCGACCACCATTGTTGCTGTTGCTGCTGCTCCTGCGGCGCTGCCGTGAGGAAGAAGAAGAAAAGGACGAGGAAATTAGGGTTTGCTGTCGCGCGGTATTTATATGTAGGGTTGCGCCGAGGGGGGAGTTTTGGGCCTTGTTCTATTGTCCAGTAAGATTGGGCTTAGTTGTATTGGTCTAAGATTGCCCGTTGGCTTTAAACTTTCAGGAACTTTGGAGCTAAGTTTATGGATCTGAAATAGAAGTTTGTAGAAAATAATGAATAGTGGGAGTTAATTGACTCTTTTATTCATAGAGTGAACATCATACTTGGACTTAATGTTTGGAGTCTGTGTTAACCCAAAACTTTTGGATTCTTAAGAAAGTAATCTGGCTCAGGAATTATAAAATAGATCTGTAAGAATTGATGGGCTTTCGACAACAGATTTTAAATGTGTTGGTGTTTGATTTGAACGTATGAGTTGTGATGTGTCTGTGTGCATTTAGTGATGACCCGACATGATAACGTGATTGAGGAGAATATAATTTAAGGTAAGTTAATATGTGAGGTGGCCACATCATCATGATGATGTTTTTTTTATTTCCATTGGTTGAGAGTCCTACTTTAGGAAGGAAGTAGAGGGTTAATTCGAATTTGACATAATTTATGGATTTTTTCATAGTAAAAAATAATAGAAAAATAAGAAAAATAACTTCTGGTTCAGGTTGGTGACTTGGCTGATTGATAACATGCATCTTGTGCATTCATTTACATCATCATTCACTACTTCTAATGCCTAATTCTAACTTGTGTTTATATTAATTTGCTTCAAGTTATATGGATTTAAAGAAGAGGAAAAATTGAAAAAAATGGAGAAAATTTCATTAAAACTGGCCTTATAAACTAAAAGATGTGACCGTTTGAAGTTTTGAATTGTTAATGAATTCTTAGAAACTAAGAAGGGCAAAATGGCAAAATAATTGGCATGGGCCCATGGTGGCCGGTGACATGGGTGCGCCGACAAGCGGTAACGTGCCAGCATGCCAGTGCTACATCAAGGCCCCATTCATGCCGACTATATGGCAGAAGGGTGGCCAACAATGGTCTAATTGATGTAGGTTATTTCAAGCCAATATTCATTAGAGTCATCATATACTCCTCTAAAACACAATATTTCCATATGTCATTTAGATTTTGAATTTCATGCGGGTACATTTGGAAGAACATGAGACATCGGGTGAACGTCTAACATTTTTTTATTCTTAATTAATGTACCTAAGAGATCATTAATCCACTGGGCATGTAACTGTGTTTCATCCATCAGAAAATAGTGATTTGCATTGACATGATGATACTCATCTTTGTTCAAACAACTCATCAACATATCAAAAGATGTGGGACAGTCATCTCCAACAAGCCAGAAGTCTCCTAAAGTGAAGAACAATGTAATAAATGATATTTCAAGTTTATTTAAGGTATGATTTATGGGTTTCTGGGTTGGAAAGATGTAATAATTGTTTCTATTCATTGAAATTGTTATGACATCATAAATGTGGGCAGTTTGTAAGGATCAACTAACTTTAAAATTTGATAGTAATTTCGTAAATTCTCTAAAAATTCACTGATGTATTTGATGATTATTTTTCTTATCTCTTCTTTCTGAAAATAAAACTCGGTATAATTATATCACCATTTCACTCTCATTTGACCAAAAGTAAGTGAATACATCAATGTGAATACATTGAATTGTCATTTGGTTTTCTTATGTATTTCAAAAATAAAATATTATAAAAATATTTTTACAATTCCTCTTTCTGAAAATGCAATAATGTAAAAAATATCCCAAAAAAGTAATGGGTTCACTTGGTCAATGCATACACATGAGTTGAATTTACCATTGATTGATATTCTAATTTCCTGATCAGATTTTCAATCTTTATTAATTTAATTTGATTATAACAGTTATTTTAGTTAATTATTTAATTATTTCCCTATATTTATCTAATTTGACCTTGTTTTGAGTCAACCATTATAAAAGTTGACCCTAGGTATTTATGCATTCAACCTTTACTCATCATCATACTTGATTTTTACATTTGAGTACGTTCAGAATTTTACTTAGTATTGACCTATTCAGCTTGGTTGAATGATATACATGTGGTAGTTGTGGGCGCTGCTCCTACTTGCAATGAGAAAGTGGTTGGTTGCAGATAACAAGGTGTCCCTTTTGTTACACCTTTTTATACGTGTGGATTAAAAAGGTGCATTAAAAAAAGTATAACTTTTGATGCGTGTGGAACTTGTGGACATGGTTGGTAGATATGGAAATCTACAGGCCACGGGTATCTTCCAGTAAGATTGGCCCAAGAGAGAAGTGAGACAAGTAAAGAATTAAAAGTAGTTTACCAACCTTTATACCGCACCATTCAGGGCCCAAGTTGATGCTCTTATTCCTTCTCCAGATCAATTGATTTAACTCACTCTTCACAATATCTGATAATCGGTAGAGAGAATATGGAGTCAGGAAAATCAGCTGCACTAGTCCACCAACAAAGAGTTGGGACATAAATCAGGAATATGGTCGAAAGAGGGTGAAGATGAGTTTAATTAAAAGAAGCCCAACATTTTTCAGCGATTGGACATTAGAGGGTGATATATCCTAGATTAAACTCTGATCCATGTTTTCATCAATTGTCCGCTAGGAAAGCAGCTTTTGAACTAAAGTTATGAAGTACTTCCACAAAACTCCATCACTTTGACTTTCATATTAAATGAGTTTACTTTAGGTTTCAACTCCTACTTGAGTATTGGCCATCTCTTCTGGTCCAGGTCAAGGCCTACATTTCTCCTTATCTTCCATTCCCATCTAGAATTTAATATTTTATTAAATCCTGAATTTCAATAAAAGTCCAAGGAATTAGTAAGATCAATCCACTTGGTTCATGGGAATAAAGTGGGATTAGTCTCATAAACAATAATACTAAAAAAATAAGATTCAACTGGTAACTTATTTTTTCAATCTTCAATTATAAAAATGCATTACATGTGTAGAAAAAAAAAGCGATTTTATTAGACATACTCATACAAGATTATCGTCATATAAATAAAGTTCAAGGGTCTATCTGAAACTTATTATGAAAAGTGTACAAATATTATGATTGTGATCATCATAATAATTATAATAGCAAATACAGTTATGATAGAGGTCCACTACACAGACATAGATGGGATGGTTATTTAATCCATGGACAAAAAATCCTCCTATTCATGAGATTGAACAAATGATATTACATAAAGTCATCTGCCAGTCTCCGGATGGGACAGTTTTTTGCCACAAGGGGGCTTGGATGAATGTTGTGACAGAAATCATTCACTAAGTGGGAGGCAAGAGGAAGAGTTGCGTGCGAGCTAAGAGGGAGAGTTGAGCAGGAGCCTAGAGGGAAAGGTGAGTGGGAGTCAAAAGCCTGAGAGGGAAAGCCAAGCGTTCATAAGGGTGGCCTATTTTTTTCATCTCAAACGTCGGACTGGATGAGAACATCTGGACAGGATGGTTCCCATATGGAACATGATGTGAACAAACTTATTTCGGACGGACCAGAATATGGATGAGATAGTAGATAACACCTTAAATTCGTGGTTTAATTCAAGTAATTAGCACATTTTTATCCATTTAAAGAGTATAAAATTGGGTTGGTATCATATATGTACATGTTAATTACTATTCCAAGTGAATTCTGATTTTACCGTAATTTTCTATTAATTTATGAATTTCATGGAATTTATTTAAGCTTGAAATAACTCTATTTAAATGGAAATGGCACGTTTAAAAACTAACTTTAATGTTAAATTGAGGATGAATTTAGGAATTTTCTAGATTTTTCTAGTATTTTATTGATTTTTTTCAGAATTTTTTTGAGAAATAAATGAATTTTTAAATATAAAAGGGTATAATTATAAAGAAAATATGAGTTTTACGCAATTTCAAAAGTTGGAGGGACTTCTTTTATGATTTAGTTGCAAATATACCCTTAAAATAGCTCTCGATAAATGTTGCATGCATAAATATCCAATAAACAATAATTTTAAAGTCTTATTGAATTAATATGGATTTTTCTAATGGGTTTTTTTGCAATTTTGAGGGAAATATGGAGGAGAGAGAGAAAGAGAGCAGAGGGACATACTGACAATCATTTTGGGGGCAGCGTTGATGTGCGTGCCTGACTAAAAGCAGGGACTTTTGCGTAAAATTTCAAGAAAGCGAGATAGTTTCGCCATGTAGCAAGATCTAGTCTGTCGGAAGAGAATTCGACAGATTTAATGAGGGTGGCAGTCGTTTGGCTTCAGGGTGGTAAGTGCACCGCTCGTGCTGTGCATACAAATATGCACGCATGGGGGGTGATGTGGCAAGGACTGAGTGGGCGTCGTTTGTAAAAAAGCATAAGTGCAAACTTAAATGGATTTTTTATTCTCTTATTTCCAAGAAAGGGGTATGTGGCATGACTAGAGAGAATGTGCCAAACTTCTGTATAAATGGTAGCTGCCAATTAGAAATCGACACAAAAATTTAGTAAATCAAAATTTAATTAAATAAATGAAATCCAACAACTAGGATTGGACAATATTCATTTATTGATTAAGCTTTATCCTGAAGTCAGATTGAGCTCAAATTTTATAGGCTTGCTCATCTTAACCTCCTCTTTCTGTCTATATGATTGGATCATCAGACCAAGTCAACATCGATGGATAAAAATTAATTAATTATAGGGGGTAAAATGGTAATTTTTACCATTTAACCTAAGTATAAGAACTGAAATTCAAGCTGAGGAGGTCATTCTGGAGGGATCTCTTTCACAGCTACAAGACAGAGAGGAGAACCAGCCTGGATCAACTGTATTTGGTATTTTTACTTCATTGTATTTTAATTCTAGTGTATTTGGGATGAATTTTTAGTGAAATTATTGATTATTCTTCCTGGTCTTAGTCTGAAATTCTAATTCGCTTGGCTTGAGCGGCATGTACAAGAACTTACTATGACTAATAGGAGTGACAATTGAATTGAGCTAACAGCTCCAATAGCACATTCAGAACAAAAAAATTAACAAAAATAAGAGTTTAATTGCTAGGCAAGAATATAATATGTTTATGAGATAGTAGTGAGCTAGTTTGGATACCCAGTTACCCCAAAAACAAATTAACACTAAATTTTATTCTTAACCCCTCTACTTGACTTGTTTGATCCTTTTCATTGGATTAAACAAGTCAATTTAGAGAATCCTTAATTCTTCTTGTCTTCACATTTTCTCTACCCTCCTTTCCAAATTCTTCATATAATTATGATACTTTGATCATCATTGAAGACTAAATTAACCCTAAGTAGGGTCATATCACTCAATTGGATCAATAATTGAATTGCCCTACTAGCTTCCCTTGGATGACCCCTATACTCATCATCATACATCTTAAGTTTAGGGTTTTACAAATTTCATTGCATAACCTGAAATTGACAACGATAAGGGATTAAAATTGGATAATTCACCCCTTATTTCTGGCTTATCAATAGTTTGGATGAGCCTGAAAAAATTGGACATGGGATGGGATGATCATTATCATGTCCCATCTTGTGTCCCCCTCCTATAAAATTTTGCACTATGGATAGAGGGTTATGTTACCGCAATTAAAATGCATATGATGGAAACAATGAGTATTTAATATGAGAAAAAAATTATCTAAATTTTTGTAGTAAATAGATGTTTTCCCTGAAAACACCCCCAAATTCCTCAATATAATTTCTCTACGTTGGGTATCTTATGGGAAATCATGTAAAATTGAAACTAAATATCAAAACTAATAATGAGATCATAAAACATGTGGAATAAGGTGTATAAAGGATGAAAATATAAAATGAAATTCTTTAATTTATCAGTGGAATAGAATTTTTCTTTGTAATGCTATATTCATCATATTCCATTTGTGGTCTGATGTCAGTATTAATTTGAATATTTTTTTTAATTTTACATGATAACCCATATACTATCCATCACAGTGAAATTATGTAGAGGAATACATTAATTTTATTGAGGATAAAATATCAATTGGAATGTTGAAATTGTTTTTTGATGTGAATAATAAATATATGCACCAATGGACTAACTTAATCTCAATGGAATGATCATATAAGACATTTCATAACTAACACTACGTAAAATTTTACTTTTGTTATTATTTTAAAAATCCTAATCTCGTTTGAATAACAGAGACATTCAGATATATTCAGTATAACATTTTTCCACAGTGCAACATAAAAAGAAAACTAACTAAAAGAATACTTTTCATTTAGTATAACATTTATAAGAATAAATTTTGGTTTTTGAACATATATATCACAACAATTTATAAATATTTGAAGAGTTTTTAAAATAAGAAATATTTTTTATGAAACTTAGTCCCTTGATTGGGCCACTCAACTTAGGAGAAAAATAATACATTAGAAAATACTATTTGGTAGGTTAATCTTATATTATAGGGACTTTATTAGGGTTGCGTAGACCTTTTATGACATTGTCTCATTGGGTCAATTTTTTCTCAATGGATTGGAAGAGATTTGTGATTTTATGTACATATTATGTTATTTTTATTCTTTTTTGTTTTGGGTCACTTTCTTCCCATATTGGCATTATGTCCAAGAATTTAGGGGAGGGTATACGTCACTTTACACTTAAATTAATACCCCCCTAATATATCACTCTTTTCTCTCCCTATTTTTTTGATCAATCTCTTATATCAACTCCAGGCTTGGTCTGTAAGGTATCTAATGTGTTTCCTCTTTTTTTCCCCTGTAATCCTTCGTATTCCCCTTTCAATATAGATAATATGGGTGGTGAATTTGATAATGAGCTGATCATTATGGCCATATTTTTCTCAATTAGAAGTGGGATTTGGGACCTAGGATTTGATAAACAAAAAATTTAGGTTAACGTAGCTGAAAATAAAATCCAAGGATGCCTCTTTTACAAAAATAGGGGATCAATTTATAAATCCAAGACAAAAGATGGGTGGAGGAGATAAAGATGAAACAACACTTAAGATTTTTGTCAACTTGTTCTGTATCTTTAGATATCGCATTTAGAAGTTGAAGAAAACATGCCATTAGTTTTTTTCTCCATCCTCCTTGTTCCTTCACAGATCACTAGTGTGATGCATAACTCTACATTTGAAGATGCTCCATTCATGCACAGACACGTGACCTCAATTTTGGTACAACATACCAATTATTTGCATAGAATTCAATGTCTTTAACTAGAAGCACACACACTTGTCCAATCATTAAGAATTATAAATGGATTGTAACATATTTTGAATAAGATTAAAACAAATTAAATTTTTTTTAAAATTTTTTAATAATTAAATAAATTAACAATTATATATTAACTTTTAAAATATTTTAGTGATAATTTTAAGATTATTTTTTAAAAAAATGCCAAAAAATTAATACAAATAGGAAAAGTATTTTTATGCTTAAATAAAATGAATTTCAGACTATTTGAGTAAAAATAAACATCTAAAATATATAAATTTAATGTTTAAATCAAGTTTCTAATTGTGGTTATCAGGAGTATACCTTAATATTGTTTGGCTAACATCATAATTTATTCATGGGAGATGATGCATGAGTTTTTGTTTTTTCTTTGTAATTCTTTGATTATCTAGCATCATATTAAAGATTATTGGAACTTGGGTCGTAATTTAACAAAAAGAATGAGGAATCAGGGTCATAGTAGTATGCTTACATTTTCACTTCACAACATGTTTCGCAACTCAGTTGGCATTTATGAATACATATATTGATACTATTTAGGGGTGTCTTAATTCTATAATTCCAGTCCAAGAAAAGTGTAGTTTTCTAGTGGCCTTTTCTACCTCACATATTCCTTTAAAAGATGAAACTACAACCTTGTCCAAGTAAAAAAAAACCATAATGAAACCCATCAATCATTTGTACCATATTCAACTGAACTCATATCATAAAACAACCACACTAGGCTTATCCTTAGTTCTTGATGACTCCACTTGACTCAAACAGCTCATATGGAATCTCACAACTCCCTTTTAATTTTTCTTTCTGAAGGCAAGCCTGAATTGAATTTCATACCAAAGTTAAAATTCTGATCAACCACGTAAAATAAGTATACCGGATTCTTATTTAATCGAAAAACAATTAACACAAAATATTATAGGTAAAAAACCAGGAATTTTAACTTTACAATAAATAGTAATTAATGTATGTTAAGATACTAATGATATTAATTTTAATATTTTTTCAAAATCAATTAATGTATAAATTTATGTGATTTCCACTTCAAATAAATTCAAAATATTGGCTTGCCCAAAAAGTGAGATTCTAGAATATTTAAATAAAATCTTAATTTCTCATTAGTTTAGCTATAAATATGGAAAACATTTGTTAGTTTACGTGGCCAAGGAATAAACTAGGCGGGGTAAATTAGGTTCTCAATTTATATTATATTTTTATTTTACAGAGCCTAGGATTTTTCTACCTAAAAAATGAGGTAGAGGAAATGGGGGACACACTGATTATTTTTAGACAGCTTAGGCTAATCCTTAATGCTGTTCGGGGGTATCCGTCTCGAGGTCATGATGTGCCCTAACCGAGTGTGTGAATGCCCCCCAAGAAAATCACTTGGAAATAGGGCTGAACAAGGATACCAAGAAAAATAAAAAGTCAATGAAGCTTTGTCATCCTCAACCCTTAAAGGCTTCCACGGAATGACATTGCTTGGTCTACTTCAACTTGGGCCCAAATCCTTCTTATGGCCCCCAAAGCCTTAACCTGAGTGATCACAAAGATCTAGCAATAATAGTGTAATTCTGAACAATGTCTTCTCCTCAACATTACTTTCAAGACAAGGATCAATTTATGTATTTCAACAAGAATATTTTTTGTCAACTTCTATTAATTCAGAGATAAAGATTCATAAATATAACTATGACTTCCCTTCACTAGTACCTCATTATTTGTGGTGTTTCTTTCTTCAGTCCTCTTCTTCTCCACATTTTTCTTTGGATGAAATTCAGAGATACTTAAAAATACTGAAAAAACCAAATCAGATAAATATCTAGAGATCAATCTTTCCACGTCCTTAGTTTACCGCCCAATTCCTCTGTGTCCAACTTTAAACCCCTGTAACTCTTTCCAAACTAAACTAAATGATGCAATTCTAAGTTTTTTGGTTTTTTATGGATGTTAGCAACAATTCATTTAATGAAAAAAATCTCAAAATCAGTATAAAAAAATATTTTAACAATTATAAACTTATCACAGGGTCGAGGATGTGCGAAGTTTGAATCCCAGCCTTCTTTTCTTTGAATCTTAAAATACCCTGCACCAAAAACCACGATTCTAAGTTCTATGGACTTGGATTGATGTTAACAAAAAATAATCTCTTCAAAGAATGCTAAAAAAATGCTTAAGAAATTCTCCATGAATTGAGAGATCTCTCTAGTTTTTGGACTGTGATTTTCAAAGGGCAAGGAGAAGAGAGGTTTGAAATTAGGGCTCAAAACTGTATATATGGACTTAGAAATCTGAAAGGGCATAATGGCAATCTATCAAAAGTTCAACATTCATATGCATTGATTATGATTACGAAATATAAAATAATAATCATTTTAATTTTGAATTTTTTATATTTATAATTTTACCATCCGTTCAAAACACCTTTCAAGAGTTCAGAGCAAAAACTAGCCGTTATGGGAATGATTTGAGTTTTAAAAATAATCTTAAGATTTTAGGTATGTTTACCACTTCATTTAAATAAATATATCACCGTTGGATAATAATATCTTCATGTAATTCATTTTCATTAAATCATCAGTAAATTCAGCCTTAAATACTTGAAGGTAGTAAATAGGATTTTGAATAAGTTATTCAACAAATCAAATGAAGACAAATTCACACAAATACCTGAACAGTGTTAAAAACTATGTTTATCTTCATGTCATAAAAAATGCAAGTCCTAAATACATGATTTGACTTGTTCAACGTATGGTCAAACTAAGTAGTCTTTTAATATATCTAAGGCTCCTATTTTATCTTCACATACAATTAGTCAACTACTTGGCTGCGGGCCTATTGTGCTTTGATCACAACTCTTATTGAGGAATGCATAACTTTGAACATTCATCAAAATACACATTAAAGCATTGTGCTAAAAATGCTCTTAAAGCTTAATCTTCAACATTATCTCATTCATTCATCCAAAATGCAACTCTAAAGTAGAGAGAATATATTGCAAGACCATACTTTAGGAATATAATATAAAAATGTTTTAAAATGACATATTATTATAAATCAATGTTACCACAACCCTGCTATTAGAAAAAAATACGAAATAAAATGTTTTTTTATTTTATTGAAATTAAAATATTATGATTAATTTTGTAGTCTAAATTGTTGCCGATATCATCAAATTAGATCAATAAAATTATGCTTTTACATATATTTTTTACCACATATTTTAAAATTTTCTGTAGCATTATTAACCATTTAAGGATAAAATGAGAAATTTATTATTTATTTTACTAAGCTCTATTTTTATATATTTTATTGAATTTTGAGACTAACCCTACTTGACTCCTTAGAGTGAACTAGATTTCTCATATCTTTATAGAGTCTTATTTGAAAAGCAAGACTTAGGTAAATAAAATGGTGAATTTGAGGTTAAAATGGGAGGAAAGTAGAAACCTAACCTATCTAATAGATAATACGAGAAGACCCAATACACAAGAAGCCTATTCTAGAAGCCCATTCAAACCTCCTTCAAGGTTGGGTCAATTAAAGCCAAGAATTGTGGAACTAACCCACAATTTGAATTGGAAAGGCCTCTTTTCAAATCTGGGAAGGAGGGAATGTGGGTCCAAGCTGGAAATCAAGAAATCCTAGCCCTCCAAACCCTTCGAATTAAATCGATTGACTGGGAGAGTTAGTGCACTTCTATTTTCAAATCTCTTCTCTCCTCTCTTTGTATCTCATTTTGGAATTCTGCTCCCAACTTGTTGTTGGAGGCCTAGTGCATCAGATTTATTTGATCCATTATTGTAATACAAGAGTGTGGGAGAGATACATCAAGGGTAATCAAGATTCTTGTCCCTTGGGGGAAGTGACAACAAGGTTCATGTGATCTCCTGAATTTATTATTTAAATTTTTTCACAATTTTTTCTTCTTAGATATTCCAGAGGATATCCTATCAAAATTTCCAATGCATCAACAACACTTAAAAATTCTTCGTGTAGGAAAAGTTATAATGACATTCATCCACCACTCATTTCCGTTGCAATTTTGCCACGTGAAGTGGGGCCTAAGGTTCTATTTGTCCTTCAATTTTATATCTTACCCTAAAAAGAATACCAATTTTTTTAAGAAAAAAACACAATAAATTATTAGAACTTATCATAAAAAACATAAGTATTTATTTTATTTACTCCAAATAATTTTGACAAGTTTTCCATCATTTATTTGATTTTCTCTTTAGAAAATAGTTAAAAGTCCAAAAATATATAAAATCACCAAATAAATATTTTAAATATATTTGAATTACAATTTACTCTCACATTACATGCTCCTTGTGGATTTAACCCTTAATTATCCTATTCGAAGTATGAAAATTTATATACATATTGTTGCATAAATCAGAGCCTTAACACAACTTATTTAACCCAAATTCTAGTTTATCAACTGCAAATGTTATTGAGTTGATTCAACATGATATTGTTTAGGAAAGCAGTTGATTTAGAAGATATTTAAAAAACAATCAGTAAAGAAGTAAAATTTTGGAAGATGAGTAGGGAAAGTGGGTTTAAAATTGTCCAATCCTAATTTCCATGAAGCATGAATATTTTGTACATAAGTATGCTTCACGAATTATCATGAACACTTTTTCATTATGCATAATTAATCTTTCATTATTTATTGAATAACGTTATCATCCAAGGATGATCCCTAGCTAAAACAACTAATGATTATTGGATCACGTTTTGGTGACGATCCATGGACTTCATGAGGAATCAGACGGGATGGTTGATAAGCCAAAAATAGGGGTAAAATTTATGCAGTTTTAACCCTTATCGTTGTCAATTCTTGCTTATTGATGCAAAACGCCGACGGCCGGGATCGAGCGGCGCGTTTCGCGTCACAGGAATAATGATGATATGATGCAAACACAATGAGATTTTATGATCGAGCAGTTAAGACACAAGGAGATAACGCGATGGACAGTGACGATCACCAAATAGATTGATCCAAAAGTCAGACTCCCAATGACCCTCAAGACCACTAGACGTCTAGACGAGAGGGGCGTCTAACGGCCCTGATAAGTTCGGAATTTAAAGATCAAGTGACAGACCGTTTACCTCAAGAAAGTCTTGCTCCCACAACAGTGGCTTGTTCCTAATCCGTCGTCGAGTGATGAGTGGCGGCAGAGGATGCGATAGCGGAGGACGGCACTGGAACAGGTAATAATACTGGTTAAGGAGGGAGAGGAGACGAGCTGACCTTAAAATATGTAGTCCACGGCGTATCGAAGACGGGCGTAGAGATAGCGTTCTGGGGACGGATTCGTCTTGTCGTAGGCCGGAATGCCGGGAGGGATCAACGTGGCTTGGCGCAAGTGACGGGGCGGCACCGGTCGCAACTGGCAGTGGCGGTGGCGCAGAGCCACGATACATGGCAGAACGGCGGCGTAGGGGGGTTGATGACGCGGGGCGAAGCCTCGGCGGGGCGTGGAGCCACAGAGTGCGGCAGAACCGTGGCGATTGGCGGACTGCGCGGGCGCGAACTCGCGCGCACGGTCGGATCACGGCTGGTGCGAGTCGCGGCGCTGGCGGCGCGCGCTGGCGCGGAGTCGCGGCGCGGAATGGGTCCACGGCGCGGCGTGGGGTCGCGGCACAGAGCGGGTCCCCGACGCGGGCGATGATGCGGGGTGGTCGGGAATCGGGGTTCGGGGCGGGGCGGCAATGGGAGAAGTGGCGGTCGAATCAAGAAAAGGGGGGGGGGAAGCCAAAGGGTGATGCAAGAATGGGGTGGTTATGGTCAAGAACGATGGAAGATGGTGGGGAATGGTCAAGAACGATGAGGGTGAAGAGGAAGATTCAAGAAACGATGGGGAAAGGAGGGTGGGCGATCAAGAAAGGCAAGAGGAGGCGGTTGGGAATCAAGAAACGATGGGGAAAAGAGGGTGGGCGATCAAGAGAGGCAAGAGGAGGCGGTTGGGAATCAAGAAACGAAGGGGAAAGGAGGGTGGGCAATCAAGAAAGGCAGGGTAGGGGGAGGGCAATCAAGAAAGGCAAGAAGAGGTGGTTGGGCGATCAAGAAGGGCAGGGGAAGGGGAAAGGGCGATCAAGAAAGGGTAGGGGAAGCGGTTGGGCGATCAAGAATTTCAAGAAAATGGGGGATGAGAATGGGTGGCGTTCAAGAATCAAGGGAAAGATCAAGAAAGGGGGTGAGAGGAGCAAGAAGCGAGGGGGAAGGGGGGGGGGCCAAGGAAAGGTGGGCGAGAGGGGCGGGATGAAGGAGAAGGGGGGGGTGGATGGGTAGAGCCAAGAACCTGGCGTGGTGAGTTCTTGGTGGGTCGCGGGTGGTTCTCCTCGTTGGAGATGATTTCCCGAATGCAACACGGCGCCGTAGTCGTCGCGAACCTTCGAGGACGCCCAGAGTGATCTCGATGGGTGCTCTCTCGATTCTTGATTTCAACAGCTTCTTGAAAATCTTCAACGTACCGGAGTGATCTCGATGCGGTTGAACACGTCACGCCCGGAGTGATCTCGACGGACAGGACGTGGGCTCTACTCCTCGGAGTGGTCTCGACGAAGAGGTGGGGCTAGCCAAACCCCCTACGCTACGACTACGATAGGGGGAAGATTCTTGAAACAATTTCAATTCAAAAACTTCCAAGTAGTCCCTTGGGCATGCCCTCCCCTTATATAGGGAGGAGGGGTGCCAAGGAGACGTGGGGAGAGGTTGAACCGTCATGAGACGTGGTTCGACCTCTCCTTACAAAATCAAAATACAATCTTAAAATGAAAATAAAGACGAGGATGGGCCCTACGATACTGGCCCAATCCATAATTCGAAATGCAAAGAAAATACACATAGAAAAAACATAAATTGTTCGAACCTACCCGGAGTACTTAAACCCCGGGTTGCGGACGTCGGCACGAGCTGTCCGACGTGGCTGCTGGCGAGTCGTCGTCGGTCGTCCGGCTGATGTCGTCGTCGTCATCAGGTCATCGTCGGCACGATGGTCCTCCATCACTTATACAATAAAATTTATAAAACCTCACTTAAGATGCACAATGATGCATGAAGGTATCGTCCAAGGGAGGCTAGTAAGGAGTTCAATTCGACAATTTTCTATAATTAGGACTAACTAAATCTTCAATGAGGATCAATTTAACCTAATTGGAAGATAATTTAGAGAGGAAGGTAGAAGAGATGAGAAGAGTAGAAGAATTTAGGGATCTCTAAGCTGAATTACTTGATCCAATTGAGGGGATCAAGGAATTCACTTTAGAGGGACTTAAGAAGAAGGTTTTTTTACTTGGTTTGTTTGTTTTGTAGATTCGATAATTCAGAACTGACTACAACACTATGTAATAGAGATAAAAGAAACTAAAGTTTTAATACCCTAGAATTCAAAGTTAATTTCTTTGAGTTTTTCTTTGGGAACGCAGTTGAATCCCTATTTAAATCCCTCAATTTATCCTCTCAATTCTAATCAGGGCTTGTACATGCCGCTCAAGCCAAGCGATTTAGAATTTCAGATCAGAATCAAGAAGAACAAACAAGAAATTGAACTAATTTCATTCAAAATGCACCAAAATTCAAATACAATGAAGGAAAATGTACCAAACAGTTTGATCCAGGCTGGGGCTCCTCTCTGTCTTACAGCTATGATAGAGAACCATCAAGAATGACCCCCTCCTCTCGAAATTCGGCTTTTATACCTAGGTAAAATGGAATAAATACCATTTTACTCCTAATTAGTAATTAATTTATATATATCAATTCAGGCTTGATCTCAATGATAAAACCATATAGATAGAAATAGGGGATCAATACGAGCAAATCCATAAATAAATCATCTCAATCGGACTTCTGGATCAAAAGTTATGAATAAATGAATTTAAACCAATATTAGCCATTGGATTAATTCATTTATTTAATTTTTTTCTTCTCCTAACTGCTCGCTGAGGTGTCGTCATTTCATTGGCGGCGCCATTTCAACTTCTTCAGGCGGGTGCTTCCTCGTTGCGCCACGTACCCCCTGGCGAAAAAAAATTGAAATAGAAGGAAAGAGGTAAAACAAATAGGTGCGTAAATGGAGAATGCACGTGGCGCATGCGCTTCTCGCCGTGCAGGCGAATCCGCAGGCGCCCCGTCACCACCCGTGCATGCGCGTTGTATGCGCTGCGCGGGCGGTGAACTTACCACCCGTCGCTGACATCTCCTCAAGCGCCGTCGGATTCTTATCAGACGGCCACAATGATGCCACGTCGACGCGCGAAAAGCTCTAAGTGCCTTTTTTGCGGAAAAACCCATTTAAAACTCGCAACTACGAATGGAAGCCGCCCAAAAATATTCGTGTATATGCCCTTTGCGCCTTCTCTCCCTCCTGTTTTTTTCTAAAATATTAAATCATTTGCAATAAAACCCTCAAAAATTTTAAATAACATCTTTACGCCTGCAACCACGACTGAGAGCTGTTTTGGGGGTGTCATTGCAACAAAATTTTACAAAAAAGCCCTCCAAAGTTCCAACATAATCTTAATACTCATTTTTTCCTTATAAATATACTTTTTTTCTTAGAAAAAATGCATTCCCTCTTCAAATAAATCTCAGAAAAATCCTAAAAAATCGTAATAAATCCTAGAAAATTCACTGACTCATTGCTGTACTGATAAATCTTGAAATCAAATATTAATCTTGCCATTTTCATTCAAAAGCATTTAATTCAAGCTCAAATAAATCCCTTGAAATTCATAGAATTAACAGAAAATTAGGGAAAAATAGAACTCACTTGAAAACAGTTTTCTTCATGTAAATGGATGATAACAACCCAATTTTAAGCTCTCTAAATACATGAAATTGTACTAATAGCATGAAATAAATACCGAATTTAGGTTGTTATCAATGGTTATTGAATGATAAAGGGAGAGTGAGTTGGAAAAATTAATTATAACACAAATTTATCTTTATAAAATCATGCATATTACTTAAGTCTATGCAGTTAAAGAACCATATTGGTATGTAATTATGGCTTAATTTGATTAAATTTTCATTTAGAATGATTCTGTGATTTTTATTAATTTTTATTTTTATACAAGTTTTCAACATCATATTTGTGTTGAAAATGTATTGAATTTGTTATCTACAACCAATTATTGGCTTTGAAAATCAGTGGATGACACATTATTATTGCATCACACTTTGTGCAGAGAGAATGGACATTCAACGATTAATCTGGAAACTACAGTTGGGTTATGTGCCTTGGTTCGGCCATGGAAAAACACATTCCATGCAAGCGGAAGCGTGTTGATCAATTCAATCAATATTTAAAACAAAACATTGAAAGGACCTTTTGGGGAACTCGTTCCACCCTTGGCTTTGTTGCTCCGAGATCGTTCTGAAGCCATTCATGCGTCCAGCCTCTAGAAGTATCCACGCGATCACTTGGCGCTTGGATCTCCACGTCTTCTTCTTCAACTCTTCTTGAAAATCTAGAAGATTTCCTCACCATGAGCACATTCATCCTTGGATGAGTGGAGAAGAGAGTGGAGAAAGGGAGAGGGGCTCTCAAATAAGGCTTGCGTGGTTGCTTAAATTAAGACCCCTTTCCTTCTTTATATTTCACTTAAGGTTTCTCTCAAAAAAACTAAAAAGTAAAATATATCTACCAATGCCCTTATTGATGGCGAAGCCCTCAACGTATCCGCATTTTTTTTCCTCTGTTTCGTTAAAGTTCATGTTTGAATAAACTATGTACTAGTGGTCTTAAGAGGGGGACCCTTTCCTAATGGGTTCCCCCCTCTTGGATCCCTCCTTAGGGCCCATTATCCTCCCTACATAACGGAAGGGGAGGGCGCCCGACGGAGCAAGTCTTCTTGAATCTTTGGAAAGAAACCCGTTCCGTTTTGAGAGTAGGAGAGTGAAAGGGCGGACGGGACATGGCCGACTTTGGCCGTCATCCCGTTTCGCCCACCCCCACCTGTTCCGTCAGAATGGGTAGTCAGAACCCTAGGCGGCCGCCGCCGCTAGAGTCCCTGGTCGGAGGACCGCCGCCTGAATCGCGGGGCCGCCCCTTGAGTAGGGGCCGCAGCCGCCCAACCCGCGGCCGCCGCGAGTAGCGGCCGCAGCGACGCGGCGGGTGCCGCCACAGCCGCCGACGCGATCAGCGGCCGCAGCCGCCGCAACGGTCGTAATGCGACGCAGCGCCGCAGAATCGCGTCAGCAGCCGAGCCGCACAGAGCGTCCACAGCCACTACGGCGGTCGCAGCCACCCGAGCGCCGCAGCCGCCATCAGCGTAGCGGCAGCAGCCATCCGCAGCCGCCGAAGCCGCGCACGTCGCCTGCTGCACGGGGTCGCGCGGCGCCCATGCCACGGTCCCTGCGCCCCGGGTCATGCCCCGCACTAGACTGCCCTCCCGAGAGCCCCATCGCCATGCACTCATCTCGAGGATGCCACAACAGCCCTATGCCTGTTACGGGCCTAATTCCATATGCCGCCGTCAATCTCGGTCGCCCGATCTGGCCCAAGCCCGAGGCCTGTTACCCCGAAGGAGGTCCATTACCGCGACCACTCTCCCGGCTATCTCCGGCCGCCGCCGCTATCTCTAGCTGCTGCTGCCGCCACCATCCTTGGCCGCCGCCGCCACCTCCAGTCACCGTCATCTCTGGCCGCCACCGCTGCCATCTCCGGGCGCCGCCACACTGTTGTTGACCACTGTGGCTTACAGCACGACGTCGCCCATGGCCATCTTATGCAGCTGCTAGTTCGCCGCTGTCCTCGCCATCCGGCTGGCTGAACAGCCCCCTTCCACCGATAGTCGGGCCCACCAATGCCCCGAAGACTATTTGTGGAGCACAGACCACGTGGAGAACGGTCACCCTCGTTTCTACGAATTGAGGCCCCGCGTAGGACCTTTCCGGGACACCCATCGACAAGCGGGATGTGCAGTCCAAGATGAATGTCCCCGAGAGGGACAGGCGGACCCACGCTCCCACCACAGGACGTCGACCGCGTCCGTCCTGCATCACTTATGACCTTGTGCGTGTGACCCTTTAGGCCCATGTATCATTCTAGTTAATAACTTTAGTGGCACAATAATATTAAATGACCAACCTCATTAATTAACTATATCAACTTATAGATTAATTAAATAAGGATCGATTTAACCAAATCAATAGGTCAAGTTTCCAGCCTGTGGGGTGCCAAGCTACACCTCATGCTTTAGAAGATATTGAGTAGTCTCGAACTTTCTCATGGAACCTTTACCTTCATCGGTTACCGTATTTGCATAATGCATTGTCTATGCAAGACTCTCGAATGACTTAGGGAATGGTTTATCGTCAAACCCTAATCCGTTATTCGATTAGTACTGATGCGTAATGGGGATTGTGAGTGAATATCTCTATCCGAGTGGCATTCTTGTAGTTACTCGGATAGTCTCTCTCTCCTCCTCTAGGGTTTTTCTCTCTCTACATATAGGGAGGAACCCCCTCTCTTGTGATGTTGATCAATGAAAAATTTCCATATGGTATCAGAGCTAGGTCATCCTTGACCTTGGCGGCGCTCCACAACCGACTCCTCCTCCGCTCCTACAATGGCGTCCTCTACTGGGCGCCGCCTTCATCCGAGAGGCATCTAAGCTCTCCGTCGCCCTACTCCACGCATCGCCGTCCTGCTCCGCCATCCTTCCGCCTTGCTCCGCCATCCTCCGACGACCTCTTCTTTTCGGCGCCGCCGCCCCCTACTCCGCGCGCAGCCGCCCTCTCCTTTCTGGCGCCAACGCCCTTGCTCCGCGTGCGGCCGCCGCCGCCCCTGCTCAGCGCGCCGTCGCCGCGATCCGCCGCCCCCTGCTCCGCACTCCGCCGCCGCCGCTGCTCGCGCGCCATCGCCGCGATCCGGCGTCCTCCTATTTCCGGCACCGCCCCTGCTCAGCGCGCCGCGATCCGCCGCCTGCTCGCGCGCGCCGCACCTGCTCCGCGCGCCGCCGCGATCCGCCGCCGCGCGCGCCGCTGCCGCCTCTCCTTCGCGTGGAGCCGCCACGATACGCCGCTCTCTGTTTCCGCGCCCTGCTCCATGTGCTGCCGCGCACCGCCGCTGCCGCTCGTGCCTCCGCCATTGCTGTGCGTGCGGCTGCCACCGCCGCTGCTTCGGGCGCCGCCGCCGACGCTGCTCCGGTCGTCGCCACCACCGCCGCCCCCCAAATTACCCCTAATTTGGGCTCCTCTACCAAATCGGGGCCCAAATTTGGGGCTAATTCGGGCCTATTCCCAAATCCGAGCCCCTTGGGACCCAATTTCTTTTTTGGGGATTTCGGCCCAATTTGGGGCTACTTTGGGCCCAATTGGCCAATTTGGGCCAATTTTTGAGCTAATTGAGGCCCAATTAGAGCTCATTGAGGCCAATTTCGGCCACTTGGAGCTAATTGAGGCCCACTTGGAGCTAACTGAGACCAATTTGGGGCTGCTTCTCGGCCGCCTCTACACCGGTTCATATGGCGGGTGAGGACACTGCATCGGCCTCCACGTCGCCTCCGCCTACGACTACTCCTACATCTCCGAGCATGCCCCCAGACCTCTATATGTCCTCCCCAAGCTTCATCACCGGTCTTCAAAGCCCGACAACCCTCCTTGACGGTACCAATTATGTTACGTGGTCCGCGTGGTTCCGGCGCTTTCTTGAGATCCATGGCCGGGTCTCTTTCCTCACTGACGACCTGCCCCCTCTTGAAGACCCAAAATTCACTACATGGGTCGTTCACGATCAGGCCGTCACCTCTTGGCTACTGAAGATGGCTATTCCCGTCATTGCAGAACTGATGCAGCTTATCTCCCCGTCTAAGGCCATTTGGGACGAATGGGCCCGCATGTACGGGTATCGGTCCAACATTGGTTGGACGGTGGAGATTGTTGAAGGAATGTTTCATGCTCGTCAGGGCGATCGTCCACTTCAGGAATTTTATGCCACTCTGCGCTCCCTCCTCAACCAGCTCGCGGTTTATCAGCCGTACACGGCCGACCTCGCCATGCAGCGCCGCTACCGCGAGGAGATTGCAGTTGGTTTATTTTTTGTCTGGCCTCAACCCCACCCTCGGTTCACAGATTTGCGGTCACATTCTGAGTGACGTCACTCCGCCGACATTGGGCGAGGCCTTCTCCACAGCATTACGAGTTAGCTCCCCAAGGTCAGCTATCTCTGTTCCCGCTCCCTTGTCAACTGCCTCAACCGCACTCTCCTCGGAGACTCGACCTCGCGGACGCGGCTCGGGTGGTGGTCGCGGTCGGGGATGGGGCCGTGGTGGCGATGGCAACCTATATCCTCCATGCATTCACTGTCAACGATATGGCCATCGCTCCGACAAATGCTGGCAGAAGTTTGGCAAGCCTGACCAGGTTGCCAATTCTAGCACGACGGACTCCTCCTCGGCATCGGATGTGCTTACTATCTCCCGGGGGGAATATGATCGCCTGCTCTCCACTCGGCCTCCGACGGACAGCTCGCGTGCTAGCGGCTCTCATGCCTTACACATTGCGTCGGCTTCGCCATCAGGTACTGCTCTTCTTGCCTCTCCTCTAGGTCCCTGGATTATCGACTCGGGCGCCTCTGCACACATGTCAGGTTCCCCCTCCCTACTTTCCCGACTTTCTAGCCTTCCTCACCGAGAGTCAGTCACTATTGCGGATGGCCGTGTTTGTTCCGTTCGGGGCAAAGGACGTTCCCTCCCGACTCCCTCCCTTCCATTATCTGACGTTCTCTACGTACCCAACTTTTCCGTTAACCTACTATCTATCAGCGCCATCAGCAAAACCCTCTTCTGCTCAGTGTCCTTTTTCCCTTATCACTGTATTTTTCAGGACTTGCGGACGGGCAAGAGGATTGGTTTGGGACGTGAGATCGGCCGAGGTATCTACGAGCTCGTTCCCCATCTTCCTCCCACTGGCTTTCGTTGTCTTCTCTCCCAGTCGGAGACTTCTCTTCAATGGCATCGTCATTTGGGCCACCCCGACATTACCAAACTTTGACAGGCCCTCCCTTGGATAACCTTATCCGGCTTTGATAGCGAGTCTTGCTAGTTGGGCAAGCACTTTCACTCTACATACTCTCATCTTGACTGTATTCCGAGCACGAAACCTTTTGATCTTGTACACTGTGATGTATGGGGCCCTTCTCGTGTCTCGTCTATCTCAAATTTTTGCTATTACATCATCTTTGTCGATGACTTCTCTCGTCTCTCTTGGGTTTACCTTCTTCATGACCGCACCGCTGTTCTCTCCTCGGTTGGTCAGTTCCTCCAAGAGATATCCACCCAATACACTTCCACACCCAAAATTCTCCGCACGGGCAATGCCTTGGAGTTCGTTCAAACGACACTCCATGATCTTTGCTCCTCCCTTGGTATCATCCACCATACCACGTGCCCCTATACCTCCCAGCAGAATGGTGTCGCCGAGCGGAAACACCGTCATCTACTGGACATGACCCGCACTCTACTCATTGAGATGGGCGTTCCACACTACCTTTGGTCGGACGCCCTACTCACCTCTGCCTATCTCCTTAACCGTTTACCCTCCTCTCCTCTGGGTGGTGAAGTTCCCCTTCGTCGCCTTCACCCCGATCGCGATCTTTTCACGCTACCTCCTCGGATATTTGGGTGTGTGGCATTTGTCCATGACCACATCCCCAATTTATCCAAATTGGCTCCTTGCTCCCTCAAAAAAGTTTTCGTTGGCTACTCTCGCACCCAAAAAGGTTATCGTGTATAACTTCTTGATCAGCGAAAATATCTTGTATCGGCTGACGTCACCTTCTTTGAGTCCACTCGCCACTTCTCCTCGACTCCATCTCTGCCCACTTCTCCACCTACTCTGTCTCCACTAACGCCACCATCTACATTCCCTCCACCCGATCCTCCATTGGTGCCCACCCTTCCGCTCCTCGTGGACTCTCCCCTTGAGACCACTTCCTCCTCCTCTACTCCTCTTCGGTTGGGATCTTCTGCTCCATCTGTACTTGCCCCGGCTCTGGACTCCGTCGAGCCACCAGGCGGGTCCTCGCCCTTGTCCGCAAGTTTGGCACCCCTTGCATCGGCACCGACTGACCTCCATCTCCTAGTGGCTCTTCGGAAAGGTACTCGCTCTTGTACCCTTCACCCTATTTCCCACTACGTCACCTATGACAGCCTCCACCCCACCTATCGTGCCTTCTCCCTATCCCTCACCTCTGAGTCGATACCACGGTCCCATGTGGAGGCCTTGAGCATTCCCCACTGGAAGGCGGCTATGGATCAGGAGTATACGGCCCTCACCGAGCATCGGACCTAGACCCTTGTCCCTCGTCCGCGCGATACGAATATTGTCACATGCAGATGGATATTCATGGTGAAGTATAACCCAGATGGCACGGTCAATTGCTACAAGGCCCGGCTAGTGGCCCGAGGCTTCACCCAGACATACGGCATCGACTACAAGGAGACCTTCTCTCCCGTGATCCATTTGAACTCTATCCGAGTCCTCCTATCCATTGCGGTGAACCAGGGGTGGTCCCTACATCAGTTGGATGTCTCCAATGCCTTTCTCTATGGGGAGCTCACCGACCAAGTTTTCATGGAGTAACCGCCCGGATATGCAACTCAAGGCTCGAATGCCCAGGTCTGTCATCTTCAGCGTGCACTATACGGCCTCAAGCAAAGTCCACGTGCATGGTTCGCCAAGTTCAGCGAGCTTGTACTTGCTCAGGGACTCACCCCATGAAAGGTGGACCCCACGGTGTTTCGCAAACACAGCTCTAATGTCACAGTCATAGTTTCCATGTACGTGGATGACATTTTACTCACGGGCAGTGATCATGCAGGCATTGCTCAGGTCAAAGCATACCTCCACCACCATCTCACTATTCGGGACTTGGGGACGCCCAAGTACTTCCTCGGCATTGAGTTTGCTCATCAGCCGGGTAAGTTGATCTTGAATCAATGAAAGTACGTCCTAGATATGCTAGAGGAGACCGGGTTACTTGGGTGCAAACCTCGAAGCTCTCCCATTGACAGCAAACCTTGCTTCTGGGACTCTACTTCTCCGCTACTTACTGACGTCGAGGCTTACCGATGATTGGTGGGGAAGCTCATCTACCTGACCGTCACCCGCCCAGACATTGCTTATCTAGTGGCACTCCTCAGCCAGTTCATGCATGCCCCCCAGGATATACATTGGCACGCCGCCCTTTGCATACTTGCCTACCTGAAGCATGCCCCAGGCAGGGGGCTCCTCTACTAGCGTCATGGGCATCTCCAAGTGGAGGCGTACTCGGACGCCGGTTACGTTGGGGATCGCGGTGATCGGAAGTCCACACCGGGTTTCTGCACCTTTGTTGGTGGGAACCTGGTTACATGGCGTAGTCAGAAGTAGAGGGTGGTCTCCCTCTCGAGTGCGGAAGCCGAGTACCGCGCCATGACGCACGCCTCTTCAGAGCTATTGTGGATACGCTCTATCCTTCACGAGGTTGGTTTTCCTATGAAGGAGGCTATGCCAATGTACTGTGACAATCAAGCCGCCATCTTCATCGCCAACAACCCCACCTTTCATGAGCGAACGAAGCACATCGAGATCGACTGTCAAGTGATTCGTGATCGTGTGCTCGATGGCCTCATCACTACTCCACACGTGGGATCTTCGGACCAGTTGGCGGGAATATTCACCAAAGGACTGAGCACCACCGCATACGACGTCATCTCTCGCAAGCTGGGCTTGTTTGATATCTACGCTCCAGCTTGAGGGGGAGTGTGAGTGAATATCTCTATCCGAGTGGCATTCTTGTAGTTACTCGGATGGTCTCTCTCTCTCCTCCTCTAGGGTTTCTCTCTCTCCACATATAGGGAGGAACCCCCTCTCTTGTGATGTTGATCAATGAAAAATTTCCATAGGGATCATTGGAGAACGCCTTCTCCAATATCCTCACTACCCTTGCCAGGGAGTTTTCTATATCGTCTTCCTCGAGTAAATCTCCTCTTATACCAAGGGCAGATGATCCCATCTTGACCACTCAATTATCTCCGTAAGACATTGTCAAAACGTAGTTGTCCACTCATGAGATATCCTTGGTGTCTCAGGTCAATGGATCACTTATCCAACCATGACTTGAATCAACCTGATTGACGTCTAGGTATAATACCATTCAGGGATTCAAACGGATCAATTCAGTGAACTCATTCTCCAAAGAGCACCCACTATCTGTGCTTAGTGTCACCACACTAATAACCAAAGGATCAGCTATACTTATCATATAAGTAGGATCAGCTAGTGCTATTCTATCATGATAATTCGATGTCAGTCTCGACTATCGATCAAATAGGAATATTTAGAATACATGTTTAAAAACTAGTGATCGATGTATTATGATCTCATCATAATTCACTAAGTCATTACACGTATTCATGGACTTCATTATAAACATCACACATAATAATAATGAATGCAAGTATTTTATTCAATGAACTGAAAATAAATATGGTAGTGTGATTGGCTTGACCGCCACATAATATCCATCAACTACATGTACAGATTTACGGTGGCATGAGAAAATCACCTAACGTAACCCTAATGAATGTGAATGCCAACTTGATGACTTGTCCAGATTAAAAAAAATAACAAAATGCTTTGTACTTAATGTAATTACTAGATGGAAATATGAATACTTCAAAAAATACAGATTACAAAGGGCATTAAATGCCTATCTATGTGTTCTAGGCACCAACACACATATCACATCGTTAAGGAGAGGATGTATAATCAAAGGCAATTTTGAATATCTATTTAATGCACTCTATATTTTTCTGGGACACATGTAAACAGGGGATTAAATTTGAATATAATAATGATCACATTGGCAAGCAAAACCTTAAACCAATGGGTCCTGGCATGGATTAGAGAGAATGAAGATACAATTATTTAGATTGGCCCAAATATCAAGCCTTTGGGTCAAGATGAAATTTCAGGGGAATCTTCATTTGTCCCCTTAATTCAATTTGTGTGTAAATTCAAACAAGGAAAACTGAAAAAACTACTTTGTGAAGATTAAGCTGTTGGGTTCTGTGCCTTGATTCAATCATAAAAACAAGTTTTTCCATGAATGTTGAAGCGATTATTGATTCCAAATAGATATTTGAACGAATACATCATAAGTACCTTCTGGGAACTTGTTCCACCCTTGACTTGCTCACTTTGAGATCATTCTGAAGCCGTTCACATGACGGGCCTCTAGAAATATCCACGTTATCACGTTGCTCTAGGATCTCCACTTCTTCTCCAAATCGTCTTGAAACTCTTGAAGATCTTCTCACCATGAAGACTCTCTCCTTGGTTGAGTGGAGAAGGGATGAGAATGGAGAAAGGGGAGGAGGGGGTGGGCTCCCTATTTTGGCTTGCCTGGGTGCTTTAAATGGGTGCCCCTTTCCCTAATTATATTTCACTTAAGATTTTCACAAAAAACCATTAAGTAAAATATATTCACCAATGCCCTTAAGATCTTATGTGTGTGACCCTCTAGGCCCATGTATCATTCTAGTTAATAACTTTAATGGCCCAATAACTACTATTGGCCAACCCTATTAATTAACTATATCAATATAAAGATTAATTAAGTAGGGATCAATTCAACCCAATCGATAGGTTAAATTTCTAGCCGATGGGGTGCTGATAACACCCTAAATTTGGTCTTTATTTCATGCTATTAGCACAATTTTATGCATTTAAAGAGCTTAAAATTGTGTTTTTATCATATATTTACATAAATTTAATGTTTTCAAGGATTCCTGATTTTTCCCTAAATTTCTGTTAATTTTTATGAATTTAAAGGGATTTACTTGAGCTTGAAATAATTATTTTTGAATGAAAATGGCAAGTTTAATATTTAATTTTGAGATTTATTAGTACGAGGATGAATCAGTGAATTTTCTAGAATTTTCTAGGATCTTTTGGGATGTTATTGGATTTTTCTGAGATTTATTTGAGGAAGAAATGCATTTTTATTAAGGAAAAAGGATATATTTATAAGGAAAGATGAGTATTAAGATTATTTTCAAACTTTGAAGGGCTTTTCGTAAATTTTAGTTGCAATGATGCCCTCAAAAACAGCTCTCGGTCATGGTTGCAGGCGTAAAGATATCATTTAAACTGTTCCAGGGTTTTATTGCAATTATTTAATATTTGTTTTAATGTTTCTAGGAGAAACCAGAGGAGAGCGAATGCACAAGGGGCATATACACAATTACTTTTGGGCGGCGTCGGCCGGCAATTTTATATTTTAGAAAGGATTTATGTGTAAAACGACCCGGCGATCCTCGTTGGCGACGACGTTGCCTCATCACAGCCGTCAGATGAAAATCCGACGGCGGGTAGTGATAGCGGCCACTGGGCCGTAAGTTTACCGCCCGTGCGGCGCATACAAAGTTCATGCACGGGCGGTGATGTGGCGAGCTGCAGGTGGTTACCGCATTGAATATACGCACCTTAGGTGCCTAGCAAAATATACCATGCTTATTTTTCTCACCTTTTCTCTTTGTTTTTTTTTATTTTCGCCAGGGGATATGTGGCGCTCGGAGATCAAACCCAACATTTAAAATTCAAATGGCGCTAGCCAATCAACGGTCGACACATCATGGTGTTTTAGAAAATAAATTAATAAATAAATGAATTTAAATCCAATGGTTTAAATTGGTTTAAATTCATTTATTAATAACTTTTGATCCCAAAGTCCGATTAAGATGATTTTTTATGGATTTGCTCGTCTTGATACCCTCTTTCTAATCATTTAGATCATGCCTACATTGATGGATAAAAATTAATTACTAATTAGGGGTAAAATAGTAATTTTCACCATTTAACCTAAGTATAAGAGCCAAATTTTGAGAGGAGGGGGTCATTCTTGATGGTGCTCTATCACAGCTAGAAGACAGAGAGGAGCTCCAGCTTGGATCAGCCTATTTGGTACTTTTTCCTTCTTTGTATTTGAATTTTTGGTGTATTTTGGATGATGTTAGTTTAATTTCTTGATTGTTCTTCTTGATTCTGGTCTGAACTTCTAAATCACTTGGCTTGAGCGGCATGTACAAGCCCTTACAAGGATTGAGAGGAGAAATTGAGAGATTGACTTAGCTATTCCAATTGCACATTAAAAAAACTATAAAAAACTTCAATTTCTAGGAGATTAAACTTCCCATTTTATTGTCCAATAGAGTAGTTATTTTAGAATTATCAAGCCTACAGAAACAACCAAAACAAATCAAAATTTTCTCCCTTCAACTCTCTAATTGACCCCCTTTGACCCTTATTTTTGGATCAAAGAAGCCAATCTAGAGCCCCTTATTTCTTCTATTCCTATCATCTCTTCTACCCTCCTTTCTAACTTCCTTGTCTAATTAGGTTGATTGGATCTTCATTGAAGATCAAATCAACTTTAATTAGGGTCAAATTACTCAAGCAGATCATCACATTGGATTCCTTACTAGCTTCCCTTGGACGATACCTCTACTTATCATTATACATCTTAAGCAAGGTTTTATAAATTTTATTGTATAAGCTGAAATTGACAACGAAAAGGGATTAAACTTTAGTAAAATTTACCCCTATTTTTGGCTTATCAATTGGCAAGTTTCACCTCGTGCTCTAGAAGATATTGAGTAATGTTAAAATCTCTCATGGAACCTTTACCATTATCGGTTGTTGTATATGTATATTTCATCATCCACGCGAGACTCTCGAATGACTTAGGGTATGGTTGATTGTCAAACCTTAATCTGTCATTTGATTTGTACTGATGCGTAATGGGGTGATTGAAGAACACCCTCTCCAATATCCTCACTACCTTGGCCATGAATTGTATGCATCATCTTCCTTGAGTCTATCTCCTCTGATACCGAGGACAGATGATCTAATCTTGACTATTCAATCCTCTCCGTAGGCTTCTTGCTATATCCGAGCTATGGCTTGTTTGAATTCCATGATTAGAAACTTGTCAGTCGTAGTCAAAATGTAGTCACCCATTCACGATATGTCCTTGTTTTCTAAGGTCAATGGATCATTTATGCAGCCGTGACATGAATCAACGTGATTGACGTTTAGGTATAATACGATTCAAGGATTCTTCGGATCAATTCAGTGAACTATTTTTCAAATAGCACCCACTATCTGTCCTTAGTGTTGCCACACTAATAGCCACATGATCAACTATACTTGTTGTATACGTTGGATCAATTAATGATATTTTATCCATATAGTTTGATGTCCATCTTGATTATCCATTGAATATAAATATTTAGAATACACATTTTAGGAGTAAGAATAAATATATTATGATCTCATCATAATTCAATAGGTCATTGCACTTATTCATTATAAACATCACACTGTAATAATAATGAACGTAATATTTTTTTAATGAACTTAAATAAAACATGGTGGTGTGATTTGTCTTGACGTCCACATAATATCCACCAAAAGCTTTAAGGCCATGTTCAAAATAATGCATGCTCCAACAGGGGTTATGATCAAGGACAACAGGGCCTCAATCAACCACTTGAATAATTGTAAGTGAAAATCAAATAGCCATCCATAGTTGTATTAAAAAGCTACTTAGTTTGACCATATAATGCACAAGTAAAATCATTGATTTAGGACTTGGATTTTCTATGGCATGAAGATAAATATATTCTCTAACATTGTTAAAATATTTTTCTGAATTTGACCTCATTTTGATTGTTAAAAAACTTTGTCAAATTCCTATTTATTACCTTCAGATATTTAAGGCTGCATTTATTGATAATTTACAGAAGATTAGTTACATGAAGATATTACTATCTAATGGTGATATCTCAAGTAAAATATGTAGTAAACATACCTAAAGCTTTCAGATTATTTGAAATCTGAAACCGTTGGGGTAATCAATACCTATTACACTAGGTACCATCAATTCAAATGAACCAACCTTTTTGTCACTTTTCCATTTGCATTGACATAAATAAAAGTTTTAACAGCGGAGTTTTAATAAAACCAAAGAGTAAAAAGAAGTGTCATTCAAACCAGGTATGAAGTCTCTATTGTGTGATCTAAGAGATAGACCTTATTAATCCTTGTGGATATTTGGTGTGATTCTTGGAAACTTCCTCAAGACATTTATACACTCACGTTTTCTTCTTTTCTAACATGAATCATTTTTTAATTAATACGATATGAAACGTAGTTCTATGTTCCCTTATGAGAGTTATCCAATAATCTATTAGGTCTGGACTCCAATGTCCAGACCTAATAGTTAACTGATGTTGTCGTGCAAAGAGCGCCAGCAGCGAAATCAGTGACTTCAAACATTACAACATTATATCACAATGGTTTATGTGCAGATACCTAGCTAGCCTCTTCAGCATGATTTCAGTTTCTTCCCGCTTAATGGGAAAAACTTCAAAGCCCAATGTCCATGTAACTTAAGTGTCATTAGAGAAGGCTTCCAACTCAGGCAACCCCACCATTACTAGTGAGTTACACAGACATTTTATCTTTTTTATTCTTCCAGATGCTGGGTAATTTTTGAATTATTTGTAGGGGACTGTCATAATATCTTACACTCTTCTTCTACACGTCAGTATTTATGTTCTATTTGAGTTGTTTTACAATGGATAGGTAAACCCCTAATTGAAGTTTTATCCCATGAACAGCTTTCATGTTAGTGACCTTAAGAAAATCGACCCTCTTCTATCCTCTTGTTGAAGGCATGCCAAATCCGGTTTATGGTTTTTGACTGAAATGGCTTCACACTCAAAGCCTTTTTGAGTCAAAATGAAGGCTTTGGACTTAGAGCCTATTTGAGTCAAAATGAAGGCTTCATACTCGGAGCCTATCTGAGTCAACTTAAAGAGGATCCAACCAATAGAAAATCACTTAATACCAAAACCAACTAGATAATGGGACATACCTCACTTCAAGCAAAAGAAAATTAGAAACAAAAATGAATAGACGGATCAGCATTCACTTACTAGATCAGCAAATAGGAAACAAACGCATACCCAGCTTAAAGAAAAAATAAAAATAAAAATAAAACAAATTCAAACACAAAAAATATGATGTCGGACGTCGACGATGGCGTCGTCCGACAGATAAATTGCTAAGATAATATCACTAAGTGATGCAGTATAACCTAGGGAAATGTACGTGCAGATCCTGACTCTTGAAGATTCGCCGAACCCCAAGCTCCAAAGCAGATGATTGGTGACGATGACAGTGACCTCCTGACCCACGTCGGAGCGACGTTGGTGTCTAAGACGCCGATTGGAACAAGTCCGTAGGGCTCGCACGTAACGGATGGGCTCGGCCGATGCCTAGGAAGACGCTCAGTTTGTAGTTTTCTGGAAAAGTCCCTCTCACCTATCCATCCCGAGCGCGGTGGAGTGCAGTCAAAAATATACTAGAAGACCTAATTAAGCTGACGAGCAAAGGGAACGGTGTACCTCGGAAGTCGCGGTGTTCTTCGTCGATATATTCATCGATGCACGGATTGGTGCAGGCTGTGCGGTGGGGAGTTGCAGGATGAAGGAGCTCGACAACAAACAACAAGTTGCTTATGGAGCAATAGGAAAAGTCCAGAGACGAGGATCGAGAGAGTAGATAGTGAGTGTCGTCGATCGGCAGCGTGATGTTGATTGATGATGACTTCAACTAATCTAGCAGGGTGACACAAGAGGGGCGGTCACAATTGCAGGAAGGCAAGCCACGACGTCAGAACTCCACTTGCCAGCAGCTCCAGAACGAATGCCTTTGGGGGGTGGGGTCAAATCCATCCTCATGAATACAAGCCTTAACCATAGTTAACGACTGACTTGTCAAGGTGGCTATTCCTGCGGAGAAATATTATCATCCACGAGCAGTTGAGATGGTTGTCAAAGATAGATGCAGGTCGAGATTTCCGTCCCCCGATTAGTCGGGTACTGTTGCTGGTAGCAAAAGAGCGTGTCCTTAAGGAGAACGTAATAGCCCGCGGGGATGTAACGAACACGACAGATCACGCTCACCCGATAGCATGGGTCAATGCGACGCGTGCGTTCTGTTTGTGACCTGGTGAGGGATGCCCCCAGAGTTGTCTCGATGAAGAAGCCACAGCCCGACACGTTCAGGCTGGTCAAAGAGGCCAGACGACTTCAGATATCGCACAGTCAGCGTCCTGCCAGTCGTGATCCATGCGATCGGGATCTGAGAATGCACCCGATGGCACAGATTTGATAGGGGAGTAACATCGCGGTGACTAACAGATGTCGACGGCAATCGTTGTGCAAAGACACCGCCGTGGAACACCTCCACAGGCTGGAGCACCCCTCACACGTTGTGGAGAACCTTGAGACCAACGGTACGAACCCGTGTCGGAATACGGATCTCGATTCTCCGAACGGACGCGGTGGCAGAGGGAATGGGCACAAATCCTCGGCTAAGTTTCCTCTTCTTCTTCTTCCTCTTCTTCTCCTGCTTTCTCTTCTTCTCCTGCTTTCTCTTCTTCTCCTGCTTTCTCTTCTTCTACCTCTTTCCTTTGGGGTGAGACCTGGAAACGAAAGCAACTGCCAAACAACAATTCCAGATCTGAAATGAACTTGGGGCTCATCATGGCCTTATAATAGGGCCATGATAGGCCCCTTGCACAAATGTCCAACAAGGGGCCCAATAAGGACCCCCCATTTTACAACTTAATTAAGAAAACTACGAAAGAGAAAGAAAACGAACGGAATTAAAACAACACGGATGTGTCACAATGAGTAAGGGTACTTGTCGTGACGAACACAAAACAGAGAATAAAAACAACGGAAAACAGATAACGACAGGTTTGAACATGTGCTTTACCTGGGGTACTTAAACCCGGGCATCTTCGCGGACGCTTTGGCATGCCAGTCGGGCTAGACACGGACCGGCCGCGATGCTGGTGATGATGATGATGTCGGCGATGGCTCTGTTGGTGATTCTTCGGCATTGTCAGGATGCGCTCCATCAAAATATATGTTGTAATGGGCAGCTTCTTGTTACGGCCTCAACGGCCTCCAAATGGCCACCTTCCCCTTATGGCCTCAGCAGTCTCCGAATGGCCGAACGATCACTTCCTGTTACGGCCTCAATGGGCCTATATATTACTCAACATGTACATGGCTTAAATCACTCAATGGGCCTATATTCTTCTATCCTTTTGTCTCTCCGTCCTTCGACCTATCTATCTTCTTGTTTCTTTTTACGTCCTCCAATTTATGTGTCTCCTGGGACCTTGTATATGGTGTGATGCTAACTATCTTCATGAATGTGCAATAGATCATTAAATCTAGTCTCTGGCAAGCTCCTTCGACCGTTAGGGTATATTCCCCAAATAACGCCACCAGCAGCATTGAGCACCACAGACAATAAGACAGTAAATCTCATCGGCCATCAACCATCCACATTGGCTTCAAACAACTTTTTTTGGCTTCCAGATGTGGGGAATTATTTTGAATAGCTTGTTGGATACAGTCACAGCATCATACAATCTTTTTGTACACTTGGATTTGTATCCCATTCAAGTGGTATTACCATGGATACACAAACCCTAATCCAAGATTTTTTCCATTAATAGCCTTTGGATTAGTTAATGATGAATTCACTTCTGAGCCATGCCACATATCCACCATCGACCAATAGGAACTAATATTTCCGTAGACTAGTAAAAGTTGAACATGTACCTTATACTCACTACAAGAATTAGATAACCAGGATTTAATATAGGATGACAGATAGATGGATAGGATTAAAGATATATAGGAAAAATCTAGTGGTCAGGATTAAATCTAGATAAGGAGTTAGAATGGTCAATATTAAATAAATCTAGTGGTCAGGATTGATTCTTGACAGGAAGTTATAACCGTCAAATTATAACTTCCTGAAACTAGCCGTTTAACTACTATTCTATCCCTTATAAATACAAACCAACATGCTCTTAAATGTGTGGGTAGTACACAACGATCTTCAATCACCATTCTTGGTGTTATCTTCTTCTCTCCTTTTCTCCTTCCGCCATTCTTCTTCTGGTGACTAGTTTCAAGATCGTTAACATTAGTGCCCTTACAAAATCGACCGTCCTCCCTCCCCCTCCTCCTATTTACTGAGCCCTTGAATATGTTGTGCTGGCTACTATCTTCATCAACGTGCAATTGATCATCCCAAGCTAGTCACTGGCAAGCCCCTTCGGCCATTGTTGGGGCATATTCCCAAAGATCCACTACACATTGGTGAGAAAAGCGCCACTAGTGGCATCGAGCGCATCAAACAATAAGGCAATAGATCTCATCGGCCAGCAACCCTACCCTAGTCTGGCTCCTTAATTATGAACCCAGCATGGCATATTGACTTTTATAAAATATTTTCCCTCTAATCTAGACGTATAAAAGCCCAGTATCCATTCACTGCCAGTTGACAGGTAGTTGTGGACAAGTAGCATTAGATATCCTGGATGCCGTAGCTTGAGAAAATTCGTGGCCGAAAAGGCCTTATAAATCCATGGGGACACCATGGCTGCTTGGAAAAGTCAGATCTCACAGCAATGGCCCTCAACCATGTTTCTGCCCTTCTTCTTTCTTGTCTACTTCTTTGCCTCATCTGTCAGTGCTCTGCCGCAACCAACATCCTTTTGAGTGGTCAGGCTATTCTCTCCGGCCAATCTATGATAGAAGGAAACTACACATTGACCATGCAGCCGGACTGCGATCTCGTGCTTAGGGACAAGGGAAATTCAGTGTTAGCTACGGGCACAACCGGTTTGAGCATCAACTGCTTTGCGAGCCTTCAAACTGACGGCAACTTCGTGCTGAGTGGGGGGTTATTAGGCGTTGGATTGTGGCAGACAAATACAGCCGGAAGCTCCGGCAATTACGTCCTTGTTCTCCAGCCTGACCGCAACATTGTGCTTTATGGCAAGGCACGTTGGCAGAGCAATACAAAGGTTGCTTGAGGCGGTATATTGAAAGAATAAATTTGTCCTTTTAAGTTTTTGTTACCCTACTCTTTGTATTTGTAAAAGAACGAACAATTAGAGTAAATTCGTCTTTTGTTGGCTCTTTCTGTAAGCATATTGTCTGGTTAAAGAATGGTCCATCAGGGTTCAATAATTCACTTTATTATTCGATCTAGTCCATAATTTTTACCTTTCTTTTCAACATTGAGCTTGCCTTTGAATAGCTTTATGTGGCTTGTTAGCGAACTCGGAGGGAAACCGCCAATCCATTTGTGCTTCATGATTAAAACAAACCACGGTAATGCATAGAATTCTGCAGTTTTTAAAAAAATAACATAAAATAAAACAGTTTAATTATAAAGATTGAGAAGTAAAATATAGATTTAAAAATGCATGGAACACGTAGCAATCTCTTAATAATGTCTTAATATAAAGTCTACATGTAGAGGAACAAAAATCTCTTAATACATACAGTTTTTATAGCAGAGAAACTTCTATGTAAAATATGACGTCAAAAACTCCATACAACAATGCAGGAAGGTGCAATCGATTTTTTTTCCTAATGGTTTTCAGTTAGAGGTTAATAGGGATTTTTTAGTTTAGCGGTGACGTTGATGTTTTTCTTAAGTCGCATATGTATTTTTAACGTTTCAACGGTGACGTTGAACTAAATAAGGTTCAAATTTGTTTTTTAAGAAAAATGTTTACTTACGGATTGATATATTTACTCACTGAATTGCATTAATTAAAATATTAGATCTATACTTGCTTTTATTATTCATCAGAAGAAATATTTTCTTTATTTCATTCCTTTTACATTACCCTCATGTGGATTAATGTACGGTTAGCGAGAAAACAGTGAAGTACTTGGAAGAATAAGTACCATCATGTGGATTTTATCAGGATGCATTAAAGTGTTACATAAAAAGAAATTCATAAGTTTTTTGAATCATACCGGAAGTGACAACATTAGTTCACTCTATTTTTTGAGAAATTCAAAATGAGCTGTGATTCATGGCTGTGTCATGCTAGAAAATCAATTGGGCGCTCGCTCTCTTCTTCATTTAACAACGGTCAAATCTTTTGATGACAATCCCTATAAGAAGTTGCATTAATATTATTCTAGATACACATCTGTTGGAACATACTATGGAAATATTAATACTGGTTTACGTTCTCAAATCTCTCAGAAACTCTTATTGAACTCTCTAAACACTTTTATGTTCCAAATTTTTTTCTTCCTTTCTAGCTTTTCACTCCTTATTCCGCGATTTCAATCTCGTATCTCGTGAAAAGTTAAAATCTTCTATTGATAGTTAAACCATTCCTGTATGATTCTATAAAAAGTTAAATGATATTTTAATGTGAAGGTTATAATGAAATTGAAAAAACTTATGAATTTCTTTTTATGTAACACTTTAATGCTTCGTGATTTCATTTTGTGAACTGAATCTGCATATTATCATTAATCTAGAACTAAGATTTTACAAAAAGCTTATTAATAATATGAAAAAATATTTTAGTTATGATATTGAAGTAATCATTTATGCACCAGTGCAATAAGAGTTTCTCAATGATTCTGCATAATATTATTTTCCTGGCAATAACGTTAATTACATTAAAGTATCAGTAATTACTGAAATATACTAATATAGACATATTTTCATAAAAAAATAAAATTTTGTCCCTCAAAGTTTAATTTCATCAATATTTTACTAGTTACATAGGACAATTTTGTGTTTTTTGAAGTGATAGGGGGAAAGCTCAATCGAGTTAAAAGGTTACAATAGCAGTTTT
Organism: Wolffia australiana; assembly: GCF_029677425.1. Classification (NCBI taxonomy): domain Eukaryota; kingdom Viridiplantae; phylum Streptophyta; class Magnoliopsida; order Alismatales; family Araceae; genus Wolffia; species Wolffia australiana. The sequence goes on from NC_135842.1 coordinate 12,314,568, forward strand.
TAATTTTTAATATTTTCCTAAATTAATAAAATATATTATATTTCATGAATTAATGAACAAATCATATTTTATACACTAATATTTTGTACATAACATAATCTAGTTTTTTCATGGCTTTTGTTATAACAACAATATCCATCTTTATTACCATTTAAAACATTTATAAATCACTAAAATGATTTTTTATAAAAGTACATTAAATCTGAAAATTATCCCACTTGATATGTTCATTGATATTTTATGTTTACTGATATGTTTTTATCAATTACTCATTTAAGTTTATGGCAGAAACTTATTTAAGAAAAATTCTTTACTATTTTGGATAGATTTATCATTGACATTATATTTATATTATTAAAATAAAATTAAAATATTATTTACATGTTTTTAAAAGATACTGGTTTTATTAGATAATGAAAGTTATAGCTTATATCGGGTATCAAACACAGTAAATTTCACAGTAAACTTAGGATAATAGAAATGACTAATTTTGTGGATACGTATTTTATTTGATAAATAAATTGTAAAAAAATAAAATTAAATGAATAATTTATTCAAGTGAGATATCATAAATTAAGTACTATTAATTTTAATATTTAATCTTAAATACATCATAACTTGGCTTTTCTACTTGATGTGTTGAATCATCTTTTACTGAGATCCAATCCATCATTTTCAGCCAATGATTTTACCCCAGTATATTTAATCAAAGTTCAATATCAATGAAATTATAATATTATTTTTTGATACACACAAATCACTCAAGGGTAAAACTTGTAGGTATAGCATTTTGATATCAACTTGATTTATTCATAAATATATCGATATAATTTATTTGAAGGAGGCATTAGAGTAAAGTTTTATATTGGGCCATCTGTTAAGTTGAAATAATATTGATTATATGGAAAAAATTATAGCTGATTAAAACAGGGTATACAAAGTTTTAAATAACTAAGATATAACTTTTTAGGAAAAAATCATTGCTCATACAGGTAAAATCACAGTGAAGTGATATTTAAGTCGACTGAATTCAAGTGTTTACTTGAATATTAAGATAGGAAAGTTAAATTAAGATTTTGTGACTGTATGTTAACCGTCATATTTAACATTGAGAAAAATCATTTGAATCATATTAACATGTTGATTCAATTTTTTTGAGCTCAGCAATCTATTATTTTACATTTACTTATTTTCTGTCTGAGAAGCACCTGTTTCTGACTTGAGAGGATCGGTTTGTTTTGACTTGATAAGTAGTTCATGAAAAATCATGCCTCAACTTGGGAGCATTGAAGTAGTTTACTTCCCAGTGTCATAACATTTATTGGGGGAAAGGGGTATACCATGGTTGGAAGGTGGATACCATGGACAAAAGTACATCACAGATAAAGGTTTGTACATAGGGATAATAAAATAGGAATCCAAAGTTGAATTGAGGGAGTCAAGCATGAAATCAAGGAATTGAAAATTTGAACTTTATAGATTTGAAGTTTCTTAACTATTATATAAGCTTATCTGGGATCATAAACGGCAAGACATATGCAACATTAGGTCCCTCCAAGCAATGCGACAGCTTTTTTCCAGGTCTAGAACTAAGGCAGGCTACTAAAATAGAGTAATTCAAAATAAATAATGAAAAATATGGATAGAGAATTAATTTACTAATTCACTTCTATACATATTTTGTTACCATAATTCACTTTCATGAGAACTAACTAGTATAAATACAACAATAACCTCATTTGTTTGAGATTTTATTGATAAACATTTCAGTACGAACTTATTATTATTTAAAAAAAGGATATGAGTTAAATTTTTATGTAAAATATTTTTGTAATTCATTAAATTGAAATGAAATGATAAACTCGTGGCATATCTATAAACACTAATGAATAAAAATAAAGATTTTGTTGATCGCAGCTGTTTTGTGTCTTTGTTACTTTATCAAAATACAATGAAATACCATTAGATTTTTAATGATAAATATATTTTTATAATGAAAATTTAATAATTTTACTCCATCAAAATGATTTCATGATCTATATAAGAATCATCCTACATTGGATTATATAATCAGTTTTCATATTTTTTTTGTTCTTGAGACAAACATGCCACTCCACCATTATCCAGAAAACTCAATACTCTCAGGTTTATCAATTATTATCTCTCTCTCTACCAGAACAATATTTCCCATAAATTTATTTCACCTAATGAGAGTTTTCCCCTGAAGATAGTCTCATGAATATTGAGTCCTATTGGGGTAATTGCCGAGGCTGAATGTGGGCTGTCAAAGTCACGAATGATCCATTTTTTATTTAATTCTTTGGTGGCCATGAATTTTTCTCTTCAATAAATCACAGTTCATTGACACAACTATTTGCCCCTGTCACTTGGGTATTAAGTCTATATTTTTCAATCTCCTTTTCACATTTCATAATAAAATTAATTATTTTCTGAAGTCTTGAAATCAGAAGGTTCATGAAGTAGAGAAGAAAGTTATTTCTTATTTATGGGCTTAATATTATAATTGAGAGTAATATTTTCATAAGTGATAAATATTATTCAAACTATTGAGACTGGTACCTACTATATTTAGAAGGTAAATATTCATTTATGGAGAGAAGTAATTAATTTTAGAGCATGGACTAATAGAAAATCCCAGATTAATTTAGAGTGTGAACTGAGTCTAGACTGGGGAGTTTAATAATAATGAGTCTGGACTTTTCAAATTCATTTATTTTGGAATCACATAGTATCATAGCCTTTGCTAACATTTTTACAGATGTCAAGTTGATAAGAGTTTGAGATGGCTATGTCTAAAAGGGATGAGTGGATTAAGGAAAATAATTCCACCGTAGACTATTTGCTGAATAATGTTCTTCTTCATAGGGCTTAGGATTTGACATTCACCGTAGACTTTGTATTAGGGGATTGAGAACAGGATGCATTGGAATTGAAAACTCATACATTAAATATCATAATGCATTATAAATTCTTAGAAGCAAAACATATATTCCAATTCATAAATTGGAAATTCGAGTCTATGCATGAGTTTGATGCTAAATTATGAATTTTAGTACATAAAAATTAAATTAAATGAATAATACCCTTCAAGGCGTTTATAAAAGATTTATTTCGTTCAACACTTTTTAGTCACTTTTACTCACCTAAAGGAAAATAAAATCGATATTTTTCACCCATGATTAACCTCTGATAAAAAATGATGCACAAATACCAATTATGAACCTATAAAGTAGGAATATATAGAAAATAACTGCTCAACTTTTGCTCCAAACATGCGTTGACTTTTTGTTGACTAGTTTATTTGCAATAATAGGCAAGAAAGCACAAACAAGATCATTGGACAAAACGAAAATTTAGTCATTCCATGCCAACGCCGTAGTCTTCCATCTTTATATGTGATGAAGTTTTGAGACAATAGATAAAATCGGGTAATGCTTAAAAGGTTTATTGATAACAAACAAATGACTCCCTAGAAACGCATTTAATGAAAAAGGACGAAGTGATGAGGATATGAAAAAAAAACTGTGGCTTTCAAGGCAGAAGGCCAGTTTTATGAGGAAGAAGATATGGTAATGTCGTTCAGGAAAAAAATCCAGGAGGAAACGAATGAATTTACTATAATATTCTAAGAAATCATAGGTGCCCTGATCATAACTGGACTAAATGAGAGCCATTTCAGATGAGGTCCTGGGAAGTCAGCACGACGCTGGCTCGTGCTGCTCTCATAGACATACAATCGGTTGATGAAAATAGATACGCACATTTAATTGGCAGTATATAACTGAATCGGTTTATCGTTTTAATTTCACTAACTTACCGTTGTGCTCACAGAAACAAAAAAAAAATTCGGAGTTCCCCAAATAACCAAGAATGAAAACAAAACTTTCGCCACTTTGTAGTCGATGACTAAAAGTAAGGACCACTATTTGATAGCGTCAAAGCCTAGAAAAGAAGTAGAATTTGATCATCACAATCGTAAGGGATCGCAGTGATTTTTCACTATCGAGTGATACGAGGGATAGATCTGTTGAATACACTGGATGTTTGGTATACCCTTTTAAAGAGTGCGCAAAAATTGCATCGATTCTCCATTATATAATAAAATGTATGCCCAACCCATGTGGTAGGATGCTAATTTATCTCTCCCATTTAAATAATGCCAAACAAAAAGATCAACTGAGACTCCCACAACGTCCGCATTCATTTGTGAACCAACGCATAAAAGATCGAAGCATTAGATCACAGTGCTTTTTAGACGGTTACTTGTCTGGACAGAAATATGAGGCCCCGTTTGAGGTAACGTAAACAATCAATCTGACAATCCTATTATATAGAAACGAGTAGTCTTTGACATTTTGGACAGGGGACCGGTCGGACCGGACTGAACCCGGACCGGAACTGGACCGAACTTCAGGTAAGATTTAGGTCCATGCCAAAAAACCGGACCGGACCAGACCCTGTCCCACCCACTAACCATCCCCCTCCCCGTCGTCCTTCCCATCGCCCGCCCCAAGCGCTCATCGCCGCTGCTCCACGCACTAAACGCCTCTGCCATCCCCGTGCTTCTCCGCCACCTCGTACTGGACCGGACCGGGATGGAACAAGACCGGATCAGAACCGGACCGAACTTCAGGCACGGTTTAGGTCCATGCCAGAAAACCGGACCGGACCAGGACCGTCAAACCCTAGAAACGAGGTACACGATACCGATTCTAAAGTTGGTATTGCCTTTCTAAAGTTTGTACGAGACGAGCATAACATCTTCTAATCTTCTTGTTGTACAAAATGAAAGTGAAAGAGATCTTGAAGTTGAAAAAGAAGAACGGAAGTAGAAGAAAAGGAGAGAAGATAACACTAGGAATAATCACTGAAGATCGTATTAATTTTCCCATGTTGGTTCGTATTTATAGATGACAGAATAGTAGTATAAACGGCTAGTTTTTGGAAGTTATAACTTGACGGGTATAACTTCCTTCCTACATTAAATCCTGATAATTATTTGACCTTTAGCCTATCTCACTAACAGATTTATTTGACCTTTATAATACCCTATTTAGATTTAATCCTGGCCGCTAGATTTATCATATCTATCTATAATCCAAACCATCTATGTTATCCTATATTAAATCCTGACCGTCTAATTCTTATAACGAGTGTAGGTACGTTATAGTCTACTGTTATTAAGATCCTATTGGTCGATGACTATTATGACATGGCGTTGCTCTGACGATAAGCTCCTCCTTAGAAAGAAGTAGAGAGAGATACAGAGAGAGCGAACGAGAGAGAGAGAGCGAGCGAGAGAGAGCGAACGAGAGAGAGAGAGAGCGAGCGAGAGAGAGAGCGAGCGAGAGAGAGAGAGAGATACAGAGAGAGCGAACGAGAGAGAGAGAGCGAGCGAGAGAGAGAGAGATACAGAGAGAGCGAACGAGAGAGAGAGAGAGCGAGCGAGAAGAGAGAGAGATACAGAGAGAGCGAACGAGAGAGAGAGAGCGAGCGAGAGAGAGAGAGATAAAGAGAGAGCGAACGAGAGAGAGAGAGAGAGCGAGCGAGCGAGAGAGAGAGAGAGAGAGAGAGAGAGAGAGGAAGAAACACAGGGAGAGAGAGAGAGAGAGAGAGAGAGAGAGAGAGAGAGAGAGAGAGAGAGAGAGAGAGGAGGCGAGAGAGATTGCGACAGCATGGTACTTAAAAATTTAGATTGTACACTCCGCAAGAGTTTCCAACATCTGATCGTTACATACACTAATTTCGTTTTTTCCGAACCCCTAGATTTAATCCGAATTAGTCGGTTCGTGAAAACTCCTCCTTCCTAAACAATTGTACTCAAATGGCGCCTTATCTAGATAGTTTTACCAATTACCGTCAAGAGTAAAACCCCTGTTCCAAATCTCAACCGACAGAACACAGGAGAACCCAGCCTTCGGCTTCGTGACCTTATTCAATCGATAATCTTCCTCCCCAGTAAATTATGCCTCTTTTGAACCCAGGAATATCACCTATCTCGATTGTTGTCCAATTCGCCATCCCTCACCAGCCGCTGCCAATCCCTTTACACCGTTGGGGCATATTCCCAAAGATACGCAAAAACAACCAACACCGAATGGTGGAAAGAGCGATACCAGAATGGTCCAGCTCATCAAATATTAAAGTAGCGAATCAATTCGCCTGTCTACCCTACACTTGTCTGGCTCCTTGAATAGGAAACCAGCGTGGCCACTTCACTTGTGCATAACATTTTTTACTTCCGTCAAAGCATGCATGGAAACACAGCGTTCGTGTGGTGGTAGACAGTCTTCATGGCATGGAGTAATTAGTAACCAAGTTAGCTGCGTTAGATATCCTGACGTCATATCTCGTTCAAATTGCATGTCGCTTCGACCATATTTAGCGGCTTGCAACGCTCTGTTTCTTTCAGTAGAGCTAAATACCGGCGCTTCTTCGGACTTCCCAGGAATGGCAGTCAACCGTGTTTCTGCCCTTCTTTCGTCTCTTCTTCTTTGCCTCTTCTCTCTGTCTTCTGCGGCTACTAACATTCTTCTGAGTGGTCAGGTTCTCCGCACAGGTCAAGGTTTGGTTGAAGGAAACTATACGTTGATCATGCAGCCGGACTGCGATCTCGTGATGAGGGAAAACGCCAATATACTGATCAGCACGGGCACTGCTGGTGTGAGCAGCAACTGCTTTGCTATTCTTCAGAACGAAGGTAACTTCGTGGTCTACAGCGGGAATGGCACCGCGTTATGGGCGTCCAACACTGCCACTGGCATAGGCAGTTATATCCTCGTTCTCCAGCCTGACCGTAACCTTGTGCTCTATGGGCCGGAGCTTTGGCAAAGCAACACAAAGGTTGCTTGAAAAAGGCGGTAGAACGGCTTCTGAAGGACAAGGGCAGACTGTGCCAGAATAATGTGTTTCCTGTTAGTGTGCTCTTTCTGTAATGAAAAGGATCTTGTATCCGTGAAATTGAAATTTTGTCTTTTGTTGAGCCATTCAGTGGGTACAGAAGTTATTTTTGACAATGATCAATTAGGGTTTCCATTATTTCAGCCTTTTCTCAAGGGCAAGGGCGAAGAAAACTATGCCAGAATAATGTGTTTATCGTTATCCTACTTCTTGTGTAAGGAAAAATATGTAATATCCCAGAAATTGAAGTTGTCCTGAGTCTATTTTGCCGAGCCTTTAAATTATTCTTATGTGGCTTTGTGGCGAACTCAAAGGGGAACTGATATCTCCGTCTGTCAAAATTAATGGTTATAGAAATGAATTTGCAGGAATGTTGACTTCATGAAATGTGACTGCGCGCAGTCTGGAGTGATCAATGATATACATGCTCAATGAGGCAATCGTGGATACTCTCTTTAAGTCTGGTCTCATTATGCATCCTCCCGCCACAATTACAGTCTCGAAATTAATTGGCCCGGTCAGTAACTATGAAAGGAAGTTAGGATGTTTGCATCTGGTTCTCATCCGCTTTGTCCATCCGAAATTATGAAGTTAGTTTCTTCAGTAGCAGCTCTACCTAACCCATCCGTGGACTCGTTATGCTTTGAATGCTAGCGTCAGTTTCAGCGAAGGATCGGCGAGCTTGAATAAAAAATACCTGGAAACAACAATTGCGGGAGCGGAACTCTAATAATTGGGACTAAAGATAGTTTCGTAGATTAGATTCTCTCCGCATAAAGAGAGAGAGAGAGAGCGAGAGAGATAGAGAGAGAGAGAGATAGAGAGATAGAGAGATAGAGAGATAGAGAGATAGAGAGATAGATATATATATATAGAGAGAGAGAGACAGAGAGAGAGAAAGGTACATTGGGGAGAGAGTATTTTAATACGTCGAACCCCAGTTTGTCGATTGACTAGGAAAATTATCAAAAAATATAAACTGTGGCGGTGACAAACGTTGGTAAGATAAGTCTGTTAGCCGCCGACAGACGAAATTAACCCTTAACAGGTCAGTATCACTAATACTGTCGTCTCGAATAAGTTTTATTGCCAGATCAGCCGCTTGGCGCGGGAATAAATATCAGCTGGCAAAAAGACACTGTAGTTTAGTTACTCATCAGTTTGATGACACATTCTAGGAGAAATTTACTGGCACACATGAAATTAATGAAGTATATCTACATTATAGATTAATCACTCATGGAATGACTTAACCCAACCATTGGATGTTGAGTTGCCGACAAGTGAGGTGTAAAGATATGATGTGTGTTTTTGAAGGTAAAAATGAATTTATCAACTCTTTCATTGAATCTTTCTTTCATCTGATACCCTACAATAAATTAGGATATGGTCAATTTTTAAGCCCTCATAGATCATTCGACTTAGGACTTATGCATTGTACAATCCTCAGGGACCTCATAACTGAATATTTTTACTACGGTGGCCTAGAATTTCATTGAGTTGTCTTCGTTGAGTCTGTCTTCTCTGATACCTTGGGGAGACAATCCCATCTTAACCACTCTATCATCTTAATGGACTTGTTAATTGATCTTTGCTAAAACTCTTTAGATTTATATGATTAGGGACTTGTAGAACATTTTCAAAATAAAATTGTCCACCCAAAAAATGTCCTTCGTGTATCAATTATATGGACCAATTATAAAAATTTGAAATAAATAAAACGGATTTATTTTTGGTTAAAAAACAATCAAGGCATTTGGAAGGATCAATTTAGTGAAATATTTTCATAAAGATCACCCACTATCCTTCTGAGTGCATCCACACTAAGGGTATGGAATAAACCCTATTCATCACAAGAAGAAGAGAAGAAAATGTTACTATGGGCAACATAGACAGAATCATGCTAAGCTTCAATCTTCAAGTGTTCATGATTAATTAGTCTTCCCATTAGCGGATCTTTGATATGTGCACACAAACATCCAGGTTTGTTTTCATTGATAAAGCAGTCCTCATGTCAGGGCATGTTTAATATGTGCACTAACAAATTAAGCTCCAAACATGTATACAGGCCATACCTCATGCATAAACTGACTCAATAACCCCAATGTACTGCCAGTATGTTGAAAGTGTGTTGACAAGTGCTGATCAAATTTTGTCAGTGATGGACATCTGGATAATGATGTGGACACTCTTTATTGATAAATAGGGAAAGATGCACTTGGATAAAGTTGAGGTGAAAAAATTACAGACAATATTTCATTTTAATCCACTCCATATACTTGAGTGAATCCTTGAGAAACCAGATAAGCTTTAAGGTGACTTCTAGTCCCATGATAATTTTTCTCTTAGGTTAATACCCGTCTGCATACAACAAAATAAACTTCAGATGTAAAAGGAATCAACTCCGAAGTGTGACAATCCACAAGGGTTTTATATTCCAAGTCAATGGTGGACTTCAACTAAAGTACCTGCGTACCTTCATGATATGAAGGTACCTTCATGACATGATTTTACTTTGACAATGATGTACGATGTGATTCGTATTTAGGGAGATGGAGATATTTTCTTGGTATAATGATATGAAAAGTGACATACATATTATGGTCACCATAATTCACTTACTCTTATATTGTATTAATGGACTTCACTATAATAACCACACATGCATTTTGTTGTATTTGTTGTATTTATTGTATCCATAAATATAGAAAGATATATGTAATGTGTGAGTGGCTTGGTGGCCACATATATTTCCATCAATCACATGAGCAGACTGAATATATCCAAAACAACATTAAAGACTAGCCTAATATGTGTGAAAGCATAACTTTCTTTTGCACTATTCTTGTTATACACATTTTAGATATAATAAAATTTTGAATGAAAACATTTCACCTCATGTTCCCTCTTAGCAAATACCTTTAGGTACATAAATATAAAAATTGGAAGTGACAAATTATCAAGGAAACAGGATTAGTATGTGCTCCGCACCCATCTGTCAATTTCATATCCCCCAAAGCAACACTAGTAACTCTTTTATAATAATAACACCATCAATGCTTTCTCTTTTATACACCATTCATCTTACATGTATAGTAATGAATCAGCTGAATCAGGATACCATTATCCTTCATGAGTTGTGTGAACTCTATACTTGAGTCCTCACCTCCCATAATCGATAGGCTCCAATCCTATATATGTAGTTTTTCTACTTCAGTCTGAAACTCCATGAATTTCTCAAACCTGCACAATTGTGTTTTATATAGTACACCTATTCAAACCTTGAGAAATATAAAATAAACTTGATGAAGTAAGAGTAACCTCCACTTCTTTCGTAGGCGTATGAATATATAATTCAGTATGTAGTGGTGTTGATGAGCCTTGGCATGGTCTTTGATTCTTGAGAATGAAGATTTGTGTAGTTAACCCCTAAAGCAAGATAAGCAGATCACATATGACTCAAAACTCAAATGCCCAAACATGAATCATTATACAATATCAGTAATCTTCCATTACCAACATGACCAAATTTACAACTCCAGAGGTAGACCATGTTCATTCTTTTTTTACTCTTCATAACAACAACATCCACTTTATTCATAACAAGTGACATATCATACGTGAATTTTTTACTAAATGATCCAAGACAACCAATTCATTTCCAACATATAAATATATATATATATATATATATTGATGGCAAAGGAATATCTGAGTTTGTCCAAATAAGAAATATAATTTTTTATACAATTTTTTGAATATAATAGCAACACTCTAAGGAAATAAAATATTTAGACAGAAACTTTAGGTTTATGTAGCTATTTGTGCAATATTTTCAAACCTCAACTGCACCACATTATTACTTAGTTTCCTCTTACAGTGGACATCTTCAAATCATTACAGATATGTGAAGCACATCCACTATGTAGTACCCATGATATTGAGTCAATACTGAAGAAGTAAGCATTTAGCATCTATATACCTGAGGCATTACCATGATTCTTTTGAACTAGCTGACATAGTAAATTTAATGCATGCAATTTAACATTTTGAATAGCACATGATGTCTATATGATGGTATTAACATAACTATTTCATGACATATGATGAATAAATTCCATGTTATGAATTTAGCATGTTTATGACAATGAATATGATTTAAGCGCATGATATGTAAAAATTTTTGACTGTTAAAAAGAAATAAAGAAAAAAGAAAACAGTGTTGTGGCCCTGAGGAGTCTACCAGGTCACAGCCATAGCAGCAGACGCAGCCACAACCTGGTTGCTGAGGGCCATGGCTGCAGTCACAACAACAGTCGCAGCCTGATGGCTAAGGGCCACAGGTGACGGGAGTAACACCATAGCACTGAAGTATGCACACGCACGCACGCACACAAGCACAGGTGGTGTCATGCCATGTGTGTGCACACACGGGAGTCTTTGCCTTCTCTCTTTAGTTCATTCTTTTTAATGTTCTATGGTTTTGACGTTTATATATCAATGACGAAATTTAAATCATTCAATATGGGACTGCAATAATTGGACCTTTAGAAATAATGTGGATTGGGCTAGGAGAAATATAAAAGTTAACTAAGCCCGTGGGCTGCAACATGCATAAATCATAGAGAGAAGTGAAATTTGGGCTTCGCACGCTCTAGGCTCAATCCCGTGGCATCATGGGCTTTCTTTCAAAGCACCCTTTTAATCTAACCTTTGATTCTCATTAATAAGACCAAATGGTCCTCTTTCAATCTACACTTTATCATAATTTTATCTTCTTATGGGTGACAGATTAGCGATGAGTGCCTACGTGGACCAATGACGCAAGGCCAAGTGGAGATTGGAGCTGATGTGGATGTTGCTGACTAGAACAAGACAACCAAAACTGAAGGGGATCTACGGCTACAATTTAATTGTATCCATTGAACCCCCGAGGCATAGGTTGAATGGTTGAGGGGGTAAGATCGACCTCTTACACCGCTCATCCTAGTCTCTGTCACCGACAACTGAACTCCGGTGACGAGGAGATGAATCTCCGCCTGATCGTCACCTAAACAAAGTGGGGAAAATTCCCATATCAACGATGAAGATTCGTGGAGCATTTATGATCTGTAAAACCCGAATCTTCCTACCTGGACCGTCATCTTTCTCGCCACATTCAAATCTGAATATTGAACCATAAAAGGGGGGAAGATCCTCCTTTCTCTTTTCAATTTCTCTCACTTCTCTCAACTAATAGTGGTAACAGGGATGTGACCTGATGTAAGACCCCAAAGTGTGCAGCATTCCAGCATAGAGGCCTGCGTGCTAACTGTGGGGACATGTCCGTGTGCTGGACTCATGATTTGGAGACTAAGTCCTTATGAGGGACACAACAACACCACTACGAGTGGTGACACCCGACCCTCATCTTTTAGGTCAACACACTTATGATGTGCATGTACGTTGGCGCTCATGCGTGGCGGATCAGGGGAGGCCTGTGCATGTTGAGCGTTTGGGCCATCGTGACCACGCACGCCCAAGTGCCAAGCGCCTCACACGTGTGCGGGACGCACACACTAGGTGGCAGCACTGCAGTTCTGCACGAAATCGTGTGGGCATACTACGTGACTACGTGCGCACAACACGTACTACGTGTGTGGGGCGTGGGCCGGGAGACATTCTGCCATGATACTAAGGCATTTGCGTACAGAGTGCACCGAGACAGTGCGGGCGCGTGACTCCCCCCCAGTAGTGTTGGGCGTGTAGCAGTGATAAACCAAAAACTGCACGTAATTTTGTCATTGATTTGACGTTTCGACTTATACAATAAAATTTATAATTTTCCTTGATCACTAAATATAGAGAATATAGAGCAAGCAAGGGGTCGAACCACAGGGAGAGGCAACAAATAAGAATTTCTATCCAATTTCAATGAATTAATTCAAAGATGAATTAATTTTGCGATTAATATTCTTAATTATGCTTAATAATATTCTTTAATTAATCAAAATTAAGTAAGACTTAATTTTGATTTTAAATATTTCGGTCAGAAAATTCAAGATAGGAATATTTTAATTTTAAGATCAGATTAATTCAGATTATTAATTTCCCAATTATTATAAAATTTAAAACAATTTTTATGAATTAAAATTGGGAATTGAATAATCAAGAAAGGGATTTTTAAATTGGAATTCAAGATGGATGAATTTTCAATTCAAATTTTATTTTTAGGTTTTTTATATTGAATTAAATTCCTAAACAATAAAAATCGAAATCTAGAGAGAAAAACTAGACAAATTAACCTAGAGAGAGAAAGTGAAGAATTTGGGGAAATGATGAAATCCAACCCTAAATTGAAAATCTAATGAAGCAGAAATTTTCTAAATTAATGTAGAATTAAGGATCAAAAACCAGATCTTGAATCAGAATCAAAATGAAATACTAATTCCATTCAAAACAAACTTCTAGGGCATGTACATTTCGCCCATGTCTTGGCGTTTTAGAATCGTTCAAGAAGATGATTGAAATAAAAATCAGAAGCTTACAAATTTGAGTGCAGAAGCAAGATCTGTTGACTTGAAGAACCCCTCCTGTGTCCTTCCTGGCCAAATGCTTGGGGAGAGCCTCCAAAAGTTTTTTTCGCCCTTTTCCAGACCTCTATTTAAAGATCCAACCGTCTGGACTGTAGAGGGAGAAAAGACGAATCTACCATCAAAACTTCAGCCCAATCGGACATCTAGATCTCAAGATATCAAGGTTTTAGTGAGGAAAAACTGCCCCGTTGGATCTCTTTTATCTTCTAAAAAAAACAGGTTTTTTTCTATTGGCTGCCATTGATTTTCTCATTTTCCCCATCCTCGGATCACGTGTCGACACGTCGTTGTCCGCGTCGATCGCCCGCAATAATTGGAAACTAATCATTCTCTTTAAACGGCTATGAAGATGCCACGTCACCTTGAAAGCTTAAAAAAACAAAAAGACAAAAGCCACTTTTCATTTTGTTAGAATTTTAATAATGTAGTCGATAGCCGCAATTTTTGACCCATCCTATAATAAAAAAAAGGCGGTGAGCATACCGTTTTAGTTTTTTTTATTGTTTACGGCGTCGATTTCTGCGTGAAGCGTTGATTCCAAAAATGTCGGTTGCCGCGTGCGTTAAATGCACGCGGCAACACGACGCCGCATGCACGCTGTGCACGTGCATGTCGGTGGGCGTATAAAAAATAATAATCTCTCTCTCTCTCATTATTTAATAATAATTATCCACTCATTCGCCCGAATTTCGGGAGAATGACGTGGATGCCCTTTAATATATATAAATACATTATAAAATGCCAAATAAATTAAATATGTATTATTTAAATATATAAAAATGATTTCTTGGCTATATAATGGTAAAAAAATTATATAAAAATATGGAAAAATTCTATAAAAATCATGAAAACACTTACCAACCTTTAGCCAAGTATTTAAACCCTGTAAAAAATATTTCTTCACTGAAATGAGGTTAAATTCCATGTAAAAAATGATAAAAAATCAGAAATAATAGTAAAATGAAAGTGTAAGTGATTTACCTTTATTTTAATATGATAACATGCAAATATAGTCATTAAAACACATAAATATAATGTAAAATTCATTATTTAATCATATTAATTTGCAAGTTATCAAACACCCACATTAAGGTGATGAGCAAAACAGTGCCTAGGCTGACCGTCACAATAGGTTTTAGCAAGGGTGCTGGTGGCGTGCGGAGTGTCAACACTGGGATGGGTCGACAGATGGCTGAGGCCATGCCCATGGGCGCGCGATGCTTGGCCCGGGGGCACGCATGTAGCGGCAGCACCAGTGATCTCGCGGAGTGACGTGCCTCAAGGTGCAGGAGTGACACTACCAATGCGCGCAGTGCCACGTTTCATTACTTTTGTATCTTCCCTCGTCTTTCCCGATGTAAAGTCCATGACTACGATGTAACCTCTTTATGATATGAGTGCAATGACCTTATTCCTATACGGGACTGCATTCCCACCTTCTCTTCTAACCTCTTTTATGCAATCTTAAGCTAATGCGAAGACTTCCGCTGCAACAAAGCAAGGTTGTTCAGTGTTCTGGTCCAAGCACTGAGGCCAGCACGCTTCATCTGAGCATTGTTCCTAGCTCGGGATTTGAGTGCATGACACCTGAAGATAGACCTAGGAGAGAGTGATAGAAGATGAGAGATCTGAGTTATTTACCTGGAGGAAGACTTGCCCAGAAAGGGAGTCTGAAGCCGTCGGCGACTCCAAAAAGATGAGGAATTTTGGTAAGTCCTCATCTATCTAGACCTGACACTAAAAATTTTACTTCGCTTCTAACAAACTTAGGGGTTTTTCTCTTATGCTCATCTTTTGCAAAACTTTTCTCTTATGCCCATTTCATCAAACAGTTGGTCAGCACAATTTTTCTAAATAGGTAAAGAGTTAAAAAAAATGTAGCTTTGAATACTGAAGGCCAATCATCTTCTGCTAAGGAAGACGTCAAAAAAAATTCCAAGAGAATAATAATGAATCAGAATGCTTAAGTGTGGAATTCTTATCATATCATTGAACTCTTGGAATAGGCCATTCTGATAAACATTCAAGACTGAAGTGGAAATACAATGAGATGAGAACCACATAGTTCAACATTATGTGTCACCAAAACATTAGTTGATTTTCAGGCCCTATGAGCATTACATGTCAGTGGTTTGTCACCACAGTTAGAAACTGAAAAGGACATCAGTTGTTTCCGATTACTTTATTGTCTTCTTCTTACAAATTCCATGAAATATACCTCAGATTTATCACATGATACCACAGTTAAAGGACACATTTGGTTTGGGTAATGTATATTTTATAATTAGGAGAACGCGAGACCATAGAATCAGTCAGTGCCCACTTCATAGCCTGAGTAAATGAACGACCTTTTGAATGAGCTGTTGGCAAGTCTAGAAGTCACTGGCTGCACTTGTTGTCATAGTTGATAAATAAATCTATAACGATAAAAATAGCCTTATTAAATTAGACTGTTAAAACCAACTCGAACTTACCGAACTTTCCTTCAGACACACTGAAAGGCATACTCTCCTAGCAGCCATCAATTAAAACGAAACAACTTTTTGCCAATTTTCCATGCGCAACGACAAAATCAAAGCTTAAACGACCGAGTTTTAATAATATCAAGGCGTAAAAAAGTGTCATTCAAATCAGGCATGCAGTCTCTATAGACAGATCAAAGAGATAGACCTATTCGAAGCGCGCGCAAGACATTTATACAATCGTGTTATCTTCTTTTATACCCTGAAACAGGTTCCCAATTAATACGATTGGAAACCTATTTCTATCCCCCCCTTCTGAGAGCTGCCGAATAAATAAATCGTCAAGGGTACACCAACATCCAAACCTAATCGTTTGTTGGGATAGAATTCCAGCTGCCACTCCTTGGCAGCACAGGTCTTGGTAGGAGAGAACAAGGGAGAAGAAGAATAAAGAATAGACCAGAAGAAAGAAACCCTCATTCTAAGAAAAAAGGTTCCACATTGTCCCTTTTGTCAAAGGAACTTTAAGCGGGAAAGGAAGAGAGTGCTGAGCGGGACATAAAATAAGGCATTTGTGGGACCCTGTCAAGGTAAAACCCCACAATCTCCCCCTTGATCTTGACGTCATTCCCCGCAGACGCTTCAAACTCCCATCTTCACCCGCAGCTTCGCGAACTTCAGCTGTCCGAGAGCTTTCGTGAATATGTCAGCCAGCTGATTTTCTGAACTGACATGATGCACATTAACTGTACCTTCTTCAATGTACTCTCTAATAAAATGAAACCTTGTGTCGATGTGCTTCAAGCGACTATGGTAGACGGGATTCTTGCTAAGGGCAATGGCAGATTTGTTGTCGACCATCAGTCTCACAGGCTTCGGACTTTCTACTTTCAATTCTGCAATCAACCTGGCCAACCAAATTCCTTGACACGCCGCAGCAGTCATGGATATATACTCGGCTTCACTAGAAGAGAGCTACGATCTTCTGCTTCTGTGAGGCCGAACTTATCAGGTTCGGTCCGAGGAAGAATGCCATACCAATGGTGCTCTTGCGCTCATCAAGGTCTCCAGCGTGGTCACTATCGCAATAGCCAACCAGCTCTTATTCTCCGGTTGCTTTCTCATAACATAGACCAAGGTCTAATGTTCCCTTGATATACCTTAAGAGTCTCTTCACCGCCGTCATGTGTTCAGCCGTAGGTGTCTCCATATACCTGCTTAGAATTCCCACATAATAATTTAAGTCAGGCCTGATATGAGTCAAATACCTTAGGCTTTTGATCAAACTCCGGTACTCCGTGGAGTCAACAAGAGCGGACGAGCCTTCAATGGTAAATTTCTACCTTGCTTCAAGCGGCGTATGGACTGCGTTGCAATTCATCATCCCACTTTGCTGTAGGATCTTCATTGCATAACCTTTCTGACTCAGTTTGATCTGCCCATCTAACTGAATAACTTCTATGCCCAAATAAGAGTTGAGCAATCCCAAGTCGCTCATCTCGAATATGTCTATCATCTCGCCCTTGAACGCCTTAATGTGACAGCTCTTTGGCCCGGTCATGATCAAATCATCAACGTAGACTCCCACGAGAAAGTGCACATCATCTGCAATCTACGTGTAGACTACGTGCTCCTGGACATTCCTGGTAAAACCAATGGAAATAAGAAAGTTATCAAACTTGGTATACCATGCTCGCGGTGCTTGTCTTAGGCCATACAAGGCCTTCTTGAGCTTCAAAACCATATGCTCTTTGCCCCTCTTTATGAACCCCTCGGGTTGCTTCATGTACACTTCTTCTTTTATCTCTCCATTGAGAAAAGCTGACTTGACATCAAGATGATGCAAGTCCCATCCTCCTTGTGTTGCTAGAGCCACCAAGACATGGATGGTGTCAATTCTCACCACTGGTGCAAACGCCTCCTCGAAGTCAACTCCAAGCTTCTGGACGTAGCCCTTCGTGACCAGTCTTGCCTTGTGTCTCACCACTTCTCCTTGTGAGTTCTTCTTGAGCTTGTAAACCCACTTAAGGCCGATCGTCTTGCAGCCTTTTGGTGGATTCACCAGCTCCCATGTCTGGTTCTTCTCAATGGAGTCCATCTCCTCTTTCATGGCACGTCTCCATACCTCCTCCTTGGAAGCTTCTAGGAGGTTTTATGGCTCCCCCTCAATCACCAAGCACTCTTCTTGGTCAACGTGGACTTGCTCAGTGTCTTCATAAACTCGACGTAAACCTCTGAACCTCCTGGGTGAGCTCTCTTCAATAGTAAGAAGAGGATCTCCTTCCTGTGGTTCAGGGCTCACTTCATGCGGAGGTGATGCAACATCAGCTTCCTCTTGCGGTATCTCATCCACCTGACCATAGGAAAATCATGAGAGAGCGGGGTACCTTGCTTCTTCTTCACTTCAGGGACATCCCAATCCCCCTTGGCATCTTCTTCAAAGATGATGTCTCTGCTCACGTGCACCTTTCCACTGTTAGGGTCATAGCAGCGATAAGCTTTAGACCCAATTTCATAACCGATGAAGACCATAGGCTTGCTTCGGTCATCCAACTTGTTCAAGTGCCCCCCCAACACTTTCACATGAGCTAGGCAGCCAAAAACTCTAAGGTGTGCAACCTTAGGCTTTGACCCTGTCCAAGCTTAATACGGTGTAGCTCCTTCGAGGCTTCTAGTCGGAGCACGATTCATGAGGTACACCATAGTGCTCACTGCCTCTCCCCATAGCTCCTTGGGTAGGCTTCTCCCATTCAACATAGATCTCACCATGGACATAATTGTCCAATTCCTTCTCTCAACGACACTATTATGTTGCGGGGAATATGGAGCTGTCAAGTGTTTCTTTATCCCATGCTTATCACAATAAGAGGAAAACTCTATTGAAGCAAACTCTCTTCCTCGATCAGTCATGAGAACTTTGGCCTTCACATTCTTCTCGCCTTCTGTGATCTCCTTAAACTTTGTGAAAGCGCCAAGAGCTTCAGACTTCTTCTTCAGCAAGGAAACATAATTGAGTCGACTAAAATGATCAACTATCAACATAAATAAGAATTACCACCCCATGTCGACGGAGTGATTGGACCACATAAGTCAACGTGCAGCAACTCAAGTGGTGTCTTCGCTCTATATGTTGATGAAGATGGAAGTGGAGCTCTTGAATGCTTTCCTGCTATGCAACTTCGACATAACTGGTTTGGAGACGGTAGAGAGGGTAATCCTTCGACCATCTCTCGATCAGCCATCAACTTCAATGCTTGGTGGTTGAGATGCCCATAGCGCTCATGCCATACTCGAGCAGAGTCATCAACCGAAACCAAACACCCTCTGATAGTGTTTAACTTCAACAGATATAGACGGCCATTGGTCTTCTTTACAGGAGCCAGCAGTCTCCCCTATTGATCGTATTTGATCAAATGACCACGCTCCATCATAGTCTTGCAACCTTGTTCATCAAGCTGCCCAATACTCAAAATGTTAGAGCGTAATTTAGGGATAAAGAGAACATTACTCAGCGTCATTTCTCCTCCACTTTGACACTGTAGTATGATGTTTCCTTTGCCTTGAGTATCCACCTTCGACCCGTCGCTAAAGCGAACACTGTCGAGGTGTGCTTCTTCTAGCTGATAGAACAGACTTCTCATGCCCGTCATATTCTAGCTGATAGCTGGCCCACGTATCAAGGTACCACATATCCGGCAACGGAGAATCTCCCTCACTCCCCTGGAGTAGTGCATGATCCAGAGGCTCTGTCAACGTCATCAGCAAGGCCGACTCGCCCTTCTCCTCGGCGTTGGCCAAATTCGCCTTCTCCTTTTTCTTGTCATTGTGGCCTTCAGAAGCAAAGTGCCCAAATTTTTGACAATTGTAACATTTGATTTTGACTTATCTCGAGGTCTGTAGTCCTTGTCTTTGCTCCATCCTTTGCCATCACTGCTTTGGCCACGGCCTCTTCCTTTGCCGCGTCAATGTCCACAGCCACGGGAGTTTTCGTCTTCGTCTTTCTTCTTGCCCTTTCTGATAGCTCTCGCTAACAGAACTTTCTCCTCTCTTCTTGATTGGCGATCCTTCAACTTGTCTTCATGTATCTTGAGGGATCCCGCGGCTTCTTCCAGCGTCATTGACTCCATCTCTCCAAATTGCACAATGGAGGATGTAATAGAGTCAAATTTCGCCGGAGTAG
This sequence comes from Wolffia australiana, assembly GCF_029677425.1. Classification (NCBI taxonomy): domain Eukaryota; kingdom Viridiplantae; phylum Streptophyta; class Magnoliopsida; order Alismatales; family Araceae; genus Wolffia; species Wolffia australiana. The sequence goes on from NC_135842.1 coordinate 12,334,706, forward strand.
CCCGGAGTAGCTTGGCCACCACATCTCCTTCCTCTAGCTTCTCTCCCATGGTCCTTAGCTGAGTGACAACCTTGGACAGCTTTCTTGCAAAATCAGACACAAGCTCATCTTCTCCCATGATGAGCAGCTCGAACTCATGTTTGAGGGCTTGCACTCTAGCTTTCTGAACACGAGCAGCACCCAAGTTCTTCGTCTTCACCATCATCCACGTCTCCTTGGCCGTCAGCTGGCTATCCAGATGAGCCAATATCTCATCAGTTATTGTGCCATAGATAACCGACAACGCTTGCCAATCCTTCTTCTTCGTCACCGTCTCTGCCTCAATAGCTTCCCATAAGCCATTTGCCTCCAACAAAACTTGCATTCTCATAGCCCATAGAGAATAGTTCTGCTTGGAGAGAACGGGGAAACCATGTCCAGTCTCGACCAGAGACCTGGGCATCACGACAGAGTTCCAGCAGACTCAACTTCTGCTGAAGACATCCCACCAGTTTGCGCGGCAGATTCACCAGCATGTCGTGGCATGGATCTGCTCTTGCTTCCTCCTTGGACCGACTTCAGGCTCTGATACCAAATGTTGGGATAGAATCCCAACTGCCATTCCTTGGCAGCACAGGTCCTGGTGGGAGAGAACAAGGGAGAAGAAGAAGGAAGAATAAACCAGAAGAAAGAAACCCTCGTTCTAAGAAAAAATGTTCCACATTGTCCCTTTTATCAAAGGAACTTTAAGCGGGAAAGGAAGAGAGTGCTAAGCGGGAAATAAAATAAGCATTTGTGGGACCCCGTCAAGGTCAAACCCCATATAGTTAATTGACCCTGTGGGATAAAGAGCACTGGCAGCAGAATCAATTGCTTCAAACATGAAAACAGTATATCACAGCGGTTTGTAGGTGGATATCTATCTGGCCTCCTCAGAAGAATTTCAGAATTGCCCTGCTTGATGGGCAAAACTTAAATCCTAGTGTCAATGTAACTTAAGTGTCAATAGAGAAGGTGTCCAACTCTGGCAAGCCCACTAATTAGTAATGAGTTACACAACTTTTTTAATCTTCTGGTTGTTGGGTATTTTTTTTAATAGTTTGTTGGGACAGTCATAACATCATACAATCTTCTTATACTCTTGGGTATTTGTGTCTTATTCGAGTGGTTTTACCATGACTACGCAAACCCCTAATCCAAGTATCCCTTGAACATGGTGTGCTGGCTAGTATCTTCATGACCGTGCAATTGATCATCCCCTGATAGTTGCTGGCAAACCCCTTTGACCATTGGGGTGTATTTCCAAAGATCCACTACACATTGGTGGAAATAGTGCCACATGCGGCATCGAGCGTATCAATCAATAACACAATAAACCTCATCGGCCATCCACCGTACACTTGTCTGCCTCCATAATTACGAACCCAGCATGGCATAACTTTTATTAAATATTTTTCCCTCTATCCTAGATGCATAGAAACCCAGTATCCATTCGCTGCAAGTAGTTGACAAGTAGTTGTAGACGAGTTGCATCTTGGATGTCATAGCTTGAAAATTGGTAGCCCAATAGGCCTTATATATCCATGGGGATTCCATGGCTTCTTGGGATACTGAGATTCTTACAGCGATGGCCGTCAACCATGTTTTTGCCCTTCTTCTTCTGTCTCTACTTCTTTGCCTGATTTCTCAGTCCTTTTCCGCAACTACCATCCTTTTGAGTGGTCACGCTCTCCTCTCCAGCCAATCTCTGATAGAAGGAAAGTGTAAAAGTTTCTTGAAGCTTTCAGTTCGTACAAGAACAAGAAAGGAGATAGAAGAAAAGGAGTAGAGAGAGAGAGGGAGAGAGATAGAAAGAGGGTCACCAAGAATGGTAGTAAAAATCATTGATTCCGAAAACTAAATCATAAGACGTTGGTACGAATTTATACTATTCTATATAATAGACGTTATCTAACCATTTAGTCCTAGCCGTTATAATTTGTTATAATGGCTAAAACCAAACTCATCCTACCTGTTAGTTTCTTGCCTATCTAAGATTTGATTCTGGCTGCCAACTATGTTTCGTCATATCTATGTTTGAACTTATATTTTATCCTCACGGCTAATTCTCTTAAGGAGTATATAATGCGGCATCATACTAACTACTCTTTATTAAGATTCTTATTGGCTGGTGCTCCTGCTGACTTGGCTGCCGAGTTGTTGAATCTGATCTCCATCTTCTTCTTTCTGAACAGAAACTGCTCTTTGACCATGCAGCTGGACTGCGATCTCGTGCTAAGGGACAAGGGCAATACAGTGATAGTCTAGGGGGAAGGCTTTGCATGGTAGCAGACAAATACAGCCGGAAGCTCCGGCAATTATATTCTCATTCTCTAGCCTGACCGCAACCTTGTGCTTTATGGCCTGGAACGTTGGCATTGCAATACGAAGGTTGCTTAAGCAAGGCGGCATATTTCTAGACTAAGGTGGTTTTTATACCCAACTCTTTTTGGCTTTAATCAATCAAGGGCGTACATACCATATAAGATACAATTTTGTTGTTCTCTATTTTTTTAAAAAAGTGAAAATGAGCTGTGATTTTTGGCTGTCATGCTTAACAATCTGTCGGGCTCTTGCTCTCTTCTTAATTCAGCAACGGTCAATTCTTTTGATGGCAGCCCCTATAAGAAGCTACATCAATATTATTCAAGATCTATATATGTATGAACATCCTAAAGAAATATTAACACCCGTTAACATCATATCGAAATATTGAAAATAATATTGAGACTCTTAGAAATTCTCAATGAAGTATCTGAACATTGTTGTGTTCCGACATTGTTTTTCTTCCTTTCTAGCTTTTAGATCCTTGTTCAATGTTTTTAATTTCTTATCTCGTGAAAAGTCAAAATCTTATATTAATAGTTAAAATCATCCTGGCGTCGATCTCGAAGCTCCTCGTCTGGCCTCCGGTCGTGCTCCTCATACTCGTCGTCATCGTAGGGGCTCCGCGGATGATCCGGATGTCGCGCGACCCAAGGCAGGTCGCGGGCTTGCTTCTGAGCCAAGGGCGCCGATACGGCGTCGGGTACTGGATGTAGTGGGCGCGCGAGCAACTGCTCGACGCGCTCGGCAAAGGCGGCCATGGTGCAGATATACGCCCCTCGCTCCTCGGACAGGTCCTCCCGGGGTCGGTGTTGTCGGCGCGGTTTTCCTCGTCCTGCTCCTCGGCCGCGTGCTGCGGTGTTAGACCTCATCAACGGGAGCTTCCCCCTGTGAGCAATGACTCGTCCTCGCCCTGTCCTCGTTGTCACTTGGTGATGAGACACCTAGTGACCTCGGGGAACTACGTGGGGGCCGTCAGTGTCCACGGGGAGCATGGGTGCGCTCACGAGGACCAGACACTCCGGGGGCACTCACCTTGACGAGTGAGGTCCGCGCGGGCTCCGTAGGTGGATGTGATGGGCCACCTATGGGCGCCATGGGATGGTGTTCCGTGAGGGCCATACAATGGCCTCTCTCGTCGGGCGATGATTCGATGAGTCGCGGGGAGATCGAACCTCCGGGTTGCACCCTCCTACTCGATCCCGTCTCAATGACCATGTCCTTAGGGAACCTAGATGGGTTTTCGAAAAGACAATGCGATGTAGAAGTGATGACTATGCGGGGTCGGAGACGTGCTGTGAGCATCCACAATTGGGCTCTGATACCAATTTGATGTCGGACGTCGTCTCAGGACGACATCCGGTCGACATTGAGTATGATGGCTCGGTGTCGATAAGGGATGATGATAAGGGATGATGGTAACTGGCGCCGTGCTCCTTGAGGCCGTTGCCGCCGTCGGAGTCCTATCGGTGGCCATCGGACCCCAATGTGGCCGGCCCCCTTTGTTCGTGGCCTTGCGCCGCCGCCACGCCACCGCCGAATGCGGATCGGAGCCCGTAGAGCTGCCACAGCGGCTAAGCTGCAGCGGAAAGACGCTAGGGCAGCCTAGCCGCTGAAGGCAGGCCACAGACGCGCGGAGTAGGCCGCAACCGCTGAAGCAGCCAGACAGCTGCAGTCGCTGGAGCAGCCGGAGCAGCCGCAGCCGCCTAGAGTGGCCGCAGTCGCCGGAGCGGTCGCCACCGCCGGAGCGGCCACCGCCGCTAGGGCGGGTGCAACCGTCGACGCCAGTCGCAGCCACTGGACATCACCATTGCCCCCTGCGCCGCCACTGCACAGGGGCACCTCTACCGCACCCTACGCCTTCACCGAGTGTCGCTGATCAATGACGCCTCAACGGGCGTCGCCATGGGTTGCCATTCCTCACCACACCGAAGGAGTCATCGCCCCGAGCACCGAACAATGATTCTTCCCCCCCTTAGGTCACTCTTGCGCCGAGCTGCCAGTCGAGCCGCCGTATCTTCTCCGTCGTCTCTCCACTCCACCCGCTCTGAATCACCACCGACGTCGACGAAACCCTGCACCACAAGCCACACCGACAAGGTACGCCGCCCTCTCACTTGGCTCGTTTAATTATCACTTGTAGTATAATTTTGATTCGACTCCTCCGCGCTTGGGCTAGGTAGGTGAGAGAGATAAATTGAGAGAAAATTACAACTTTTGAGTGTCTTACCGGTACGGACGAGTACGTCCGTTACGTGTGAGCCCTAAGCATAGATTCCGTTTGGCCGTAGACGCCTTCGTCGCTCCGACGAGGTTTGAGAGGCCACCACCGCCACCACCTGGAAACCCGTCCCAGCTTCGAGCTCGACGCCTCCCTCGAGTCGAAGCCTGCACGTATGACCCGTAGGATGCATCTCATCACGTCGTAGTTACATAACCCGTAAGGGTTTCTTTCATTGGACGTGCTAATTCTTCTTGGAACAACCCGGCAGCAGCCGCGGGACAGCACGGTGGTGGCCGCCTAGGGCTCCGACGGACAGGCTCCATCGAACGGAGCCCTAGAACGGTTGCGCGAGCAGGACGGAACGGGCGCGATTCAGTTCCGTTCTGCCCCCTCTCTCTCCTCCTTTTTTTTCCTTTGTTTCTTCCTTTTTCCCTTTTTTATTTTCTAAAGGTGAGACCAGAACGGGCAATCAACAGGATTTATTTTTCTTCTTCTGGTCTGCCTGTTTAGGGCACCCCCTCTTCCCTTATAAATGGGAGAGGTCAAATGGGCCCCCTAAATGGGTCGACAGGGGGGGGAAATAGGTCCATTAGGGGGCCCTTCTAGAATGGGCCCCCATTACACATAGATGGGGAATTAAAATAAAAATAAAATAGGAAAAAGGGAGGCCCCTTTCCCATGACGATAAAATACGAACACGAGACGCATCGCAGTGTGATGAAAACACGACGACTGCCAAGAAAACACGAGACGCGACTAGAAAAAAGGACGTGCGCCATCATGATGTTTGGTTCCCTAAGTGAAAAAAAGCATTTTCCTAGAGTTTGATACCATACACGATCGGCTGAATAATGTTCTTCTTCATTTGCCAAGGTTTTGGCACAGCAGACCATTGCTTGAGAATTGATAAGAGGATACTTTGGCATTCACAAAGTATTTATTATAATCATATTGTTATAAACTCTTATAAGAACACACAATATGTGTTAAATTTTTAGCTGACAGAGGCAAATTGCGTATAAATTTTAATTGTTGTAAGTTTAATTTTCCTACAATCAAATAAAAGTATAACTCACTATGTATAGTGTGATTAAGAGCGTCTCCACAGGGACTTGACTTTTGGGATGTATTCAATAATTGAGTTGTTAGTTAATAAGATATAGTAATAATACTTGAGATAATAAGTATAAGAAGAATTAAGTAATTTGTGAATAGAGGGAATATTAGTTTAATAAGAGAACTAGAGAAGAGAGAATATCTGACATTATATTTCTATATATTTATGGATAATAGGAATAATAAAGGATTAAGATATTAGATATTATATTTAAGAATGATAGAAAGGTAATTAATGAAGAAGTATAGAGTACTTAAATAAGAGTAATTAGTAGTAAGAGGGAAGAAGAAGAGTATAAGTTGATAGCTAGGAAGAGAGAGTAAGTGATTATTTAATTGTAATATACTAAGTGATTACATAGGTACAGAGACATATGGAGTAAAGAGGTAGTTACAGTAATTACAAGATAATTATATTGATATAAGATCACCTATACTTATACAAAAGTACTTATATAGGTGAAATATTTATTACGTAATTACTATATGTACTTTAAGATTTTTTTACATAATGTTTTGTATTTTTATGTATATTTTTATGGATTTTTAAGGGCCAATTTAAGAGTGATTTAGTTGAACACCTTGAAGGTAATCGACCAAATTCTCAATACAGGGTCAGGAATATGGAGAAATCAATTATATATACTTTTTATATGCTCAATATAATGTAGTTTATAAGTTTTATAGAGGAAAATTGGGAGAAGAGACAGTTCTGTTGAATGCCTCTCAGTGTTCGACAGAATGCCCGATAAAAGTCAATTAGGTGAGGGGGTGAATATGTTTTAAAATTTTATAAGATTGATAAGGTCGAACATAGATAAGTCAATAAATCTTCATCAAACACATGATATGTTCGATGAAATGCCACAAAGCATCCGCGGTACCAACTTCAACGAAAACTCGATCACAGTAGAGATTAAATGAGAAATTAAGCATCCAGATTAACATAAAACATGAAACTCAACCGATGAAACTCATAAGATGATCTGAATCGCCCTGATTTGAACATAAGAGTGGCGGCACCAATCGCTGCCGCCAAGCTTCAATTTAGGATTTCCCTCATTCTTCTCCTCCACGTGGGTGCAAATCCAAGCTTCTCTTGAACTTCTTCAGTGCCTTTCAAAGCTTTGAGAATGCTCAAAGGGCTATCATGCCCCTCCTGCTCTCGCCACAGCCGGATTGGATCCCCATCGTCACTCTAGACTTATGGCCAAAATATGGATGAATTGGGGATTTCAAGTCCTTTTTCATGGCTTGGGAGGGACCTCCCAGGCTGTCCAATGGAAAATGGTATCATTGGGTGTCCTCCCGGGCCATTGGATTGCCCAGCAGTCCCCCTCGCCGGTCAAAAATTGCATCAAGCCAGCGGTGTCAACGGCCAGGGGCGAGAGTGGATGTAATCGTCCTTCGCTGTTAGATCGTTTCCATCTAGGTCCAACGGCTGCAATTAAATTGCAGCCGTGGACCTGGTGTACCTGCCTCACCCACATCAGCATGCCCCGTCAGCCGACCACGTCACCTGCCTACCTTCGGATTCATCCGCCGCAGGCCCCCACTATCCGCGTCACCCTCCGCAGCCAATAGGAAGGCCTGAAATGATACAAAAAGTAGATTAAATATCAAGGATAAATCTCATCCGTCTGATATTCTGAAACAAATCGGATGCATGTATTCATATCCACCTATTTAAAATGAGCCAAAAATGACACGATGATGTCAGACGTCGTCAATGACTTCGTCTGAAGTAAATCCCTAACGGGAATGCAACTATGTGATGACATGAATCCAATGTGAGTGTACGTGCAGACCCCGACTCGTGGGGAAATATGTCGAGCTCTGAGGTCTGAGTGGATGGCTGATGTTGGTGACGGTGACCTCTTGACCCTCGTCGGAGTGATGACAATGAGTACGGTGTCGAACGGAAGACTTTCCATAGGCGCTCGCACGTAACAGACAGTCTCGACCCATACCGATGAATTCACTCAACTCTTAATTTTCTCGATAAATTCTCTCACCTATCTCTAACCCAAGCGCAATTGAGTACAGTCAAAAATATATTAGAAGACGTAATATAACAGACGAACAAGGGGAACGGTGTACCTCGTTGGCGGTGTCCGTCGTCTGTGTCTTCGTCGACACAAACTGGTATGGGAGAGTGCGGTGGAGAAGTGAGGTAGACTAGCACGTGGTAGGTCAACAAGCAATTGCGGTGCAGCGGTGCAGCGAATTGTAGGAGGTCGCATGCGAAGATGAGGGAGGTGCGGCGATGAAGTGGCAAGGCAAACAACCAGGAAGTCAACAGGCGCGACTGTATCAGTGGGTCAGAACGACCGAAGTGGATCAGGTGGCGTCGACAATGCCGGTGAACCAGTCTTGCAAAATGCGTCAGCGGGTAGATGCAGCTACAAATTGGGGTGGGGAGAACGACACCCTACGAATGGTGGCAACAACAACAGTGATGGCGGCGTGTGGCAAAGTACAATCATGGGCTCGCTTGGTAAGGGTGGCTGAGAGCACCTTTGCAGGCGTTGATGCTCGACAACATAGTACTGACAGGATTGGTCCACTCGTGGCACGATTAGATGGTTGGGTTGCGAAGGCCATTGACCCAACAAGCCGTAGGGATGGGTCTGTGTGTTGGGGCAATGCATTTCAGCGTACTGACAGGATGCTTTCCACTACGGTGCAGCATTCGACATGACCAGGAGAGAGGTCAGGTTGCAAGGCTGTGCACAGAACCCTCAGCAACACGGACGGTGGCATTCGAATCGCAGCTTGGACCACAAGAGGAGAGGCTGATCAGGGAAGAAGAACTGGTAGAGGCAACAGTTCGTATCAGAGATGCCATTCTAGGTTATCACCAAGTTGTGGGGTCCGCGCGTCACTGAACTCGTGAACACACACGCCGGTCAAACCCTTGACAAAAAGGGATGAATAGGTAGACAGCATCGGGCGCATACAACACCAAACAGAAAATTTGTGACGGTGCAGGGCGTTTGAAAGCCGACCTCGAGTCGAGACGGCAAGTCGGAGACCCACTCCCGTAGGCCAAACCAACGGCAAAACGTTGGTAGGGTGGAAGCACCTGTTCGGGGGTGAGGTGCTTGTGCGAAGCAGGACAGGGGAGGCGCTTGGCAAAAATCTCTCAACTCATTCTCCTTCTTTTTTATTCCTTCTCTTTCCCTCCTCCTTCCTCTTCTTCTCCTCCTTCCTCCCCCTTTCTCCCTTGGGGTGAGATCTAAATGACAAGAATAACTGTAACAAACTGAAATCCACATCTGAGAATGTGGCAATGCCCATCATGGCCTCATATAGGGCCATGATGGGCATTTTTACACATGGTCCAACAAGGGGAGGTTCCAATAAGGGATCCCTTTTTTACAACATAAATAAATGAGCTACGGAAGTTAAACAACGCGAAAGTAAATGATACGATGGATACGGCGATACGGACACAAAAACACAATGATACGGACAGTGAAAACGAAAACATGATAGATTGGCGAATGAAACAAGCACAAGAAGGCAAGGAATTCGAATCAGACGGTGGCGGGGTCGTGCTTCTCGCCCGAGGTGTTAAACCCAGATATCTTCACCCTAGCGTTGGCGTGCCAGTCATGCGGCGCGCGAGCCGGCGGGTTGTCAATAATGATGACAATGGCTTTCATGATGTGGCGGCAATCCCGGACGGGCGTTCTCCATCACACGGGCTTCGGGCTGGGTTGGCTCAAAGCCCAGTCATTGTTTTTTTACTTTAAATTTTGGTTGGATCGCGGCCCAACGGGCCGTGATAACTTGGCCACTTTATAGCCTGGCCCGCTATGGACTTAAAATAGATAAGATTTTAATCCCATAGTGGAAATATCTAAAATGTGGAGTGCTATATATTCTTTGAAAGGAATTGTTAGTTGAATCATATACCTTTCAGTGTGCATCCTCCTCTTCACTATGGGCCTCTATGTGGGCCTAATTGGGCCTTTGAGTTACTTGTGCGGCCAGTTGGATTTGCTTGTTGGGCACTGCCCCTTGCCTGCTCTGGGCTGGCTTGAGGCCTACAATTGCTGGCATGCGGCTGTCTTGGGCGCAATGCGTCTGATCGGCCACTAGCCGTCTCAATAAACATATTTTTTATTCTTCTTAAATATATATATATATATATATATATACATATATATATATATATATATATATATATGTATATATATATATATATATATTATTTTCTTTTTTATTTCATTCTTCAACTTCTATATTGATTTCATCCCTGTAGTAGCATAGATATCATACTAAATAGAACATCACAAATGCAAAATTCTTGAGTATGTAGAACATGCATAAAAATGACATAAAAATGCATTATTTCATTACGTGTTCTATTTAGTGCATGAAATGCAAAAAACTTGTGAAATTGAAGATAATACACATGAAACCCAAAATGACCTTAAAATGATAATACATGCCACATTTTGGGTCTATCATATACCCCCCTACTAAAGCATTGCTAGTCCTTTAACAATGATGCATAACCAAGCCAGAAGAAATCTTCTCATGATGGGGGATGACTATAGAATCTAGTTCTGTTTCAAATGGATTAGTGATCATCTCAATTTTAGGGTTAAAAATTGTCGTTGGTGATTGAGATTATTCAATAAAAATATATGTTTAACCATACTTAGAAAAATGTAGATAGTGATGAGTACAGATCGTCTCCACAGGGAACGATGATTAAGGAATTACTTTCTTATACTAGTGATGATCAACGAGAGGATCGACAAAAATAAGATTCGAGGACGTGAGCTAGTGATATCGATTAAAAATACATAAGATATCATTTAATTTAACTTAAATAAAAGAGTTAGTGCATGTGATGGATATAATGATGGACGATGGTATGAACAACGATACTGAGTGGATCTGGAATGATACGGTGGCGAGGATGAAGAGACAATAAAAGAGAATAAAATGAGATTGCAAGGACAATGATAAAACCATAGTTATGTTAACTATGGCGTCGGGAAAGAGACAACATAAGGCGAAGATACTTACCTAAGATCCTTACGTTTCGCTAGGATCACGGTGAATTACAAGTGCAGGTAAGCTTCCTCTCTTCTCCAATGCTTCTACCCTCACACTCAGGACACCAAGAACATTCTTGATGGATCTCAAAACTCACTGTCTCTCAATCAGCCCGCAAAAGTTGGAAGCAAGTTCAAGATGAAATTCACAATGATCCAGGCCTCTATTTATAGATCAGAGGATAGGCATAGAAATAGAAGGGGAACACGAAGCAATGCTGAAAATTTTAGCTCAATTGGAGTTGTAGATCAAATGTTTTGGCCATTTGAAGTTGACGCAATCCTAGCCCTTGATTTCATTCTCTCTCCTTGTCAACGTCCTTAGTTTCTGTGCCCATTAAAAAGTCAAAGCACTTGATATTCTGCACTTTTTGTATTTTGTGCAGGCGCCCTTCATATTCTGTGCCACGTGTACCTGAAAAAGAAAACAAAAGCCCCTTTTTCTTGATGCTAACGTGGCGGCACTTTAGTGCACCAATTCTCCCTCTTTTTTCTTCTCTTTCCTTTGTTTGAAATGAGTGTATGTGAGCGTGTCACGTCACCTTGCGCCAAAAAAGCCAAAAATACTTAAAAATTCATATTAAATAAAATAAAAGCCCAAAATACATATAAATATATATTTTTTGACTCAGCAAAATCATATCTTTCCAAATTTAATGTCAGAATGTTCCAAAAAATCATATTCTATTTTAAAAATTATAATCTCTTAAAATAAATTGTTAGAAAAATTCCAAAAAAATACAGAAAAATCATAAATTTATTCTAAAATATATATTTAATCATTTTAAGCTTGATAAAATGGAAATATGCATAATTTAATGCAGATAAACATGGAAATATGATCATATAAGGTACTAAAAATGCATGTTATCATTGGGATCCCTCTGAAAGTGAGGGCTAGCCTACGGAAGTTCTCACCACATATCATTCTCTATTTTCACTTGGACTCCTCAAGGGTTGAGTCCTCGACGAGCTTCTTTTTACAATTTGTAAAGTTCCAATTCCTCTCTTTCTTTTGGTACTATCCAACAACTATTGAACTCACCATCTAGCTGAGCATGCATATCTGTCGTCCACTCAATTTGAGAATACGCCGATAATTAAGCTTGGTGCCTCTCAATTCTTTTATTTATATACTTTTCATATCTCCCCTTTGTAGTTTTGATTTTGGCTTCTTTTGCCTTGCGGGGTTAACAAAATTTGAGGCATATTGAGAACACATTTCTTTGGCCCTTGCTCCATATCCTGATTCATTTTCTTCGTTTTCATAGCTTTCACCGTCTTATAGGTGTTTGAGATTTATCACTTGCAGGATGAAGATATGTGTTTAGGAGTTTAGGCTTGGGAAGGGAGATTTACAGTGCGTCTCAAGACTACACGGTGAGAATCGATGACTGAAGAATAGGCTCAGATGTTCAGATTGGTAATGTTCATTCACTGGGTAATACATGGAATCACACACTGACTCAATGCCTACTCTCAAGTGAGACACCAAGGACTGTCGATCATGGTCGTGGTGATAGATTCCTAGTTTCACTTCGCTTCCTCCTCAAGTGGTTCACCACACTATTCGAGAGATGCTAAATCCCTTGGTCATTCTTCATCTAAGAAGTCATTGGCTTGGATGTTCAAGTGGGTTATGTGTACATGCAAGTAAAGGAGCATGTAATGCTGCACGTAGTATGAATAAAATTTGCAACCCCCATTGAAAAGTCATGCTTGTTGATGATGTGCATGAGAAACACTAGTAGGAGTAGAAAAAGCAAATAGATCTGCTCCTTGGCTTCTAGAGGTTTGGCCTCTTCATGGTTGGCTTGGTTGACGACACGGGACATATCCTATGGGTTCACCTCCTTGGCATTTTATTGGAAGCAAATAAAATTCTAGCTAAAAAATCAGACCTAGCAAGAAACATTTAAACTAAAATAGTGGAATGGGTTGTCTCCTAGAAAGCACTGATTTTATAGTCTTCAGTCAGACTTTATAGAATTTTGTAGAAGAAGTTCTATGCCCATGTGAATGTACTTGTACTTTAAGGTTGATTTTAATATTCCCTTGACTTTTGGCACATATGATGTCAGTAGTTGTGGGAATTCAAGGTGTCTTCGATCCTTTGAATGATTTTCAATGAACACAAAAGTCTTCCTTCTAAAAAGATCTTCAATGTACTTTGAAAATTCAAGCCAATTTTTAGAATTGTGTTCCTCAAGTGGTTCCTCTAAATATGGCTTCTCATTACCCTCAAAATTGGGAGAGTCTAAACATGTGTTCTCTATTATGAGTATAAGATCCTCAAATTTACCATCCCTTTCTTTTATAATTATCCTGGAGGTTTTATCCTCATCCTCATAAAATGGGGGCTCAATCACCAAATTGCACCCTACATCTTCATTTGTAGATTTTATAATGTAACAAAAGAGTAATCTAAATCTGTTTCATCTCCTCTATGTATATGATCATCTAACTCATGTTTATCATCTTTGTCATCAGTGATAATCATAGGGTACACATTACCGTCCTCAAGGAGTGAATGTTCCATCACCATACCTACACTTACATCCTCCCCGGGAGATCTTCTAAAGTATGATTAGGGGTATGTTCTAGTTCATTCCCAACAATGTGATGAGATTCAAATTGATCTAATCTTTTCATTAGAATTTTTATTTATATTGCTGATTAGTTCTAGTTGCTCCATCATCTTCCTCATCATATCCTTCATAGATTGCTCGGTGGGGGATGAATGGGGTTCATCTATGGCATATGAGTTGTCTTCTCTAGGAGAGAGTGATATTGTTCCTGAATTCTCTCCTTTTTTAAGGGAGAAAAACTATGTCTGTGTTGTGGTTCATGGTTCCCAAAAGTGTCATATTCACTTTGCTCAAGTGGATGGAGGTTATTGTACTGCCCTTGATCTTGCACTTCTGCACCTTGTCTATGGGAGAACTCATCATGGTCATTTTCAAGGTATGAGCAATAAAATCCTGTTCCTTGATTATCTCCATATTTCCTCATAAATTCATACTCTACCTCCTCCCATGTAAACAAACTTCTAGATATCTCCTAAACCACTCGTGAGCTAGGCCCTTGATGGAGAAGGGAAATAGCCTCATTCTAACCGTCTCAAGTGGGATGTGACAAAAATGGTCATTATCACATGCATAGAGAAATCTGCAAGATACTCATAAGGCCTTTACAGAGGATATCCATAAAAAACTGGTACGACATTAATCATACAAGGCTCTACCCTTTAGATTGTTGCCATGAGAGGGCGAAAGAAGGAGTTGCTGCCCTGACATGAATAGTCATAAGTAGTGTGATAGAATGAGTCCTCTCTAGACTCTAAATCTGGGTGATTGTTTGGAGGATAGCCATGTGGTGCTAGGTGCTGGTTATGATCATCCTCGTAATAATCATGAGATGTGGAGTAGATGGGGGTAGGGTCATGTTGTTGGATATCAGGATATGCGTGGTGTGAGTGTGATATCTGATAATCATTTGCTGAATCATACCTATCCCAAGATATGGATTGGTATTCATGATCTGAATGAGCATGATTACAACTATAGTTTCCCTCCATGATTAATGATGAGAGGGTAGGTACATAGATATATTCACTAATATCTTTTTCAAAAGTGGTAGAATGTAAAACCATTAAAAAATAGAAATGTAAAGAGCATAAAAATATATGAAAATTAGATATAACAGAAATTATAAAATAAATTTTCACCTGAAATTTCAGTATTTCCTATACCTGAAACAAGGTTAATAGTAATGCATGCAAGTATAAAAATATTCTAATTAAAATTATCTTTATTAAGAGAGAAAATATGTCACCTCAAATTTATCCTAATTAGCTGTTAGCTGATGAACTTTATTTTCCTGTAATGTTAGGCTCAAGAAAATAGGAAATAGTTTTAATAATAAAGAAAATCAAATAACTCAAAAAAATAACCTAAGGGACGCCAGTCCCTAGCAACATCGCCAATTTGACGGAGGCAAATTGCGTATAAATTTTAATTGTCATTTTGAATTTAATTTGCCTAAAATCAAATAAATTTGATAAAATATATAAACTTACTCAAATGTATAGTGTGATTAAGGTCATATCCTTAGGGACTGGCCTTTAGAGATGTATTTAATAATTTATTCACTTGTTAATTAGCAATAATAGTGAAAATAAGGGTAGAAAGTAAAGGAAGAAATAAGTAGTTATGGAGTAAAGGGAATAATAGGAGAATAGATAGAAGAGAATATTAGATGATATTATATGTTTCTTAAGACTAAAAAGATTTAGAAGATAAGTGAAGTATTTAGCTTATTTACTGTTAAGAGAACTAATTAGATATGCTAGGAGAATTTGTAGGTAGTATAAGTGAAAGGAAAGTAATAAGAAAATAGAAGAAGGTTAAGAACAAGTGCTAATGCTCGTAAGACTTTAAGGGATGAATATTATCACTAAGTGAGTTAAAAGAGAGATTTAGCAGCTACTATATAGTGATATATATATATATATATGTATGTATGTATGTGTTTATATTTTCAATATATTTTATAGACTCTTAGGGTCGATTTTTAGAGGTAATAGTTGACTTAGTCGAACACCCAAGAGATGTTTGACCAAATGCTTGAGAGTAGGTCGAATTACGGAAGATATCTAGGTTATATAATTTTTATCTTTTTTATATTATATATATATATATATATATATATACTTTTTATAGTAGAAACTCGTGTAATGAAGGATTTTTCTGTCGAACACCTGTAAGGTGTTCAACAGAATGCACGAAAGATTGTGTTTCACAGATGTGTTTATATCAATATATATCAGAAAATAGAAGATAATACAGGTAATTCCGTCGAAACCTGGCTGGTGTTCGACGGAATGCCTCTGAGAGGTCAAAGTAAGTTCATACACGTTGAATGTATAAGGAAGATAATGAGAAAGTTCTTTAAATTGATAAGTGTTCCTCAAACATGCAAAATGTTCAACAAAATGCTCAAACAAAATTGGTTAATGAAATTTTATCAAAAATGCACTATGATTCGGAATGTTTGGTAAATTCTCGATTAATAATAAAGATGATGTGTTGGGGGATCTATCTACAATGACCAGATCTCATTGAACGCCCTAATTCGAAAAGCAGGAGTGGCAGTGTCAATCGCTGCTTTCCTCCTCTGTTCAGCCTTAGTTTAGTGGTTCCCCTGCTTTCCTCCGTCCAGGTGCAACTCGATGGTGCTCTGACCTTCATGATCTTCTCGAGAGTCCTTTAAGCTGCTGAGGCATGTCACAACACCTCCACAAGCTCATGGGTCACCTTCAAGAGTCCTTCGCCATCCCCCTTTTTTCCTGCGATGAGAGATGCCTAATTCAATCAAAAAAAAATACATTTAAAGGGTCGGGAGAAGTCTCTCGATCCCCCCCCCCCCACAAAGGGTAGGATTGGTCCAACGGCCATTGACTGGCTTGTGGTTACCTTGTCTGTGGTTTCCGCCGGCCGGCCGATGAGGAGGACAGCAAGGGGCGAAGGACAAGCCTGCCCCCCCCTTTCGGTCAGTTGCTCTTCCTCAATCTGGGTCAATGGCTGCGATTAAATTGCAGCCGTGGACCCTTTCTGATCGGTGTACCCTTGTTCCTGCCCTGTCAACAGCCCTCTTCAGTTGCCTCGTCAGCTATGTGCTCTTGGATTTGCCCGTCATGGATGCCGCGTTCCCCTTCAGCATCCATTGACCAATTAATAAACCTGAAAAAGATTTAACACAAATTAAAAAGATGGGATAGATCTCACCATCCGATCTTTTTTGATAAGATCAGACGGACAATACATAAAATGGCCCAAAATGATACGGGCTTCGGGCCAGGTCAGCTCGAAGCCTGATCATTAATTCTTCCTAGAGCCAAAATGATTGCCACCTGTTGGGCTGCGATCAATTTCATTATTTTGCTGGTCGGGCCGACACGAAGCTGAAAGAGAGAGTGGGATCAAAATCTCATATTGAACTTTCTAAAAATGGTGAACACTATAAAATGGGGCTCGACATATCTCATATTGAATTAGCATAATTACTCTTGTGTTCGCAGATACCTCTGATCTCTGTGCGCTTAACTGTTGGGCCTCACTTGTGTGGGCCTTATGATTGACTCCAGTCATGGCTGTGATGGGGTCCTTGTTCGGTGGGCCTCAGCTGGCTGCTGGGCCGGCTTGAGCGCAGTGCGCTCGCTGGCTAAGCGGCTGGCTTGGTGGCCACCGACTTGTCCTTGAACAGCCGCTTCAACACCCCATTTTTATATCTTTTTATTTTGAACTCCATAAGCACTTTTTTCTTTTATAATGAGATAACAAAAACTCGCTTTCATGCACTAAACAATAAAAAAATGGTCATATTGAGGATTTTCATGAAATAATGCACAGAGAGCAAATTTATAGTAAAATAGAGATAATATATATAAAATGATGCGTTTAATGACTCTAAAAGTGTGTAGATTTTTACTACTAAAAGTCCATTTATCAGTAGCAATGAACAAATTTGAGAATAAAATATCCATTTTAATGCATAAAAATCCATATATATATATAACTGAATGACCAATACCCTTCTGGCCTGTAAAAGGTTTATTTTGTTCAGCACTTTTTTAGTGACAACAAACTCATGGATCCGTAGAAACGCATTGAATGGAAAATGGTGCAGTGATGATGATATGGAAGGCCAGTTATATGAGGAAGAAGATATGGTTATGTCGTTCTGGAAATGATTCCAGAAGAAAATTCCAAAATAATAAATTTAAGATAATATCCTAAGAAATCAGCAAGGTGTCCTGATCGTAACTGGATTAAATGAAAGGCATTTCAGATGCGGTCCTGGGAAGTCGATGAATTAAAACATTCAACGTTCAATTGGATATTCACAAATTAATCGGTTTATCGTTTTAATTCCCAAACAGTCCGTCGGGCTCGCAGAAAAATACGAAACAAAGACCAAGAATTAAAACAAATAACCATAAATTAAAACAAAGAATTTTCGACGCTGTTTGATCGAGTACAAGCCTAAGAATTGGAATTGGATCGTCCCAAGCGTAAGCGATCGCAGTGATTTATCAGGCATCGAGTGATACGAGGGATAGATTTGTACGACTCTGCTGGATGTTTGGTATACCCTTTAAAATCATGTGCAAAACTTGCATCAAACTTGCATTATATAATAAAATGAGCGCCAACCCATGTGGTAGGAAGCTTATTTTCTCTATCCCATTCAAATATAGCCCCACAAAGAGATCAACTGAGACTACCCCAACGTCCGGGTTCGTTTGTGAACCAATGCTAGCGGAATCAATCGGGTCAAACATCGAAAGATTAGATCACAGAGTTTTTTAGACGGATACATGTCTGGACACAAATATGTGGGCCCGCGTCAAGGTAACTTTACGGTCAATCTGACGACCACATTGCATATAAATGAGTACGACCACATTACGGAAGATATAGCTTTTTGAATCTCCTTTATGTTTGGTATTGTCTTTCTAAAGTTTGTACGAGACGAATATAACATCTTCTAATCTTCTTGTTGTATGGGATGAAACAAGTACAGGGAGAGAAGAGAGCGAGAGAGGGAGAGAGAGAGAGAGAGAGAGAGAGAGAGAGAGGAGATGAGAGGAAGCGAGAGACATTGCGACTGCATGGTGGTTAAAATCAAAGATTGTACGCCCCGCAAGAGTTTCAAACATCTGATCTGAAATGTTCCGCGAGAGCATTTATGTTCCTATTCTACATTTAATCCTAACCACTTATTCTTGTTTCCGAACCCCTAGATTTGATCTTAACCGATCGATTCGTGTTCTTTTCGATAAGGAAGCTCACACGGAAGCAACGGTCCACCTCATTCAAAGACTGGACGACCGTTGCTTCCGTGTGAGCTTCCTTATCACTTTCAACGGCCAATCCTACAAGCTTGATGTGTTCTATTCAAGATTTTATCCCACCTGCGGGTGAAACTCTTTCCTTAATAATTGTATTTTAAAGAAGAGTTATATACAACTCAGTTCCTTAATACTTCAAGGGCCTACCCCATTAAGTGGATTTCAAGTTTCTTGCTTATATTCTAATTTGTCATTCATAGGCAGCCGCTGGCAAATTATTTTGACAGTCGGGGCATATTCCCAAAGATCCGTAAAGCCCACAATTATCCTCGGTGAAAAGAGGCACACCAGCATGATCCAGCACATCAAACATTAAAGACGGATCCAGCACTGCAAATCACTTCGTCAGTCTACTGTACACTTGTCTGGTTGCTCAACTACGGACCCAGCCTGGCCACTTCACTTACGGATATTTTTTACTCCTTTTATAGAAACACTGAGCCATGTGGTTGCGGACTGTCTACATGGAAGTAGTTAGAAACCAAGTTAGCTGCATTAGATATCCTGGCGTCATATGTCACGTCGAATTGTCCATATATAACGTCTTCGAACGCTCCGTTTTTTGGAGTAGAGCCAAATAGCGGCGCTTCTTCGGACTTCCCAGGAATGGCAGTCAACCGTGTTTCTGCCCTTCTTCTTTCGTCTCTTCTTCTTTGCCTCTTCTCTCTGTCTTCGGCGGCAACTAACATTCTTCTGAGTGGTCAGGTTCTCCGCACAGGTCAAGGTTTGATTGAAGGAAACTATACGTTGATCATGCAGCCGGACTGCGATCTCGTGCTGAGGGAAAACACCAATATACTGATCAGCACAGGCACTGCTGGCGTGAGCAGCAACTGCTTTGCTATTCTTCAGAACGAAGGTAACTTCGTGGTCTACAGCGGGAATGGCACCGCGTTATGGGCATCCAACACTGCCACTGGCATAGGCAGTTATATCCTCGTTCTCCAGCCTGACCGTAACCTTGTGCTGTATGGGCCGGAGCTTTGGCAAAGCAACACAAAGGTTGCTTGAAAAAAGGCGGTAGAACGGCTTCTGAAGGACAAGGCCACAGGAATTTAGGCCAGAATAATGTATTTCTTGTTAGCGTTCTCTTTGTTTAAGCAAAAGGATGTAATATCCGAGGAATTGAAAGTCTGCCTTTTGTTGAGCCATTCAATGAGTACGCAAGATTTTGTTTTGTTGAAGAATGCTCAATAATGGTTTACCTTATTTCCACCTTTCTCAAGGGTAAGGCAAAGGAAACTACGCCAGAATTATGTGGGTCTCGTTAGCCTATTCCTTGTGAAAGGAAGAGGATGTAATCTCCGAGATAATGAAAATTGGTCTTTTCTTAAATGATTCCGTGAGAGCAAAAGTTATTTAATGGAGAGTGGTCAATTATCGTTTACCTTATTTCAGCCTTTCTCGAGGACAACGGCAAAGGAAACTACGCCATAAAAAAATTGGTCTTTTGTCTTTCTCGTTAGTCTACTCATTGTGCAAGGAAAACATCTAACATCTAAGAAGTAGAAAATTGGTCTTTTGTTGAGTCATTCCGCGAGTACCCAGGAAAGTACGCCATATGATACTCGTTGATTTTTTGTTGAAGAAAAGTCAATCAGGATTTGCCTTATTTCTTCCTCTCTCAAGGACAAGGGCAAATGAAACTATGGCTGAATAATGCCTCTTTAACGTAATCCCTGAGTAAATAAAAAATATTATATCCAAGAAATTGAAATTGTCTTTTGTCGAGTCGTTCCGTGAGTACCAAAGATTTCGTTTTTGTTAGAGAATACTCATTCGGCTTCAGTCATTACTGTTGAAGAATATCTCATGTGATCTTATCTATAACGTTCAGCAGACAACTTGTGCATCTTTTTCTATGTTTTTGTCTACTTTGCCGAGTCTTCGAATTATTCTAATGTGGCTTTGTGGCGAACTCGAAGGGAAATGTCATTTCCGTCTGTCAAAATTAATGGCTAAAGAGATGAATTCGCAGGGGTTTTGATTTGATGAAATATGACGGCGCGCAATCTGGGGTGAGCAATGATATGCATTCTCAATGGGGCCGTCGTGGATACTCTCTTTTTAAGTCAGGTTTGATTGTGCATCCTCCCATGACAATTACAGTCTCTAAATATATGGGCCCTCTCAGTAATTATTAGAGGAAGTTAAGATGTTTTATCTGGTTTTCATCCACTTCGTCCGTTAGAACTTTATGTAACTTGTTTCTTGCGTGCCCGCTCTGCCGAACCCATCCGTTGGCTCGTTATGATTTGAATGCTCACGTCAAAATTAGTAAGGGGTTGGGTAGCTTGATAAATACCTGTAAACAACAATTGCGACAGCGGAACAGTGATAATGCACACTGGGACTTGCGATAATTTAGATCAGGTTAACTCTCCACATCAAGAGAGAGAGAGAGGTAACGCTCCAAGTATAAAGAAGATCGTACTTTCACTGATAGATGTAAAGATCTGACAAGATCAGGAAGAAGAAGAAAGGAAAAGATAGAGGAGAATGAGAGAGGAAGAGGACACAAGAGAGAAGTAGTTCTTAAAGAAGTGAAGGGTAACATTGGTTCGTAGTCATAACACAATCTTATCTGATTATCGAATAATTTCCGTGTATTAATCTAATCCATAATGATGCATTATAACTGCTAGATTCAGGTGAACCTTTCACCCTACGATCAAATCCTCGCCTTCTACCTTTGATCCTATCTATGATTGAAATTAGATTGAATCCTATCTGCTAACTCCCCTAACAGAGTATCAGGTACATGTTCTTTTGTTACCGGTTACTCCTTAAAATTAACTCCTAATGGTCAGAACAGTTGCCGACTGAGCATTGATGCAGTTCATGTGCAGGGCACTGGGCGAGAGAAATCCCCCCAAGTGACTAAGGCATTGGTGCACAAAGAGTGTCGAGGCAGTTGTGGGGCACGGGATGGCCCCCTCCCGCGGAGCTACGCAGACATGACAGATTATTGTCATGGCAGAGAGCATTCAGTCCAGTGTGGACTGAGCGTGAAGACGTCAGAGCGGGTACTGGTGGTCCGTGGAGCATCAAGGTTGGGACCAAGTACCGCGGGTGTAGCAGATGTGCCAAGGGCGCACAACACCAAACGGGGGGCATGCTTGTGGCAAAGTTGCCCCCAAGTGCGCACGGGCTTACGGGCATCAAGGCGCAGGAGCACCCTAACCCAGGCGCACTTTGTGCCTCACCTCGTTACTTTGGTATTATCCCTGGTCTTCCCTCATGTAATGGCCATGGCCTAAATTGCAATCTCGATCCTTATAATACAATGACCTAATTCATGTATGGGTCCTAGCGATACCTTCTCTTCTTAACCTCCAAGCAATCTAAAGCTGACCACAAAACTTTCGTTGCACAAGCAATGTCACTCAACGTTTCTGCCCAAACATCGAGGTTGGTACGTGTTCGATCCATGCATTGTTCCTAGCTTAGTATTTGACTGCATGACACTAGTTCTTTGTGTTGTCCTAGGGATATCCAGCCCAAAGTTTCAAACAATCTAACCCATGTTTTGTGAAGCCCACCAGCCAAACCCCCTTGTTTTGGGAAAGAAAATAAAAATATAAGTGCATCTTTGATCTCCTTGAACCCAAAATCTTCCATTTAAGACCCAAATGCAACCTAGTCCAAGTCAACCCCCAAAGTCTACTACTATTCATCCCCCAAAGCCTTGTGCAAAATACTCAAACATGATAGAAATATATGTAGCCATCAAGCCAATCACACTTTTCATATTTCGTTCCATGTTTACTAATAGAAGATATTCATCTTAGTGCATGTGTGATGCGTATAATGAAGTCCACGAATACATGATCAAACTTAGTGAATTATGATGAGATCATAATACAGAGATCACTAGTCTTTGAGCATGTGTTGTAAATATTCTTATTGGAAGAATACTCGAGAAGGACATCGAAGTATCCAGAGAGAATAACACTATCTAGGCTCACTCATACGATGAGTATGGTCATTCTCGTAGTCATTAGTATGGAGACACTAAGGATAGATAGTGGGTGATCTTTAGTGGGTGGAAAGAGTTCACTAAATTGATATGTACGGATCCCTGAATGGTATTAAAACAAACTGTCAATTAAGTAGATTCATGTCATGGTTGTGTAAGTGGTCCTTAGATGTAAGACACCAAAGACATCTTGTGGATGGACAAGTGTACTTTGACTATGACCTACGAGTTCCTTATCCCAAGATTCTAAACAGTCTTAGTTCAGGGGCATCAAGAAGTTCACGAAGACAATTGAGTGGTCAAGATGGGATTGTCCACCCTTGGTATAAGATTTGGCGTACCAAGGATCATGTGGATACATCTAGAGGTTGCACACTTGAGCAACTCAACTCATCTCGTTCTGGGATTCAAGAAATCACGGATGTGATCCGTGCACAGGTTCTTCAATTCAATGTCTGAATGATGCCATTATGATTCCGTTATAAGTCTTCCGCTGCTTGGAATCCTCGTCTTCATCCAGATCAAGGCATGTAAAACCCAAAAAAAGAATCCCAGGAAACTGAATTCAAGTGTGCAAAACATTGATGACAGTTAAATGGGAACTTGCATACATAAGATTGATTGTCATATGTACTATCTAAAATGATATTCCCATCCATGGACTAAGACAATGGAGGGTCCATATCCCAAATGTTACTGGGATGGGCACCATTCCTGTTGGAACTGGTTTGGGATGAAACCTGTTTTAGGAAAAATTCCCCAACGTCCATTGGATACCAATCCTTGGGGGGAGAAGAGGGACCTTGGTGACTCTCGAACTCATTAGGGCTTGGAATGCCTATTGTTCAGTATCTTCATAAAAGAGGTTTCCTAGGGCTTGACCATAGTTCTCAGCTGTCCCATGGTGGCACCGATAGCCTTGTGGCAGAAGAGCAGACCTGCAATGGCCTCCTCTGTCTCATCCCTAGGGCACAAGAGAGGTATTGAGCCAGGCCATTCACCATACGGAGAACTAAATTCATCCACCAATTATTTAAAGTACTCTGATGTTTTTGATGTTTCCCATTGATTAAATGCAATGGATTTGAAAGATGATCTGTCCCATCCCTTTTCAACTATGTATGTGATAGTTAGAATATTAATTTTTCTCACTCAAGAAACAACCAAGGAAGTAAAATTAACTTAAAGAAGAGAGCTAAGGAATAATTGGAACGATTGAAACTGTCAAGAAATTTAAATGATATTTTATGTCATCTTATATTTTTAGGTCATGAGAAAACAGAGATTAAAGCATAATTTACCTTGACTGTGTAGATGACAGAATTTGATGTCTTTGTATATTGATCGTCATGGAGGGTGGAAGAAGAGGATGGAAGCAAGAATTCATTTCCATTCAATTAAAGAATAATAGGGGGCTTTTCATTCATGAGGTCCATGAGAAATCCCAATGATGGAAGGAGAGGATGGAAGTGAGATATCTTTTGAGTTCAAGAAAAGAATATGAAAGGTTTTTCATTCATGAGGTCCCCAAGAAACCCCCAAAGGAATATCTATTTATTAAAGGTCAAAAAATTAGACCTTTACTAATTATGAATACACCCTACTTTCCTAAAGGCGAACATTGACCTTCAGACATATACAAACACACGTTTGGCCAGCATTCTTCTTGTCATTCTCCCTCGAGCAAAGTGTGGATCCCCTCCATCCTAAGCTTGTGAAGAGGTTTTACGAATTCAAGTCTTATCAATCACTATGTGAAGCTGTCAACGCAAAAGTAGCCTCACTGGATGTAGATGATTCTGACAATTTTCACACCACGTACCTTTCTTCTTCTCTAGATGCCACAACTTCTCCACAACGCTGTAGGACGAGGAGCGGGAAACTGAATTCAAGAATCAGACTTTCTTATGTTTCTATTGAAGCTCCTTGGCTTATATACTTGCCAGGTTGTACATGCAAGTGAGGCCCATACAAGAAGGGTCCAGAAATAGGAAGAAAATATAAGACGGAAAATAGAATAGCTAATTATCAGGGCTGACAACCCCCCTCAAGCTGGTAGGTAGATATTCTTCATTCCCAGCTTGGAATAAATCCGATGAACTAAACTGCTTGGAATGCCCTTGGTAAGTATATCTGCAAACTGTTGATCTGAAGGAACATACTTCATAGAAATCACCTTAGAATCAATCTTCTCTCGGATAAAATGTCTATCAATTTCAACATTTTTTATTCTATCCTGTTGAACTGGGTTAGGAGCTATATAATGGCAGATCCGCTGTCACAATAAAGTATTGTAGAACAATCTTGAGTTATATTTAGATCAAGGAGAATGTTTCAGATCCAAAGAATCTCACAAATTCCCTTTGTCACAGCTCTGAATTACGCTTCTGCACTTGACCTTGACACTCCCTTTTGCTTCTTGCTGTGCCAAGTAATCAGACTACCCCCAAGAAACATACAGTATCCTGTTGTTGATCTACAATCCAACACATATCCACCATAATCTACAATAGTGTACGCTTCCAATATTAACTTTTTTTCCTTTCTGAAATATTAGCCCATGTCCAGCTGTTCCCTTGAGGTATGCTAGTACTTTAAATGCCACCTGCAAATGAGGTTCCCGTGGACTATTGATGGAGGCAAATTACGTGTTTATTTTAATCTTCGTTGTAAATTTACTTTGCCTACAATCAAATAAATTTGATAAATCATAGAACTTACTCACATGTATAGTTGGAGTAAGGTCATCTCCACAGGGACTGGCCTTTAGGTTTATATCAATAATGGAGTTGTTATTTATTATAATATAGTAATAACACTAAAGCTATTAAGGAGAATTAAATAATTGGTAAGTAGAGGGGTGATAAGCCAAAAATAGGGGTAGAAATTATGCAGTTTTTAGCCCTTGTCGTTGTGAATTTTAGCTTATGCAATAAAATTTTAAAAACTCTACTTAAGATGTGTAGTGATAAGTACGAGTGTAGTCCAAGGGAAGCTAGTAAGGAATTCAATTTGATGATCTTCTTGGTAGTTTAACCCTACTTAGAGTGAATTTGATCTTCAATGAGGATCAACTCACCCTAATTAGAAGGGAAATTTAGAAAGGGGGGTAGAAGAGATGAGATGAATAGAAGAAATGGGGAGCTCTAGATTGGCTTCTTTGATCCAAATAAAAGGGTCCAAGAGGTCAATTAGAGAGGTTGAGAAGGAAGTTTTGATTTGAGTTGGGTTGGTTTTGTAAGTTTGATAATTCAGAAATAAAATGCGGGTAATTTAATCTCCTAAAAATTAAATCAAAATTTTTTCGAGTTTTTCTTTGGGAATGCAGTTGAATGCCTAGTTAAATCCCTCAAATTATCCTCTCAATCCTAATCAGGGCTTGTACATGCCGCTCAAGCCAAGCGATTTAGAAGTTCAGATCAGAATCAAGAAGAAGAAACAAGAAATTGAATTAATTTCATTCAAAATTCACCAAAATTCAAATACAATGAAAGGGAAATGTACCAAACAGGTTGATCCAAGCTGGGGCTCCTCTCTGTCTTGCAGCTGTGATAGAGCACCATCAAGAATGACCCCCTCCTCTCAAAATTCGGCTTTTATACCTAGGTAAAATGGAATAAATTACCATTTTACCCCTAATTAGTAATTAATTTATATCTATCGATACAGGCTTGATCTCAATGATCAACTGTACAGATAGAAAGAGGGGATCAATACGAGAAAATCTATATAAAATCATCTCAATCGGACTTATGGATCAAAAGTTATGAATAAATGAATTTAAACCAATGTGAGCCATTGGATTAATTCATTCATTTATTTATTTTTTTCTCTTAACCGCAGGCTGAGGTGTCGCCCTCTCATTGGTGGCGTCGATTCAACTTCTTCAGGCGGGTGCTCTCTTGTTGAGCCACGTACCCCCTGGCGAAAAAAGAAAACCAAAACAAATATTCAAAAGTCGGGATTTGCGTACATTTTGATATGCACCTTTGCGTGAGTCTGGACTTGAAAGCTTCTATTGATAATTTGCCACATCACCGCCCGTGCGTGCGCTTTAGCATCGTTATGCGGCGGTAATCTCCATAACTGGCCTCTATCACTGACCGCTGTCAGATTTTCATCCAACGGTTGCGATGAGGCCACGCTGTCGCTCCCAGCAATCACCCTGAAATTTACACATAAATCCTTACCGAAATAAATAATTGCCATCCGACGCCGCCCAAAAATATTTATAGATATACCCCTTTGCGCATTCTCTCTCCTCCGCTTTTTTTCTAAAACATTAAAAAAATTAACAAATTATTTGCAATAAAACCCTGGAAGATTTTAAATTACATCTTTACGCCTGCAGTGGCGACCGAGAGCTATTTTCAGGGTCTTTTGCAACAAAACTTTGCAAAAAGGCCCTTCCAAGTTTGAAAATGATATAAATACTTTTTTCTCTTATAAATATACTTTTTTCCTTAGAATAAATACATTTCCTCTTCAAATAAATCTCAGAAAAATCCTAAAAATTTGTTTAAAAATTCTAGAAAATTCTAGAAAATTCACTGATTCATCCCCTTGCTGATAAATCTCGAAATTAAATATTAAAATTGCCATTTTCATTCAAAAATAGTTATTTCGAGCTCCAATAAATCCTTTAAAATTCATAGAATTAACAGAAAATTAGGGGAAAATCAGAAATCACTTGAACACAATATTTTCATGTAAATATATGATAACAACCCCATTTTATGCTCTTTCAGTGCATAAAATTGTGCTAATAACATGAAATAAAGACCGAATTTTGGGTGTTATCATGGGGATATTAGTTTAATAAGATAAGTAGATTAATAAGAGAAAAGAACAAGAATGGGTAGCTAGATATATATTCAGATATAATAGAAGGGATAGAGTATTAATTTTATATACTAAGAAGATAGGTAAAGAGAGAGTATTAAGTACTTATTACTATAATGTACTAAGTAAATATAAGTAAAGAGAAATATTAAGAAGTAAAGTGGGAGTAAAATGTATGTAATCACCTATAGTTGGGGAGAGTACCTCCTATAGCTATAATATTTACTCTATATATAATATATCTATCATAATAAGTTTTATAATTATTCTTATAATCGAAAGTAGGGAGTAAAGGAACAGAATGCCCTAGAACATTGAAATAGGATGGATTTTATTTTTCAAAAAATCATTTATATATATTTATATTTTTTAGACTCGACTTCTGAAGTTATAAGGTTCTATTTAGTCAAACACCTAATAGGTGTTCAACCAAATGCTCAAAAGAGATCGAAATAGGGGTATTTTATAGTTTATATGATTTATATATATTGTATATACTTATTTTAAATATATTGATAATAATGGGTCAATTTAGTAGAACACTTGAGTATTTAAGTAATACTAAGTTTTTTATATGTATTATATAGGTTTTATGAGAGAAGATTGATTATAAAAGGGTGTTTCTGTCGAACGCCCATGAGAAGTTTGACAGAATATCCAAAAGAAGATGAAGAGGAGGTAGATTATGTTTTTTAATGTTTTATAAAGTTGATAGGGTAAACATAACTAAATCAAAATATATTCATCGAACACACTAGGTGTTCGATGAAATGCTTAAGAAAACTCGATCGATCTCAATTCGGGAACAAAATCATGCAATCAGAGTATCATGAAATATATAAATCAACCAAAGAAAATCGTGAGATCACCTGAATCGCACTGATTTGAGGAGCAAAGGTGGCGGCGCCAATCGCCGCTGCCTAACTTCGGTATGCAGTCTCTTTGCTCGTCTCCTCCACGCTGGCGCAAATCCAGGGTGACTCAGTCTCTCTTTGATGCCGTCTGAAGCTCCAAGAGTGGTGGGAGGTTGTCATGCCCCTCTTTCTGCTCTCGCCGCCGCCGGATGAGATCTCCGCCACCATTTGGACAATGGTCAAAAGGCCCCTTTAACGCTCTGGATGGATCCCTTAGGCCGTCCGATGGAGGGGGTGGCCTTGGTGATCCTCCTGGGCCATTGGATCACCTGATGGTCCCCCCTCGCCAGCTGAAATGGCCTTCAGCCGGCAGCATCGACGGCCAGGGGCGAAATTAGACAGAAATGTCTCTGGCCGTCCGATCATCCTTATAAAACTCTAACGGCTGCGATTAAATCACAGCCGTAGACCTCTTATGGTGCACCCCTGCTTTTGCCCCGTCATCGTGCTCCGTCAGCCATCCATCTCACCTTCGTGTATTTTAATTTGTCCGTCAAAGGTCTCGCGGTCACGTCAGCCTAAAAAAAAGAAATACCAATATGTTAAATTAAAGGAACAGATCCCACTATCCGATCTACTTAAAGAACATCAGACAGATGAGATCATGTTTGCCTACTTAAAATGGCCCGAAAAGGCACGTGCTTCGGGCCGGGTTGGCTTGAAGCCTAGTCTTACTTTCATTTTATTTTCTTTAGATCATGGCCCGTTGGTCCGCGATCATATTCGAGCTTTGTGGCCCGCCCTACGACAGTTCTAAAATGAAGAATGGATCTAAATCACATATCAAAAATCTTTAAGAGACGAGACACTATATATATGTCCGCGGGTTATATTAACTGAATCAAAATCAAAGACATACCTCTTTTCATGCAATCCTCACTTCTCTATGGGCCGGCTACGCCTATCTGAGTGGCGCTGTTCCTTGCCGGCTGTGGGCTAGCTTTAGCCTTGCGCTCTCTAGCCTGTTTCTGGCTTGGGCCTAAGTCCTAGGTCAGCTCCTTAGCCAGCTCAATAAGCCCTCTTTTTATTATTATTATTTTCTATTATTCATTCTTCCTTGTTTCTCTCTTCAATAACTCTTTCTTTTAGTTTGACTTCTTCTCTGATCATAAATATAAGCTGAAATACAAGATAAAGCATTAGAAATTAAAATGTCTTAAACATATTTCCCTAAGAAATTCTTGAGTATGTTAAACATGTATAAAAAATGACATTAAAATGTATTATTTTATCATTTGCTCTATTTAGTGCATGAAATGCAAAATCCTATAAAATTGAATAAAATACACATGATATGTGCCACAAATGAGCTTAAAATTTGTACATTTACATGCTATATTTTGGGTCTATCAACTATGCATGAACTGACTGAGAAGTCCCACTGCAAATGCAATATTTGGTCAAGAATGATTAAGATATATGAGTTTACCAATCAACCTAACATATTTCCCCCCATCAACATGTGTTGCTTCTTCACACGGACCCAGTTTCAAGTTTGGATCCATGGGTACTGTTGACAGTTTACAGTTGCTCATACCCATCTCCTTCAATATGTCCAAAACATATTTCCTTTGAGAAATGAAAATGCCATCATAAGAATAAGCAATCTCTATTCCCAGAAAATACCTTAATATTCTCAAAATTTTGATATAAAAAAACTGAGTTAAGATGGAAATTCTGAGTTAAGATGGAAATCTCTTCATCGTCACTACCAGTAACAATGATATCATCCACATAGACAAGTAATACAGCCACCTTTCCATTCAAGCCTGTCTTAACAAAAAGAGTGTGATCTCCATAGTTTGGGCAGTAGCCCATGTCTTTCATTGCTTGAGAGAACTTCCCAAACCAAGATCTTAGAGATTGCTTCAATCCATGTAGTGCCTTTTTTTAAATTTGCACACTTGACTCATATGTACATATGGATAATATCGAGGTGGAATTTCCATATACACTTCCTCATCCATATCTCCATGTAAAAAGGCATTTTTCACATCATACTGGAATAATTTCCAATTCAGATTTTCTGCTCCTACAAGAAGAATGCAAACTGTATTCAATTTTGCCACAGGAGAAAATTTTTTGCCATAATCAATTCCACACGCCTAAGTGTAACCCTTTGCAACCAGACGAGCTTTGTATCATTCTAATGTACCATCTGACTTATACTTTATGGTGTACACCTATCTGCATCCCACTTTCTTCTTGCCTAAGGGTAATGTAACAATTTCCCATGGGTCATTTTTTAGTAGTGCATTAATTTCATCATCGATGGCTTGTTTCCAATTTTTATCCTCCATAGCTTCATACACTGTCTTGGGTGTGGATATTGCATCAAGTCTGCCAATGGGTGCCTGATATTCAGTGGAGAGTTGTGTATCCTGTAAAGTGTGACATAGGATATCTTGGAAATTGGGTGCAACTCCTTTTTCCTCTCCTTAACGCAATTCGGCAGCATGAGTCATCCCCCGAATATGCCTGCCATTGTTGAGCTTCAGTCATTTCTCTTGATTCCTGATTTTCCACTACATCTTCACCATTATTTTCAATAGCTTCATCATTTTCCTCTTGTTGTAGTGAATTTGGGCCCCCATTTTCAAAAATAGGTGGTATGCTCGTGGGCACTTCTCTTTGAGTTTTACTTGTATCCTCTGGTGGCAATAACATAAGAGGCAATTCAACTTCTCTTGCCATTTGGACTGGTTGTTCAGCGGTAACACATAGAGATGAAAAATATTTTTCAGATTCATTGAAGGTTACATCTAGTGACGCAAACATCCTCTTGGATGGAGGGTGATAACATTTATACCCTTTTTGAGTAGATGTATATCCAACAAATACACATTTTAGAGCCTTGGGACTGAGTTTGTCAATCGGATGATGTATATGGATAAAAACCGTGTGGCCAAACAGTCTAAGTTTCAGTCCAGTTTTACATCTTACAGAGGGAAAAAATTTGGTCATAAGATCGATAGAACTCTTGTATCCAAGTAACTTGGATGGTAAACGATTGATCAAATGACCAGCCGTCAATAGGGCCTCTCCCTAGAGATATTTAGGTACTCCCTGATGAATGAGTAAAACCCTGGTTGTTTGTACGACATGACCAATTTTCCTTTCAGCTATACGATTATGTTGCCGCATATACACACATGAGGACTCCTGAACAATACCATGTGTTTGAAAATAAGATCTCAGTGTTGTATTAAAGTAATCTTGAGCATTATCAGATCTAATCCTCTTCACTTGCACACCAAATTGAGTCTGCACCATGGCGATAAAATGTTTGATAATGTCCTTTATTTCTAGCTTACTCTTAAGAAGATATGTCCATTTCAATCGGTTAAAGTCATCAATTATAATGAACCATTGAGCATCATTCAATGATGATATAGAACATGTTCCCCACACATCTGTATGTATATCAAATAGATAAGCACTCCGCTCACCCTTCTGATGACCTCTTGTGTTTAGCATACTGACATGCATCACATACAAGTTTGGAAAGATCCACATTATGAGAAAAAACAGGTAACATTCGTCCCAGGAGTTCAAACGATGGATGACCCAAATGTGAATGAAACAGTTTAATTTTCTCTATTATAGGGAGATTATTTTCCTCTGACAGACTTCTTCCATTTGCCATCAGCACAGCAGCTGCCCCATCATTTACTGTCAGTAGGCTGTGTTTCTCCTCAATTGGTCCAATCATTTGGCTCAGCTTCTTATCAAATAAAAAACAACTAGAAGAATCCAACGTTAGAGTTAGCAATGTGTCTTTAACCAAATTTTTGGGAGAAATCAATTGTACTTTAAGTTTAGGAACATGCAGAATATTTTTTAACAATCCCAGACTCTTTATTCTAACGGTTCCAATACCAGATATTGGAAGCATTTCTCCCCCTACAGTCAGTACTCACCTGCTACTGGAACAGACAGAATATTCAAAAAAATTTGAGCGAGATGATGTGATGTGGTCCGTTGCTCCAGAATCAATAATCCAATTGGAAGAACTATATGTAGTATGAATGCCAAGAAATTTAAAATGTTTACTAGTGTGATGCTCCCAGATTCTTTAGTCTTTCTAATTCCTCCTTGATAGAGTGGAAATCATTGAGTGTGGGATGTACTGCATCATCCCCATTTGTAGGCTTTTGGATATTCACAACATTAGCCTGGGATTGTCCCGGTGGTCGACCATGTAGGTCCCAACAGTTTTCTTTTCTGTGACCCTTTTGTTTGCAGTATGAGCAAACATTTGGTTCTCTAGCCTTCCATGTAGGCTTTCCTCTTTGACTTTTGTGATTTTCCCTTGAGTGAGGCTTTGAGTGATTTGTTGTAAAAAATTCAGTGCATGTCTCACCAGCTGGTCCATTTGACAGGTGTTGTATATGACTCTCCTCTTCAAGTACAAGTTGTATAGCAAGCTCTAAGTTTGGTGCTATCTCCCTGTTGAGGATTTGACATCTCAATGAATCATACTCAGGATTAAGACCCATAAGAAACTTATAAATCTGGTCCTTCATAGTATAGTGTCGACAGAGACAATATGTCTCAGCAGTTGGTCTGCAATGATCTATTTCATCCCATAGGCTCTTAAGTTCACAAATATAAGCTTGTACTGTTTTATCACCATTTCATAAATCCGCCAATCATTGTTGGTCTTAAAGCAGATTTTATGAATTTTGTCCCAAATCTGTTTTGTAGTATCAATAAGAAGATATTTTGGAATTAAATCTCTCTCAGACTACTCAGCAACCAGGTATTGGCAGTCGCATCTTCAGCCTTCCACATTATATAACGTGGATTAGATGTTTTCACTTCTTCAACCAGATGATGACCCAATCTTTTTCCTTCAAGAATCATCTCAACAAACTTTCTCAAGTGTAATAAGTTTTGCCCAGTGTATTTCATGGATTCAGGGATTCCATGATGTAAAATAGAAGAAAATCCTTGTTCATGTTGAGTAATCTGAAGGTCATTATTCTCCATTATGTCAACAAAATCACCACCAACACAAGTTCTTGCAACTTCTTGGATCCAACACCACAGTCATTGGATCTAATGTTTCTCACAATTTGCTTTTAAGAAGACAACACAAGAAAGAACACTCTGACCTGGATTGATGCCGGCAGGAAAGTAGAATTCTGGAGCAAGATAGTATGGAGTTGGCACGGACGACAATATCAGGTCCCTTATGCCAAAAATAAATGTCAAGAAAGTGAATTTCGTGATTTAAATATCACGTAATCCTCAGTTATCCACGGGAAGCTCAAGTCTGATGGGAGATATCCATGGAGAGAGGCCGATTTGATCGAGGATCCCCAATTCGACTCAAACTGAAGATCACGCAATCCTCAGATATCCACCGGGGAATGACTCAGATTTGGTTGAAGATCTCGCGCAGCGCAGTAAACCTGGGGATCCGGAGATAACACACCTAGACGAGGACAAAGACAATCAGATCTGAGTCAATCTGTCTGAATTTTTGATCTGGATGTTGATGAAGACGATCTGGACAATGACGATCAGATCTGGACGAGGATGGCCAAATCTGAACGCGGACGATCTCTGAACACCTGGCCCAGGACGATGTGGTCGAGGATGATTTCATCAACAACAATGCTTCACGACAATCTCTCTACACTACGGATGACGACGATTGATCTGGAAGAAGATGACAGCAACCGCTCTGATACCATGACAATTTTCACACCATGTACATTTCTTCTTCTCTGGATGCCACAACTTCTCCAAAACGCTGTAGGAAGAGGAGCGGGAAACTGAATTCAAGAATTAGAATTTCTTATGTTTCTACTGGAGCTCCTTGGCCTATATACTTACCAGGTTGTACATGCAAGTGAGGCCCAATACAAGAAGGGTCCAGAAATAGAAAGAAACTAAAAGACGGAAAATAGAATAGCTAATTATTTTGGCTGACAGCTTCATGACTCTACCCTCCATTCTCTCTTTGATGAATGTCGATCAATGCCTATATGTTTTGTCCTTTCATGTTGAGACAGATCATCGGCCATGCTTATTTAAGATTTATTCTTGCTTAATAAATTACTTGGGCCTTCCAAGATTATCTTTAATTCACTAAACATACCATTTATCCATTCAGCTTCCTTTGCTCCTACCAATAGAACTTTTAGTTTGGCCTCTACACTCAATGTAGATATTTTTAATGTTTCTTGATTTTCAAAGTAACAAGGTTTCCTCCTAAAAAGGTGCAGGTTCCTATAGTCGACCTCAGATATCTAGTAATGAACTTGC
This sequence comes from Wolffia australiana, assembly GCF_029677425.1. Taxonomy (NCBI): domain Eukaryota; kingdom Viridiplantae; phylum Streptophyta; class Magnoliopsida; order Alismatales; family Araceae; genus Wolffia; species Wolffia australiana. Next base: position 12,369,387 of record NC_135842.1, read on the forward strand.
AGAATATGCATAAGTATAGATATGCAAATCCAAAACATCATTACATCTAAAACTCAGCCTTAGAATACAGTTCATTTTAGATGTAATAAAATTATGGTAGTGTCTTTCATATGCATAACGTTAGTTTTAAATTTTTTGATTCATCAATTGGCTCAAAATTTTAACATAATAATATATATTCGTCCAAGTATGAGGCAAATAAATCAATTTTTCAATGACTCATTTTTTTACTCCCTGTTCAACACCTTCTACTATTTTCAGTTTGGGGTAGTAATATTTTGGGTTATCAATAGACTGGAAATTTCGATAAACTTTTTCGTAAATCAAATCAAGTGTATAGATGAGTTGTGATAAAAAATAAACAAAAATAGATCTATGAAACTTATATTCCAAGAAAGTATTGAAAAGGCCGAAGTACTTCATCTCAAATTCCTGAGACAATCAATAAAATAGCCTAAGGTTTTTTATCTCATTTTCATCTCTAGTGACAATTATGTCATCTATATCATCCCATTGGGTTTATAAAAGAGTGTGTGATCATGGTCAATCTATTTATAGTTAAATTGTTTCATTATTTTAGTAAGTTTTCTAAAGTAAGTTTTTGGTGATTGTTTCAAACCATAGATGGTCTTCTGCAATTTGTAAGCTTTTATCACTAAATCTTGTTCATAGCCAGGTGGCATATACATATATAATTGATCATCAGCTCTTCATCTATAAATGAATTCTTTACATCATATTAGTGTCAGCTCCAATCTTAACTAACTTCTAAGGATTTGATTATTATTAAAACATTCATCTGTGCTGCTGGACCAAAGGTCTCAAGATAATCTATACCGTAGATTTATATATATCCTTTAGCTACTAATCTAGATTTAAATTTTTCAACCTCTCCATTTTACATGTTTAATAGGTAAATACCCATTTAAATCCTATGGTTTTATTTCCTTTAGGTAAACTAACTATTTCCCATTTCTAAATTCTTCTTAATGTATCCAATTCATCATCCATGGCTTGTTTCCACCTATGATCATTTTTTTGTTTCCCCACACTTTTAGGCATCTTTTCTTCACACATCTAGTTGAAGAATGTTCATTGTCCTAAGGAGGCACATTTCTAGGTCAAATAATCTTCAATAGGCTATATTTTTTGGTTGTGCCTACCATTTTTCCTTTTCCTGAGGCTACAGGAAGGTTTAGTTCTTCATTCTCTTTTTCTATCACATCATCTTGTTCAGGGTTTTTTTCAACATCCGTTTCAATCATCTGAACTCAAAAGCCAGCTTTTTCTTCTCTATGAGCTGATGAAAATGTGTGAACATTTTCATCAGAAATAATTTGCATTTGATTATTTTGTATTAACACTTTCATTAAAAATTAATGTGCTTTTCATTAACATCATCATAAATAATTATTTTGGATAACTTGAAAATCATTATGGATCTCTGAGCTGTTATAATCTCAAATTTTAGAACTTTAATTCGTCTTTGGTGTTTTTCAGATTATTCAGTCAAAATGTAAACTTGAACTCACTAAGTAATTTTATTTAGAGATGAGTGCAATTAGTCTCCACATGGAACAGTGATTATGAATTTGATATTCTTAAAATAATGATTATTTTTATGAGATGAGATACATATAAAATAGGGAGTCAAGTGACGAGGAAATGTGGGGCGAGATAGTCATAATTTGTACTAAAACTAAGATGATGGCAGTAGTAGATAGTAATAATTAAGATTTGCAAAAATCAAGCAAGAACAAGGATGAAGTAATTATAACACAAGGAAATCACAGGCGCATGATAAAGAGCAAGCCATATAAGGTAAATGATGAGTAAGTTGCAATATGGTGAGCTGAAGGTGGTGATTAGAGAGTCCATGGATGTGATGCAATGGCGGGATGTGACAATGAAATTATTCTAATCTAAAGTTGATGTCAGAGAAGAACAACATAAGGTTAGGATATGTGCCATGGATCTGTACGTTCTACCACAACCACGGCAAAATTTGGGAGTATATGTAAGCTGCCCCTCTTTTTCTATCTCAGGAACTCACTATCTTTCAATCAACCTACATGAGTAGGAAGCAAGTTTAACAAGAATTGTGCCTCTATTTATATATCAAAGTTCAACAAAACATCCCATATAATTTCACCTCAATTGGATATTAGATCATCAAATATGAAGCTTCGAAGTTGGACCAATCCTAGAAGTCCATTTTTCTCTCTCCTTGTCATTGGCACTAATGCTACCTCCTTTTCCATTTCTTATTGACATGTACAATCATCAGCTATTAATGATTGGTGCCATCACCTCCTCTTTCATGATCGCCTGCTGCAAGAATTCCACATGTCACCACCTAGAGGAAAAGGCAAAAAAAAAATTATTAGTCAATCATTGTGTGATGTGGAAGAGCATTGTCACATGATAACACACATTTTAGTAGCCTAGTCAGCCATATTTACAAGTTTACTTGCATTTAATTGATTATATATGTGCATCATAGGCTTAATATTATTAATATTATTTTAAGAATGATATTCTGAATTTTCTGCATTTGTACGTATTTTTAGGGATTTTTCTAACATCACATTCTGAAAGAATATAATTTTTACAGAATTTTTCTGTGTTAGATTCATAAACATATGATTTTTCCTAGTCAAAATATATATTAATTAATAATTTTATTTAATTTAATATGAATTTATAATATTTCTAAACCTGTTTATTTCAAATGATGCTACTTGTCGCTGTTCGATTTATCGAATGATGTCCTACCATGATTAGGGACAATGATTGGGGGAAGGTAGGGTTTGACAGTCCCTGTCAGATCCAGGTTTTAGCAAGGACCTAAACCTTACCTAAACTTTGGTCCAGTTCTGGTCCATTCTTCTTCGGTACGGGAAGTCCATATCGGACTCAATCTGGTTAGGTTGACTAGTCAATGTCAAAGTAGTAAATTTTTGTTGATGATTATATTAAATATCCACATAATGGATATTAGAACTTATGTAACGGATTCCCCTTTATCTCTCTTCCGCTCTTTCCCCACTCTGTAGGCCTTTCTCTGATATAACACGATGAGCAGTCCAACCGATTCGTGGGCCACCACAGAATATTATGCAAAGAAAATGTCAAAAGGCAATATTGTGATGCGTATTTTTTAAGAGAATTAAACGAGAAGTACGTCGATCGTCGAATGACCCAAGATGCAGATCAACTATACGACACATGACGGATGTTGTCAAGATCAAGTTCCCAATGATCCATGTGATCAACTCGAAGAGACTACGTAGTGGGTGATGAGCTTCGTCGAAGAACGTCCACACCATCACCACGAACAACACCAGTCCGGCACCGCCAATAAGAAACACTATCCCAAAAATATTGGCTAACCCTAAGCATGAATAATTTCACTCGAGCAGCAGAGCAGTCAAAATCATCACTGAAAGACATAATAACACCGTAAAATAAAGGAGAGGAGATGGATATAGAACCTGTGGGTTAGAATCCGTAGGCTTGGAGTAGTCCACGTCGAGCAGTGTTGATGGAGGAAGCAGGGAGGGACTTGTGGATGTTCAAGAAAATAGGATGCCTCTTGAAAGACAAAATCCACCTCCAGAGGTAGATCAATGTAGGTTATTTCTTCTCAAGCCTGATGGGTCAATGAGGAACCTATAACAGAATCAGCAAAAAAACAGCCCAAGCGATCCCGACAAAAAGGAGGAGTTGTTCCCTAAGCCTGGACGACAATCCGTCAAAAGGTTCTCCGTCGATGGGAACAGATGAAGAGAAGAGAACCCATGAAAGATCGGCAGTCGGCGGCAGATAGGGCCACGGGTGGTGAAATTTAACAGCGACCAAATTCTCCGCAGCGGTTGATTCAAATGGGGAAGATTACAGCACGAACAAATGCAGGGGCCACTGATGATTGATCGTAGACCGTCGGAGTCAGAAAAAAACAACGGAGTATTTCAGAGGATGGAAAAACAAAGATCATAGAAGTTGCTTCAAAACCTCCACAAGCCCATTCTAATTTATTGTAGAAGAGCAGATCACCAAGACCGTTTTCATCAGGGAATAAGGAACTATCTTCACCAATACATATACATTCTTCTTCTTTCGATACTCTTCTTTTCTGTTCAGAAACAAAGCACAATACAAAAAAAACTGCCAAAGTAAATTCAGATCTGAATTCTTCACAAATCACCAAACTGACATCCCACGTCCACTTCTCCCCCTCTTATAGAAGGGAAGTGGCAGTTGTGGGTGGCCCAATTGGGCCATCTTTTAATGGGAAAACCTATTGTGCTTCCCCTTAAAAGGTCTCTTTAGGGGAAGAAGACAAGTCCAACCTGGATTTCCTCCCCCCCTAAAGATGGCACTAAATAAAATAATAAAAATGCATAGGAGCCCAATACTCATGGAGGAGGGGCCTCCCAAAAATCCAACATCGACGAAAATGAAAATTACATAAAGACACACGATACAAAGCGAGATCACAACGCCACTTCTCAAACCTGATAGTGGAACTGTAGATTCTTCACGTCGGCTCGGGCTCTATGACGTGGCGGACGATGGGTCGGGGCTCAATCAACTTGATGGTCCTCCATCATTCTCCCTCCACACCTTCCTTTCTTCATGGAGAAGTGTCAGGGTGATTAGAAAAGGAAGAAGCATTCAATAGAAAAAGTGGGTTTGATGGGTTCTTATACTCCACATTCAAAGAAGAACTCCTCTACATCAAGTGGGTGTGCACAGATGATCAAATATATAGAAGCTATGTTGAGCTCAATAGAAACCTCTTGGACGAGTTGGATTTAATATTTTTAGAATTTTACAAAAAATAATAAATAAATATTTAGTTATAAACTTCTGCTTCTGATCTGGCTTGACCCTTGGACCTAAACCTGTTTAATGGTCCGCCCCTCAAATGGAGGACCTACGGTCCTGGTTAAATGTCCAACCTTAGCAACAGCCAATCATTAACCTAAATTAGTATGGCATCGCGATTAGTGATTAGCGATGCCATAATGGCATTTAAAAAGCGTAACGGTTTTTATTTAACTTTTTCTTAGCACAGAGTGATGAGGCCCAATATAAAAAACAATGCCTTTTTTGAAATAAATGTTGCACGGAGACCAAGGAGCAAGGAATTTAAAAATTATTTTTTCTGTCTTTTTCTGACTAGTCAAAAGTTACAAGAGGCCATGTGTCATGAGAAACATGGCACCACGTGCACATGTGGCGCACACATGTACATGTGGTGTGCATGTGTTATAATAGGACTGGTTCTAAAGGGAAATGCATTGACATGGCCGGCGTTCATGCAGCACCACGTCAGTAGTGACATACTTATTAAATACTATATTTTAATAATATATTTTTATTACTCTATTTTGTCTTTTCCCAGGGCGACACGTCATGCGGTGAGAGCCGTTAGTCACAGAGGACGAGGACCAATTTGAGCCAATCATTGTATTAAATGCTAAGATGAGATTAAACCCTAATAGAATGACATGACAACGCTGAAGAGGATAAGGAGAGATAAATATCTTGATTAAATTAATGACTAGGAAGCGTCCAACTTCCAGGCTTCATTACGGACAATCCAGAACTTTGGTTGAGCTGAAATTTCAAGGGTAGATTCATCTTCATGTTCTCTGTCCATACATATGTTTGGACCTATTGAGCTCCTGATATTTATAAAGAAACATCTTTAAGATCACTTCATATTAGAGGGGAAGATTGAAAGAAAGTGAAGTTTTGAAGGTCCATCAAGGTTTTTCTTATTGTTTCAATTACTTGGAGAGGGTCAACAGAGAAGTGTGAAGGTTGATCTGCATCAGGAACATAAGAATCTAAGGTTAGCCTCTTGCCTTACATTGATTCTTCTTCAACACACTTAGGTAGTTCATTCATCATCACCATCCACCACTTCCATCCATCATCAATACTCATCCTCGTCCATTATCATTCCCATATATCCCCCTCTACAATCCACTTCATGTGTCACCTATGCCATCATGATCTCATCTCGCCTCCCCATCCTTATTAATTATAAACCCTAGCTTAGAAAAGCCAAAATTGGATACCTCTTATCATTCATTCGTATCTTGTATCATGCCACCATTCACATCTACCTTTACCCTCTAATCATACTCGCTTGATAGCAATCCACTGCTAGTCCCATCTTCTTAAATTACTACTCCATCTATTGTGATTATCATCTTCACCCATTCACTACAATGTACGCTATAAGCAATCCTTCTTCCCTTCTTAAATTCACTTCATCTAAAGAGCATCTTCCCTCATATTCATTCCATGTCGAAATGATCCTTACTCATCACTTACTAATCAAATTATTTTACAAGTAAAGGTTAATAAATATTATTAATTAAACTCAATTTCATGCCAACATAATTTTACCCCTAATTTTGAGTTTATCACCACGCGTCATGTCACAAGATTTTTCTTCTTTCATCCTTATGATTTCATAATGTAGTGTGTCTCTTCTTTAATCAATTGCAGGGGTACACGTGCGCTCCATGTGTACCGCCGCAATTTTTTAATTTTCTCTCTCCCTTTTCAATTATTTTTATTTTTTATATACTAATCACGTTTATTATGATACAAACCACTCCTTTTTTTATTGGTTCCTATCGCCCTGAAAATAAAATATAAAAATATCAAATAATTAATGGCAACAACTGGCGTGGCACAGTTTTAAAGAAAAATTCCAATAAAAACATTATAAAATAAATATTAAGTAATAAATATAAATATTTATAAAATTCATATTTCCATGAAAGGTTAAAAAAGATATAAAAATATAGTATGAGTCAAAAAATTAAGTTCTTTAAGAATTTGATGTCAGAAAAACCATTTAAAATATCATTAAATCCAAAAAAATAAGAATATCACTTTAAAATCAATTTAATTATTTAAAGTTTGATAACACACATTTCATTTAAATGCAAAAAATTTTATTCATTAAAATATCGTTTGTAATAATTGAATTCATAAAAAATTCAAAGAAATAACCCAATTATTTGCGTCTTATCATGATCCTAGAGACAACACCATTCTTTGTAAATTATATACAGGAAATTATATACAGATTTTGGTTCCAAGTTATTCAATCCCACATTAGGTTCATGAAAAAATTATATACAGGAAATGTACTTGGGTTGAGATTATTTTCATATTTACATGAGGATAAAACAAACCCATTGTATTAATGGTACCTTGTTGATAAGATGAGTGTCAGTTAACACAGATTATTCCCATCTATTTTTGGAGCACTACTGCCAGTGGATAGAGTTATTGTTCTTTCACCAATGTGTCATATCTTAATTTTAGCAAGTCCATTTTGCTGAGTTTTATAGGTAGATGATGTCTCATTTTTGATATCTTCTATTTTGAAAAAATTCATCAATTTATGATTGGAATTATCCTTGGCATTATCGATCTGGAAAGCATCTATGTTATCATTGAGTTGTTAATGAATAAATTTGTAGAATAATGGAGTAATATTTGAAACTTTAAATTTACTTGGAGTGAAAATATCCTTGTAAAACATGTAGATCCATTAACTAAAACAAGAAACCTGCTACGATTTTCCAATGAAACATCTGAGGTTGAATCCCATTTATCTCTATGAGAGAGCTGAAATGGCAGTTGTTTTTTATTCATGTATAGAGGATATAGAGTCCTTTTAAGTTATGAAAACTCACAGAATACAGTTCTTTTTTTTTTTAAAACACATGTGAAAAAATAACTTAGATAACTCTAAGTGAAGGATGCCCCAGTCACTAATCTGTAAGTCTCAAATTATGTTCATTCTTCACCTTGAGCCTCCTTTGGGTACACAACTTGTCCAAAGTGTGAAAAATGGTAGAGTCCTTGGAGAATTTAACAAGTCTAATCCTCCAGTTGGACTCATGTTCACTAATAATGATTCGCCATCATCAAAGTGTACAGCATAATGGGGCAAGTCAATATATGAACATGAATGAGATTAATACATATCTTATGAATGTGTTAAGCATCCTCCAATATACAAATGGGTTATTGTCTGATTTTTCCTATCCTACTAACATTAAGAGGGATCCATCAGCCGTATAACATAAAAAAATATCAGATTTCAAGGTCATGTATGCATTTTATTTTCTTGATTATCATCTATGAAGCACAGGTGAATTGAAGATTTTTTTAGGAAGTTAACACACACACGAGAGTCCACCATTGAAGCAGAGTCAAATGATGTGCCACAAATCATGCATGCAAATCAACATTTTTTAAGGGTTTATGAAGTCATATAATTAAATGAACTTGCTTTTTTATGTTAAATTCTGTTTTTATGCAATTATTCATTCATTATGTAAAATGTCATATTTTTAATCAGTTTTTGCATTGCTAAAGGAATAGTATGAAACTCGTTGATTAAGTGGAAATAAAATTTAAAAAAAATAATCAGATAAAAGATATATATATATATAATAAATAATTTTAAAAAGCATTCCTAAGGAGCTGCCAAGGCATAGCCAAGGCCGCACACCGCAAGTGCCACCTGCAGCCCACACACAGCCAAGGCCGTAGCCGCACAGCAGCACCGCGTGCTCAACCGAGGCCAGCCCCTCTCTAAGCGGCCCCAAGGTAATAGCAGCCCGCACCCAAGGTAAGTGCATGTTAATTAAATTCAAAATACCATTGATTTCGTAATTTATATATTGCTCCCATTTTTTAAAACAAGCAATATGGGATTGCTATAACACATCATTTTTCAAAAGATCAGGCCGAGCCACATATGGGCAAAAGTGTGATCGCCACCCATCGGGCCGCGATTTTAAGAAAAATACAAACAAAACCAGACCAGGCTTCGAGCCAATCCGGCCTGAAGCCCGTATCGGTTCGGGCTTTTCTTACGGTTGTTGATATAATCTTGACCGTCGATCTTATTTTTTAAGATCGAACGGCCAAGATCAGCTCCTTCTATTTTTTCTTGTTTTTCTTCTGTTTTTAGGCGACAGCTCAGTAGGCGCACTGTTGTGGACAAATCAGATAAGCGCACATGGGTAGTTGGCGCTAACGTGGCACTGCTAACAGAGCAGGGTCCACCAGAGCTAAAGAGGGTCCATGGCTATGGTTTAATCATAGCCGTTGATCCCTCTTATAGATGATCCGACGGTCGAGAATACTCTCGATCATCTTCTTCCTCACGCCGCCATCTTCATCACCAGAGACTTCATTCTGGTGATGAGAAGGCAGATTTCTGCCGATTCGTCACCAGAGACGGCGCCAACATTGTCCCATACCAGTCAAGAAGGTCATTGGACCATTCCTGACATATAAAAATGCTGTAATTTTCCAGAAAAACAATCTTTCACCTCCAAATTCTAGGCATAAAATCAGCGTTCTTCTTAATAGCGGAGCACCATTTTTCATCTCATCTCTGCTCGGTGTTCTCGATTGTTGGTTCTGACAGATCCGTGGCCGTAAGGGATCTCTGAGAGAGGGAGATTTTAGAGAAGGATCAATATTACTTACCTGAAAGACGATGCGTCTGGAACAAAGGTCAAGAGCTATCGGCGATCTCCATCCATCACCAAAATCTGGTAAGTGAATCCAATTTGCTTTATTTTTAGTTGATATATAATCAACTATGAGAAAGGATTAAAGAATCATCCTCAATACATTTCTCAAATTTGAAGTAATTAAATTTTGAGCAAAAGAGTAAAAAGAACCGAATATTCAATTAGGCATTTTATCAAACACCTTTCCTCCGTGCATTGACTCACAAAATTATCCTACCAAAAAATTTCTAAGAACTCAATAAAATTTTCCTAAAATCACTAATATATCTCCACTACCTACCTATAAAATCTGAGGTCTGTATAAAATCTTTATATGGAACTTCCTTTATAAAATCACTTACAAGACCTTTCCTTGTTCTCTCCAAAACATTACATCAAACAATTAGTTGTGTTTGTTTATCAATATTGTGGAAAGTTTCATTGGAATACATCAAAGCTCCACTTAATATTCTTCTAAAAATTCATAAACACTTCCTTATATACTATTGAAATATTAATAATCACCTAAAGTCTTTTTAGTATTATCATCCTAAGCTCCTTCCTCTCTTTATTATCCAACTACTTGTCAATTCCAACTCTACAAGCCAATCCCTGTGGAGACGACCTTACTCAACACTATACATATCTGAGTAAGATTACACATGAAAAAATTTTAATTGATTGAAGTGAAAACAATAACAATGACACAAAATTTAACACCCCATTTTTGCTTCGTCACCAATGATCGTCACAGTTACTTCATTCAAGTTTGAGATTTCTTTCATGATCGTCCCAAGCTTTGCCAAGCTCATGTTGAACTTTTGAGTAGACTCAGATCAGCTGATATGCCTCCACTTGATTGCTATACTCATCAGACTCAAATTAAAGGAAGTTGTTTCCCCAATTCTTTATCTTTTGTACAATATCCCAAATGTATCTTTAGTATGCTCTCTTATCTAAATGTGTATGCTAGAGATTATCCTAAGGATCGTATTGAGTTCTTTTCAAATATTCCCATGATTATTATTCTGAAATGCAATATTCGGAGGTTTTTTATCCTTACACTGACCAACAAATGCTGAATTTGAAATAAGTTGAGGATTCTGATTCTGTTTGACCAATATTTTCAATATTATATCTTCATGAATTGCATCATATAAGGCATCTTCAATTTAGCATTTTGGTTTTATTAAATATTTTAACTACATATTTCATATATATTTTTATTTGTGTTAAACATTTTAGGCCAAGTAATAACAACTAAGGTCTACCTACTAAAATAGAATCCATGTTTGCTGAATTTTGGGTTGGAGCTTGGTAATGACCCAACTCCCTCCAAATAGGAATCAGCTCACTTGTGTGTTTTGAAATAGACCTCTGTCCTCTCTTGATGTATATGAAAACAAGGCTATTTCATTAATATTTTATTGGCCATTTCTTTGCAAATGTCTCCGATGAGCTGCCTCTCATAATGCCATATGAGAGGATTCATATTTCAATAGTCCCCACACTTTAGGAACCAAAAATTCTAAGACACACCTAAGTAGGGGTGATTCATTCGTGATCCACTTAAAATATGTAGGATATTCAACATTAGGATCATCCTTTGTTAGGTGATCAATAAATTTTGTGCAGATAGTTGTCTCTCAACATAAATGGTCCAATGAAACAGATTGTGGGAGTAAATAGTTTCCTTGCTAGAAAATTAGACTGTATGAATCCATTTCTGATCATATAGCATAACTTCACCAGTAGTCAGAGTTTGACATTCAAGGTGACTGAATGGATGTATTCTAATCTGAAAAGGACATTTTTTTTGGGTTCCAAGTAGTGTTTCTTGTTAGTTTTGCTCACACAACAAAAAATTTAAGCAGAAGGACGACAAATGATCATACTATCCAGAAAAAACTGTTCAAGTCAAGAACACATACGGATAAAAAAGTGAAAGCAAAGAAATCTGAACCTATAGTCCTCTTGCCCCACCAAGAAATTTAAATGATATTTATGTCATCACATTTTTTCATGTCTTCACAAAAAAGAGATTAAAGAAGAACTTATCTTGACTATGCAGATGAGATGCACTTGATCCCTTCGCAAATTGATTGCCATGTATGATGGAAGGACAGGATTGGAGAAAGAACTATTTTCCATTCAATAGAAGAATATTTTGGATTTTATATGAGGTCCCCATGAAATCCCCGGAGGAATATTAATAGTACATCTTAATTTAGGAATAAAGTGAAAACATTGAAATTTTATAAATTCTAAACATTTCCTACTTTCTAAAAGGCTAATCTTGACTTCCATACATGTCCAGCTTAACATCCATCCTGGCATCTTCTCAACAGAAAAAAAAACTCTAAAACTCAGCCCTTTTTAGATTGGGGTGGTACTGTCATGAGTCGCAAGTTGTAACATGTGCCTACCATTTATTTCTATCATGTCCAAAGGTCACAATGGTGTACGGTTTTCAAAAAAAATGGGTATTCATAGCACCATTTGGGATGGAACTCGATAAGGGATAGGAACTGTTTGGGAAAAATACTCGTAGATAGATGATTTAACAGATGTCCATATCATATGATGAAGGAAAATTATGTGCTTCATTTTGATGTTATTTTAATTTAAATTTGCCTAAATCAAAGAAGTCTGATAAAAATATAGAAAACTCACTCAAATGTACAGTGGAAGCAAGGTCATCTCCACAGGGACAGGTCTTTAGATTTTAATTTAATAATTGAGTTATAGTTAAGGAGAAGTAATATGAGAAGTAAAGATAGTGAATATAGAAAGCGATAAGATATTAAATGGATAAGAGAATTAGATATGAGAGAGTGAATATAAGATATTAGTTATATCTTGTATAGATACTACAGATAATAAAGAGGTACGATATTTGAAAATAAGTAATGGTATTATAATTATGGGTGATGTTAATGCAGGTCGCGGAAGAACTAGAGAAGATTAATAAGGTAGAAAGAAAATTAAATCCTATTAATAGGAGATAAGAGGTTATTTATTAAGTTAATAGTAAGTTGGTATGTTAGGATTTTTTATATTCATGAATACCTTAGGCAGATTGTAATATGATATCTATAAGTAAATATATTAATAAATATTTTTTGTATTTTTAATAGAAGAAAAGCATAAGAAAACTGGTGTTTCTATCAAAGCCTTGCAGATGTTTGACATAATGGCTCAATAATGCCGCAAGACAGGAATGAATTGAATAGGTTTTTTTATAACTTTTATAAGGTAAAATCAGTATGAAACTTAGATGAATCTGTGACTATTCTCAAATGCACATTAGGTGCTTGATGAAATGCCTCAATGAAATCAAACTTACTATTAAATCAAACTTGATAAGTGATTGAACTAAATTGAATTTAATCTTTAGTTTTCTACTACAGAATCTCAACCAGATCGAGCGAGGAGATGTAACAGACCCCCCCCCCCCCACATGGCAAGCAAGAGTAGGGATGTGATCGTCGCCCCCTAATGTCGGTACATGTTCTTGCTCGTCGTTCTGTGTGCTGTTGCAGATCTGAGCCTCCCTCTTCCATGAAGCCTCCCAGAGCTTTCTTCACAATGATGGAGCTGTCACGACCCCGCTGAGCATTCCAAGCTTTGAAAGTATTTTTGCCTGTTCTCTTCTGTCCTACGATGAAGATAGCTTCGTTAAGCCTAGAAAATCATGTTTATTGGGTTGAGAGAGAAGCTCTATCTACCCTTCCCTCTGTGGTTACCAATCCAACGACTTTTCTGAGCCTTAGGATCACTAAATAGTCCCCCCCCCATCGCTGGCCACAGCCGACCAGGATGAGGGTCAGGGAGATGATCCATACTCATCACTAGCTAAATATTCCTTTGTACTGGTATATATATTTATTAAATAATCTCAATTACCAATGATGAGTTAAAACCCTAAAAATTGAGATTATCAGCCATCCATCCCGTACGAGTTATTGTCTTCCATACATGAATCCTAATTTCAATCAACTTAAAAAATCATGGACACTCAACTAGAAAAGATATATTTCCTATATTTTCTCAACCTTAGATAAATATGATGTTTCTCAAATCGCAATATTTATCAATAAATTTGAGCAATAATATTATTTCATGTTGACATTGACCTTAAATTCCACTCAGCCTTAGGATCACTTTGCTGAAGCAAACAAATATCAACAGATATACGAATGAAAAATCAACTTTGCCTTTTTTATGGGGACCTCATATAAAATCCAAAATATTCTTCTATTGAATGGAAAATAGTTCTTTCTCCAATCCTGTCCTTCCATCATACATGGCAATCAATTTGCGAAGGGATCAAGTGCATCTCATCTGCATAGTCAAGATAAGTTCTTCTTTAATCTCTTTTTTGTGAAGACATGAAAAAATGTGATGACATAAATATCATTTAAATTTCTTGGTGGGGCAAGAGGACTATAGGTTCAGATTTCTTTGCTTTCACTTTTTTATCCGTATGTGTTCTTGACTTGAACAGTTTTTTCTGGATAGTATGATCATTTGTCGTCCTTCTGCTTAAATTTTTTGTTGTGTGAGCAAAACTAACAAGAAACACTACTTGGAACCCAAAAAAAATGTCCTTTTCAGATTAGAATACATCCATTCAGTCACCTTGAATGTCAAACTCTGACTACTGGTGAAGTTATGCTATATGATCAGAAATGGATTCATACAGTCTAATTTTCTAGCAAGGAAACTATTTACTCCCACAATCTGTTTCATTGGACCATTTATGTTGAGAGACAACTATCTGCACAAAATTTATTGATCACCTAACAAAGGATGATCCTAATGTTGAATATCCTACATATTTTAAGTGGATCACGAATGAACCAAAGTTGAGTGCTCACAGTAAAGTGCCTACAAACTTATTTCAGTTTATTTTAATTAAATGAACCATAAATATGGTTTGGCGAATTATTTCTTCCAAGACTACACGTATTTTCTTATTTTTCATTTGATTCAAACGTTTACGTTTTTTATGCAAATGGATCGAATGTATTTCCCTTTTGATTTTTCTCCATACATCATATGGCATCTTAATGTTGACTTAAAGTGCTTATAATTAGCAGACTCAAAATTTTCCCAAACTAATATAAAACTCTCATATTTTTTTTGGGATGAAGTCCCAATATTGGCCCTCACATAATAACACATGGCTTGGTATCACATGCTAGAGAGAGAAGGAAACACATACACCGAAAGAGAGAGAGAGAGAAGGGGGGGTGATGCATCTTTGAGTTTGGTCTGTGGACAAAAAGCAATAGACAGGACAAATAACCATCTTCTAATATCAGATGTTCGGATATGTTGAGAGAGGGACAGGGAGAGTGAGCGAGTGACTTAGTGAGAGAAAGAGAGAGTGAGAGTTTTGGTATTCGGAAGTAGGGATCGGCCATCCCAATACCGGTATCAGATTACGGTATTGGGACCGATGCTGTACTGGATACCGAAAATCAAATTGTTGATATCCATTTTTTCTGATATCAGATATCGATATCGGATATCGATTGCTATAATACTGATATCCGATATCGGTATCCGTCTCGATGTCGTCATCGCCTCCGTCTCTCGAGGAGGATGACGATATCAGATATCGGACATGGATATCATATTTCAATATCCAACTTAGAAAGGCTATTTAAAAATATAATTTAACCATCATTGTACAGCGGTTAGAAAGGATCAACATGGGTAAGAGGGTAATTGGAAAGTTTTTTTATTTATTTAGTGGCTCATTTAATATATACAGCTGAATCTTTTTTTTCTTCCATATGGGATAACAGGATTTGGAGTTTAACATCAAACTCCGAATCCTTTAATCCTATATGGAAGAAAATAGAAATTTTCTGCTGTATTTGTTGGATGAGGAATTAATATATTGAATATATTACATATATACAGGCTTAAAATATAGTGACTATTTATTAAAATATTATGATATGATTTAATGTATGTTCTACCTCATTTAATATATACAGCGCAAGATTTCTATTTTCTTCCATATGGGATAACAGGATTGTGAGTTTACATTAAAATTTGAATCCTGTAATCCCATATGGAAGAAAATATAAATCTTGCACTGTATATATTAACCGAGGTCGAAAATATATCAAAAGCATATGGTTGATGTACATAAATCATTGAAAGTGATGTTAAGATTTATTTTTTTCTGTCAATGCCGGATATCGATATTCCGATACCGGTTCCGATATCCGGATATCGAAATCTGATATCCAGTATCCAATACCCGTTTCGTCCTTACCCCTCCGATATCCGTCTACACCTAAAGGACGGATATCGACCGATATCCGATATCCATATCAGACACCATCCCCGTTTTTTCCGGACATTGGATGTCGGTTGTCCGGATATCGGTTGGACAATCCCTATTCGGAAGAGAAAAGGAACTAGAGATAGAGAGACACCCAATATGTATCTTCTAATACCTCTTGTCCAGATAAGATCTAGATGAGAAGAGAGAGATCTTATCTGCACAAGAGATTTTGTAGTATAGATATTTGTCGTCTCTCTTTCTATCCCTATCTATCTATCTCTTGCTCTCTCCCTATCTATCTATCTCTTGCTCTCATTTTCTCTCTCTCCCTCCCTCTCCTTCCACTCTCTCTCTCTCTCTCCCTATCTATCTATCTCTTTCTCTCACTTTCTCTCACTTTCTCTCTCCATCCCTCTTCTTCCTCTCACTTTCCCCCTATCTATCTCTTTCTCTCACTTTCTCTCTCCATCCCTCTCCTTCCTCTATCTCTCTCCCTATCTATCTCTTTCTCTCACTTTCGCGCTCTCCATCCCTCTCTCTCTCACTTTCCCCCTCTCCATCTCCCTCTCTCTCCCCCTCTCTTCAGAGTTCAGAACACCACAACTGAACGTTGCATTGCGTCCTAATTCTCTCTCTCTCTCTCTCCCGATATATATATGTATATATATCTATATATCTCTATCTATCTATCTTTCCCTCTCCCTCTAGACTGCGATACCAAGCCATATTTTATTCTCAAGGGCCAGTGTTGGGATTTCATCTCAAAAAACCAGAATACCACAACAGAGAAAGAAGAGTGATAGATAACCCACATATAGATAGATAGATATAGATAGATATAGATAGATAAAGATAGAGAGAGAGAGAGTTAGAGAGAGACAAGTTCCAAGGCCGATGTGTACAGAGAGATAAAATCCAAGCAGGAGAGAGAAAGAGAGAGGGATAGAGAGAGAAAGAGAGAGTTTTGTCTTCATTCTTTGCCGTCGGCGGCGCGGAGGGAGCCGAGCTGGACCGGCGCCTGCGTGCCGACCACCTTGGACGACCCGTACACCGTCAAGTCCACCCCCTCCGCCTTCTCCTTCTCGATCTGCTCCTTTATCCAAAAGTACGTGATCCTCAACCCATCCTGCGCACATCAACGGCTCAGATCATCCCGCACTTGAAGCCCCTAGAGCGAGAAACCTATCTGAAGCCCTTATGGGCTAGAGAGAGACATGGATGAATGAATTCGCGGAAAAATAGGTAAATACTACACACAAAGATGGATGATGGGCGCATGGAACTATGCATGGCAAGGCGGCGCCGAAAAGAGGTGAAGCTAGAGAGGGATATGATAACGTGGATGGATGGAGAGGTACGCGGAAAATAGGGTGGAAAATAGGTGAGTAGAGAGAGAAATAGATGGACGGATGGACGTATTATCGGAGAGATGCATGGATTAAAAGGTATAAAACTAGATAAAGAGATAAATAACTGCGATCGGTAAACAGGCACATTGAAAAATTGGATGGAAAATAGATGCATAGGTACAGATGCGTGGAAAATAGGTGAATAGAGAGAGAAATAGATGGATGGATGGACGTATTGTTGGAGAGATACATGGATAAAAAGGTATAGAACTAGATAGAGAGATGAATGACTGCGACCGGTAAGGAGGTACATTGAAAAATAGGATGGAAAATAGATGCATAGGTACAAATGCGTGGAAAATAGGTGAGGAGAGAGAGAAATGGATGGAAGGATGGACGGGTGCATGATTGGAGAGATACATGGATAAAAAGCTCAAAAGATGGAGAGAGAAAGATGGATAATGGAGTTGGGTAAAAAGGTAGGTGGAAAATAGGGAGGAGAATAGATGCATGGGTTCAGATGAGGAAAACAGGTGAGTAGAGAGAGAAATGGATGGAATGATGGACGGGTGCATGATTGGAGAGATACATGGATAAAAAGCTCAAAAGCTAGAGAGAGAGATATAGGTACCCTGAGTTTCATAGTGGGCGCCCAGCCGAGCTTCTCCTTGATGAGAGTGTTATCGGAATTGCGACCGCGGACCCCCTCCGGCCCGGGGATGTGTTGGATGGGCAGATTTTTGCCATCGAAGCCGAGGACGATCTCCGCCATCTCGTTCATGCTCACCATCTCATCACTCCCAATGTTGACCGGCTCGCGGAAGTCAGACTTGGTCAATCTATTCAAATATTAAAACATTACTAAAAATAGAAGGAAATAGTCAATTCCTAGTCAGCGAGATCATGTTTATTAAAAATGAATGAGGTGAGAACCCAGATACCAATAAATTGCTAGAAATAGAAATAAATACTAGGACATGGTCAGCGGCATCAAGTTTGATGGAAAGGGATGAAATGGGTACGCAGAAACTTAGGTAATATGAGCAATAGGTGACATTGAACATGGTCAGCGGGATCAATATTGATGGAAATGGATGAAATGGGTACCCAGAAATTATGGATATATGAGCAATATGAGAGATCAGACATGCCCAGATATAAACACACTACTAAAAATAGAAAGAAATAGTGGGGCACGGTCTGTGAAACGATGCATGTGATGGAAATTGATGAAATGGGTGCCAGAAACTTTGGCTCTATGAGAGAAATGAGAGATCAGAAATGCCACCTCAGCACGCCTTCGACGCACTCGTCAATGAAGGTGAAGGACCGGGTCTGGAGACCATCTCCCCACATCTCAAACTTATCGGTGGATGTGATGGCCTTTCGGCAGAAAGCCGCTGGTGCCTTCTCTCTGCCGCCTATTTTTTAGAAAAAATAAAACTTTACATAAACTTAAAATCTTTAAGAAAATGAAATGTTAATCAATGATATTTTAAATTGATTTTAAAATAATCAAAAAGGTTCGGATAAAATCCGGGTGTTTCTTCTTGCCTTTCCATGTGCCAAAAGGGCCGTAAATGTTGTGAAATCGGCCGATCCGGCACTCAATACCAAAGTCCTTGGTGTAGTGCTTGCAGAGCTCCTCGCTTGCGAGCTTCTCCAGCCCGTATGCATCTTGTGGCTGCAGAATTTAATCCATTATTTCATGTTCAAAGAATAAAAACAAATATCCAAAAAAAATAGGATTTGAATAGGTGTTGACCTCAGCCGGCCAGGCATCAGACTCCTTAAGACTGACGTTTGTGTCTAACTGCTTGAACTCAGGGTAAATGCAGGCGCTGGACGCGTAGAATAACCTGAAAATAAACTTATTTATAAAAAAAGAAATTTTGAGGAGGGTATAAGACAATTATTAAAAAAGGTTACCTCTTGACGCCATTAACTCGTGCAGCCTCAAGAACATTGAAGCTGATCATGGTGTTGTTGTACATGATGACCGAGTGATTAGACTGGATGAAACCCATGCCACCCATGTCAGCCGCGAGATTGAACACGTGGTCAACGCCTTTGGTGACTTTGAGGCAGTTTTCCATGACTCGAAGGTCAACGAGGTGAAACTCGTGGCAGAACATATCCTCGGTCATGTGCTCATTCTTCTTCCAGTCTGAGGCAATTATGTAGTGGCCTTCGTTTTTTAGGCGGCGAGCAATGTGGGAGGCGATGAAGCCGCCGGCCCCTGTGATTGAGATCTTGAGCTTCTCTGTGGGCCAGTAGGGCTCTCTCTCCAGGTTCTCGTAAGTGAATTCCCCATACTGTCCGCTTGTCATTCTGCAGGAGCGACATAGATCATAAGTATAAATATATTTCATTATCTGCTGGTATGCTTAATGTTTATTGAAAGCGAAAGTATAAATTTGAGAGAGTTATTCTCTAGGAAAGTATAAATTTGAAAGAGTTATTCTCTAGGGAAGGATTGATGAGGGATTGATCAGAGGATGTAAGAACTGATCACAAATGGAGGGAATCGTCGAGGAATCAAGAAGGAAAGTTTGATCAGAGACAAGGTACAGATCGTGAGACGGGATGGCTGAGAATCCGGTAAGCCGTTCATAAGAAGGTGACAGGGGATCGCTTAAAAACTTTAATTTGTTTCTTCGCAGCTGTCCCACTATGGATAACATAGATTCCAAGAAAGCCTTTTAAAAATAAAAATACTAATTACCTGTATAGGGGTCGGGGATCCCATCAGAATGCATGGACTAACTCAGCATGGGCAAAGGATATCAGGAAAAAAACAAATGACTCGGCTACAACCAAATATAACCTTGAATTTTAATCGCATCAGGTTGATCACGTTATGCGGTGATCTTCCTTATTTAGAAAAAAAACGAATTTTAATTTAGATAAATTCAGCAAAATTTTACGACAGCCTTGCCAAAAAAAATTTAAGAGAAAGAAAAATATAGATATAAAGTACATAATGTCTATGACTGGATTAAAAATGGGAAGAAATGACAAGTCACAATAGTGTGACTTATTATTTTCCCGAAGTCATGACATTTAAAGTCCCAAACGCGCATGCCCTTTATCTATTCTAAACAAAAATCTGTGGGGTTTCAGAAGTTCATTAGATACACCAAAGATAATGATCTAAAAGTCAGTCGCCACATTTTCCTCTGTAACGAATCCCGACATAAAATCACAACTCGCGAACTGTTAGGGAAATGCATCCCAAGAAATCTACAGAATAAAATTTCACATGACAATAGCAGGGTGCCCAAGAAAGGGAGAGGCAATAAACCCATTGAATTTTAAACCATGAATTTCAATAATGTAATTCGGCAAAAGTTCAGAACTTTGTAAATTTCTGAAATAAGCAAATGAAAGAGGAGAGCCGATAAGGAAACAACAAGAAAACAAGACAAATTCTAATAACATAGCACCGGAAGCAAGCACATCCGAAAAAATACGAAATTTTGAAAAAAATCCACTAAAAATTTTTAAACTCAATCGTTAAAGATGACACCGAAATAAAAATACACGGAAATAGACCTTCCGGAAAGGAAACAACAAAAAAACAATACCAAATCGAAATTACACAGCATCTAGCTCATCCACAAATCTCCAAAAAGGTTGAAAACGTTGAACCGAAAGTTTAGATAAAGGTTTTAAGAGGAAACCGAGAGAAAAATACCGAAGCAAAACAAGGCAAGTACAAATAGCAGAGCGTCCGAAGCAACATTATCCGCGAAAATCCGAAGAAGTAGAAAATATCAACGGAATTTTGAAAAGTCAAACGATAATGATGACACCGACAAAAAAAATCCTCCGAACCAGATATTACCATAGAAAAACAACAAGAAAACAAAACCTACTCGATTACATCGACTTAATCCGCAAAAAATCCGAAAAGGTAGAAAAAGATCAATCAAAAGTGACAAAATCAAAAGTTAACATTACATCGACATAAAAATCCACCAAACTTAACAATCCATAAAAGTTCTATTTACTAGAAAACGAGTAAACTTTCCTAGAAGGAGAGATCACACCACCAATCAGAAAAATGATAAAAAGAACAATCTGCATCGCCAAGAGCGTCTACTATACCTTGATCTGGAAGCCGAAATAGAAGAAAATCAGAGCGGCGGAATCCACGTCAGAGCTTCTTCAGACCTTCCGTTGGTAGATCAGGGAGTTATGGTTAACGATAAAATTCTATCCTCGCGGGCAAGTATTTATAGTCTGCCGAAGACCGCGCTTTCCAACGGCAGACGCGGATTCATCACAGAGGAGGCCATCGCACGTGCTAAGGGTCCATTGATTGGACGGCTGTAATTGTTTCTCGATGGGGCTGGGTCTTCGCATCCAACGACATATGCTTAGCCACGTGGCCCAGAAGTCTTCACTGTTTATCCGCGCCGGAATAGGCGGCGGTAAGTTCACCGGGCGGTGACGCCACTGCAATGATTCCCCACCGTTGCCGATCTATCGGCAGAAAAAGCGGATCCGCCAGTAAAGACCCGTCACGGATCCGAAATATAAATATGTTGCCATGATGTCATTGAATGTACCCACAAATAGGGAACGGCGCGTCCCAGCCGTGACGACCCGGACATGTCGGGACGGATGACGATCTGTGATGGATAGTGATGTGACGAAAGTTTCCTCACGTCACCGTCCCATCACACGTCCGAGGATTTCTGGAAAATCCGTCACGTTCGCATCACCGTCATGGTTTGTGGCGTCCCCGTCACATCCCCGTGACCGAACAGCGTCACCGTCACGTGTGACGGGAAAAACAACTATGGGAAGGAGAGAAAATTGGAGGGGCATATCTCCAATTATCTTTGGGCGGCGTCCTTTTGTGTGTGAATTAATGCATGAACTTTTCTGCAAAATGCCAATAAATCGAGTTAAATCTAATGATTTTTAAACTTTTTTGGTCATTTTAAAAATCTGTCACGGCCATCATCTGTGATGGCCGTCCTGTCATGTCACTCGTCCGAGGGCCCCCGTCACCGTTGCATCACCGTCATGCCCAGTTCGTCATCTGTTACCGTCACCGTCACGGCCCCCTAATTTCGTCATCGTCACCGTCACGTCATCCATCACGTTGCCATCACCGTGACGTGTGACGTGACTGATGGCGGCAGCCGTTCCCTACCCACAAAGCCCTTTGTAGGTGGGGTAGATCACGTTCAGGTCCCAACCAAGCTTTAGCAAAAACCAAAACCTAGACCTTAAGTTTAGTTCCAGTCTTAGTCTCGATCCGGTCCTGTTGATATTCGCTAAAAATGGGATTATCAAGGTAAACTATGTGCCTCAATGTGAAGAATCAAATAACATCTTGACATGAATTTCTGTTACAATAAAATAATATCTGATAATTTTTTTTAACTCAATCTTAGAAAATATGATGTTCTCATTTATAGGGGTAGCAATGAAGATAGTCTCCTTTTCTCCTAAGTTTACATTTCCACTTGATTGTCTCACTTCATCTAACTAAATATCGCATGGGGCGCCAAGTAGTGTCTTGTAAACTTGAGAAAAGCAATAAAATTAATCATGATATAAAAACATAAACAATAGTCAAGAAAATAGAAAAGAGCCTCAGAAAATTAGTACCAGAAAAGATTATCTCACATTTTCCAGTCTTTGATTTCCTCCACTCCAATGTACTCCACTTCCCTGTCCTCCCTTTTGCACTCCACATTATTCTTCAAAGCCCGACATTTCATATTCATAATGGTGAATATAGTGTTCGCAGAAAGGCGTCCTCTTTTTTTAATGACATAATCCCTTGCCTTGTAAACAAAATGCTCCAATGAGAAACAAATGGAAAAGAATTTCTTTGCAAGGACTACAACGCATGGATATTTTGCCGACTCAAATGTATGCCACCATTAGAGGGGGACTAATGAGAAGCAGTACAATTTTCCTCAAGGTACTCGTCCACTTCGATTCTAGTGGATTTTAATATTGCACCTTTCCTCATTTTCTTGCGTTCCATCAATGCAATCATCAATTTTGAGTGCTTGACATTAGAAGGTGTATCCTCGATATTTGTCTGGTCTCTTGAAGTTGATGAGCTGGAAAATCTGTCAAGAAACTAGACAATGTTGTGGACAGTGAATTTTTTTCATCTTCGTGGATGAATTAAAACTTCCTTCTTCATTCTAACATTATTACTAAAAAAATTAAGTTTTATTATCTTTTTTTTATATCAGGTATATATTTGATAATGACAATGTCACATTGTGACTCTATGTATTTCATGAAAATTATGCTAACACAAATTATTTTTCCATGGATTAGAGTTAATTATTACTTTTACTGTAAATTATAATAAAATTCTCAAAATTATTCTATTAATATTAAATAATTTAGGCCAATTAGGATAGTTATTTTCAAATCATTTTAGAATTATTTTTGAATTTCATTCCACTAGTTTGCTTTTTCGGTTAAATTACTAAAATAAATATAAAAATAAAAAACAAAGCAAAAAAACCACTTATTCAATACTTGCTCCCGTGGGTTCGGCCCTTACTCAACGTATGCTCACAAGGAAAATTATAAATTTTGTTGTTAAACCAGAAGCCTTAAATGACATTTCTATCCCTAATTTATGGTTCATCACTCTTACAAACATCTCCTTCCACGTGGAAGATTTTCTTCAATTGGAGCTATCTTTTATTGGCATAATCCAAATCTCTATTAATTTGTCCTCCTCTCTCAACTCCTATTAGTACTTTTTTTAGATGGAGCTTTCTTATCCTTCTCCCTGAACTCCTATTAATGTTTCTTTAGATGGAGATCTCTCTCCCCTCTCTCTTTTCCATCCCTTTATCTCCATCTTTATCTCTCATTTCTCTCCCTCTATTTCTCTCCTTCATCTTTCTCCATCGTTCTCTCTCCTCCCTCTCTCTCAACTCTTATTAATGTTTCATTAGATGGAGCTTTCTCTCTCTATCTCCAACTTTTTCTCTCCTCCCTCTCAACTATTATCAATGTTTCATTAGATGGAGCTTTCTCCCTCTATCTCCGACTTTTTCTCTCCTCCCTCTCTCGCAACTCTCATTAATGTTTCTCTAGACGGAGCTTTCTCTCTCTATCTCCATCTTTCTCTATCCTCCCTCTCTCAACTATTATTAATGTTTCTCTAGACGGAGCTTTCTCTCTATCACCATCTTTCTCTATCCTCCCTCTCTCAACTATTATTAATGTTTCTCTAGACGGAGCTTTCTCTCTCTATCTCCATCTTTCTATCTCTCCTCTCTCTCTGTCTCCATCTTTCTATCTCTCCTCTCTCTCTGTCTCCATCTTTCTATCTCTCCTCTCTCTCTGTCTCCATCTTTCTATCTCTCCTCTCTCTCTGTCTCCATCTTTCTATCTCTCCTCTCTCTCTGTCTCCATCTTTCTATCTCTCCTCTCTCTCTGTCTCCATCTTTCTATCTCTCCTCTCTCTCTATCTCCATCTTTCTATCTCTCCTCTCTCTCTCTCCTCCCTCCATCTCCAAATCTCTCTCCATCTTTCTATCTCTCCTCTCTCTCTATCTCCATCTTTCTATCTCCCCTCTCTCTTTCTCCATTCTCTCTCTCTCTCCATCTTTCCCATCTCCATCTCTCTCTTCTCTCCCTATCTCCATCTTTCTCTCTCCTCCCTCTCTCTCAACGACCTATCCATATATACCTACACATCCATCCATATCTCTCATGCTTTAATGTTTCACAAAAGGCCAATACCCAATCTTGACTTCATGAAAGAACAAAATCTCTAACACCCACATAACTACCCCAACAGTAATAGCTACAAAGCCCACCCAAAGATATACCAAACGCAGAGATACAAGGAGACACATAGTGAGAGAAATAAACATACCTAACAGCAGTGTAACTTATAGATGAAACTAGTGTGATTAGCAGATGGTCCTCAGGGGACAGTAATGACCTGGATAGACTGCAACATGTCCGAGACGGCAATGACGAGGTCACCGGTCTTGATCATCCCTCTGGCCTTGAGCAGAGAGAAAGTCCGGTTGAGATTGTTCTCCATGTCCTCGGAGAAGCTCAGCCTAAAGGGGATGAGCCCCCACTGAAGATTCAGCCGCCGCCTAACCGACGTCGTCGTCGTGAACGCAAAGATTGGGCAATCTGGTCGGCCTCTAGATAGAAGAGACGCCATGTGGCCCGTCTTTGTGAACACAAAGAGAGCATCCACCCCAAGGTTGTTTGCTGCCACGTTAAGAAACAGGCAAACATGTCATCATAAAAACCCTATACACTAAACCCTAAAGACCGGCAGCATCAATAATTCTCATATCACCATGTTGACCCATCACAATGGGTTCTTCATTCAAATGCA
The DNA here is from genome assembly GCF_029677425.1 of Wolffia australiana. Lineage (NCBI taxonomy): Eukaryota > Viridiplantae > Streptophyta > Magnoliopsida > Alismatales > Araceae > Wolffia > Wolffia australiana. The sequence goes on from NC_135842.1 coordinate 12,394,980, forward strand.
TAAATTATGAATTATTATATACCCATTTCAAGATTTTTGATCCAGAAAATGATAGCCCCCGGAATATTTGACCCATGCGCTCATTATGAAAGCTTAAATGTCAAGCAATAGGAAAAATAGGCGCACATGTCATCCGAACGAGCATTTTCGATTAAACCCCGAAATATTTATACTTGCAACTGACTAGATTTCATGAAAACATCATGCAATGTCATGATGTAAATATTTTTATGATCCAGAAAATGATAGCCCCGGAATGTTTGATCTATGCACTCATTGTGAAAGCAGAAATGTCAAGCAATGGAAAGAATAGGTGCACATGTCATCCAAACGAACATCTTGGATTGACCCCCAAACCCTAAATATTTATACCTAAAATTGACTAGATTTGATGAAAACATCATGCAATGTCATGATTCACGTATTCCATCGTTCAACAATTAGAACTGGGTTCTTGATTCACATTCCTCATTTAAAAAACAGAAAGGGTGAGTCTTGCCTTCCTCATCCAACCCAGATTGATATTACCGGACCTAAAAGTTGATAATCTCAGAATCCTAAAACCTAGCCCTAGACCCAGATTAAGTTACTTCATGTGCCTGCATGTTGTTCATACCATTTACGGATAGATTAAAAAGCTCTCAATCATTGGGTTCAAGTCAACTTTTTTTACACAAACTAAACGACAACAAAACATAAATTTCAAAAAGAAAATCGGAATGGTTTTCTTACCCATTTTGGCAGCAGAATTGCAAATCTCCTCCGAGATACTATCTGAGAAGGATGAAGCAATACCAGGGAGCTCCACAGCCTCATACCTCTTCTCTTCCCTCCACCACTTCTCGATCCTCAAGCTGACAGTTCTCAGAACGGTCAACGCCTTTTCAGGATACTGACCCATTGCCGACTCGCCAGAGAGCATCAGGGCATCAGATCTCTGCCTAACAGCCTCAGATATGTCAGCAACTTCGGCCCTCGTCGGCGTGGGGTATTCAATCATGGATTCAAGAAACTGAGAAGCCACTATCACGGGCTTGTTCAGTTGCCTGCAGACTCTAACAATTTTTTGTTGGGCTGAGGGCACTTGTTCTAAGGGGATTTGGGCCCCCAGGTCACCTCTGGCCACCATCGCCCCATCTGACGCACGGATGATCTCTTCAAGGTTCTTCAAGGAATCAATGCTTTCGATCTTAGCAATGACAGCAATCTCACTGGAATATAAAAAGAGTTGGTTATAAATAAACAGCCAGAGCAAAACTGGAGAAGCCTTCAACTGGGACAGTTCGTAGACCAAAACCAAATTCTTCCAAAAAAATATATTTTGAAAAAAAACTCCTAACTATCAGATCAGTTCTCTCAACAAAACCTTCAAACTCTACGCGTAGTTTTTATGATGGAGAATGAAAGATACTGAGAAATAGACAGAATTAGTCTGATCGTGCGTAGTTTTTATGTGCTTGATATAGAAAATACAATATACAATAATCTCTTAATTTTAATATCATCCATGATCTTGTAATAGAAAACTCCCAAGTCATCATATTTTGAGGGTGTTAAATGTAAATGCCTACCACTGAAAATTATCAAGGAAAATCGAGGAAATTCTAACACTCATTTAGTGGCGGAAAAATATAAGAAAAGTAGCTCTTCACTAGTGGTGCACTTTATACAGAAAACAATATCGCAGATGAGACACTGAACATCCATTAATCGTACATAAATGCAAAACTTAGACCTTGAGGGTACATATCAATGAAAATAACAATTAACGGAGAGCATAGAACAAATAAAAGAATTTACCTTTCACGACACCTGGCAGCAATATAGCTTTTGAGATGATTAATCACTTCAGCAGTTTTGACAAATGACACAGCAATAAAGTCTACCCCCTCAGCAATACCAAAGTCTATGTCGAGCCAGTCCTAAACAATGCAGGATGTCAACAAAACAAGGAAAACGAGCTATAAGAACAACTGGTAGGTTTCAAAAGTAAGTTGATTAAATGATCAATTAACCATCCAGCATCACATAAAGTAATTCGCAGAAATTAGAGGTATGTGAGAAGAAATTGAAAGAGCAATGGAGGTAGATGGAATATTCAATAAAGCATCAGGAAAGAAGGATGCAGAATAAAGAAATGTAGGACAAACGGTTTGCATAACAAACTGCTAGGATCCCCAACCACTGGACAAGGGTATTTCAGTCTATTATCATGGGGTTAGATCCCTTTTAATACACGTGGCTCTACTCAAAGGAGAAAAGACAAGAAATCAGCATTAAATTGTGTGGAAGATCCTCCTAAAGAAGGCATAGGCACTAACCAGGACTACTGTCCCTAAGTCCCTCCCTATTCTCTAGACCAAACACATACTCATCCTTCAGGAGAAAGCTCTTTAACATAAGTCTAATTTTAAAATATATACATAGTAGGAGACTTGAAATCGGGTGTTAGTTGAGAGGGAATCACCTTAGAAGAAATTGTGGGAAGCATAGCATTCTTTTCTCGCACTAAACTGCCATCCCTCCAGAACGTTAAGTTTGCTCGAGGCAATAGCAAACCTGGGTCAGTACAGCGGCACTTCACATCGGGCCCAATCTTTTCAATGACCTCGAACCTCACCATTCCTCCGTCTACCAGCAGTTCATCTCCCACTTTCACGTCTGCGCCAAAAAAAAGTTAATTGGAAAAAAATCCTAACTTTGCAACTCTCCACATTAAATTAAAACATGACATGAGACACACCTTCAGCAAATCCTTCATAGTTTACACTGATTGTGCGGTCAGGTAAGGTTGAGTTGAAATGCCGAACACTGAAAGTCCAGACTTCACCATCCTACAAACGATCATGCCAGAGCATTTTATTATTGGTGTACAAGACATGCACACAAAAAGGTAAAAGTTAATACACAAAAGGTAAAAGTTTATTTGATTTTTCAGTGTGATTGTTCCTATTGGAGGAAATTTTGGAAAAAAAACATTGAAACAAAAATTGAAATTAAGAAACACAGAAATGGTGAAGTTCGCTTAAAAGAATCAGACAGATTACACAAAAAATTGAGATAAACGCACACAAAGATATTCCCAATATACATGCCGCGAAGAAACTCAAGACTAGAACCCAAAAAAGAAAAAGAACCCCCAAAATTTTTAATTCAAAATTCAACATACTTCACCTCAGCTTTAGCAGAAGCAGTGGGAAGATCACCCATGTGGATCTCACTCCCTTCAGTGTCCATCATCACAGCAATGGCGTACCCCTTCTCCTCATTTAACTGCCGAACCCGTCGAATCACCTCTCTGTGCCACTCATGGGTACCATGGCACATGTTCACGCGGGCAACGTTCATCCCGCCTTCAGCGAGCGCCTCAAGCTGCTCCTTTTCGCAGGTGGCGGGGCCGATGGTGCACACCAGCTTCGTCCTTCGAGTGCTCCGGTAGCCGTTCTCCTTCAACTCCGCCTCGGTGACGGAGTCCACGTCGATGGAGCCGCTGCTCAGGAATCCATCAACGGCGGAGATGACAGCGGTGGAATCGAGATCTTGGGAGTGCGATAACGTGGCAGAGATCCGACGGTGGAGCCTGAGGTTTAGCGAGAGGGAGACCAAGCTTCGACGGCGGTCGGAGCGCCCGGCGAGAGAGGGAGGAGCGAAGGAGCTGAGCGACTGCGCCATCTTCTCTTCTCTTCTCTGCTCTGCTCTTCTCTTCGGTGGGGAAGATGAGTGAAGGGAGAGAGAGAGAGAGAGATTTTTATATTTATAGGGGGGAAGGGGAAGGCGGAATGTCCAAGAAGGGGAAGAGGGAAATGACGCTTTTGCCCCTCCGCTCCTCTTGGTTTTATACTCTGGGAAGGGGAATCTACATAAATTAATAATTTTGTGGGTGAAGAGAATGTTCGGTTGCTCTAGTCAAGAAAAATATGCATTTGTAAATGAATTAATAGTTTTACTTTTTTATTTTATTTTGTTTCTTTACTAAGTTAAAAAAATGCTCAGTTGTTCTAGTGTAGAACAAATGTGAATTTATAGTTTTATGGATGAATAGAATGCTCAGTTTTTCTTGTCTGGAACAAATGCGCATTTATAAATGAATTAATGGCTTAATGGATGAATAGAATGCTCAGTTGTACTAGTCTAGAACAAATGTGCATTTATAGATAGATTAATGGTTTTATGGATGAATATAATGCTCAGTTTTTCTTATCTAGAACAAATGTGCATTTATAGAGGAACTAATGGTTTTATGGATAAATGGAAGGCTCAGTTGTTCAGGTCTAGAACAAATGTGCATTTCTTTAAGAATTAATGGTTTTATGAATGAAGAGAATGTTAAGTTGTTCTAGTGTAGAACAAATGTGAATTTATAGATAGATTAATAGTTTTATGGATGCATAGAATGCTCAGTTTTTCTAGTCTAGAATAAATGTGAATTTATATATAGATTAATGGTTTTATGGATGAAGAGAATGGTCAGTTGTTCTAGTCTAGAATAAATGTGCATTTATATATGAATTAATGGTTTTATGGATGAATAGAATGTTCAGTAGTTTTACTCTAGAACAAATGTGAATTTATAGATAGATTAATAGTTTTGTGGATGAATATATTGTTGAGGAGTTCTACCCTAGAACAAATGTGAATTTATATATAGATTAATAGTTTTATGGATGAACAGAATCTTCAGCAGTTCTGCTCTAGAGAAAATGGTAATTTATAGATAGATTAAGAGTTTTGTGGATGAATAGAATTTTGAGGAGTTCTACTCTAGAAAAAATGTGAATTTATAGATAGATTAATAGTTTTATGGATGAACAGAATCTTCAGCAGTTCTACTTTAGAAAATGGTAATTTATAGATAGATTAAGAGTTTTATGGATGAATAGAATCTTCAGATATTCTACTCTAGAACAAATGCGCATGTAGACCTAAATTAATAGTTTTATAGAAAATATGTGATTTATATTGTGGTAGTGTGATTATGAATGATGAATTCAATAGCTAATGATGCAATCAATAATTATTAGTTCCTTGAAAATGGTTGTAGATTTTTCTTCTTATGCAAAGGAGAAATGTATAGTATTTTATAATAGCTGAATAAGCGGGCATGGTGAATGATAATGATGGGTAAATTAAATAACGATCTATTATGTATACCGATGAGACGGGTATAAGTGGATGGGCAGATGCATGTGGATAGGAGTGGATGGATTGACATGAATCGGTGGCATAAATAGATGACAGATGCTGTAAGTGTAAGGAGAACCACTTTAGATCCTTATATTCTGCCAGAATTCAAGGTAAATTGTCACAAGGGGAGAATCCCTCCACTTCTCTTTCGTCTTCCAACTTCAATCAAACAATGGGCACCAAGAAAACCTGATGGATCTTGAAATCACTTTCTTTCACTTGGTCTACTAAAGTAGGAGTAATTCCAATATGTTTTTACATATATAGTGGGTCTATTTGTCGATATTGGGCTATGGATGTATAGATGAGAGAGATAGAGATAAAGCTACCTTTAAATTTTCAGCCCACAATTCTTAGATCACTAGATATTATGATTTGAAGTGGAATCATTCTCAGAGGTCGGGCTTTCTCTCTACTCATTGATTCACATGTTGGATTTCCAAGGTGTCACACAATTTTTGGAGACCTGGAAGAATTCGTAAACGCATAAATAATTCCATAAAATATATTTTAATTCATAAACATCTTAAATATATATACTAACTTTTCAAAAACAATAATCCTCAAATGTAATGTCAAAAAGTTCTAATATATATATATATATATTATCACTAATAAAACATTTTATTTACAAAATTTAATATCTGAAAATTCAAAAAATACATAATCTGACTGGATAAATGTTTTGTTTGTAAATGTGATCCTTAAAATTCCATAAATACACCAAAAGTGTAGAAAAATAAGAACATCACTCTTAAAACAGAATAACTAATTTGTGTAAATAAATGTTAATCATAAATACCGTCCTGTTTTTAATAATAAATTCATTGTTTTTTTGTGAGTATTTTCATTGAAATGATCGTAAATGCATGTTATTAATGCTTAAAAAGATTAATTGCACTTTTTAATGAGTTGCCTATTTTACTTAATTTAGGATATTTTAACATTGTTTTCTGAAATTAATTTCATGAATAAAATTATTTTACAAGTTTGAAAATATTTATTTATATTTATTTAAATATTTTAAAGGGTTTATTATATTTTTAAGATGATATTCTAATTTTTCTAGATTTCTGGTATTTTTAATGGAATGTTCTGAAATTAAATTTTAAAAAATAACTTTGTAAGTAAAAATATAATATTGAATTTTTTATTTAAATATTTTTAATGAACTAGTTGACTTTTCTACCCCTAGAAGTTCATGCCACGTTGGTTATCTGTCATACAATTCAGAGGAGAGAGAGAATTGGATGGCTCAGATTGATCCAAATTGAAACAATGATATCTAATGATCTAAAAGGACTTTAGGGCTGAAATTTTGAGGGTAGTTCCACAATTCCCTCCCATTTATCCACCATCTTAGATCTACAAATAGAAGCCCCGTCATTATAAAAAAGGCACCCTTAGATTGTGTTCCTAATCACAACTTGAGGAGTGATTTGCTCATTTGAAATATTCTTTGAATTCTCAAAATATGCTCATTTTAGAATTCTCAAAATTATTCTTTGAAATATGAATAAATTAGGTCAAATAAAATTAAGATTTTCTGACCTTCCTACAATTATTTTGAATTATTTTCCCTAGTTTTTTATTTAAATTAAATTTAATTATTAAAATAAATATAAAAATCCAAAAACAGAAATTAAAAATAAAATTTTCTGATTCAATATTTTCTCCTCGCGGATTCAACCCTTACTTGCACTAGGCTCGTGAGGAAATTATAAATATTTTTGTATGAAACAGAAGCCTCAAACAAAATATTTAAGCCTATTTATGGTTCATAAATAAACATGGAACTTTCATGAGTGTGCTATCACCCAACACTAAGTTTCACTTTTGGGTGATGGCATTTGATTGATTAAGATGTATGAGGTTTTATAAATTGTATCAAATTATAGGCTCTTTTCAGAATTCCTGGACGAGACTTTTCTCCCCAGGATGACGAAAAATTGCTCGTCAGATTTTTCATGAATACAAATTTTGTTCTGTGAAAATTAAAGGTGCTATTATGGGATTCAATTTCCTAGTCCCATGAACAAAGTGAATGTCAACCACTCTTCCTAATTAGTGCTCTGATGTCTTCGTGTCATCTTCCTCCGCACTTTCAAGCTAGCTTTGGGAAAACGTTATGATAATGTAACCAACCTTAGACATTTATTGATTATTAAGAGGCCAATGGATCAATTTTATTAAAATATAATTTTAATTCATTATTTGTTTTATACTTCATCCAAATAGGAAATAACATCCATATGTTATATTAATATATAATTATTAGATTTATAGAACCTTGATTTTAGCTGGAATTCCAAATCTTCAAGGTACAATCTGCTTCACCATTTTGATTTAAATCAGACCTTAATGTTCCTTAGAAATATTTAAGTTAGTTATTCCAGGTTCTTGAAAAACATGGAACAAAATCCATAGGTTATAGTTATGCAATAATTCCTAGACCTAATATGCTATGGAACTTAGCCAGAGTGATGAATCTTCAATTTATAATCTGCTACACCATCTAGAGTGAAAACATTCATTAGTCTCTCTTAAAAGAAAAAACTTGGCAATAGAAAATTGTGCATTAAAATATACTTGGTACTATATAATCCATATTTTCTCAGATTACAATCTATTGGATTTCAGATGAAAGGCTTTTATATATACTAGAAAGTGGAAAAACCTAGTTTTTATAGTCAAAAGACTTTGATGCTCTTCAAGATCATATTACTATTTTGCAAATATTGAATTAGTTTTTTAAAAAAATTATTTTGTAAAAGAGTTTCTCAATTATAAGACAAAATCACAGTACACAATAAAAAGATGGAACTCCAAGTTTGATGATTTAAGTTTTAATAACTATAAATTGGAACTAATTTCAACAGTCTTTATATAGCTAACTTTATATGAGCTGTTTGAAATATTTTTTGGTAGATATATTTATGTCACATGTGCTTTAGATAAAACCTTTAATATTAATAAATTTATCTTTTTTTTATTATCACGTGTGTTTTAGACAAAAAAACTTTGATTTTTTGGCATGACATTTTAGGGGCACAAGGGTCAATATTTCATTTATAATAATCTCTTTTTCGGTTCAATAAAAACCTATTTGATTAATCAAATGGCAGTCCAGATGGCTATTTGTAAGATTTTTTCAACAAATTATTGAGAATAATGATTAAGAAAACAACTGATGTATTGAAATTATGTTAAGAGAAACATGTGCATACTATATAATAATTTTTTGGATCATAATTGAGATACTATATACAAAGTTTTTGGGAGGAATTTTTTTAGTTATAATTCATAGAAAATTGAGGACATGATATTTTTTGCACTTATATAGTATCAGATTATCCATTCATAAATATATATAGTTAAAAAGAGAGTTAAAATTCTTCTTTTAATATTAAAAATAAAAGGAAAGATCATTGGAATGATCATGATCGACCTTCAGTGTGAATAAGCACCTATTGATTGTCAACTATTTTGTGCCAAGCCTGTGTGCAAACTTTGGGTTTTGGCGTGGGGGACCAAATATATGAATCTTTTATGATGAATTACAATTTATCTTTCTCTCTCTTTGAGCATTGTTTATTATCCTTCTTCACTATTGTTTTTTCTCCTTCAAATCCTCCACGCCCAGCAATCATTATCTGAATATTGTAAAATATTGAAAAGCAACCATGCAACGTATCATTCCTCACAAATTATTATTTTCGTCTCTGACTACAGAATTTATTTGAAAGTACTGTTTCAGAGATGAGAGAAAATAATTAGAATGGATGTGTGGTATTCTTATGCATAAAAAAATAAACTCGATCTTCCATTTTAATCCACATCTTCTATTCTCATAGTGATTTACAAATAATCCAATTCAGAAATAATTTAAATTAGTTTAACCTCAAGGAAATTAATTTTGAGAAAAATATCAGAAGATATAATATTTTTAACGTCAAAACATCCATTTCTTAGATTTTTAGCGATCAAATTATATTTTTTATGGAACTAGTTAATGGTTTTAAGACTTTTTCTGGGTTTCGAAAATTTTCATGCCACGCTGGAGATCCACCACATGAATCAATGAGGAGAGAGAAAATAGATGGTCGATAATGATTCATCTTCAAATCACAATATTTGATGATAATGTTGAGTTTGGGACTAAAATTTTGAGCATAGTGTTGTTGGGTTCTATAGGTCTAGATCTGGATGAACAAATCAAAATGATTTACAGCGGAAGACTTGAACGAATCGAACGACATCAACAAAAACATTAAACGAAGTACCTTTCCACAGATCGCATACGTGATTTCTTGGATCCCGGAGAGCGCCAAGTCGAGCTTCTCATGTGTGCAGCCTCTAGACGTATCCACGCGGTCCTCAACACGTCGGATCTCCTCCTTCTCGTTGACGAGCTCCGTTATTTCTCCGTCGATGTCATTACGCCGTTCTGATCGCATCGGGCATGGAGAGGGGTGTGGGGATAGTGGAGAAGAAGGGGAAGGCCCCCTGAATAATTCTGGCCTGGGTGAATTTTTTTCAGGGCCTTCCCCTATTTATACGAAGTGGTATTTTTCATAAAACCCCCAAAACTTAAGTATATCTTCCGACGTCCAAAAAGACCATTTGCGTGTGACCCGCTATGCCCATGTATCAGTCTAGTTAATGACTCCAGCGGCCCAATAACCTTTATTGGCCTTCCAAATTACTTAACTATATCATCATATAGATTAGTTAATGTTGGATCGATTTAACCCAATCGATAGGTCGAGACTCCGACACGTGGGGTGCCAAGCTACACCTCGTGTCCTAGAAGATACAAATGAGTATGTATCGACTCACTCCTGGAACCTGTTCATCATCAGTTACCATGTATAATCCCTCATCCACTTGACGCTCCTTGGATGACTTAGGATATGGTCAACTATCAAACCCTAATCGATCATCCGAGTTAGTACTGATGCATTCAGAAATCATCGAAGAGTTCTTCTCCGATATTTCGCTGCCTTGGCCAAGGACTTCATCGCATCATCTTCCTTGAGTTGTCACCTCTTATACTAAGGGTGGACGATCCCATCTTGACCACTCAATTGTCTTCGTGAACTTCTTGATGTACCCGAACTAAGACCATTTAAAATCCCATGATTAGAGACTCGTTGGCCATCGCCAAAGTACAACCGTCCGTCCACAAGACGTCTTTTGTTGTCTCACGTCTAAGGACCACTTACACAACCATGACGTGAATCAACATGATTGACAGTTCGGTATAATACCATTCAGGGATTCGTACGGATCAATTCAGTGAACTTTTTCCACTAAAGGGCACCCACTATCTATCCTTAGTGTCTCCACACCTTAGTAGGCCGGCCATACTTATCATATGAGTGAGGCTAGATAGTGCTATTCTATCCGGATACTTCGATGTCCTTTTCGCGTATCCTTTGAATAGGAATGTTTAGAACACATGCTTAAAAAAACCAGTGATCTCCGTATTACGATCTCATCATAATTCACTAAGTCCGGTCATGTATTCATGTACTTCATTATACGCATCATACGTGCACTATAATGAATATGTTCTATTAATGAACATGGAACGAGATGTGGAATGTGTGATTGGCTTGCCGGCCACATATATTTTGCATCAAGCTTCATATATCTCATTTGCATGATTGGATCTTTAAATAAATCACTCTATTTATGTAGAAACCATCTTGGAATTGATCCAACCTTAGTAGGCCGAGTGAAAGAAAAGTGTAGGGTCTCGCTTACTTTCATAAAGTGGCTTGATCATGGGGGAATATAAGTATCCGTTGTGAGTCTATTTGTGATTGCTTCATAGTCTTATTCTGAACATCATCTATCCATTCACATACATTCATCTATTTCCACCCATTCATATCCATATACATTTTATCCATCCATTTACTCATCATCATCATCCAATCGTGCTCAATTATATGTATTCACATCCATTCGTCTATTCCACCCATTTATATCCATATACATTTTATCCATCCACTTACTCGTCATCATCATCCAATCTTGCTCAATTATATGTATTAACACACATATATTTATCCTTACCATCCTTCTCTTATTTTTTCACTTATAATTTATAAAATAAATATTTAGCCCCCATTACCATCTAAAAATATATTTAATCCTAATATTTGTTCCATGTGGAGATGAACCTTTCTCATCACTAAATAGCCAATCTGATTAACCTTGCTCGTTTTTAATTTATTGTTGGTGCTTTTGAATTTAACCAATAAAAGCATAAATATGTGCTCAGTTAAATAAATATAGCAAGTGACGAGTACATATCATAACCACATGCAATGACAATTAAGGATATACTAGTTTTTTTTTAATGATTAATGAGATGAGGGAGATATGTATAAAAATACGAGGTGAAGAGACAAGCAAAATTTAAGGGGAGAAGGTAATAATTAATAATAAGATTAAAAGTATTACAACATATAGTGATAATGAAGACATTATAATAATTAATGAGAAAGAGAAGGGAATGTCAATATCAAGATAAGATAGTAGATAGATTGTAGATACATGATGAAAAGAACAATTTGTGTAAGGGAAATGGAGGTAACGTAATGAAGACATGATGATATAAAAGGCATGAGACATGATTGAATGGTGTAAATATGTCATGTGATGGTAAGATGAGATAGCGAGATGGATCTAATCTAATGTTGACAATGAAAAGAACCAATGTAAGGCAATGATATTTATCGTAGATCCTTACCATTTTTTAGTTCATTCATGAACATGCTACTGTGTCTTAGTAAATAATTTAAGGAATGACTTGGCCATGAAGATTCATGTGCCATATCACGTGTCTTCTTCATTCTCTGCTAATCTTGTGTCACTGCATATGGGCCCCATTTTTATTCACTTTTCCACTTCAAAAAATGCAACAAATATAGTTAGTTCTTTTCTCAGTCTCCACACAATATATTGCACTTTTAATTAATTTTTTTTCTATTGGTCCATGACACTGCAGATAAAAATGTACCATGCATCAACCTATCATTAGTCATTATTACATCACGAATGGCGACACACGGCAAGGCAAGAAAATAAGACAAGAAAAAATCAATAATCTTGAAAAAATAAATCCTATCATAAAAATGTAATAAATAAATATTCTTTACTTTGAAAATAAATATCTCCATGAATATATTGTCAAAAAAATTTATTCCAATATATTTTAAATCAAACATTGATTTATTTAATAAATTGAGGTCGAACAAACTTGTAAATAACGAATAAATCCACAAAATCACTATATCACATCAATATATGTTTAATTATTTTAAGATTGATGACACATGAATAATTAATGTAATTTAGAAAATGACGGAAATTGCATACTATTATATTAACTCAGTAATTCGTGTGTTATCACATCCCTAATATTGACATTTACAGAGTTTGGATGAAGATAAAAGAAAGTGATCTATCAGGTAAATTTTGACATTTGGATACTTATTAGATAGAAATATTTTTTATTGAGATTGATTAAATATTGAGTGCAAATTTTTGTGATAGTAGTAGAAGAAAATAAAAATAATTTAGTCCAATTTAATTAATAATTAATCAAATGAAATCAATGGGGGTATCACTAGTATTCTTGAAAAAAATATTACAAGGCATTAGTTGGCCACTAAAAATTTCAGAGATCTAAATGAGATCTATGTTGCAAATATGTGTGTAATGTATCTCAATCACATATTCTATGATTGGCTCAAAGTTCCACTAATATAATGCATGTGTGTTGCTTATAATTGAAGTTCATGAATACATGTGATGAATAAATTATGTCTAGATCATAAAATGTTGGTCACTAGTGTTTCAATATGTGTTCTTAATATTACTATGTGAATGATAACCAAGGACAATAAAATAACCGCATACAATAGCACTGTCTAGGCCCTGTCATCTGACGATTATGACTGATACCGTAGTCATTGGTTTGGAGACAATAATGACATATTATGGGTTTTGTCTGTGGTAACAAGTTCATCAAATTGATCCATCTGAATTTATAAGGGCAACCATATTGATTCATGTCACGGTTGTGTAGGTGGTCCTTTTCAATTGAGACCACCTTGTAAATGAACGGTTGTGTTTTGACTATGGCCTACGAGTTTCTAATCATGAAATTCTAAACTTTTATAGTTTAGATGTAATAACAAGTCCACTAAGGTGATTGTGTAGTCAATATGGGATCATATAATCTTGGTATTAGAGGATATTGACTCAAGGAAGACGATGATATTAAATTCCTGGCCGCGCAAGTGGAAATATCTAAGAATGTGTTATTTGACGATTTAGTAATAACTAGAATGACTGATCAAGATTAACTATACCCTTAGTCATTAGGGAGTCTCACGTGGATGAAAAATTATATATATATACGTTAATGAATGATGTTAAAAGTTACATCAACAGTTAAACATACTCATTTATATATTCTAGGGCATGAGGTGTAGTTTGGCCCCCCATAGGCATCTGACTTAACCAATTTTTTGAGTTAAATTGATACTTGATTAAGTAATCCGCATGTTAGTTAATTAATAATGCCAGCCCAATAAATATTTTTAGAGAAGTTAAGTTTTAAACTAAACTAATACATGATCCTAGAGGGCCACACACAAGATTTTTAGACATTAGTGTGTAGACTCAAAGTCGAGGACTTTTAATAAATGCTCCGAGAGATGGGGACTTTTTAAAATTTTCCCATGCAATCTAAATAGAGGGGCACCCTCATTTGATACCCATGTGAGTGATTTTGACTGCCCCTCTTCTTGTTTTCCTGCTCATTGGTGCTACTCATGGTGAGACTAGATTTCTTGCAACACGGTTCAAGTAAAAGAAGAGGAGATCTCATACTGGAAAGATCACACGGACAAGTGTAGAGGCTGAACATCTAAATGGTTTGAAGATGATCACTGAAGGAACCAAGAAATCATGAATTTGAATTTTGTTTTTTCTACGCTCAAATATGTGTTCTATTTGATATTCAGTTATGCAATCAATCTCCAATCATGTCAATTGAAGCGACAAAATCTCAGCAATCCCACCTGATAGAATACTCAACAAGCCACGTGATTCCCACAAAATATTTAATGACATCTGGAAAATGTTCCACTTCAGCTCTAGACTTGTATATCTTCAAATTCAATCAAATGCATGGGATAAATTTTAGATATTTATCTTTTACGAGTGAGCAGTATGGGGCTTGTTAGAGTGAGACTAGGAGAGAAAGGGGAGAGAGGGATACTAAGAGAGAGAAGAGAGAGGGATACTAAGAGAGAGATGGGAGAGAGAGACTAGGAGAGAAAGGGAGAGAGGGATACTAAGAGAGAGAAGAGGAGAGAGGGATACTAAGTGAGAGATGGGAGAGAGAGACTAGGAGAGAAAAGGGGAGAGAGGGATACTAAGAGAGAGAAGAGGAGAGAGGGATACTTAGAGAGATAAGGGAGAGAGAGACTAGGAGAGAGAAGGGGAGAGAGGGATACTAAGAGAGAGAAGGGGAGAGAGGGATACTAATAGAGAGAAGGGAGAGAGAGACTAGGAGAGAGAAGGGGAGAGAGGGATACTAAGAGAGAGAAGGGGAGAGAGGGATACTAAGAGAGAGAAGGGAGAGAGAGACTAGGAGAGAGAAGGGGAGAGAGGGATACTAAGAAAGAGAAGGGGAGAGAGGGATACTAAGAGAGAGAAGGGAGAGAGAGACTAGGAGAGGAAAGGGGAGAGAGGGATACAAAGAGAGGGAAGAGGAGAGTAGGCTTCGGGGATCCGGACAGGTCGTTCGAATGTTCGATCGGATTGGGCATTCGAACGATCGAATCCGAACACCGATCTGCCCCGTTCAAATCCGATCTGAACCCGAACTGAGCATCTGTTCGGATCGGATTGTTCGAACAAGGTGGCTGTTCGGATTGAATGTTAGAATAAGATCCGCTTCGAACACGTTGTTGGAATCAGATCGAATCGAATGTTCGAATCCGGCCGCGCCAACGGCGCCCAGCGGTGGCCAGCGCCGCGCAGCTGTGCCCAGCGCCGGCCAGCGGCCGCCCAGCCTGACCAGTGGCTGCCCAGCACCATCCAGCGGCTGCCCAGCACCATCCAGCGGCCGCCAGCACCGGCCAGCGGCCGCCTAGCACCAGCCAGCGATCGCCAGCGGCCGCCAGCGGTGCCAACGGCCGCCAGAGAGAGTCGCTGGCGGTCGCTGGCACCGTTGGCCATTTGTTCGAAATTGTTCAAACTTGTTCGAACAAGATCGAACAAATGGCAATTGAACATGAACGAATCAAATTGTTCGTTTGAAACTTTCGATCGAACACGAACAAAGGGTCTGTTTGATCGAAAGATTCGAACAAATCGTTCGAATCGGCTTTTGTTCGTTGGAATCTGTTGATCAAGATTCGAACGATCCGATCTGATCCGATCCCCGATGCCTAGAGGAGAGAGGGATACTAAGAGAGAGACGAGGAGAGAGACAGGGGAGAGAGGAAGGCTAAGAGAGAGAAGGTGAGAGAGAGACATAGAGAGAGAAAGGCGAGAGGGAGACTAAAAGAGAGAATGGGGAGAGAGAGACAGAGAGAAACAGAGGAGAGGGGAGAACGGGAGATAGAGAGAAAGAGAAATAGAGGGGGAGATAGAGACTAAGAGAGAGAAAGAGAGAGAGGGGAGGGCAGGGGAGGGGAGAGAGAAAGTATATATAGGGGCTATTCTCCACTCTTCAGAATGCTCAATAGACAGGTAGGCGAGTGAACCCTAGTTTCGTCGGCGCCCTCGTCGCAGAAGCAGCAGCAAGAAGAAGAAGAAGAGCAACAGCAACAATGGTGGTCGCCGCCGCTCGGCCGCTGGTGACGGTGCAGGCGTTGGAGGGCGACATGGCGACGGACGGCCCGGCGGCGGTGGCGCTGCCGGACGTGCTGAAGGCGGCGATCCGGCCGGACATCGTGCGGTTCGTGCACGCCCACGTGTCCAAGAACAAGCGGCAGCCGTACGCGGTGTCGAAGCGCGCGGGGCACCAGACGTCGGCGGAGTCGTGGGGCACGGGCCGCGCCGTGTCGCGGATCCCGCGCGTGCCGGGCGGCGGCACGCACCGCGCCGGGCAGGGCGCCTTCGGCAACATGTGCCGCGGCGGGCGCATGTTCGCGCCCACCAAGATCTGGCGCCGCTGGCACCGCCGCGTGAACCTCAACCTGCGCCGCCACGCGGTGGTCTCCGCGCTGGCCGCCTCCGCCGTGCCGGCGCTGGTCATGGCCCGCGGGCACCGCGTGGAGGCCGTCCCCGAGCTCCCCCTCGTCGTGTCTGATTCGGCCGAGGCCGTCGAGAAGACCTCCGCCGCCGTCAAGCTCCTCCGCCAGGTGGGCGCCCTCGCCGACGCCGACAAGGCCAAGGACAGCCACGCCGTCCGCTCCGGCAAGGGCAAGATGCGCAACCGCCGCTACGTGTCGCGCCGCGGGCCGCTCGTCGTCTACGCCACCGAGGGCGCGAAGCTCGTCAAGGCCTTCCGCAACATCCCCGGCGTCGACGTCATGCACGTGGACCGCCTCGACCTGCAGAAGCTCGCCCCCGGCGGCCACCTCGGCCGGTTCATCGTCTGGACCCGCTCCGCCTTCGAGCGGCTCGACGCCGTCTTCGGCGCCTTCGACCGCCCCTCCCTCCTCAAGAAGAACTACGTCCTGCCCCGCCCCAAGATGACCAACGCCGACCTCTCCCGCATCGTCAACTCCGACGAGGTGCAGTCCGTCGTCCGTCCCACCAAGACCGGCGTCAAGCGCAAGGCCCTCAAGAAGAACCCCCTCAAGAACCTCAACGCCATGCTCAAGCTCAACCCCTACGCCAAGACCGCCAGGCGGGTCGCCCTCCTCGCCGAGGCCCAGCGGCTCAAGTCCAAGAAGGACAAGCTCGACGCCAAGAGATCCCCCCTCTCCAAGGTCAGTCTCTCCCTCTCTTCTCTCTCTCTCTCTCTCTCGTGTTACTAAATTGGACTCCTTGGCCGATTCCTCAATTGACCCTTGTTTTAATTGTTGATTTTTACTCCCATTTCGTCTCCGCAGGAAGAGTCGTCGGCCATCCGAGCGGCGGGGAAGAACTGGTACCACACCATGATCTCGGACAGCGACTACACCGAGTTCGAAAACTTCTCCAAGTGGCTCGGCGTCACCCAGTGATCGGATCGCATCAAATCAAATCTAATCTTTTTTCTTGCTCTCCGGACAAGAAAATTGAGAAGCTTGTTTGGTAAATGTTTGTTTTTTCCCCCTTTTCTAGAGTAGTGAGAGTTTTGCGTCTCGTGGACTTTTGCCGCCAGTTTGTGACAAGATCATTTTTCTTGGGTTTTGAAACTACTTTATTTGTCAATTTAAGTTACAAGAGAAGAAGATATTATCAAGGGTTGGGCTGTCTTGTAGCCTAGTTTTTTATCAAAAATTGGTTCTTCTTTGATATTCTACTCAACTTCGCAATTCATGGTTTGTCGTGATGGGTTCATGATGGTGAGGGTAGTGAAGTATTTTGATCGCTTAGTGCCGATAAAATCTTGCCAGTTGAGGCCATACGCAGGAAGATATCAGGCTCTTCATTTTTTGATTTCTCACATCCTACTGAGCATACGATGGAGCAAACTTATATCCCATCACTCCGGAATATTCAGCCACACAATTTTCTTTTCGTCGGATTATTTTTCCGCCTGTTAGTAGAACACTCTACTGTTCCTCAGTTAAGAGGTTAGATCAATTGTTTTGGAGGAGGATACTATTATAGGACCCAGATGTGCGTGAACAAGTATATTTCTGTTGGTTTAACCTTCGCATTGATCCTTTGGTACTTTGGGAAGAATGAGCTCTGGAGATAAGTGCCCTGAACAGGTTGATATATTGCCTGTAACAGTACAGTTTTTAAGAATCATATTATATAATAAATACTATTTGGAAGGTACTAGACTAAGGAGGCTATATATGTCTCTATCTCTTTCTTGTGATACAACTCTTTCAGTGATACAGTTTCCATTACTTCTATCTTTCAGAACAGAATGTGGCATGCCTCATTTAATCTTTCACATTTCCTAGTTCCTCCCCGTTAATCTCCTGTAATATACCTCTTGACAAATTCGACTACTAGTCACTTGGAAGATAAAAGACTCTTAATAAGATTAAAGGCCATATTTACAGGTTCGAAATTACCTTTCTCACTAAGAAATTTATGTTTTAAATAATTCCTACATACAAAGTATACCATGGTTCTCGATTGAGTGCCGAAAAACTGTGAAAAACTCCAGTCTAGTATTGATAGTTCCAAAATCTGAAGATGGCAATAGTGTAAAAAACATTGCACAACCCTTCATCTCTAATATCTCTTAGGCCGTGGGCAGAGATTTGATGCATCTTTTTCCTTAACCAATCTCTACTTATATAGAGGGCAGATGATCTTGTCTTATAGTTATTGTTTTATAATATCCGTTGTGTTTGAATCATAATTAAGGTTTCATATACTTTAGTCAAAACATGGCTGTCCATATTAAAGATGTCTAATAAACTCAACGTTAAGGTAACAATTCGTCGTCATTATTTGATTTGCTCAATAAGAAATAAAAACCTTCACTCATTAAATAATTTGACTAGTTAGAGTTGAGTAAGGGTAGTCTCCACAACGTATATTAGGGATATAAGTACCTTTTTGGAGGAGATATATTTAATAAAATAATAACTGTACAGAGATGAGAAGGATGCTAAGTAAGCATATATATAAATGTGAATAATGCACATAGTTGGCGACGATTTGATGTGAATGTTAAACAAATGAATGGGTGATGTCTAATGACGGACAGATGTGGATGGATGGTTGTGAACAGGTGGAAGTAAATAGATGGATGTGAACGGATGGAAGTAGATGGATGATGTCGAGAAGATGATGAAAAATTAAGTGCAAGAAGACTAACCATAAATTCCTCTATTCTGCCAAGATCAAGGCCATTTACAGCAACACGAGAGCCAGTCCACTTCTCTTTTGGTTTCTAACTTCCATTGACAACAAACACCAATAAAACTTGATCAATTTGAAATTATTTTCTTTCACCCGCCCTACTAAAGATAGAGCAATACCAGGATGATTTTTAAATACATAAAGGGGTCTATTTAGAGATACAACTACACGAATCACAAGATGAGGGAAACAAGAAGATAAAACATTGTGGCCGGCAATTCTTTTAAGAAAGTAGGATATATAAATTCTCAGCCCTCTTATTTTCTCTCTCCGAATTTCCAACATGACACAAACATTTAGGAAGTCTGAAAAAGTCATAAAATGCATTAAATAATCCAAAATATATTTTTTAATTCACAAAATGTTATTCAATGTCACAAAAATGTAATTAAATATAATAACTTTGAATTTAACGTCACAAAATTCTAAAAAAATATATTCAACTTAGAAATTTAATTTCTTCATGAATATATTGTTGAAAAATCCATAAAAATACCCAAAATCCATACAAATACTATTTTAAAGTAGATGTAATCATTTTAAGCTAGAGATCACTCATTTTTAATCATTTTAGTGCAAACACAAATTTAAAAATCTTGATGTAATATATTCGTCAGAGGCTTGTAAATGTCCTTGGTGTGGTGAATGAACAATCCACTTACACAACTGTGATATGAATCAACCTCATTTACACTTGGGTATAATATACTTAAAGGATTTGTATGGATTAATTTACTGAGCTCTTTCTCTAAAGAGTACCCACTGTCTATCCTTAGTGTCTCCACATTAATGGACAGATGATAAACCATAGTTATAATATATATGTAGTACAAGATAAACCAATGTCTATCTTAAGTATCCCACAAGTAAGAATGTGTAGAATAGACTCTTGAAGACTAATCACCACCAAATTATGATATCGTCATAATTCACAAAGTTTTTAAATGTATGCAAGAACTTCATTATAAACTTATCACAAGAATAATAATGAATAAACATTTATTTCAATGAACTTAAATAAATCATGGAAGTGTGATTGGCTTGAAGGCCACATAATATCCATCAAAGGCAACTTGTTTGCTTCAATTTGGAAAAAAGACATATAAATGAATCTCATCGAATAAGTTATTGAGACTTATACATCTAGGCTCTCTAACAATTTTATGGCTCGCACCAATGATGTTTCACAAAACCATTACTCTCATTACAGTCAGTGACACACTCAGGAGAATATCATCTTTAATTGGATACATTATTAATTGTCTCCCAACATCAGCCAATGTTTTCTCAGTTGTGATACTTAAATAGAGGTGTCAAATTCTACCAATAAATAGTAGCATTAATAAAAAAATTACACATCATTATAATAAGCTAACGCATTGTAATCCATCTGAAAGAAAACTAATAAACGTTTCTATAAAATAATTATATAATCATAAAAAATAATCTAATTAACTTATTTCATTCATAATTTATAAGAAAGTTTGATTAAAATTTTAATGTCAAAAATACTAATTAATTCTAAATAAATACCTTCGCTGGTGCTTCGACATTGCTGAGTGATGGTTGATAGTGGTGGCATGAGTGGAGCAGAGCATATGAGCAGAATATTTTGCACAATCTAATGGAGATTGTGGCAAATATGTGCTGATGAGTGGTGGAGCATGGGAAAGTGATCCAGATTTACTGTTGTTGATGGTGGTGGAGATGAGGCAGATACGCCGATGAGGGATGGAGTTTGGTGGAGGTGTATGAAATGGTGAAAACCTAGGCTATGGAAAATGATAAACTATGAAACATGATGAAGGGATGAGTTAGAATAATATGAAGATCACACTACCCTTGTCGTCACGTGCACAAAGAGCAGAGTGGCGTTTTTTTTCATGTTTCTTGAACTGAACATCATTCCTTTCATTATTTACACTTCAAACGCAAGAATGGACCCATACGGTGTTTTAAATGAGCCAAATACTCCACTAATTGTAATTGGGAACACAATCCAAGTGTTTCTTTTTTAAAAGCATTGGCGTCTGTATATAGATCAGAGACCATGGATGAATAGAGAAGATAAAGGTGGAACTACTCTCAAGATTTCAACCTATAAATCCTTCTAGATCGTTAGCTAACATTGTTTAAAGTTGGCAGAATTTGGGACGTTGGTATTTTCTGTCCTCCTTGTGGATCACCAGTGCGGTGTGAAATCATAAATTTTCACGGATATTCTGCATCATAATCCACATTTTAAATGAATTTAAAATCATTCTTTGACTCCTGCCGTTGATTTAAATGAAAAGCAGCCATGATTTCCATAAAAATCCATATTTAAGGACTACATCCAATCAGATTCTACCATGTGTACCTAAAAAATAGAAAAAAAAGGCAAATAAGTTTTCACCCCATTTAGTGTGTTTCCTCTCATTGAATTGCATCATGCAACATGTTAGGGGGAATCGCTGCATTTATTGCAAAAATGTATCTTTTTCATTGTTTTATGTTTTGCATGTAAAAATTAGTAATAATTTATTCTTTGAAAAAATGATACAATCATTAGCCGCAGCGAATGGTTGGTTGTGCTAATCATTTGATGAAACCAGTGATTAGCTGAATGTAAGCAAATCAGATTGAGACAGCTGGTGTTATGTGTGATGATGAGCAGGAAATGTCCAACTCAAAGGGTTGATATTCTAGATTTTCCTTTCATTTGATCGCTTAGTTCTGCACTTCTCTTTTAGGATGCCATTGTCGATCGCTTGACGTGCCTTTTCACAAAACCAGAGGACGTCCACCCTCATGTGTCATCCTGTGATCATGATCCCAAGATGACCCCGCCCCCAGTCCGGAGGGAGGAACCAAATATTCCACTTTTGGCCCAGAAGTTATGATGGCGCGGCTCCATCTGACACCGCAGGACCATCGCTCGAGGAGCCCGCACCGTCATCGAGCCCGCCACCGACACGTGTCCAGTCGACACGACGAACCACAACAACGACTCGCAACCCCGGGTTCAAATATTCGGCGTGACGACGCGCCATCTTCGACCCGTGCCTGCTCGCATTTCCCGCTTTTGATTCCCACTTTCTTAGTTTTCTTCGTACCCGCGTGTAGCGAGGGTAAGTTCCCTTATGAGGATACCTTCCCCTCCCGCTAATGGGCCCTAGCTCTTTAGCCATTTTTCTTTTTTTATTTTGTTTGTTTGTTTTGTTTCAAGGGGCCCATCCACCTATTCCCTATAAGAGGAAGGGGTGGGCGCCCTCTTTTGAAACTCTTGAATTTCTTTGGAAAAGGCATTACATTGGAAGTCAAAGAGTCACGTTCGCGAAGAGAGGAAGAAGAAGAAAGGAGGAGGAAGAAGAAGAGGGAGAAGAAGAAAAGTAAGAAGGAGAAGGGAGGAAGAGAGAAGGAAGGTCGCCGACGCCACCGCCGCCCTGCCAGACGCCGCCACCCGCCACTTCGCGCACCGCCGTCGACGTTTCCCGCCGCCGCACGCCGCCTTCCCGCACCGCCGCCACCGTTTACCGCCGCCGCACCTCGCCTGCACACGCCCCCACTTCTGCCATTTCATCACCACCGCGCTTCCTCGGTCGACGCCACCGTCCACCAGCCCCAGCTCCGTCCGCTACTACCGCCGCCGACCCGCCCGCGCATCCCGGTTTGCCTGCCCGCGAGCGCGCGAATCACCCGCTGCGACCGTGTGCCGCACCAACGCCCGTGCTCTGCGTCGACAGTCCCCTCGCGCTCGGCAATCCGACACGGTCGGCTTCGCGTCGGGCACTGTTGTGCCCTGCCGCCCCACCGACGTGCACCCGCGTGCGCGTCGCACCCGCGCCCGCGCCCGCGACCGGCGTCGCCAAGCACGCGCGTGCTCGCGCTGCGCCCGCCCACTGTGCGCGTGTGCGCGCCTCTCCGCACCCTTCGCCCACCTCCGCTTCATCTCCGGCCCGTCATCTCTCCACCAGTTCACCTCCGATCCTGCCCTCGCCGACGCGCCAGTGCTAATCTCCGTTATTATTCTCCTGTGGTCTCCAGTTAGCAGTCGCCGGGTGCGACAGAAAAAGGTACTCCCTCTACTGCCCTCTACGTCTCTTACCTACTTCAGTATACTTTAGATTTGCCTCCTCCGCGCTCGGGTTAGACGTAGGTGAGAATGAGACAGGTTGAGAAAACGACGACGACAGTCTATACGAGAGTCTTACCTGCCCGGTACGAGTCGGGTCCTCCCGACGTGTGTGAGCATATTAACAAGATATTCCCGTTCGGCGTCGTACTCGCCCTCGACCCTCTCGGGCGAGGTTTGGGAGGTCCGTTTGACCTCACCAAAAGCTATCCCGTCAATCACTGGAATGGCAACACCGCATTTCGGCGCTCACACATACTACAGTAGGACTTTTCACACATTTCCGTCATCATTTATACCTGTCCATCAGCATTATCGGACGATCCTGATTGTCGCTGTCCGATCGAGACCCTGATTCGATACCGAGCCGCTACCCTTGGTGTCGACCGGACGACGTCTTGACGACGTCCGGCATCAAGTTATTTGTCAGAATTTGAATTCAGATAATCATAGAGTTATTGGTCAGATTTTGACTTGGGAAAATTCATTATATTTTCCCTATGGAATTATTATGAGATAATTCTGTTAAAATTGGATAAAATAGGAAAAATCAGAATTTCAATCTAACGTTGTAATAAATAATTTAAGGTGTAATAACATGTGTTTTTTATCATTAAAGTTAAAATATGCGCCTAAAAATACATGAAATTACTTTTGAAATTGATATATTATTTGTTATTATCAACACCTCAGTTTGAAGTAGCATGAGTCCAAGTTGAACCATAACTGCAATAGTAGAGAGAAAAGTCATCTAGGCATTAAAGTCTAGAGTGTCACTATTTAGAGTGATCAGATTGCTATCAAGGAACGTATAACTCACAAAATGATTCCATATGATCCACCTTAAATCAATGAGCTCAAGCAGAATTTATGAGAAGAGATAGGTAGAATCCCCAGAAGAAACATGCCAAAAACTTATGGTGTAATATTTTTTAAAAAACTTAGACTTACTAAGGAGACATGTTGTAGTTGAATTTGAAGCCTCCACATAATTTTCAAGTCATGTTATATTGGAGCTTCAATTCAATGGAGGCATACATGAAACTAGTGGAACACTCTCACAAGCTACCTAACTTAGATTATCTAGGTTTGATACCTGGAACTTCTATAATCTAACATACTATACATTATTTGTTAGTTAATCAGTACATAACCCTAGACGGGGATGCTGTAAGAAAAAAAATGACTAGTGAAACATTAAGCTCAACTTTTCATGAAGCTTTTCATGAAGATAATCCATCAAGTTGACTATTTGAAAATGATTCTCCCAGAATAAATGATATAATTAAATTGGATTGAAACTATATAATAAATGATGATGGTATCACCTTGTGTGGGATGGATTCCACTCTCACTTGGTTCCTTGGAAGATTACCTTCAGGGCGTTCATGTTTTTAGGCACTTGATGTATCCACATGATTGCTTGAGTGATGGATCTCCTCTTGAACTTATTCATTGCTATTTGACGAGATGGATTATCTTCACAATTGATGGATAGAAAGTTCTGAGAAGCAGAGAAGAGAGTGGGGAGGGGTACCCAAGCCTGGCTTCCATGGGAACTGGAAATGGTACACCCTATTTTTACTACTTTTAGATATTTTCATAAAAATCGTTGGAACTCAGAGATATCCATGAATATCCATAGATCTTATGCATGACACCCTCTAGGCCCATATGTTAGTCTACTTAATGAATTTAATATCCCACAAATATTCATTGAGAAATATTATTAACTATATCAATGTATAGATTAATTAATCAAGAACTAATTTAACCTAATTGAGAGGTTCAGTTGTCATCCGGTGGGTTACCGCACTACACCTTGTTCTCCCGGAACTTTTACCATCTTTGGTTAATGCATTGTAGAATCCATAATTTATATGAGACTCCAAAATGCTTTAGATATTAGTTAAATGCCAAATCCTTATTGTTCATCCCAGTTACTATTGACATGTAAAAAAAATCATTACAAAACATATTATCCATTATCTTAGTTATAGGGACATGAAATTCAACATATGTTCTTCCTTAAATCAATCTCCTCTTATACCAAGGGCATAGATTCCTATCCCAACCATCAAATCATTTTCAAATACTTCTTACTTTATTCAAGCTAAGACTACATTCAAATCCCTTGATTAGGAACTTGTAATATCCAAAACATAGCTGTTCGTCGAAAAAATTTATTTGGCATCACAGGTCTTAGGATCATGTACAATACCGTAACATGAATCCACCTAATTGACACCTAGGTATAACACCATCAAGAGATTCAATGATTTTTTTCCCTAAAGAGGACCAACCATTTCTCCTTTGTGGCATAAATATACTTACCATAGAAGTAGGGCTATACAGCAATAATTTTTATAGATATCTTGAGTATCGAGGCCCTCAATCCTGAAGAGAAATTCTCCTGATTTGGGAGTTCCTTTGTCGTCAGCACCGCTCCTCAAGTCACGTTCCTGTGGGTCGTGATGATTAGGTGGGCGCAACGGGGAGCCCAAAGACTGGTGAACGCCGGAGGAGGGCTGCCACAGCCGTGGGCGATGGGCTGGCGAATTTCTCCACGGGAGGGGATCCGGGTTGGACGAATTACAAGGGAGGCAAAGGGGAAGTTTAAGGCCTCGTTTCCCTACCTCCCTCAAGCAATATCCCTTCCCTGCTGCTTCAATCGGGCTCCTCTTCTCCCCCCCTTGTTGATCTCTCTCAATGGAGGGGGGGGTGAGACAAGACAAACAACGTGAAATTTTCCTTCTTGTTCCTGGTCTAAGGAAGCTAGGGTGCCCCCCCTCTTCCCTTATAATGGGGAAGAGGTCAATGGGCCCTTCCCCCCCTTAGTGGGTCAACTGAAAACATAAAGAGGGTCCATTAGGGGGCCCTTATAAACTGGGCCCTCCATTACACATAGAAGGGGAGGGGGATTTAAAATAAAATAAGATAGAAAAAGGGGGAAAACGAAGACCCCTTTTCCATGATGATAAAACGCAGACACGGGACGTGTCGTAGTGTGACAAAAACAAGATGACTGTGAAGAAAACACGAGACACGAATAGCAAAAATGACGAAAATAAAAACAGGATAATCAAGCGATTTCACCTGATCTTCGACGACGGTGGCGGGCGGCGCGGACGATGTCGTCGATGATCTTCGATGGTGTGTGCCATCAAGGCGAGATAGTGATATCAAGGAAATATAAGTTGAATTACGTGAAGTGTTACTAGAATATAGAAGAGCGCATGACAGATACAATAGTGATTGAATGCACAAACGGTATGATGGTAAAGATAGAGATGAGATAATGGGGACATAAGTTAGTGAAATGATAAATGAAAAGATCATAACACACTATAATTATGATAATTATGATCTAGTAAGTCTTTCAAGAAAAACTACAAATTCCTCTATTTTGTTGAACATGAGCAAGTTTGGATTATATGTTTCCTTAGTTTTACTTGTGTAATTATTGTGTGATTGAATTCATGAATATAAACTTAAAATTTTAACTGTTAAATTCGTGAGTTTTAAATTAAAATGTTATATTTTTAAATAAGTTAAAGTTATATTTTCAGAATGCAAATCTGATTTTTCCTTTTTTTGGTATTTTTTATAGAACTTTCTGACATTCAATTCATACAAAAACTAATTTTATTAGTAAAAATGTATTTTTTGGAGTTATCAAAATATTTTATGGGCTTACAATTTTTTTAGAATGAGATTCTATTTTTTCCAGATTTTTATTTTCTTATAGAAACTTTTACGTTAACTTCATAGATATAACGTTTGATAATCACAAAATATAAAACTTAATTTATTAAAATACTTAAGCGAGGTTTTTGATTTGTTTATGTCTTCCTAAAATTTCTTGCCGCACTAGCAATCTACACTGGTGGAGAGATAAAATTGGATGGCTTAGACTTCTCCAACTTTAAACCATGCTATCTAACAATCCATAAAAAGTATGAGGCTGAAATTTGGAGGGTAGTTCCATCTTTACCTCTTCTACACCAGTCAGATCTATGAATAATCCCCTATATTGTTAATAATGACACCCTCTAATTTGTTTCTTAAACTAGTTTGAGTTTAAGAAAATTTCTCAAACTCTAGTTTGGGTTCATTCTTGCATTCCAATAGCAAAGGATGAAGGTGTAATGACATGCCGTTGTGCACATGACAATGAGGTAAAATGATCTTGGTCTTTTTTCATCTCACATCTTCATTTTTTCCCCCGACATTATGTTGTTGACAGCCTAAGTTTTCACCATTATACAAACCACCTCCAACTTCTCGATTGTTGGAGAACATCCGTCTCCATCTCAATCACCACCGCCAATGGTAACATCCTCACCCGCCCTGCTCTGCCACTCATTGGTGTGTATCTGAAATCATCTCCACTGCAATCTGCAACAATAAAGTTCCATTCGGCATAATCCGCTACCCCATATTACCGTCACCTGGTGCTATCATGGCTCGGGTCAAGATAACTTAATTAGATATAATTATTCTTTCTCTTTAGAAAATTCCATTAGACCCAAATGTATTGTTATAAATATTGAATAAATTAGTTTAATTAGGAAAATAATTTCATAATCATTTTAGCACTTTTGTATTATTTTTCACAAGTTTTATTTTTTAAATTATAATTTATTACTAAATATATATAAAATATAAAAGCAAAAATAAAAATTAAATTTCACATCTTCAATACTTAATTCGTGTGAATTTCACTCTTGCTTGCCCTGGGCACATAAGGAAAATTACAAATATAGTTATATAAGCCAGAAGCTTAAATATTATTTCTAACCCTAATTTCTGGTTCAACAAGGGAGACAGAGAGGAGGGAGGGGGGGACATGGGGAGGGAAAGGGAGAGATAGGGAGGGATGCAAAGAGATAGAGAGAGCGGAAGATAATATCTTTGCTATCTTTTTTTTTGTTTACTTGATATGTGTTTATTTGCATGGATTGGATGCATTTGTTTGATCAATTATGTTGTTGGTGCATTTGAAATTTAACAAATTAATTTGTAGAAAATGATACATTTATAAGAAAAATAAGCATTTTAAGTAAATTCTAGGAGGGGTTTTGCTTAACGTTTCACTGCATTATGCCCTTAAAACAGCTCTCGGTCACCCATTGCAGGCATAAAGATCAAACTAAAATAGTTTCAGGGTTTTTTTGAAATTAATCAGGATTTAAATGGTTTTTAGGAAAATATGGAGGAGAGAGAAATCAGAGGGGAAAATACATAAATACTTTTGGGATGGCGTCCGTTTGTGCTCACCCATTTAATCAGAGACTTTTCTGCAAAATTATGCAATTCTCTCTCCGGACAGTAAGTTCACCTCCCGTGAGGCGCATACAAGGAGCACGCACGGGAGGTGATGGGGTGCTTTGTGATTGGACAAAACTTAAAAGGCGCACAGGTGCATGCAAATCGCTATAGATGGTGTCTATTTTTATTGTTTTTTCTTATTTCGGCAAGGGGGTATGGGCCGCGCCGAGAAAGAACCTGCCATTTTGAGTCTAAAAATTTTCAGCCAATGGGAGGTCGACACATCATCACGTGTAAGAAAAAAATTAAATAAATTAATATTGATCCAATGGGTATGATTGTTTAAAATTCATTTATCAATATCATTTTATCCTGAAGTACGATTGAAGTAATGGTTTTATGGACTTGATCGTCTCAACCTCCTCGTTTTAATTGTACGGTTGAATAATTTAGATCAAGCCGTCAACGATGGCTAAAAATTAATTACTGATTAGGGGTAAAATGGTAATTTTACCATGTTATCTAAGTGTAAAAGCAGAATTTTGAGTGGGGGATGTCATTCTGGAGGAGGTTATTTCACAACTGAAAGACGGAGAGGAGCTACATCCTAGATCACTTGTATTTGGTACTTTTTTACTGCATTTTATTTGATTTTTAGTGTGATTTGGATTAAGTTCTAGTGAAACTTTTGATTATTCTTCTTGATCTTGGTCTGAATTTCTAAGTCACTAGACTTGAGTGGAATGTACAAGTCCTAGCTATGATCAAGAGGATTGAGTATTAAGTTGATATGATTATTCCAATTTCAAATTAAGAACTAAAAAAAATAAAAATAAATTTAAATTCTAGGAACATTAGTGTGTACTTCTGTGATAGTAGTTAGTGAATTTGGTTTCCAAATGCCCCAAAACAAATTAAGGCCCCAAAACAAATCTTCTTCTTATCCCTCTAATTAACCCCTTTGATCCTTTGTATTGGATCAATGAAGTCAACCTAGAGCTCCTCACTTCTTCTAATCTTCCCATCTTTTCTACCACCTTTCTAAATTCTTCATCTAATTAGGGTGATTTGATCTTCATTGAAGATTAAATTAACTCTAATTAGGATTGATTATTCAAACATATCACTAATTAAAAGCCTTACTAGCTTCCACTGGACGATGCCCATACTTATCATTATATATCTTAATTTGGGGTTTTATTAATTTTGTTGTAAGATTCAACAACAAGGGATTAAAAAATTGTAAAATTCACCCCTTTTTTTGGTTTATCAATTGGCACCGTTGCCAGGGAAGCAATGCTATGGAACTTAAAATCATTTTCAATTATAGCAACTGAGTGTTGTAGGATTTATTTCAAATCTTGAACTAATTTTGTAGAAAGTGTTACTTATTAATATAATATATTCTTGCACTACATTTTAATTCTTATAATAGACAATCATTTCTAAGCATATGAAGCAACCATGTCTTACTATTATGGGCATAGTTCTCGTTATCGTCAGTTGCATGAAAATTATCACCATGATGTTTTCTACAATGAAATTGTGCAATCTGACTATTTTCACGATTATAGAGACTCCTTGAATCATGGTGAACATTTCCATTGTGACATCAGTCCTTATACTTATGATTGTGAACATTCACAAGAGACGTTCCCCAATATTCATGCACATTCATATTATCTGGAATCTACAGAGGTAACAACCCCTAAAACTTCTTTCCATAATACCCATGATCATGGCTTCCACACTCACGCCATGCCCCCTTTGGAACATCCAAACTATGAGTGGGGGATATCACCATCATCAGCACCTTCCTCTACAAATTTAGTGCAAAAATGCTTCAGCTTCATTTTCTAAAGAGCATCATGTATTTGTTAATTGGCATTGAAATGATTCAAGAGAAAATTTCTCAGCTTGATGACTTCAAAGAGAGTGACCAGTTTATGATGAATTATTTTCTTGAATATGAGAATGATTTCAAACATGCATGTCTTTATGACATGATTCGACTCCATAATATGATTTAGAGGATTTCCTACTAAAACAAATGATTTTTGTGAAAAGGGCGAATACTTCTTAGGGATTTTGCATATGGAGAAAGATGTTTGTAAAATTTTTAAGGATTTATAAGCAGAAAGTTGTACCCTCATGAAGGATTATTTTTTCAAAAAAATGAAAATTAGTAGGACGAAGATTGTTCAAATCATTCATTTATACTTTAGAGAGAAGGAAGTATATGGAAATGGGGAATCACAATCAGAATGTTACACTACTTTTGAGTTAGTGTTTCAGGATGATATGGAATAAAATGTGAAAAGAGATGAGGAAGGGCAGGTGGAACAAAACCATCCTCAACTTGAAGAATATCAACCTCCTATCCCTTTTCCAGAAGCACTGCGTATTGGATGTAAACCAACATACAATTGGAGTAGAGAAGAGATGAATGAATTTGCGAGACACGACTTTTTTTGCAAAACCATGGAGGGATAGTTTTGGGGAATCGAGCATCTTAGTTGAAGAAATGCATGAAATAATATCTGATGTGCACATAATGTTTCCTGATGACAGAAATCATGTGAAAGAAAATAGCGAGCATGCTTCAATGAGGATGCTGATGAAAATAGAAATGGAAAGAGAATTTTCCTGTAGTGAATTATTTAAACTTCAACCGATTATAAGGATGAAAGAAAGTTGTGAGAGTTCAGGTTGAACCTTTTTTGGCATAAAATCCTTTGTGCAGATTGGCGTGATCATTTGTTTGAATGGACTTGGGAACTTTTTGCATAATTTTCTTTGTATCATATTTCTTTAACGTTTTACTCATGGGCCAAAGTCAGAAGGAAACTCACTTTCAAATATAGGTATGTACACATGGGAATCGAGTTTCTCATACACAATGCTTTGAGTTTAGCTTTATGCTTGAGATACTATTTAGTTTGATTTATTTTCCTTTTCCTAATGGGAAATGGGATCCGTTTCCAGTTCCTCTTTACGTGTTTTTTCCTATTTTCATAAGATGTCACACAAAGTAGGTGGAGCCCACATGAAGGAGGAATTGAGGGATGCATCCTTATTATAAGGAGGAGCAGGTTTGAAGAGCTATCCACGACCCTATCTTTTAGGACCCAAGTCCTCAACCTGATTTTCCTCTAACTTTTTTCTCTTTTTAAAAATCTTGAAACATTCTGTTCATGTGGAGCCTCTATCATTCAGGGTGATTTTGGCTTTGCTTCATTTCTTTCATGGGTATAAGGATCTGTACTTATATTCATGAGTGCTTTTCTTAGTTTTTTATTGGTTTTCTTGTTTGACCAGGATGGGAGCTTTTATGACATATGATGCAACCACGACGTCTCCAGGATCTTTTTAGCTATCCACTCAACATGAGCCACAATGTTCATACCCACTGTTTGCCATCCTCTCCCTTGACTTTTGTTTCGATCATTTGTTCAATTACGCATTGAGGTTTATGCATGTTCTAGTAGGGGGGACGGAAGCTAGTTCATTTTATATGGCAAACTGTGATTTATGCATTTAATTTTGGAGAATATTACATGAATTGAACCTGCTTGTAACCATAACTAACCTGAATATACATGAGTCAAACTTTTCATTCGTTGGTTTGGGAACGTGTAGAGAAGTTAAGCTCGTAGAGCGGATCAAGAGCATGTTGCAGGTAGCACAATGTGTGATTTTGAGGAATGTGGGTTCAATTTGAATTTGGGGAGAGTGTCTTGTAAGTGATTAGATGATGTAAAGTCAAAGGGTAGAAGCTCTATGTTCCAAAGGTCTAGTGATGAGTGAATTGAGGTCCCCCATCCCATCAGCTCAAAATAACCGATCCGACTTATGTATTTTGTCTCGGCATTAGCCTACTCTTATTTCAAGATAGGAGTGAGTCATTTTTCAAGTCCTATGCAAATAATATGTCGTCTTCACCTACCTCGTTGTTCCACACTCTTCACATCCTACCCATCATCAACATACTTCCACTACTGAGGATATATGTATCTCCCAAGTACGTCTATCTTCCTTTCCATGATATCTCTCCGATATCACTTCTTTGCCTCTTTTTCTGTCCATGCATTACTCTGTATTATCTCAATATTGTCCTTCTGTCCCTTCTCTCTTGACCAACGTGATTGTTATGTCATTCATGCTGGTTGTGATAAGATGTTTAGAAACCATTTGTAGGATGGACTGTATTTTTTGTCATGCCCCTTTTCTATTAAAAAAAGAGAGAGAACGAAAATAAAAGAAAAAAAACAAAGAAACTAAAATAAAATATGTGTGAATCAAAAAATAAAAAAAGAAGGGGGTTTTGATGTGTATGAATTTCTTATGTAATATCCCTCTCATGGTCATATGAGTCTACATGTATGTATCATCATATTGGTCACATCTTTCTATCTCCCCCACTTCTTCTAAAATCTTGGGAGGAGGTTGTCTAAGGTAGCACTGCCTATCTTTGATCATAAATTCATCAAATTGTTAACACCTACCCCATCCCATTCGTGAGACTTGCATATTTCCTATCAGAATCCTGAAAACTCTGCCATATATTATTCTTGTTATCTTCCTTTTCTGTGCTCAACAGGAGGAGGAAATTGGCTTCTATTATTCTTGGGTAGGAGGAAAGTTAATAGAGAGACAAGTACTAAGTGGCCACCACCCTAGAAGAGAGTGATCTTGCTTGCGAGAGAAGTGAGGCCAGCATCAAATGAGTGCAAGGAGATGACCCTAGGAGTATAGCATCATACCTAACAAAAAATACACTCCCTTTTCATCTACCTAGGCATTCAAGCGAAGACGAAGGAATCCCACATACCTGAAAAGGTCAACATTAATATGCAGAGGGGATCCCACATTCTACATTCAAACCAAGGTGAGGGGATCCTGTAAATGTGAAGAGGCTAAGTCAATATTAATAATTTTGATGATATTATTTAATATATTAGTAAGAGGATTAATGTCCTTGGGCCATAATTTTGATTGATGATGAACTCCAACTTAGGGTTAAAATTATTTCGTTGATTTGAGCTTGATCAAGAAATCTTTTAAACCAATACTCACATAATAATCATAGCTAGTGAATGAGTACGGGTTGTCCCCACAAGGAATGGATCTTAGGGATTTAACTATCTCTAAGTAGTGAATCAGGTAGGATGAGAATGTATAGGGGAAGAGATAGTGATGTGATGGAACTGAGAGATGAGAACCAAGTTACTAAGTACTTAATGAATATGTGAACGTCTGTAGGAGAAGAAATAAGTAGGATGGTGAAAGGAAATGAGGAAGGAAGATAGACAAAAACGTAAGGGAAAAATTGTCAACTTTGGACATGAGTGAGGAAGGATATGGAGAAAGACAGTGGTTTAGGGTTTATGATTTAAATGGTGGAAAGAACATGAAACACAGTACTTGATAAACCAGAATTCGGGTTTGATAAGTCATTTAAGGTTCTGATTTATATACAATATTTATAAAAAAATTTCTTCCTTAGCATAGGGTAACTAAGGATCAAATCCACAAGTAGGAGGTAATGAGAGAGTAAAGTTCAAGTCAAATATATTCTGAAATAATTTTTTGGTTATTTTATTCTTTTTTTTGGATTTTTGAATATTTTATATATTTTTAACTGAATAGTACAATCAATGAAATGAATGAAACATAGTCAAAACTATTTCAAATAAATAAAATAAATATTTATTTTTTTTGGATAAGTTGTAAGAATTTATTAGGTTTATCAGAAGTTTTTGGGATTTATTTAGTGCAAGAAATGAAATGTAAGGTTAAAGAGAACACTTGGCCACCCTTTCCCCTAGAAAAAATTGTGAGTGGCTGATAACGTGCAATCATGACATGCATTATTATCATTTATGAATGAAATTAACGCAGAATTCACACAAATATATGCACGTGATGATGTATTTTGAGCATTTTTATCATTTATCTCATTTCATCACTCATTTGCTTAATATTTGTTGTTTATGTGATAATATGAGTAAATTAGGAGGTTTGATCTTTCACAAGGTCAAACTATGGTCAATTAATAAACTCTTTTGAGTTGATGATGTGCAGGAGCCAAGATGAATAGATTTCAAGGCTTTAAAGGCAATTCACAAACTGATACTCTCACCAAAGTGCCTAATCTAGAACTAATGTTGAATGGTTAAATAATGTTTTTTTAATGCGCAGGATCAGTGATCTTGAAGATGTTTGGAATCATAAAAATCTAGAAAAGTCTCACTTAATTTGGATATTTTTATAAAAGGTTATGACTGTTTGAAAATGAGAAAAAATCATAAATCACTTGCGAGATTTTCTACATTTTTTGTAGGAAGAGCGTTTTGGGCTGTTTGGATCAGTGCGAATGGGCCGAGATGAAAGAAGAGCAAAAGGAGGGTTGGCCCACTAAAGGCCTAGCTCACGTGGCACACACATAGGGCGCCAGCGTGACGCCTTCATGGACGACGTGGCATGATGTGGCGCGTCCGATGGCTTCAGCAGACGGTTACGAGAATTAGTGATACGGTGCACCCACGGTACACCGTATCACTTAAAGGCTTACACAAGTGGCACAATCTGATTGGTCGCGCAAAGAAGAGATATAAAAATGAAAAAAAGAAAGAGAAAGAAAAGAAAAACGAAGAAAAGAAGAGATCGATCTTGCCCACTCGGAGATCAACAGCTGGAGTTTGGCGGCAGCCCTAAAAAGCTGATCGTCAAACTCCCGAAGAGGAGGAAGGAGATTGCCACCGGTGATTCCGTTGTCGACCCCGGTGTTGCCCAAGCGAGAGATCCTACCTCGGCGCGTGACCGGCACCGTGATGTAACGAATTTACGATGCTCGTTCTTAAAATTTAATTTTGATGTTTTTTAAGGTAAACATTGCTTCCTGAAATTTTTGTAAGTTAGAGTTTTCTCAGCTTTTTTGATCGTCGCTTATTCACCCGAACCAGAATTTTTGATCGTCGCTTATTCACCCGATTCTACCCAATTTCTTCGATTTCAGATTTAATCGGCAAATTCTCGACGTGTTCTTCGTGCCTTCACCGTGAAACCTTCTTCTCATCTTACTCGTCGTTTAAATTTTATGGAATTGACTTTCAAACGTGCAAATCTTCTTGATGAAACTAAATCCTTGTGGGCTGGACCTCAACTCGCCACTGTGCTAAATTTTATCATAATGTACTCGAGTCTGAGTATACTGTTGACGCGCGAATTGGTGTTAAAACGACTGCCAATTTCCATCACGTCAGTGGCGGCACACTGCCGGACGATAGATTGGGCAGCAATGGGTAGTGGATGAAATTTTTTGTAATTTTTGCTACATAATGAATTTTTGAGTGTCACTTGATGAGTTGGAAAGCCTGAAGTCTATGATATCCATTGATTACATAGAGAAAAGTGAGAAAATTACACTCAAAACCTTTTGTTGATCACAGAAACCCTGTTCTCACGTGTCTTAAGGGCCAAAGGTTCAAATTTGAAAATAGGCCTTTCAAATTCAAAATTTGGGTTACTTCCACAATTCTTGCCTTTGCTTGACCAGGTTCTAAAAGAGGTTTGAATGGGCTTTAAAAGTGGGCTTGTTGTGTATTGGGAGTCTTCTTGTTATTTGGAGAGGGGTTGAGTTTCTCCATTCCTCCTATTTGTATCCCAAATTCACCATTTTATTTAAGTCCTGAAGATTATTTAAATTCCAACAAAATGTGAGAATACACTTGAATCTAAGGAGTCCATGGGGGTTAGTCTCAAAAATCAATAAAATGCATAAAAATAGAAGTTGGGAAAATATAACATAAATTTTTCCTAAAAGGTGAATAATGCTAGTAAATATAGATATAAGTGGTAAAAGGAAGTACAAAAGTATATTTTGATTGATCTAACTTGATGTTATCAATCCTCGCAACGTAGGTGATGTGTGACATAGATGATCTGGTGAATGTATTTTATGGAGAAAGACAATGTAAGACACGAGACAAACCTTAGTAGACTATGTTCTCCCAAGAACAGAATTTTTTTCTAATGCAGATCAGCCTCTGCTGTGTTGACCTTCTCCAAATACTCAAGATACTAAGAAGATAGTGATCAACCTTCAAAAACCTCACCCTCTTTCAATCGGGCTCTCCACGAGGAAGTGATTTTAATTTCATTTTTATATAGATTCAATGTTCAACTTATAGATCCAAGTGTACAGATGGATAGAAGAGTGAAGGATGAAGCTGCACTCAAAATTTCAGCTTGATCAATGTTTTAAAATTATTAGATATTAAGCTGTAAAGTCCGATGATTCCTAGAACTTGATTTAGTCTTAATATTTCTGTCTTTGTCCTCGTCCCCATAACCCTATCACTTTTAGGGTTTTTTTTGTTTGATATTAAATGTGATGAATGGCCTTGATTATTATTCATCATCCTTCATCGAGTGCTCACATTGGAGAAAAAATCCCTAATGAAAAAAACAAAAAGGGGATAACACTATATACTATATTATTCATAAAAGGATGCTTAGGACGTGGTGGTGTCAGTACATACCATGTTCATGCACTTTGAATTAAATCACCATTGCAGTTAATACTTGCATGCACCAAGTGTACATGTGTGTGCCACATGTACATGGGGTGCCATGTGTCTTGTAACACTTGGGATGGGCACCCCATTTGTTAACTTTTATAATAAAGAATAAAGGTATGCTTTTTGCTTTGGCCTCGTCACACCAAAACATGAGTAGTTATTTCTCATTATGGCATCGTTAATTGCAAAACCATAATGGCATCTTCTCAATGATTCACTGATGACAATCATGAAAGACATAACATGATTGGTTTACATCAATAGTTAACATGAATAAGTTATTGGTCACCGTTCAAGATATTGAATACTGACTCATGGTGTGATAAATTATGAGTCTATAAATATTTAATAAATTCATATAAAATCAATTATAATTTTAAAATACAAATTAATATGTTTTACATGTTTGAAAAATATTATCCTAATGAGTATAATGTCAAAACACTTTGGAAAAAGTTTTATTCTTACTCAAGAAATATTTTATTTCAGAATATGACATCACAATTTGTTATAAGTATTTTAAAATTCATAAAATTAAAATCATAATTAGGTTTGATAACAACCATATATAACATCTAAGTATTGTCATATTAATTCATTATGAATGTGGGTCAGAAATTTACAATTCTCATTAAAATCCCATTTATCTAAAGGATTTAAGGATATCATCTAATGTTGGTCCAATAAGTCTCCTATTAAGAACGTTTGGATTCTTCTTTGATTAGGTGATAACAAGATGAATGTTTTAGTCTTATATTACTCTATCTTATTCATCTCAATGGATAGGTACAAGTACGCATCAGTTTTATTACATGTTATCATATCCACTTGCATTTGGTTCTTTGGGTTGAATATTCATACATCACATCTTAAATTATTTGTGATGTAGTGAATGTCAAAAGTGAGAATGATTATTCTTCCCATCTAGGATTATTTTACTAATCACAAAAATCTTAAGAATATTTTTTTGATATTTTTTAAAATATATTTCTAATTATTTATTTCCCAGTTTGTGCCGCTCATGGGCTTGAGTGGCCCAACACTTACAAGTGGAAAAAAGGACCCAATATTTGGTCGGCTCACCTCCATGAAATACCCATCTTGAAAAAGCCATCGACCCTAAACTGGCCCAATGAAGAGACAAATTCTAGAAGCAGCCCATGGGTGTAGGAATGACACCACATGAGTGTGCTTTAGCAACTGACTAAGGCCTCTTGTGAGTGGCAGATGCCTAAGAGAATTACACATCAGGCAAACCATTTTGGTCCACTCGGGCAGCCTATTGCAGAAGCATGCCCAGAGCAGCAAAAATGCAGGTCGTGGTTAGGGAATAACTCTAACATGTGCAACATGCTTGGTAGCCAAATGCTTGTGAAAGTGCTCACAAAAGTGGGCTGAAAAAGAACACAATTGACAAAAATTATCTTGCACATGGAAGGGCGCAATTTGAGTCTCGATTGGATAAAATGACACAATATATGATGGCTATTATGTGGTCATCAAGCCTAGCACAATCCCATTATTTATTTACGTTCATTGAAATAAATGTTTATTTATTATTATTCTCTTGTGATGCTTATACTGAAGTTGTGAATGCATGCAATGAATAAGTGAATGATGATGATATCATAATAGAATGATCGCTAGTCTTTAATCATGTATTCTAAATATTCCTACTCATTCGATACTTATGAG
This sequence comes from Wolffia australiana, assembly GCF_029677425.1. NCBI lineage: Eukaryota > Viridiplantae > Streptophyta > Magnoliopsida > Alismatales > Araceae > Wolffia > Wolffia australiana. The sequence goes on from NC_135842.1 coordinate 12,433,845, forward strand.
ATACATCACTAGTCTTCATATAATAAAGACACGCGTTAAGTTATCAAGATAGAATAACATTATTTGATCCTAGTTATACAATAAGCATGGATGATCATCTAGCCACTAGTGTGAGAAACTAAGGATACAAGGCTGGTGCTTTTTAGTGAAATATTTCATTGAAGTGATCCATATGTATACAGAACCATCAGTTATGTTGATTCATGTTACAGCTGTATAAGTGGTCGATTGAAGTGAGACACTAAGGACATCTTGCGTATGTACCATGTTTTTGCTAAGGCATATTGGTCTGTAGTCATGGATTTAAACATCTCTCAACCCATACATATCTAAAAATACAAGATGGTGATTGAGTGGTCAATATGGAATCGTTCACCCTAGGTATAAGAGGATATTGACTTAATAAAGAATATACATCAAATATCTGGAAAGGGTAGTAGGAATATTTGAGAAGGCTTTCTCCTACGCTCCCCGTTACATGTCTATAATAACTGAATGACAGATTAGTATTTAGAGACTAATCATAACCTAAGTCATTTATTAAATCATGGTGGATAAAAGGGTTATACATAAACATCAACCGGTCATGGAGAAGGTTCCATGAGAGAGTTCAAACCCTACTCAGCATTGTCTAGAGCAGAAGGCGTAGCTTGGCATCCAACAAGCTGGAAACTTAACATATGGATTGAGTTAAATAAATCATTGATAATTAATCTATCTTTTGATATGGTTAATTAATAAGGTTATTGAATAATTGTTATTGATCCATTAAATTTCTTAACTAGATTGATACATGGGCCTAAGGACATTGGTGGCAGACAAGGAAACAATTCAACTTTATCAAAGACGAAGAAATATTTGCATCCAACAAAAGAAGCCCCTGCAGAAGAAGACTTTCCAACATGCTCCAATGAACCGGTCCTCCAACAAGAAAAAGCTTGAAAAAGATGAAGTCGAAGAAAGAAAACAAGCCTCATAATCTTACAAAAAATCTTGACAGCCACAACCATCCCAAGTACAGAAAAAAGAGAGTGGCCAAGTTCAACAGTCATCAACACAATGACAACAAAAAAAACCTTCAATCCAAAGAAGCCATGAAAATCTTTATTATATTTGTTGTTGTTGTCCCCAAATCTCCTAAAACAGTGTATTTTCACGCTCATATCAATTAAAGTTTTTTTTTAAAAAAAGGACATTGGTGGACATAGTTTATGCAAGGACTATTGTGAAAAGTCTTTCAATAAGTATAAATAGATGAGGAGCCATCCATTTCAGGTCCCCATGCAAGTCATATCCGTCCCTCCGCTTCTTCATCTTTTTATTCTTCTTCGTCATTATCTTTTCCTTTTTTCCCCTGTTTTTTTTCCTCTTCTTCTTCTTCTTCTTTTTCATTATTATTAGTCTTATTTGTTGCCTTCTCCTTATTATTATTCTCCATCTTGTCCACCATTTTCTCCTCGGTTTTCTCCTTATTCTTCTTTTTTGCTTCCCCATCTCCATCTTATTCTCCTTCTTCTCCTCCCCCCTGTTTTGATCATCCCCCATCTTATTCTCTGCCACATTCATTTTTTCTTCTCATTTTTATTCTCCTTATTCTTATGTCTTATTCTTGTCCTTTTTATTATTCTTTTTATTCTCCTTTTCCTTAATCTTCTTTTTATTGTTATTAGTCTTCTTTTCCTTTTTTTTATTCTTCTCCATCTTTTTTTTCATATTATTTTCCTCCTCCATTTCCTTATTCTTGTTTTTTTTATTATTCTCTTTATTTTTCTTCTTATTTGTCTTTTTTCTTTGTTTTATTACTTCCCTCTATTTTTCTCCTTAGTTGTCTTGTTTTCCTTGTTTTTATTCTTCTTTGTGTCATGCTTCATGTTATTCTTCTCTTTTTTGTCCCTATAATTTTCTTTTTTATTCTGTTTTTGTTCATAGTTCTTCTTTTTGTTCTCATCTTTCCTCCGTCTTTTCCATTTTATTATTGTTATTTTTCTCCTTATTATTTTTGTCCTGATTCTTCTTCTCATTCTTAGTCCTAATCTTTTCCTTCTTATTCTTATTCTTCTTGCTTTTGTTATTATTATTATCCTTTTAGTTGTTATTTTTATTCTTCTTATGGTTACTTATCAAGCTGCAATCAAATAGTTCTCAGCCTGGAGTGATGTGAAGGCTAAAAAGAATGTAGGGTTATAATCCTATATAAGAGGATTTTTAAAACACAAGACTGTGTAACAATTGTGACATATATCTTATATTGAATTAAAATGATTTACCTCACTATGTTTGGACTTCCCCATAGGCCTCTGTGGGCCTTATGTTGGGCCACTACGGAATCTCTCTAGTGGTGGGTGGCTTGTGCCAGGTGCTGCCCCTTGTTGGCTATGAGGCGGGCTTGAGTGCCTGGCATTCGCTATCTTGTGGCCGGCTTGGGTGCTGCTGCGCACTGGTCTAGATTTGGTTGTGCGGTGCGGTGCAAAAATTCGCACCAAGTGTGCGAATTTCTGCATGCACAAAATGGCCTGTGCGGTGTGCGGTGCACTTTTGTGCAGAAAAGCGCACCGCACAGTGCATTAAATTCACACATTTCGAACGAATTATTAAGAGTTTTTTAAATGCTATTCGGAAAATAAAATAATTATACTTAATTCTTAGTATAATTGGCAAAATTAATATGTTTAAATATTAATATAATTAATAATTAATAATTAAAATTATTATGACGCAGCGGCACGGTCAGAAGACGGGCTAGGGCAGCACCGCCGCGTCACCCAGACGGCGGCGACGGAGAAGACAGTGCCAGCGAAGGCGGCGAACGCGGCAGGCGTGGACGGGAGGCCGCAGCTAGAGAAGGGGTTGAGAGAAGGTGGCGGGCGGCGGGGGGGGGGTGTGGGGTGCGGCGGCCAGGGGTGGAGGGCGGAGAGAGTGCGGCGGCTGGGGGAGGAGGGCGGCGGGGAGGGGGGCAGACGGCGGCGGGGGGCGGGGGGGGGCGGCGGGGGGGGTGGGAGGGGAGGGGGCGGAGGGGGGGGGGCGGGCGGAGGGGGGCGGGAGGGAGGGGGCAGCGGGCGGAGGGGAGGGTTGGGGAGCGGCAGGGGCAGGGGAAGGGGCGGGATGGCCGGAGGGGGCGTGGGCTAGAGGGGGGGCGGGCAGCAGGGATGGCTGGAGGGGGCATGGGCTAGAGGGGGGAGCAGGCGGAGAGGACAACCGCAGGGGGCACGGGATAGAAGGGGGGCAAGCTAGAGGGGGGAGCAGGCGGTGGGGATGGCCGGAGGAGCGCGGGCAAGAGGGGGGGAGAGGCGGGGGGGAGGGCTGGAGGAAGCACGAGCTAGAAAGGGGGAGGGGCGGGATGGCCGGACAAAGCGTGGGCTAGAAGGGGGGGGGGCGGGGCGGTGGGGAGGGCCAGAGGAAGCGTGGGTAAGGAGGAGGGGTGCTGCAGTGGAGACTGGAGAGGAGAGGACTCAGAGGAGCGGCCGACTGGGGCAGCAGTGGGCAGACGACTCAGCAGGGGGAGCAGCGGCGGACTCAGCAAAGGATAGCAGTGGAGAGGAGGGGGGCAGCAGCGGAGAGGAGGGGGGGAGTGGATGGAGAACAGACTAAAAAAATTCGCACAACTATGAAAATCCGCACCGCAGCGTCCCCTGCGCTGTGTGCAGTGCTGTGTGTGAATTTCGCGTGCGGTACATTGCACAACCGCACGGCACATCCGCACAACCGCACTAGTTGGATTCGCTCACACGGTTTGAAATATCACTACTCTGGTCCCCCTTAGCTAGTGACATAAAACCAAACTTTTTTAATTTTAACTTTTATATATGCAAACTTTCTTCCTTTCTCCTTTTCTCTTTATTTTCCTCTTCAACCATGCACTTAACCTCTGTAGCAACATAGATGACATACTACATAGAGCATTAGCCTTATTATAATTCACAATATTTTATAAATATTTTTACTACGAAATACTTGTACTTGTAAATTGTGTAAAAATTACATTAAAAATGTATCGTATCATCATTTTCTTTCTTTAGTGCATAAGATGCAAATTCTTGTAAAGTTGAAGATAATACACATGAATTGATCCCAAAATGACTTTAAAATGTGTATGATTACATGCCAGATTTTGGGTCTATCACGTGTGAGCGGCAGGTGGGTTGAAGCATCGGCTGCTGTAGGGGCGGTAGTAGCGTTGGCACGTGGGCCATGAGCAACAGCACTGTTGTCCCACGGGCACATGCAACAATTGGTAAAAGTGCATGAGCATAGGTGGTGGGAGGCGGCGGTGCACGACGGCGATGATGAGGCGTGGGCAACGGCGGTGTCGGCATACGAATGCGGGCAGTGGCATATGGGCATGGGCACTAGTGCAACGGTAGCAAACGACATGGCCTGGCATGAGCAGGCATGGGGTCGGGGCAGGGTGTGACTAGTAGCAGCGTTGGGGCATGGCGTGGGGTGCAACAGCAGCAACAGTTGGTGTGGTGGGCGGCGTTGATGAGGGCGATAGTGGCGATGGCGACGACGACAGTGACACCAGTTAGGGTTCCCCAAAGGGAGAGCAAATACCTAGTGGCAGTTTCATAATTTTGGTGAACAGTAAAAATAAAGGGAAAAAAGCAAAATAAAGGAAACGATTTGCTCTTTTTTTTTCAACTCTTACCTCTCTAGCAAGGGGTAAACTTACCCCCCCTTACACAGGGGACGAATATTGGCCTTGACGCCGAACGTTGTCAAGACGTCGTCCAGTCGACACCGAGGGTGGCGGCTCGGTATCGAATAAGGGTCTCTATCGGACGACGACGGGAAGAGTCGTCCAATAATGCGGATGGACAGATATGGACGTAGATGGAAAATGCGAAAATCCTACGTGTAGTACGTGCGAGTGCCGATATGCGAGGGTGCCGTTCCAGAGATCCAACGGGTTCACCTAGGGTAGGGTCAACCAGACCTCCCGAACCTCGCCCGAGAGGGTCGAGGGTGACTACGTTGCCAAACGGGGATATCCCACTTAGATGCTCACACTCGTCGGGCTCGCCCGACTCGTACCAGCCAGGTAAGACTCTTAAAGAAATCGTCGTCATTTTCTCAACCTGTTTCACTCTCACCTACGTCTAACCCGAGCGCGGAGGAGGCAATACGAAAGTGCACTGAAATAGATAAAAGACGTAAAGAGCGATAAAGATAGGAGTACCTTCGTCGCGTCCTGTGACGGTTATCTCGTAACACTTTGGAGCTGGAGAACAGCAGCGGCGGGGCATCGGCGTCAGCGCGGCACAGACTGGTGGTGACGGCGGGACTATCGGTGGATGGGGTGGAGGGAGGTGCTAGGCGTGAGCGGGCACTTGGCGTACAACACGGCAGGGTGGCAGGGGCAGCGTTGGGTGGCGCGGAGGCCAGGCACGGCGCGGGCTACGGTTCGGGCAGGGCACGGCGCGGGGCTCCAGCATAGTCGTAGCACGATGGGCGCGGCACGGTGCAACCAGGCACGGTGGCTCGGTGGTGATGCACGACGTCGGGCGCGTGGGGCGGCAAAGCGGGCGTGGCGCAGGGCGTGGCGCGGGCGCGCGGCGTGCCGTGTGCGTCGGGCGTAGTTTGTGCGCGGCGCAGGCTCAACGCGGGCGCACGGCGGTGTGCGGCCGCATGGCGAGGTGTCCAGACGCAGGCGGTAGTGGGCGCCGGGGGAGGGACGTCTATCCTTCCCGCGGCGACACGGGCAGCCGCCGGCGATAGGGCGGTGGCGAGAACACTAGCGCGCAGGGCAGACTGGCGGTGACGGGCGCAGAGGGGCGTCTGGCCTCCCAACGGCGACGGGACGATCAGCTGATGGCGGACCAGCGGCGGGAGTGGCGGTTCACGCGGCGGAATCGGCGGCGTGCGGTGGCGTTCGGGCAGAATGCGGCGAGGTCGACAGGGCGGAGGCGAGGCAGGTCGGTGGGGGCGGATTCTCTCTCTTCTCCTTTCTCTCTTCCTCATCTTCCTTCTCTTCTTCCTTGTTCTTCTTTTTTTCTTCTTCTTCCTCTCCTCACGAAGGTGACTCTTTGACTTCCAAAACGTTATACTTTCAAAGAAATATCAAGAGTGTCAAGAGTGGGCGCCCTCCCCTCCCGTTTATAGGAGAGAGGTAAATGGGCGCCTTAACTACAAAATGGGAAAGAGAAATGGAAAAGAAAAGATGGGTTTATGAAGGCCCACTAAGGGGGGAGGGGAAGATATCCTCATGCGGGAACTTCCCCTCTCTACATCGTGGATGAGACGGTCGAAACTATGAAAGGAAATAAGAAGCGAGTAAACAAAATGATCTGAAGGTGGCGTGTCGTCACGCCGAATATCTAAACCCGGGTGTATGCGTCGTCGCTTTGGCTTGTCGCATCGGGTGGACGCGCGTCGGCGGCGGGCTCGATGATGATGCGGGCTCCTCGAGTGACGGTCCTACGGTGTCGGATGGTGCCGCACCATCAATCCTCTCGGGGTGGGAAGGACTCGACTCCGGCGAGTCACGGTGGATGAACGGCAGCGGTTGGAGTAGATCTGGCCGAAGGCGGTGGAGCTCCTCCTCTGAAATCCAGGTGTCGTCTACGCAAGTCTGTCCCGCCCAACGCACTTGGAACCTCCTCGATATCCCCTCCCCTGCATGGTCAATTACCTCCTGCAGTACACAATAGATTGACTCGTGCCTATCGGGCAAAATAACTGGGGGAGTGGTCGCGGCAAAATCACTCACACTGATGGGGTCTAGAGAGGCTGAGTCTGGGGGGTGAGAAGGGGCCCGGTACGGAGCTAGGTCCGCCACATTGAATGTAGAGCCTATTCCCCATGTGGGGGGAATCTCGACGACGTAGGCGTTGTCGCCCACTCTTCATAGGATCGGGAATGGGCCGGCGCTACGAGCATGCAGCTTTGTAGCCATCCCGGGAGAGTACCTCTCCGGCCTAAGTCTAACCATCACTAAGTCTCCCATGTCAAAGTCTTTGGGTCGGCGATGCAATTCGGCGGCTTGCTTGTACAATGCATTTTGCTGCATGATCCTATCATGAATGGGATGATGTAATGTAGAAATATGCTGGGCAAATGCAAGACCGTCCTCTGACACCCTAACATGCGGGTCTACGGGATCTAGGTCTAATGGTCAACGGGGGGCCTGGCCGTAGGTGATCTCAAAGGGGCTCAACCCGGTGGTAGGGTTCACCGAGGAGTTATAGGCGAACTCGGCGCGTGGTATGATCAGATCCCACGACGCGAGATGCTCACCAACTAGGGAACGGAGGAGGTTGCCCAAACTTTGATTGACTACCTCCGTCTGACCGTTGGTCTGCAGATGGTAAGCAGTCGAGAATTTGAGCTTCGTGCCCAAGAGGCTCCACAAGGTCTTCCACAAGTAACTTGTGAAGCACACGTCCCGATCGGACACGATCGAAGCTGGCAGGCCATGAAGGCACACAATTTCACTAAAGAATAACTGTGCGACCTTCGTGGCGTCAGACGTCTTCGCGCAAGGCATGAAGTGTGCCATCTTTGAAAACCTGTCCACGACTACAATGATAGAGTCGTGGTGCCTCACGGTGCGAGGTATCCTAGGATGAAATCCATACTCACGTCGTCCCACGGACGCTTGGCCGTCGGTAGCAGGGTGTATAACGCGGCGCTCTTCTTGACCTGCTTGGCCAAGGCACATACATGGCACTGGGAAACTATGTTGCCGACATCGCGCTTCAATGAAGGCCAGTAGAACTGGTACTCTACGGCCGCAATGGTCTTGGCGCGGCCGAAATGGCCGCTAAGTCCTCGGCGTGACACTCCCAAGTGAGGAAGTCACACAGCGACGTGCTTGTCACGCATAACCTGTTCTTGTAGAACAGGCATGCCGCGGCGGTTGGTCAGCGCGGGCAGGCAGGCGGGGTCAGCGGCACGGGCGAGGGCGTCTGCGGTCGACCTGCACAGGCCGGCCACGTAGCCTTCAGCACGGGGGCGCGCGACAATTCGCGATCTGTGCGGGCGAGCACAGTGTTCGGCAGTCGTTTGCAGCGTCCGTGGAGCATTGCTGACGGGCGGAACAGGCAACGGCGGCGCAGTGGAGAATACAACGGCGTGGAGTCGGCAAGGGGGGCCGCGGGAACGAGAACGGCGGCTGCAGGTTCGTGGGCGGCGGCGGGAGCGACCGGTGATGACAGGTGGACGGTGGGGCTCTAGCAGCAGGCGTTGACGGTGACAGGGAGGTCGGTGGGCGGTCGTCCTGGCGGGAGAACGGCGGCGCGGCAGAACTTCGCGGGTGGATGGAGACACAGCGGACGCCGACGATGCGACGGTGGCGCGGCGGCGACCTCCTCTTCTTCCTCTCCTTCTTCTTCTTCTTCGTCTTCTCCTTCTTCTTCTTCCTTTCTTCTTCTTCCTTCCTCTCACGATATGACTCTTCTGCTTCCACGTAAGAAAACTTCCAAATTCAAGAGTAAAAAAAGTACAGGGCGCCCACCCCTCTTTATATAGGATGGTGAAGATGGGCCCCCATTAAACAACAAAGAGAGGGGAAATAAAAGGGGAAATAAGGCTTGTTAGGCCAGGCCCATTGGGTTTGTGGGAGGGGAAGATGTCCTCATATGGGCTCTTCCCCTCACTACAATGACAAACAAGAAAATGGATAAAATAAAATGGAAAATAGAAATAAGATAAAATAAAACGAATACGTATGATGCTCCGACGGTGGGAATGGCGTGTCGTCATGCCGAGTATCTGTACTCGGGGTTGCGCGTCGCCGCGGCGGCTCGTTGTGTCGGCTGGACGTGTGTCGGTGGCGGGCTCGATGACGATGCTGGGTCCTCGTGTGACGACTCAAGAGTCTCGGGCGGTGCCGCGCCATCAACCCTCCCGGGGTGGGAAGGACTCTACTCGGCGAGTCAGGGTGGATGAACGGAAGCGGATGGAGAAGGTCTGGCTGCAGGCATTGGAGCTCCTCCTCTGTAATCCACGTGTCGTCCACACAAGTCCGTCCCGCCCAACGCACTGGGAACCTCTGCGATATCCCGTCACCTGCATGCTCAATTACCTCCTATAGTACACAATCGATTGCCTCGTGCCTATCGGGCAAAATAACTGGGGGAGTGGTCACGACAAAATCACTCACACTGATGGGGTCTAGAGAGGCTGAGTCTGGGGGGTGAGAAGGGGCCCGATACGGAGCTAGGTCCGTCACATTGAATGTTGAGCCTATTCCCCAAGTGGAGGGAATCTCGACGACATACGCGTTGTCGCCCACTCTTCAGAGGATCGGGAACAGGCCGGCACTACGAGCATGCAGCTTCGTAGCCTTCCCGGGAGAGTACCTCTCCGGCCTAAGTCTGACCATCACTATGTCTCCCACGTCAAATGCTCTGGGTCGGCGATGCAAGTCGGCGGCTTGCTTGTACAATGCATTTTGCTGCGTGATCCTATCATGAATGCGATGATGTAATGCAGAAATATGCTGGGCAAATGCAAGGCTGTCTTCGGAAACCCTAACATGCGGATCTACGGGAGCTAGGTCTAAAGGTTGACAGGGTGCCTGGCCGTAGGTGATCTCAAAGGGGCTCAACCCGGTGGTCCAGTTCACCAAGGAGTTGTATGCGAACTCAGCGTGTGGTATGATAAGATCCCACGACGTGAGGTGTTCGCCAACTAGGGAACGTAGAAGGTTGCCCAAACTCCGATTGACTACCTCCGTTTGACCGTCGGTCTGCGGGTGGTAGGCAGTCGAGAATTTGAGCTTCATGCCCAAAAGGCTCCACAAGGTCCTCCAAAAGTAACTTGTGAAGCGTACATCACGATCGGACACGATCGAGGATGGCAGGCCATGAAGGCGCACAATCTCCCTAAAGAAGAGCTGGGCGACCTTCACGGCATCCGACGTCTTCGCGCAAGGCACGAAGTGGGTTATCTTTGAAAATCTATCCACGACTACCATGATGGATTCGTGGTGCCTCGCGGTGCGAGGCAATCCCAGGACGAAGTCCATACTCACGTCATCCCACGGACGCTTGGGCGTCGGTAGTGGGGTATACAATCCGGCGCTCTTCTTGACCTGCTTGGCCAAGGCACATACATGGCACTGGGCAACTATGTTGCCGACATCGCGCTTCAAAGAAGGCCAGTAGAACTGGTGTTCTACGGCTGCGATGGTCTTGTCGCGGCCGAAATGACCGCTAAGGCCTCCGGCGTGACATTCCCAGGTGAGGAAGTCACACAATGACGTGCGGGGCACGCATAATTTGTTCTTATAGAACAGATATCCATCAGTGAGGACATAGTCCTTATAGTCTGGGGACGGGCCTCGTCGGACCTCGGGGATGATAGGGCTGAAGTCTGGGCACATGTCGTACCCCTCTCGGATGGTCTCAAACCCTAGGACTGTCACCTTCATGACGTTCAGCACGTGGGCTCTCCTGCTAAGGGCGTCGGCGATGATGTTATCCTTGCCCTTCTTGTGCTTGATAACGAACGTGTAGTCCTGTAGGTACTCGACCGACCTGGCGTGTCGATCGCTCAGTTTCTGCTGTGAATGCATGAGCGCCTCGTGGTCCAAGAAGAGCACGAACTCCGAAGATAGGAGGTAGTGCCACCAATGCCGTAAGGCTTGTATGACGGCATAGAACTCTTTGTCGTATGTGGAGTATCGCAGCTTGGCGTCATTCAGCTTCTTGCTGAAGAACTTGACTGGGCGACCCTCCTGGCTGAGGATGCCTCCGATGCTGATGCCCGAAGCATCGCATGTGACCTCAAATACCTTCCCGTAATCGGGAAGGCGTAATACCGGCACCTTGGTCATCATGAGCTTTATCCACTGGAAAGCTCATTCTGCTGCCGGTGTCCAAGCGAACGACTCCTCCTTGAGGCAGTCGGTGATGGGAGCCATGACGGAACTAAAGTTCCGTATGAATCGTCTGTAGAAGGTCGCAAGACCTATGAAACTCCTAACATCACACATATTGGCCGGTGTCGGCCACGAGGTGATGGCCCGGACCTTTTCCGGGTCGGCGACAATGCCCTGCCCTGAGACGATGAAGCCGAGGAAGGCAACCTCCGAGGTGAGGAAGCTGCACTTCTTCGGGTGGGTGTAGAGCTGTTCGCGCCGCAGGACTGTGCAAACCTGCCGGAGATGATCTAGGTGCTCGTCTCTAGATCGACTGTAGACGAGTATGTCTTCAAAGTAGACGACTACGAACTTCCCTATGAACGCGCGTAGTACCTCATTCATGAGGCGCTGGAAGGTACTCGGTGCATAGGAGAGGCCAAATGGCATGACTCTCCACTCATACAACCCGTCTTTTATCTTAAAGGCGGTCTTCCATTCATCGCCGGGACGAATCCAGACCTGATGGTATCTGCTCCTCGAATCTATCTTGGAGAAGACAGTAGATCCAGCCATCATGTCGAATAAGTCCTGAACTCTGGGAATGAGAAAACGGTACTTGACCGTTATCTTGTTGATGGCATGACTATCGTAGTACATACGCCACGCACCATCCTTTTTCGGAGCTAAGAGGGCTGGAACCGCACATGGGCTAAGGCTCTCCTGGATAAGGCCCTTTCTCTAAGAGTTCCCTTACTTGTCGTAATAACTCCTCGTACTTTGGCGGTTCCATGCGATAATGCAGTAGGTTTGGTAGTGACGCACCGGGTACTAGGTCGATTGCATGCTGTATGTTCCGCATCGGAGGCAACCCACCAGGTAGCTCATCCGGGAAGACATCTCCGAAACTCCAATTTGAGGGCCTCGATTTCAGGCGAACGAGGTGTTACCGGTGGATCGGTGGGAATGTCAAGGGTGACGGCGAGGCACAAGGGCGTGTCGTCTCCCTCGTGACCCAGGTCACGGGTGAACAAGGGCCCTCTAACGACCATTAACCGTACGAGTTTGGTCGCGGCCGGCTTGTTCGCCGGCTTCATGGTATATGGGTACCATGTAACTCGTCGTCCCTGGTACATGAACGAACAGGTGTTCGTTCGTCCGGCTAAGGTGACGTTGTGGTCATACAACCAGGGACGGCCTAGGCTGATGCTCTCCACTTTCATGGGGAGTACGTCGCAGAGGACGCTCTCGTCGTAGGCACTCACCTTCAACGGAACGCGGCATTGACGCTTCACACGTAGTGAAGAAGCGTCAATCCACAAGACGTCGTAGGGAGTAGGGTGCTTGATAGCGGCCAACCCCTGTCGAGTAACCATCGTATCGGAGATGGCGTTGATGCAACTCCCATTGTCCACGATCAGCTTGTAAACCTTGACGTTGATCTTCATGTACGTGTAGAAGATCGAGGTGCGGAGGGCCACATCAACGAATGGTTCCGGCTGCGGTCCAGCCAGAAGGGTCCTAGCGGGAGTGGTAACCCGCGACGATGGTCGCGCTCTGCTAGTGCCCGGTGTGTCGATGGCAATGTTGGCCAACGGTTGGTTGGACATACGTGGTGCCACTGAGGGGGTCTCTCGTGCCTCGATGATCTGTATGTACCCGACCTGTCCATCGGGCTCCTCATACTCAAGGGTGAACTCTTCGTCTCCATGGTAGTGGTCATCCTGCGTTGTGTCCACTCCGTCCATGTGATCCGAGTCGACGTCTCTAGCGTCGATCAGAAGTGCTGAAGAGGGGCATTGATTGGACCGGTGTCCTCTCCCTTGGCACTTATAGCACGTTACGTGTGTTTGACTAACAGCAGTACTCCTAGTCGGTAAATCGCTGGCGGCAGCCCGAGCTTGTGGGGTGGACCCCACGGATGTGGCAGCTGCGGTTCCTTGCCCCGCGGTGGTCGGAGTAACCCGTATAGTCGCGGGTGGTGTGGTACGAGCGGGAATGGTCTGGATAGGTGGGTTCCGGGGCGCGGTGTTCGCGCTAGGTGCCGGGGTGTCGTCGGCGGGAGGATCCATGTGCTCCACTAGGTTGTAAGCCTCGTCGACCTTGACAGTATGGCACTCGAGGACCTTGTTGCGCAAGGCAGGTGTGAGGCCATGGGCGAATAGTCCAATGATGATCCGTGGGTCCTCCACGAAGCGGCAGCGAATTCGGCATTCCTCGAAGGCCTCGATGTACTCCGTCACCGTGAGTCGACCTTGCTTGAGGTCGAGCCACGAGAGGAAGAAGGACATCTGGTACTGCCGAGGAACGTACTTGCTCCGTAGTTTCTGTGCCATTTCCACCCAGGACGTGATGGGTCGTTGATGCCGGACGTCGTCAAGACGACGTCCGGTCGTCACCGAGGGTAGCGGCTTGGTATTGAATCAGGGTCGTACTCAGACGTCGTCAGTCGGTGTCATCCGAAAATGCTAACAGACAGGTAATAATGATGACATGCAATGCAAAGTCCTATGTGTTGTACGTGCGTGCGCCGATGAGCGGTGGATGCCGTTCCAGAGAATTGATAGGGTCGCTTTGAGTGAGGTCAGACAGACCTCCTGAACCTCGCCCGAGAGGGTCGAGGGCGAGTACGTCGCCGAACGGGGAAGCCCCGTTACAGTGCTCACACGCGTCGGGAGAACTCGACTCGTACCGGGCAGGTAAGACTCTCGATGAAGATTCGTCATTTTCTCAACCTGTCTCGCTCTCACCTATCTAACCCGAGCGCGGAGGAGGCAAATCGAAAGTATACTGAAGGACGTAAGAGACGTAAAGACAGGTGGGAGGAGTACCTTCGTCGTGCTGGCGACAGATATTTTGAGCTGGAGGAACCGTAAAGCCGAGGGCGTGGCGTGGGGGGGGGGAGTTGCAACTGCGGCATGGCTAGGTGGTAAGGTAGCATGTAGGAGTGATGCGGGTGTAGGCGCCGCGCAGCATGAGTGTCACAACAGGAGCGGAGGAGGACCCTGTCCAAGTGTAGCCTGGTGACGGGCACGGCGCGGCTGCGGCACCCGGATATGAGTGGGCACTAGCGGCAAGAGGGCTCGACAAGTGCGGTCAGTACTAGCGGCACTGCGCGGGGCAAGGCTCCAACACCGAGGAATTCGAGTGCCGCACAAGGCAGCTACTGGTGGACGAGGCTGGCAGGTGCTGACGGCTGCGCGAGCGCATAACGCGGCGGTTTGTCAGCGCGGGCAGGCAGGCGGGGTCAGCGGCACGGGCGAGGGCGTCTGCGGTCGACCTGCACAGGCCGGTGACGTAGCCTTCAGCACGGGGGCGCGTGGCTGTTCGCGATCTGTGCGGGCGAGCACAGTGTTCGGCAGTCATTTGCAGCGTCCGTGGAGCATTGCTGACGGGCGGAACAGGCGATGGCGGCGCAGTGGAGAATACAACGGCGTGGAGTCGGCAAGGGGGGCCGCGGGAACGAGAACGGCGGCTGCAGGTTTGTAGGCGGTGGCGGGAGCGACCGGTGATGACAGGTGGACGGTGGGGCTCTAGCAGCAGGCGTTGACGGTGACAGGGAGGTCGGTGGGCGGTCGTCCTGGCGGGAGAACGGCGGCGCGGCAGAACTTCGCGGGTGGATGGAGACACAGCGACGCGCGATGCGATCACGGCGGCGCGCGCGGCGACCTCTTCCTCTCCTTCTTCTTCTTCTTCGTCTTCTCCTTCTTCTTCTTCCTTTCTTCTTCTTCCTTCCTCTCACGATATGACTCTTCTGCTTCCACGTAAGAAAACTTCCAAATTCAAGAGTAAAAAAAGTACAGGGCGCCCACCCCTCCTTATATAGGATGGTGAAGATGGGCCCCCATTAAACAACAAAGAGAGGGGAAATAAAAGGGGAAATAAGGCTTGTTAGGCCAGGCCCATTGGGTTTGTGGGAGGGGAAGATGTCCTCATATGGGCTCTTCCCCTCACTACAACGACAAACAAGAAAACGGATAAAATAAAATGGAAAATAGAAATAAGATAAAATAAAATGAATACGTATGATGCTCCGACGGTGGGAATGGCGTGTCGTCATGCCGAGTATCTGTACTCGGGGTCGCGCGTCGCCGCGGCAGCTTGTTGTGTTGGCTGGACGTGTGTCGGTGGCGGGCTGATGACGATGCTGGGTCTTCGTGTGACGACTCAACGGTCTCGGGCGGTGCCGCGCCATCAGTCGTCCTCGTCACTCGGCGGTGACATGCTCGTTCTCCCAAAAGATCTTGGCTTGTCCGCCAAGTCTCGTCTCCTCATACTCTACACAAAGGTCGTCATCCATACGATACCACCGGAAATAAGAGTTCATGTTCGAGTCCCAGTCGATGAACTCTTTGGGCTTCCGAGAGCCCTCAAAGACGGCAACGTCGGTGTGCACACTCCTCTAGATGCATGCGCGGTGCTCCTCACGCCGACGTTCATTGTCATCCACGTGCCGCTCGGGCACAAGGTAGTCTCCACGTTGTGGCTCGATGTGGCGACGGGGCTGGATCGTCTCGTGGCCATGGTCATCCCAAAGGTGGGGAGGACCCTCACGAGGTGCGCGATCAATGCGCATCGCGCGGTGTGGGTGTAAAGGGACATCGTCCATCCCGTAGTGTCAAGGCGGGGGCGGCCGGAAGTAGTCGTCACGGCATGCTGGTGGGTCGATCAACTGCCTAGGATCACGGGGCTGGACGGGGTCGTATCGACGGGCTGGATAATCGGTGTCCATGTCACGATCGTATCGTCAGACGTAAGGGTCCGGGCGAACCGATCGGTCTGCGTCATACCGCGGGGCGGGGTCGTCCTGCGGGTGCTGCATATCCCAGGCACGAACATCCTGGGGGTCTCGTGCTAGGTCTCTGATCAGGCGTCCCTGCGGAGGGACGCCGTCTGAACGGTATTCGAAGCCCTCATAATCATCATCGAGGTCGTGGATGTGTCTCCCTTGGGGTCCTTGTCGAGCAACCCATGACGGGTTGCGTGGTTGCCCCCTGGCAGCCGGACCCATGTCAGCTCCGTGCTCGGACGTCCGTTGATTGGCGAACATGCGCTCCATGCATTCCATCTTGGCGGTCATGGTGCGGAAATAAGCTCCTTGGTCGTCCGGTAGCTCTTCTCGAAGCGAGTACTGGCGGGGTACTCCTCCCCGACCTCGTCCTTGAACCCATGTGGGGGTCGCTCACTTGATAGCGGGAAATTTCCCGTGGGGTCGTCGACCTACGGCCGCCCTATCCTCGTAATCACTAGGCTAGGTGATAACACCCTAATTTCGGTCTTTATTTCATGTTATTAGCATGATTTATGCATTTAAAAGGCTTAAATTTGGGTTGTTATCATATATTTACACAAAAATAATGCTTCCAAGTAAGTTCTGATTTTTCCCTAATTTTCTGTTAATTATATGAATTTTTAAGGATTTATTGAAGCTCGAAATAATTATTTTTGGATGAAAATGGCACATTAAAAAGTTTATTTCGACATTTATCAACATGGGAATTAATCAGGGAATTTTCTAGAATTTTCTAGAATTTTTTACGAATTTTTAGGAATTTTATGGGATTTATTTCAAGAAGAAATGCATTTATTCTATGAAAAAAGGGCATATTTATAAGAGAAAAAATGTATTTATGCAATTTCTAGACTTTTCGGGGCCTTTTTGCAACGTTTCATTGCAAAAAGACCCTGAAAACAGCTCTCGGTCGCCACGGCAGGCGTAAAGATCCTATTTAAAATCATTCAGGGTTTTATTGCAATTTTTAATATATATTTTTAATGTTTTAGGAGAAATCGGAGGAGAGAGAGTGCGCCAGGGCATATACGCAATTACTTTTGGGCGTCCAAAAGCAATTCCAGGCTTTTTAAGGACTTTTCTGCAAAAAGGAGGATTCAAAATGCGCCAGCCAATGAGAGAGCGACACGTCATTGCGTGTTTAAAAACGAAACTAATAAATAAATCAATTTTAAATCCAATGGATTAAATTGGTTTAAAATTGATTTATTAATAACTTTTGATCCTGAAGTCCGATTGAGATGATTTTTTATGGATTTGTTCGTCTTGATCCCCTCTTTCTATCTGTATGGTTAGATCATTCAGATCTAGCCTACATTGATAGATAAATATTAAGTACTAAACGGGGGTAAAATGGTGATTTTTACCCTATAACCTAAGTATAAAAGCAAAATTTCGAGAGGGGGAGCTCATTCTGGATGGTACTCTATCACAGCTGCAAGACAGGGAGGAGCTCTAGCTTGGATCAAGTTATCTGGTACTTTTTTTCCTTTATTGTATTTGAACTTTTATGCATTTTGAATGAATTAGGTTAAGTTGTTTGTTTCTTCATCTCCATTCTGATCTGAACTTCTAAATCGCTTGGCTTGAGCGGCATGTACAAGCCCTGATTAGGATTGAGAGGAGAAATTGAGGGATTTACCTTGGCATTCAATTGCATTCCAAAAGAAAACTCTAAAAAATTTAGTTTTAATTCTTAGGAGATTAAGATTTCCCTTTTTATTTCTGATTTAGCAAATTCTCAAAACCAACCAAAACTTAAATCAAAAATTTCTTCCAACCTCTCTAATTGAATTCTTTGATCCATCCAATTGGATCAATTAATTCAATCTAGAGCCCACATTTCTTCTTTTCATCTCATCTCTTCTACCCCCCTCTCTAAATTCTCACCTAATTAGGGTGACTTGATCCTCATTGAAGATCAAATTCACTCTAATTAGGATCTAAAACACCAAAAATAAAATCAAATTGAAATTCCTACTTGCCTCCCTTGGACGACACTCATACTTATCACTATACATATTAAGTAGAGTTTTATAAATTTTATTGCATAAGCCAAAAATTCACAACGACAAGGGCTAAAAATTTTGCGTAATTTTCACCCCTATTTTTGGCTTATCACTAGGCATCGTTGACGAATCGCGGTGAGCCGCGTGGAGAGTGCTGCGGTTCGCGGGACGCGCCGGGGAGTTCCGGTGGGCCCGATCTCCTGGAAGCACCCAAACCGTTGGGTGTGGTCCGCTTGGCCTCGACATGCGGTAGGACGGGACTGGCTATCGATGTCGCGGGTTGGGGTCCCGAGAGGGAAGTATCATTGCCCGTCTTGTCTTGCGTCTCTACGGCCATTCCTAGGGTTCCTATATGACTTTTCGAAAAGACGATGTGATGTAGATGGGACTAAATGCGGATGCAAAGTCAGAGGTGTGCTGTGGGCGACCACAGCCGGGCTCTGATACCAATTTGATGCCGGACGTCATCAAGACGTCATCCAGTCGACACCGAGGCTAGCGGCTCGGTATCGAACAAGGGTCTCTATCGGTCGACGACGGGAAGAGTCGTCCGATAATGCGGATGGACAGATATGGATGTAGACGGAAAATGCAAAAATCCTACATGTTGTACGCGAGTGCCGATATGCCGGGGTGCCGTTCCAGAGATCCGACGGGGTCGCCTAGGGTAGGGTCAACCAGACCTCCCCAACCTCGCCCGAGAGGGTCGAGGGCGACTACGTTGCCAAACGGGGATATCCCACTTAGATGCTCACACTCGTCAGGCTCGCCCGACTCGTACCAGCCAGGTAAGACTCTTAAAGAAATCGTCGTCGTTTTCTCAACCTGTCTCACTCTCACCTACGTCTAACCCGAGCGTGGAGGAGGCAATACGAAAGTGCACTGAAGTAGATAAAAGACGTAAAGAGCGGTAAAGATAGGAGTACCTTCGTCGCGTCCTGCGACGGTTATCTCGTAACACTTTGGAGCTGGAGAACAGCAGCGGCGGGGCATCGCCGTCGGTGCGGCGCAGACTGGTGGTGACGGCGGGACTGTCGGTGGATGGGGCGGAGGGAGGTGCTAGGCGTGAGCGGGCACTTGGCGCACAACACGGCAGGGTGGCAGGGGCAGCGTTGGGTGGCGCGGAGGCCAGGCACGGCGCGGGGCGCGGTTCAGGCAGGGCACGGCGCGGGGCTCCGACAGAGTCGTAGCACGATGGACGTGGCACGGTGCAACCAGGCACGGTGGCGCGATGGTGATGCACGACGCCGAGCGCATGGGGCGGCGAAGCGGCCGTAGCGCGTGTGCGGCGCAGGCTCAACGCGGGCGCACGGCGGTGTGCGGCCGCATGGCGAGGTGTCCAGACGCAGGCGGTAGTGGGCGCCGGGGGAGGGACGTCTATCCTTCCCGCGGCGACACGGGCAGCCGGCCGATGATAGGGCGGTGGCGAGAACACTAGCGCGCAGGGCAGACTGGCGGTGACGGGCGCAGAGGGGCGTCTGGCCTCCCAACGGCGACGGGACGATCAGCTGATGGCGGACCAGCGGCGGGAGTGGCGGTTCACGCGGCGGAATCGGCGGCGTGCGGTGGCGTTCGGGCAGAATGCGGCGAGGTCGACAGGGCGGAGGCGAGGCAGGTCGGTGGGGGCGGATTCTCTCTCTTCTCCTTTCTCTCTTCCTCATCTTCCTTCTCTTCTTCCTTGTTCTTCTTTTTTTCTTCTTCTTCCTCTCCTCACGAAGGTGACTCTTTGACTTCCAAAACGTTATACTTTCAAAGAAATATCAAGAGTGTCAAGAGTGGGCGCCCTCCCCTCCCGTTTATAGGAGAGAGGTAAATGGGCGCCTTAACTACAAAATGGGAAAGAGAAATGGAAAAGAAAAGATGGGTTTATGAAGGCCCACTAAGGGGGGAGGGGAAGATATCCTCATGCGGGAACTTCCCCTCTCTACATCGTGGATGAGACGGTCGAAACTATGAAAGGAAATAAGAAGCGAGTAAACAAAATGATCTGAAGGTGGCGTGTCGTCACGCCGAATATCTAAACCCGGGTGTATGCGTCGTCGCTTTGGCTTGTCGCATCGGGTGGACGCGCGTCGGCGGCGGGCTCGATGATGATGTGGGCTCCTTGAGCGACGGTCCTACCGTGTCGGATGGTGCCGCGCCATCAGGCCTTCTCCCTTAGAAATAAAGGAGAAAAGCCCACAAGTTGGGTCATATGGGCCTCTCTAGAAAGGCCGACCCACAAAGGCCCACACACACAATAACACAGGAGCTAGAGACAAGACCCATACATATGAACACGTAAGTCCACACATGGCCTTCAAAACTAAGAAGCCGTAAGAGCACGAATGAAGATAATGTCAACTTCTGGGGGCCCGTTGACGAGGCTGAATATTTGAAGGCTGGGTCCCTCCTTCAGCCCATGCTCCACAAGCTAGCTTAGATCGGTCTTTGGTGCTAGATGGTCCCCATCACAGGTGGTGTTGGAATGTGGGCTCTATTGATATGCGGACATATGCCTGACACCTGCCCAAAAGCTAATAATAGGATGTGGATATGTATGATCATTTAATGCATTGCCTAATATCTTGGGGTTTTGACTGAAGCAACATCCTGCCAAAGTGGGCTATCATACAAATTTTTTTATTTTTATACATTAGATGTTGTGTATATGTCTAATGTCTTGGGTTTTTTTAACTGAAGCAACAACCTGCCAAAGTGGCCTATCTTGTGGAAGTTTGTCATTTGATACATTAGATGTATTGTATTTATGTCCAGTTTCTGCATTAGCTATCATAAAGTCAAGAAAATGACATATGAGCCAAATGTAGAGATGTATTAAGTACTTTCCTATGAATAGCAAGACATTCCAAGGATAGACTTATATTTTACAAGAAATTATTTAATATGTTATTTTTCACACCAAGATGTGCCATGGAGTTACTATTATTGCTTACAGATGATGCATTAATGTCGCTCTTGATGCTAGGTAAGAGGGGTCTACTTTAGTTTAACTTCACTATCCCTTGCGAGTTACTCCATTCCGTTTTCTGCAACTGTTGGGCCATTACTATAAACTCATCACTCTTTGCCAAACACCATCAAGTGACTAATCTTTGGAGCACAGATCTAAACCATGCAAAGTTTGACCTCCCCAAAATGAATGAGTGAGAGTCATATTGAATTCCATTAAACAGAAAGGGATCTCTATACATCTAGTTTTTGTAGTGATTAATACTACTTAGGACCATCAGTCAAATGGTGAATATATTCTGGAAATATTATTCATGCTAGCGTACAAATATAGGGTTGGCTCCATTGTTGAAAAGCAAGAAATGGTGGAAGACTCATCTTCACAGGTGATGACAGCACATATAAGTCTATGAAATTAGGATGTAGGTTGAAAATAAAGAAATAAATTCAGCAAAATTTGAATAAGACTTTTGTTTTAATTTTTTTCAGAAAGAATATCCTTCAAGAATCAAATTTCATTTGCACAGGGTACTTATTAAGTAATAACAACCTAAAAATCTTGATCTAATTTTCACTCTAATGAAATGGGTCCAAAAAAGATTCAGAACCACTTTAGCAATAAACAATTGGCCATATTTTTTGGCAATAATTGACCACCTGATATCTAATTGAATTAACAAACCTGTTGATAAAAAGTATTCTTGAATTGTGCAAAAAACATCATCAAGCTTTGGATGGAATTGAATTGATATAGAGAGATATGTACAGACCATTTGTTTAGAAGACAATTCTGAATGTCATTTTATCACCTGGATTGATGATTATTCTCAATATAGGCACAAAAATGTTATGCATATAAAGCTGAATATAAAACAAGAATCACAAGAAGATTGAAGCTATCATATTCAAGCTTGGTAATGAATTCTACAAGAGATATTATAGTTTTCTTGAACATTTCTGAAGGCCTTCAGCTTAATTTGTAAGGAAATATTGATAACATGCAAATTAATAGGATATTAGCCTGAAATTTACATTTTTTGCATTACTTTTATTTTATATGCATGTGGCCAAGCCTCAAATGATCATGAATATTTTTTAAGGGATATTATTTTTTTGTGGAGTTATGTATTTTTTGACATCAGACTCATTAAGATATTGCAAAATTTTATGTCTGAATCTTTATTTTACATAATATTATGACTTACATTATTCATATCACTTATTTAATGTCTTTTGATCTTAAATTCATGCCCCACCATGTGTTGCCATTTTATTTGATTGAATGGCGACCAATCATGGTTTCAAGAAATAATTAACACTGCTAATGATCATTAAAATGTACCATTATAGGATCAAACATTATGATGCCACTATAACCAAGGATTAGCTAAATTTTTTATTTCTCTTTGATTCAAAAGGTGGTCTGAACTGATAGAAAAAGAGGCGATTAAAAATGTAATAAATGTGCATGCAAAGAAATGAAAAACATTATAGAGATCAAAGTCAAAAAAATCCAGAGCTCATGTGTAGCATAATGTGGTTAGTGGGAAATATCACCACGGCATCACAATCTGCAATGATTCTATGCTTTATTTTTTTTTCGTTAGACTGACACACATGAAATGGTCATTTAAAAAATGAAGAAAACATATTAATGTGGGCATGCATGACACATTACAAGTTGTTCATTTCATAAAATACCTTGCTTCATTTGTTTTTCCTTAGATAACATTTGTCGCTCTTAGAGATGATATTAGTGGATGATGAGGAAAAACACGCCTAATATTAAAAGGGAATATTTTGGGATTTTTTCAACAGTGAATGGAAAAAGATGAAGTGAGAGAGGCATAATGATGAGACATAATATCTAACCAAATGTGAACATGATATAGAACAATCTAAAAGGTTGATTGAGCTGAAATCTGAGGTTTGCTTCATCTTTTCCCCTGTTTCCTTGCATGCACTCTAATTTATTGAGGCATAGATCTTTGTAAAAATTATTCCTGAACTTGCCTCTTACATCTTTGGTTGAATAGAAGAGAGTGTGTTTCTGAGATCCATCAAGGTTGTTTTTGGTGTCCTGGGTATTTGAGGAGCGGCAACAAAGAGGGAAGGTTACCTACACTTGAAAATTACCATGATGTCAACAGAGTGTAAGGATATACAGTATGTATCTTCGCCTTATGTTGTTTCTCTTCATCATCATCTGTAGCTTATAGTCATATTATGATCACCATCCCATCATGTCTTTCCACATTTCATCATCATCAGTAGCTTATATTCATATTATGATAACCATCCCATCATGTCTTTCCACATTTCATCATCATCAGTAGCTTATACTCATATTATGATAACCATCCCATCATGTCTTTCCACATTTCATCATCCAGTAGCTTATACTCATATTATGATCACCATCCCATCATGTCTTTCCACATTTTTCTCAAACTTTATCACATCACTATGTCTTCGTCATTATACTGCCATCCTGCTTATGTAGATTGTTCTATCATCAGATAACTTCTTCATACAGCTATCTTGCTACTCGTTATCACTTAAATCAAATTATCGAATTATCCAATCTTATGCAAATATGTATTGTTGTGACATAGATTGTCTCCACAAGGACTGGCCTTTAGAGTTAGAGATAATGTTTGGGTTAGAATTAAGAAGAATAATATGATACTAGCAATGAAAAGAGAAGATTGTGGCAGGTAATTAGAGTGAGGTAGAAATTAGGATGCTATATAATAATATGTCATAAGAGATAAATTTATACAAATCTAGAGAAAGGTTGGGGTAAGCTAATATTTTTGTTATTATGAGGATTTTTTTTTCACATAATAGGGAGTACATATGTAGGGTGGAGAAATGTATTTTGATGATATAGTGGAATTGGTCTTTATGAAATTTTAGTTAAGATACAAGTATTCAGCTAAAGAGGTTACTAAAAATCCTATACTTAGTAGGATATGTTATTAGTATGGATAGTATATTTTTTTAATATTTAGATTATATATTAGATTATTTATGAGATAGGAGAGCTAGATAGGGTAAATTAAGGAATATTGAGATTTAAGGAAATAGGGAATATGGTTTATCATTTTTTTAATATGACATAAGAGAAAGGATGGAGATAAAAGGGAATAAGAATGAGATATATTGGAGAAAGAGATTATTTAATTATATAGAGTAATAAAATGAAGAAATATTTTATATATGAAATGATTTGAGGTCTAGATAGATAAGGAGAAAATGGATTTTAATTTTACTAGAATTTAAGAGATAATATAAAGAGGAGGTAGAATATATAAAGAATAATAAGAGTAATTACGAGTTAATTATACATACTAATATGATTAGGGAGGTGAATTATATTAGTAGAATACATATATAAATATTTATAAATATAATATAATATTTTTATTGTATAAACACAAAAAAGGAGAATAAAAGGTTGGTGCTTAGTAGGCCTTCGATAAAATGCCTCAAAGAGGCTGTTTCTAATAAATTTGATTTGAAATCCACCACCAGGTATGATTTTAATTTGGGTTCAAAATTATGAGAATGATAAGAATGTAGGAGTATTCCATGGAAGTGTAGAAGATTATTTGAATTGTCCTCATTCAGGGGAGTTGAGAAGTGAAGCATTGATCACTGCCTCCCAGCTCCGGTGTGTATCTTTGCCGGCCTTCCTCCTTTTTGGCTAACATCTGAGAGGTTCTGGAGTGCATATGGTGTCGTTCTAAGTTTGGAATGCCGTTATAGAGCTGTTACAAGCTCCTGATCAGCCAGCCAAGCCTAGAATGGGAATCCTGTTGCTATCATGAAGATAAGTTGAAAGAGGAAGAGTTGGGGTTGAGAGAACCTTTTTTCAAGGCTGATCATGGTCGTTGGAAGCCATAGATGGGGGGTCCAGCCTTGGGGGTCTTCCATAGCTATTGGATATCCTCTAGCTGTCGTCCTCAATAGAGGAGGAAGATGGCCAGGGGTAGACTTTGATGGCTCTGGCCATGACCATTAGATCTTCCTAAGGATGCAATCCTATTGGTAGACCCCTTTAAATTTTAGTGTACCGCTGCCATGTCATGCACCATGTCAACAAATATGATTTTAATTCACCATCAACATGGGTTTCACCTTCCTCATTTTTAGACACAATCAATAAGAGTCTGCGAGAATAAAACAGTTAATAATATTTATGTAATTATTTCTTACCATTCGATCCTCTTAAAGAACACTGGACAATCGAGAGTATATGGCTATAAGTAAGCATGCCTGTTATGATAAGGACTGTATACCGGGTTGACTCAAAGCCGTGTCATCATAGTATCTCTTCTTCTTTTAGGATCTCGGCCTGTCAGAGAAAATTCATATCTTTGTTTGTCATCCTGATCCACACAAATAATACAGAGCAATATTAGGCAAATATCCCATATTGGATTAATTATGAAATGTGTCCATTATATAAATGTCAATTATAATTTCATGTTGACATAAATAAACCCCTTTCTCTTTCGTGCGGGTACTGCTCCCTCGCGCCTTCTGCATTTTAATCTGACTTCGTAACATGAATCTTCATTGACTTCGTAACATGAAGATGAAGATGAATTGACTTCGTAACCCGCTCGTAAGCCCCTTCGGATAACCTCAGAACCTGAAAAGTGCAAAAAGATTCTAGGTTCCGAAGGTTCCGACGGAGGAATGCGATCTCTGGTAAGAATGGAGGAGGGCTTTAGGCATTGACATGGCCTCGAGAGGGCCAATGCGCCTTTGTCCCCCCATAGGGACACGATCTCACAACTGGCACGGTAGTGGGGGTTTGGACTTTTCCTTGTCCGGAATGCGGGCCACTAGTCCCTACAGGGGACGCGCTTTTACCCCATCTAAAAGAAGGGTTTTTCCAGTACCGACTTGGGATAGCAATCTTTCTTTGCCCCGGCCTCCTGACCCGGAGGTTATCTGAAAGATAAGTATTCCCGAGGTGCTGCACTATGCTTCCGGAAAGGTTTGAGTCTCCTAATGGTTTGAAAGGCT
Organism: Wolffia australiana; assembly: GCF_029677425.1. Lineage (NCBI taxonomy): Eukaryota > Viridiplantae > Streptophyta > Magnoliopsida > Alismatales > Araceae > Wolffia > Wolffia australiana. The sequence continues at coordinate 12,459,439 of NC_135842.1, forward strand.
CCTTCATTTATGTGAAAAATAACATAACCTTACTTACAACTTACACTTTTGTTCTTCAAGAATCACTATTCTTTCTATGCAAAGATTGGTTCATTCTGTGACTGCTCTCGACCAACCATGGTAATTAATGGATTATCATGCGGGTTTCAAAAGTCAATCCGGGATTTCGGTTCCGAAGTTCTTGCAGAACCTGCAAGAACAAAAGCGAAGTGGTCAATCAAATTTGAAATGTAGATGAAAACGGGCTAAGCATAGCCAAAGCTCGGGTTGGAACTTCTTCAAGAATGGGTGCAGCAGTTTTTGGCTCAAGTACCAGGCATCAGGACGCATCCGCATTTACTTGACGATGGAAGCTTGTCGTGGTGTTCTATCATGCTCTAAAGTGCAGGTTCTGCAAGAACCGGGCTATGCCCACTTTCTCACTATCCGAACCTCTTAGCATATGTCTCAAATTAGAGGTTATGTTAATAAGGTCACTCTTCACTTATGTAAACATAACCTCCAGGGGCGCATGGCACATATGGAATAAGGCGTTTTTTACGAATGATCGGCGGACTTCGATGATTGCATTTTTTGAGCGTTGATGGAAGCGAATGCTGTCTAGGAGAAGACTCTAAATCCTGGAGGAACAGGAAACCCACGGGTGGATGGTCTATGGCCAGATACTGACTGAGACTGATTCGCCACGATCCGAAGGCGATGGTTTTGAAAGAACTTCGATCCGACGGGTTTCTTCTCCAGTGGAATGGCAGGATGGGAGTCGTGGTTTGGGGATTAACTACCAGGAGGAAGCTTTCTATTACCGTACAAATAAAACAACAGTCGCCCGGGCTGCCGCGGCTGTAGGTGACTGGAAGTTAAACCAGCGCGATCCTGCTGCCCTTTTCCTTCACCCATTTTCTCTTTCATCCGCTCAGAGCTTTTCATTTGTCTTTTTTTATTGACTTCTTTTCTTCTTTTGCTCCGTCGCTTCTTCGCTCCTAAAGTCCGCTCGCTCGTCTTCATCTTCACGCTCCTCGCGCCTAAAGTCGCTTCTTCGCTCCGCTCCCGCTCTTCGCGCCTTCGGAACCTTTTTTTTAATGATCAAAGTGCTTTCCCCGGACCGACAACTCGGTTGTTCAGTACTGTTAACTATTATAGGAGGATGCCGTCCCCCTGGGATGGGACTACCAGTAGCTTCGTTCGGTTGTTGAATATCGTGCAAGTTAGGTTGTGGTTGTATTGTCTGCAAGCGGAACTATGGCGCTGTAGGTGTGTGTTTGTTGACCATGCACTTGTCGTGTAATTAAGTATTACTGATAGAGGTGGTGATTGATCTCAATGCTAATGGAACAAGGCTTTGGGGCTTCAGTGATAGCTGAACTAACCATATGGGCCGCCCAAAACCTGGAGCTTTCAATCGGAAATCAACGTCGGATCCCGGTTATCTGAGCGGATTGAAGGGGAGGATCACGAAACAAGGTATTGAAAATACGCTTGCACGAAGGTGCGACGGAGTGATGAAGATGAAGATGAAGGAAGGCGCGCAGCGAATCAATCAGAATGGAGACAAGGCGCGGAAGCGGTGAATATATGAGGCGCGAGGAGCGTTCAGATGAAGATGAAGACGAGTGGGGATGAAACGAAGAATGAAAGAACATTTCATTTTATTTATTTAATCAGAAGAAGGCGCGAGGAGCGTGAAGATTAAGATGAAGACGCGACGGAGCGAAGAAGCGACGGAGCGGCAAGAAACGCAGAAAAGAAGAATAACATAACCGAAAGATTCGAGCGCATCGCACTGCCGCATAAACAATTAATCCGCGGATGAGCAACCTTTTATTGAAAGGAATAGTGAAAAGCCATGTAACTTGGAACGGAATAGTAAGCTTACTTACGTTGTTTAGTAAGACCACTTTACTTTGGTAATAAAAATTATATTATAATATAATTTTTATTTTGTTCTGAAATAGAAGGTTTCTTTTGTTCTGCAAGAAAGAAGCCAACTTTTCATCGTTTCTTTGACTTCGTAACATTCATCTTCGCTCCTAAGCGCTAAGCGCCGTCGCGCGTTTCTTTGACTTCGTAACGTTTCTTGTAGAACATGAATCGTTGATGAATCTTCATCTTCATCTTCATCGCTCCCGCCAGAACGCTCTAACTAAGCGCCTAAAGCGCCACTCGCGCCTTTGGTTATCATAAGGCGCGAGGAGCGTGAAGATTAAGATGAAGACGAGCGAGCGGAAAAGTTATGAAAAAAAGAAGCGAGTTTACGAGCGGGAGCATAAGGGAGCGTTTATGAGCAGAAGCGACGGAGCGATAAATTAAATAAACGTTATGTTTACATAAAGTCAAAGTAAAGTAAATCATTACGAAGAATGACGTACGTTGTCCCCTCCTCTCTGCTCTGGTAACCCGCCGCCAGTCATATAGAGCGCTCTGCCCGCCACCGCATATGTAGAAAAAGAGGGAGCGGGGAAGGATGCCATTTGACTTTGGCACATGAGTGGCGGGTTTGGCTAGGTAACATAATGGAAATGTATGGGACTGCAAATCCTGGAATGACGGGTCGACCCGTCCTTGGCCTCGGGAGTGGCGAGCAGCTCTCCACTTTCCTCTTTTAAAGAAATAAAAGATCTTCAAGGAGCTGAAAACTCCCTATCTCTTAGGTAGCGTACTTTACTAGTGACCCGGCCCCGGGTTGTTGATTCTGAACTGGAACAACAAACCATGTTAAACGGAGTTCTTGCAGAACCTTCCTCGCATGGTACTTAAACGGAGACGGTTCGAGCTTACCCAGGTCAGCCCTTCTCTATGGAAGCCATTATGTAAACATAACCTAACATTCTAACGAATGCCTCTTATCTGTTTCTCGTCGTATGTTTACATAATTAAGCTTTTCATTCTTACCGGTTTCGCTGTTCAGGTTACGAAGTAACTGCAAGAACTTCGGAGCGGGGACTTTATACACTAAAAGATTCATTCATTCTGAACTGGTCATTGCTGCTTTTCAACTTTGTTTGATTTTAAACCAGTTCACTCGACTTAGCAGCCACCTTACTAACAGTTAGTTGTTTATAATGGACAACAAATTCAGCTGCGTTCCTTCGGGCTCCGTTTACTGCGGACGGCGTTCTGTAAAGTTTAATCTTCTTCTGAATCTTCATTGACTTCGTAACATGAAGATGAATTGACTTCGTAACATTAAGATGAATCTTGACTCGCCTCCGCCACTGCGCCTTCATTTACTGCGTAACCCGCTCGTTCGCCTTCTGCTCGTCGCGCCTTCATTGACTTCGTAACATGAAGATGAATTGACTTCGTAACATGAAGATGAATTTCTTGCTCCCGCTCATAAATTCGCGCCGTTATCCGCTGGATAACGTTGATTAGCGCTACGCGCCTTCGCTCCGTCGCTTCTGCTCCCTCGCGCCTTATCTTCAAGATAAGTTTCTTTCATTTATCCGCTGTCCGCTCCCGCTCGTCTTCATCTGAACGCTCGTCTTCATCTTAATCTTCACGCTCGTCTTCATCCTCCGCTTCCGCGCCTTTACTTCGTTCTTCAAGAATTGGATAACCTCAGAACCTGTGCGAAAACTCAATTATTTTCGCTCATTCAGCTTAAGCTGATTGCTTATGTAGCTTAATCATGACTCTGGAACCAACTAGCAGTTGATTTGATGGAAACGGCTAAATCGGAACAGTGGCATGGCAACAGGGAGGCTTCACCCGATCCAGTGGATCACTATAGAAGATTCTAGAAGCAAGCTACCTTCTGGCTGTGCAATCTTATCCCAATTCCTTCGCGCTAGCTTAGTAAGCTAGCTTGGTAAGCTAAGCAAGCATGGTTCTCCGGGCATTATGGTAGGACGTGGATCGATCATGACGAGAATGGACTTCTCCGTAATGTAATGGTTTAGTCTGGGTCTCGACCAACCAGACGAAGGAGATATTCATTCCATGAAGGTTCCGGCGCGCGACTCTAGGAGCGAAGTCACGCTTTCTTTCAGAACGTGTGTTCTCTCTCCTGGTCGGGCCGAGGCGAAGACTGGCAAAGTGAATCATTCAGCGTTAGTTCATAGAAAGGAAGGCGTCGCCCAGTGGCGTTGATGGACTTGGATGCTGGGGAGATCCATAGATTTGGATAGAGTCTCGCTCATAGAAGAAGAGTACGCGCGCTAGCTTCAATACAGGTTACGAAGTAACTGCAAGAACTCCGGCTTTTCCGCGCACGGAGGCTTTTCAGCGCACGCGGAGGCTTCCGCAGTGAATCGGATCAGTTCGGGTCCCTGTCCCTACCAATTCCGATCAACAACTTGGAGGTATGGCTGAGTGGCTTAAGGCATTGGTTTGCTAAATCGACATACAAGAAGATTGTATCATGGGTTCGAATCCCATTTCCTCCGGCACGGAAAACGGGCGGGCGAAACGAAATGACGTGAGATAAAACTTGGAACCCGGAGGATTACTTGACTTAGTGATTGAGCGGAGAGCCACTTTTTTATTGCAGAACGTCTATTTTTTTCCAATTACGTGACTTTACTCGCTACGCCTTTGTTGATTAGCTTCTGAGAAATCAGAACCTTTGGAACCTGGCCGGCTCTCGGTTCTTGAGCAAGCTCCTCGCGGGTAGGGCGCTATTTTATGTATGAAGAAAATATACTTTAGGAAAGTGGTTCAGGTAGCTCAGCTGGTTAGAGCAAAGGACTGAAAATCCTTGTGTCAGTGGTTCGAATCCACTTCTAAGCAGGAAACGTAGCCGAGAGCGAGCCTAGTTGTTTTTAAATGAAAGTGAATGGAGGGGCGACGGAGAGGAGAGGAGCGGGTCACGAAGAAGAAAACATAAGGATAACTTCTCGCGTCCCAGCTTCATACTGAGCGCCTCGCGCGCTCCGGCTTTTCAGCCTCCGCAGGGTGAGACGAGGTGTAGCGCAGTCTGGTCAGCGCATCTGTTTTGGGTACAGAGGGCCATAGGTTCGAATCCTGTCACCTTGATGTTCAGTCAGCTATTCAAAAATGAATTACGACTAAGTAAACTTACTAGCCTAAAAACTCTTTTATCGTTATTGTTATTAATCTTATTCTTAAATTCTTAACCAGGGTAACGCGAAGTGTTAGGTAAAGAACGATAAATGATGTTCAGCTAACGAAACTCTTTCAAGAAATGAAATACTTTTAGGGATGAGGCGCGAGGAGCGTTCAGATTAAGATGAAGACGAGCGTTCAGATTAAGATGAAGACGCGAGTGAGCGAGTGCGGAGTTGTCTTTATCCGGCTGGGAGTTTACTATTTACAATACCTTGCCTGTGGGACTGCTGCCTGCCCTGCTTCCCAGGCATCTACTTATCATGCACTAAGGAGAGAAAACCAGCAATTTGATAACATTCTATCAATGAATGATAAGCATCAGCAAATTAAATTAAACTGAGGCGCGAGTGAGCGGGTTCGACGGCGCGACTTTAGGAGCTGCATATCTCTATAACATTTCTGCTTGAAAAAGATCATGAGTTAACAAGACACAGTTCTTGCAGTTCTTTCAGAACCGAAAATCTTGTTCTTCAATCATTCTAGGCAGCTCAGTTAATCTGTAAATATCTTAGAAATTCTCTTATAAACAAAGAGAGGTGATGCTAATCACTGAGGTTATCCAGCGGATAAACGAAGGTGATGCTAATCACTGAGGTTATCCAGCGGATAAACGAAGGTGATGCTAATCACTGAGGTTATCCAGCGGATAAACGAAGGTGATGCTAATCACTGATTTATCAGAAGAACAGTTCTTAATTTTAATCAGAAGAACAGATCCAGAAAACCATGGAGAAAGAAAGAGAGTATCGCATCTATAATAGATATAGAGACAGTCTCCAGACAGAGAATAAGATGCCAGTAAATCCATCTGGTCCCGGGACGCTATCCGCCGACAAGGTCACAAAGTGAATTGATCAGATAGAGTGGAAAGCAACATGTTGTTATCCTCCTCAGTCACCCGTGATGGAATATAAGCCATTCAGTTATTTCTTCATTCGCATATTGTGAATTGACTTCGTTTCTTCTCCCGCTCACTCGCCCCTCAGAACCTGCTAGAAAAGAGTTGAATAGTAAGAAGAGCATGTCCGGATCAGTCACTTCGCTGCGCGCCTTGCTCATCATTAATCTTTACTTCGTAACCTTCGTAACCTTCGGAACCTTCGGATAACCTTCGGATAACCTTCGGAACCTCTTTCTATTATGCGCGTTGTCGCCAGAAATTTTATTTCTTTAAGATGTCTAAGTGTTTTCTTGCCAAGGGAAGGGTACAGTTCATGATTGTGCTGGCACTTGCACTTGAGGACTTCATCCTCACCTCAGCTTGATATATCTTTTTTTTTTAACTCCATTATTTAATTTCTTCGCTCGTAAACTCGCCCCCGCTCGCTCGTCTTCATCTTAATCTTCACGCTCGTCTTCATCTTAATCTTCACGCTCGTCTTCATCTTCATCTTCACGCTCGTCGCGCCTTTATTTCTTATTATTTATTTTTTAAAATTTCTTTCGCTCCCGCTCCGTCGCTTTGCTCCGTCGCGTCTTCATCTTCACGCTCGTCTTCATCTTAATATATTCACCGCTTCCGCGCCTTCGGTTATGAAATAAAGAACAGAAGAAGAAATTGAATCAGAAGAAGAAAGAAGATTAAAATGAATGAAAGAAAATAATAAAACATAAAAGAGAGGCTAAGCACCGGCCGAGCATGGACCGGAATAGATCAGCTATTATCAATCAGGATGTCGAGTCCACATCTCCTGAAACCGGAAAGGTCGAGGTTCTGAGGTTATCCAGCGGATAAAGAGCAGCTGAGGGGCGAGTGAGCGGGTTACGAAGTGAAGATTCATCTTAATGTTACGAAGTCAATTCAGATTCATGTTACCAAGTCATCTTCAGATTCAGAAGGCGCGCAGCGACTCAAATGCTCAACTTTGGTAATAGGGAAGACATGGAGCCCATTAGTGGAGTAGAGGACGCGATCCAGTCTTGCCCATTTACATGATCCTCCTTCGCTCCGTCGCGTCTTCATCTTAATCTTCACGCTCCTCGCGCCTGGTATATTTGCTACGCAACCTTGATATCCCGCATCAAAGCAATTAATTGTTTATTTAAAAAATAAATGTGAGGTATCAAGTCTTTCTCAGAGAAGAGCACTGAGTTGAAGTCTCCACCGCAGGTTAAGAATGAATGATGTAGAAAAAGAATATAAACCACAGAGAGCGTCGAAGCAAGTAATCGCACTTGACATATAAAAATGTAAGGTATCCATCTGAAAACCTTGGTTACCTAGTGAACATGTAAGAAACGCCGCCCTTTTGCTCGCCGCCTCCGCTCCCGCTCCCGCCGTCAGAACGCTCCTAACTAAGCGCCACGAACCGCCAGAAACTCTTCGAACCTCTTCAAGAATGAATGAGCCGTTCATGCTGAACCTTCCATTTCCGTCAAATGACCCGGCCTCCCTGGCTCTTCCACCGTCCGGGCTCCCTTTCGGAACCTATGCGTTGCTCCCCGGCGTAGGCCTACCACGCTCGCGCCACGGCGTTTCGCCAGCGATCTTTGCCAGTAGTGCCATCCTCCCCGCTGGCTGTCGTATGGGTGGGTTGTCCCTTGCTGCCACGCTCTGTTAGGCGCTATGGATGACAGGAAATTGAGTGGTTGACTTGGACAGCAGGCGGGTTACACGCTCCACTGTGCCGAGATGTGAGGTGCAGGTGGCGATGATCACCCCGGTATGCGCTAGCGCCCACGGCACTCCAGGACCCGCCAACGCCGTGAAAACCCAGGTGGTGATATAATCACCCCTGCCGACCGGAGGTGTGGATAACGAGGACACCTTCACAACCCTCTCCCTTCTATCCCAAAAAGTAAGTTCGGTTCACTTGAGTTGCTCAACCGCCCGCCTCTTTCTTGCCCGGTGCTCATGACGCGCTACGGAACCTCCACCGGGGGACCGAGCTGGGCATAGCTAGCGGCATAGGAGCCGACTCGGCGTCAGCGGCTTCGTGCCCCACTGGAGTAATCCAATATGCGGTTCCGCACGTTCCACCACTTCTCCGTTCATTTCCAATACTGATCGTGAAACACCATGAGCAGCTGGATGTTGAGGTCTGGAATTGGTGAAATTTTTATTTGCCTGTTCCTAGTCGTCATGGAAAAGAAAGGTTCTGTTAAGAAAGAGATTATTCCCCTGGAGCTTGTCAGTACCACCAACCAGTACTAAAATGCATCTCCTTGCCTCCGCTCACTCGCGTCTTCATCTCATATTCACGCCGTAAACTCGCGCTTGCATACAAGCGGCGCTATTGGCGTTAAGAGCTCACTGAGCGATGATGAAGTAAGTCAGTGCCTCGATTGTTCCAGAGAAGGATCATGGCGCCCCGAAACCATGACATCCTAAGCAGCATCTCCTTGCGTGCAAGAGACTTCCGGCCTGGCCTCCCGGCTCTGTGTTGAAAAAAAAAGCGGTAGCTAAAGCAAATCTAAAGCTTAGTTGCTTTTTGCTTATTATTCTTTGCCAATGGGTTGCTTGGCACCAAGCAACCGGTTAAAAGAAGCATCCCGAAATAAAAAAGTAATGAATGCGAATAGAACATATGATTGATTGAATGAAGTGGCTGGCGATAAAAATAAGTGTTGGTCCCACTTCGTTACCTGCTCTTGTAATGCAGGCGCCCCACGCTAAATAACAATGGGCCGGTGAAGACCTTCTTTCAGAACCTCTCTTCCTTCCTATAGACGACCAAGGTGCTCTCTATAGGGCTTGGCGTATAACACTTTATTTTGCGGCAGTCAAGGTCTGTCTTGTATAATCAAAGCCCCCCTCCACTTTTTTTTTATCTTGAAGATAAAAAAACCTGCGCTCCAGTCTGAATCTGAAGATTCCCCGCTTCCGCGCCTAAAGTAGCTCCTGTTCTATCTAAGCGGGAGCAGAGTTCGCCCTCCTTAAAGAGGGGGGGAGATGGAAGGGCAACCGTTCAGAATAGAATGCAAGGCGTGTGTGGAAGCGAAGAGGCAGGCAGGCGCTTGCGGCTGCGAACGATACACTTTCTTTATTACCATCAGGTTGGTGTAGTGGTGCTCACCAAGAAGGTAACGTTATCCGAAGGCGCTCAGGAGCGAAGGTTATCTTCAAGATAACTTATCTTGAAGAGAAATTCTCCGAAGGGGCGAGTGAGCGGGTTACGAAGTAATGTAAACATATCCTTGGAACGTCGATTCTATGGAAGGTACGAAGTAATGAACCACGGCAGAGGAGAAAGGACAGATCACCTGCCGATCTTTGATCCAACAAAACTATGCCAGAAGAATAGAGACCGGCACAAAAGCCTTCTTCATCAATCTACGCTCATTGAGGAAACGGTGACATAGAGAAAAAGGAGGGGGGCGAAAGAGATGTGTGGCTGAAGTTATGTTATATTTTAACATAAAAGAACGCATGCATTGATCTGTCGGAGGTTCGATAATTTATTAAAGGTTCCAAGCGACTTTAGGAGCGATTTATGAGCAGAAGCGACGGAGCGAAGTAAATGAGGCGCGAGGAGCGTTCAGATTAAGATGAAGACTGGAGCGTGCGAATGAGCAGAAGCGACGGAGCGAAGGGGCGAAGCGAATAAACGTTCTAAAGAAAGTCAAAGTCAAGAAAAATGTAGAAGTCAAAGAAAAAAAGTCAATGAGAAGTGGTGATCTCATCTCGTCTTGCTTGCTGGGAGAGAGGAAGCTTCTGGACCACCTTTTTCTCAGCCTGATAGCGAGCGATCATTCAGCAATGATACCACCGGCATCTCTTGGGCTTCAGGTTGGGATCCATTGCACTGCTGTTACCTTGGTATTGTATTTTTCTTGCTCGCACACCAGCACACACCAATTGCCATTTGGCTAGAGAGCTTTGGCTTGAGCCTACATGCACCTAGTAGGCTCGACATACATTTATGTACTAGAGAAAAAGAATATCTGTAATGAAAAGGTGCAAAACAAGCTTTTAGAGCATCATCCACCATGGTGGTAGCATTTATAACATGAGATTAGGAGTCAAATCATTAAAATTGGCCTAAAGTTTTATTATAATACCAAAAATTGTGTCTTGACTTGCAAGTCCGGCGAAGCACTATTATGACAACCAACCATTATGTTTGCCAAAAACAACTGGAGTGAGATGTGTTTAGATGCTCTAGTGTGCAGCCTCTTGATGTACCCATGTGATCCCCAACACAATGAATTCTCTTTGTCTTGATGGTCCCATTATTAATCCACCATTGTCCTTATGTCATTCCAATCTCATTAGTGCTGAAGAGGAAGCAATGGAAAGTAGGGAGAAAAAGGTTGGGCATTAATTGAGCCTTTAACTGTTTACAGAATTAGTGAATGTTGACAAATCCCTAAACTTGGAATTCCATGCAGATGAGATCGTGGGTCATCATCAAAGTATAACTAGCCATCCACAAGATGTCTTTTGTGCCTCACTGTAATGACCATTTACATAACTGTTAGTTTATAATGGCTAGGTTATGCCTAAAGTTGGGGGGAGGGTGAATTAGGCCCTTTTTGAATTTTCTTGTCAAAGCTCTCCTAACTATATGATACTATACCTATCCATTGGAGGATTCTTGAAGGAGGTCAAGATACAAATTGTTATACAGGTTTGGTCTAGTCCCTTACTCCTGTCTTAGGATATCTGACCCAGAGTTTGTGAAATCCCTAACCCAAGTTTAACGTCTGCATGAAAAACACTTGGTAAAAGGGAATACAATTTGGATATCAAAAAAATCAAAATTTCAGTGAAGTTTTTGGCATACTTAGCCCCTTTAGCCTTGTTGGATGTTCGAATCCTCCAACTTCTCATTGGTTGCACTTTCCTTTCCCACTTAGCCTAGTCTAGATGATGTCCACAATCCTCTAAAATTTCTTAAGAAATTATGTAATAATCAAACAAACTCACAAACAGATATCAAAAATTTTAAAGTGTCAAGCAGAAGTATTTGACAAATAATTGTGCTCAATATAATATGTATGCAAGATAGTATATGTTCAGTAAACTCTGTACTCAACAAGATATGTATTCAAGGTTGATCCAGTAGGAAGGTTCTCCCCATCAAGGACCACGCTGATGCTCCCGCCGTCGCCAAGGACACTGATAAGGTAAAATAAGGGTAGTCATTTGCATGCATTCTTCATCCTAACTACCCTGAAATTCAGTTCAACATTACCAAAAAACTATTATTTTACACAATGATGAGAACATGCCTTCTACTTTTTCCAATAATGAAAGAACTAAAATTTTCTACTCAAGTGAGGTTTCCATCAATGCTCTGATATGTATTTTACCAAATTACATAGTTTGGGATTTATGTTTAATAGGATTTCAGGTATATTTCTAAACCCCACTAGACTCAATGAGTCAAGTGGGATATGAATCTAATAATTTCCCTAATATGTTGAATTTTCAGGTCAAAGGTTGACTTTTGGTGATCATAAAATTACAAATTTTTTTAAGGACTTCAAGACATAAGTCTTGAGGCTTGGGACAAAATTTCAGATCAAAAGGAGCTATGAAGAAAAAGATGCATGCTAATCAGTGGAGCTGACTCAACTAATAGGCTTGTTGTGAAGGAGCATGAAGAAAACCTTTTAGAAGATCCTTGGAGGCTTCCAGGATGGTCAAGCCACCTGAGGAGGACTCCAGCTGGCAGTTATTGTTTGGAGGAGAAACCACGGTCTAGATCCAGTATAGGATTCATGAGGTAGAACCCATCCATCCATCCATTCCAGCTCAAATCCAAGGGCTAGGGATGATTTGTAACTAACTCTAACCAACTTGTTCTTTTCCCTCCAAATTCGACCTAGAGAGAAAGAATGATGCAATACGCTATGCCCGGGATCGATTCGGCGCGTATTACACCACAGATGAAGATAGTAATTCTACGTGGAAATGATATGGTATGATGCAGCTTCAAGAATATAACGACGGGTACAATGATATTAACAATCCACGTAAGAAGATCAGCTAAATTGGCGAAGTTCGATTGGACACAACCGACTTCCCAACGTCTCTTAGGACAAAATCCGACGCATCAGATGATAGGTATTTGAAATACCCGTCGACGTCCAATTTCCAAGCAAACGACTAAGACTGTGCCACAAGAAAATTATTCCTATTCACTCACTAAGGAGTATTAAAAGTGGTCAATAAGGTAAGGTTCCTAACTCTCGAGACACGGAAATAATGGACGAACACCGAAAGGAAGATATTGAACTGCAAATGCAAGGGGATGGTTCGATGGAACCTGTTACGACTGGACGCGGTTTTCACTCGGTTGGCGAGTAACAACGTTTAACACGCGACAGGTCACAGAGAGTATCTCGGTGGTTCATCGGAGGCGAGCACGACCGGGCAAGAACACGATACAGCCAGCAGATATTGGTCGAGGCAAAAAGATTTGCCCTAGCGAGTGCAGCGAACGACTGACAGTGCTGGAGACGGTCGTGCAGTGCTAGGGACGTCGTATCGGCACGCAGGTGTGCAGCGGGTGGGCATGCGCACAAGATCGCGGGGGCACGGGGGCACGCGCAGGCAGATGCGTAAACGAGAGGGGCCACGCACGAGTGGGGCCACTCGCGAGCGGTCCGCGCATGGGCGTGGATGTAGTCCGCGCGCGAGTGGGGCACGTGGGCACATGCACGCAGGCCGGCATGAAAACGCGGGTGCACGGAGGTGGTGCGACCGTGCAGACGCGCCGGTGTGGGGCGAGGTGAGTGGGGACCCAGTTGTGCCGAACACGGTGCGGGCTCGCAAGGTGTTCATGTGGGCGTGGACGCACGGCGGTGCAGGCGCCAAACAACAATGGTTATGGCAATCTGACGGCGGTGGCGGCGGAGTTGGCATTGGCGGCGTGGGTGACAGCAATGGGGGCAAGCAAAGAGCTCATGATTTCCAAGATCAACCTTTCTTGGACAATTTCTTGAACAGCAACAACCAAGAATGATAATGAATGAAGATAATAGAAGAGACGGCGATATCAGCAGGCGAGGCAATGTTCCACGGTGATCTCGTCTTGGAAAGGTGGCCATGATCCCACAATCTAGCGATGACAACTGTGACTAAAGGAAAACTCTCTCTAAGGCTAAGGAGAAAAACTAGAAAGAAACAAAAAGTCTTGATTTTCCCAATTTCAGTCTATCTGTCGTCTTGGGCATGTCGTCCTTATATAGGGTCGTGGGCATGCCCAATCGGGCGTAACGGGAGGGAACCATCTCAGCACGAGCGGTTCTCTCAAAACAATGAGAAAAATAAAATCGATTGAAATGGAGAAGGCCAAAACACGAACGGCCCGGTCCATACTTCAGCGAGGAAATTACAACAAAAGACAAAGAAAATAAGCAAAAACACGTGAGGCTTCGTCTTCACTTGGAGTACTCGAACGAAGTCTCACAGACGTCAGCTCGTGCGGCTCGGTGTGGTTGCTGGTGACGTTCCGTCTTGCTATTGAGATTGTCCCCCATCATCCTCCTGGGGTGGAAGGAACTCGGCTCCGACGAGTTGTTGCCGACGATGTCTTCGATTGGTTGCACCAGTTCCAGTCAAAGCTGCTTCAGCTCGGCCTCTGTGACCCACGTGTCATCTGATGATGGTCGGCCCTGCCAATGAAAAAGGAACTCACGGACTAGTCGCTACCCTACAATATCAATTACTTCCAGCATTATAATCTCAATATTATCCGGCCTCATGGGTTTTGAATGGAAGGGAGGGAACAAGTGTGTAAATTCCTTGCTTCTAGTTGGGCTTGGAGGGTTGTGAGGCTCATCTTCCTGAGGAGCGGGTAGGTAGCACGCTAAGTCGCTTACGTTGAAAGTCGGACAAATTCCCCACTCAGGAAGAATGCTCACCTCATAGGCGTTGCCATTGATCACTCGGGCAATCGAGAAAGGCCCGTAGCTACGAGGATGTAACTTCGTAGCGACCCCAAGAGAGTACCTCTCGGGCCGTAATCGAATCATGACTCGATCTCCCTCCACAAACTCAACTAACCGTCATCCTTGGTCAGCTAATTCCTTATACTTGTCATTTTGCGATTCAATGCGAGCATGTATGTCATGATGCATGTTCCTAATATGCAATGCAAAGTCTAATCCTTCCTCTGAAATTCTAGTATGTTCATCTAGTGGCATGAGGTCTAAGGGTCGGCGGGGTAATTGACCATATATGATTTCAAATGGGGTCTTACCGGTGGTACGGTTGACCTACAAGTTGTATGCAAATTCAGCTCGTGGCAGCACTAGATCCCAGGAGCTAGCGTTTGCGCCAACTGTTGACCGTCGCAAGTTGCCAAGACTGCAGTTGACAACTTCAGTTTGGCCATCCGTCTAGGGATGGTAAGCTGTGGAAAATTTTAGTTGGGTTCCCATGAGGACCCAAAGTGTTTTCCAAAAATAGCTCGTGAATCGCACATCATGATCCTAGACTATGGTTTTAGGCACTCCATGCAATTCGACAATGTTGCCAAAGAAGAGTCTCACGATGCGAGATGCATCCGAGGTTTTAGAGCACGGCACGAAGTGTGCTGTTTTCAAAAATCTATCTACGACGACCATGACTGAATCATGTCGTCGTGCAGTCTTAGGGAGTCCTAAGATGAAATCTGTACTGATATCATCCCACGGTCTTGTGGGCACTGGAAGCGGCATGTACAAGCCTGAGTTCTGCTTTGTCATCTCGGCGCGCGAGCAAGTAAGGCATCGTGTTACAACTTTGCCGACGTCTCGTTTAAGATAAGGCCAATAGAATTGGTATTCTACGGCTTGTATGGTCTTGTTAACACCAAAATGCCCGCTAAGGCCTCCGGCGTGAGTCTCCCAAATGAGATAATCTCTCAATGGTGTCCTAGGAATGCATAGCCGTCTTCCAAAGAAAAGGTGTCCATCAGCTATATAATAATCATGTAATTCAGTGCTTGTTTTATCCTTTAGAGTACGCATAATTGGTCCAAAATCAGGGCAATCATCGTAGTCATTCTTCAATTGTTCAAAACCCACTATTTGGGTTTGCACCATGTTCATTACTAGGGGACGCCTACTAAGGGCATCGGCCACGGCATTATCTTTCCCCTTCTTGTGCCGGATGACAAAGGTGTAATCTTGGAGATACACAATCCACCAGGCTTGTCAGTCGCTAACCTTCCGCTGATCTTGTAGGTGTCGAAGGGCACTATGGTCTAAGTATAGAACAAATTCTCGGGGCAGAAGGTATTGTCTCCAATGTCTAAGTGCTTGGACCAACGCATAAAATTCTCGATCATAGTTGTCATATTGACAGCTAGATGAAGTATGCAAATGACCGAGGAGACGGGAAATGAAGGCAACTGGTTCTGGATGCTAGCAGGGTGTAGGATCGAAGGGATAAACCAGACCACAAATTCACACGATCAGTTTCGTAAACTTAAATCCGATGAAATAATGGTGGTGCAGCCCCTTTCCTCATCGAGGGCGGGAGTACTGTCTTCAACCACCGCGACGATGCCTACGTACCAAATCCAATACGTCAAATTCAGGTTCGCGAGAAACTCACGAGAAGGCCAAGTCCACTAGTCACAGAAATTCCAAGAAAATCAAAGCAAGTCCGAGGGCGGTGGAAGATTTCTCGAGGAACACTGGACAAAGAACACACGACACCAAAGATTTCAGGCGTACCTCAGCACCAAAGTGCGTGTTGAGGTTGCGGGAAATTTTGGTCATAACTTGGCTTGGCGTTCCTGGTGTTGCATGACCCAGTGACGAAATGACTGAGCATTCTGGGCGTTGAGTGGCCCTAGCAAGGATGTGGAGCGAGTGGTGAACGCAGATGGATGACGTGCATTGGCGCAGGCGGTGTGGCATGCATGGGCGCTGGTAGGCGCTGGCACTGGCGTGCGTGTGCGCCGGTGGGTGCTAGTGCTGGCGGGCACTGGCGTGTGCGGATGCTGGCCGGTGTTGGCGTGCGCTAGCACCAGCGGGCGCTTGCGCTGGCGTGCGCGGGCGCTGGCGCTGGCGTGCGTGGGCGTTGGCGGGCGCAGGCGGGCGCTGGCACCGGTGGGTGCTGGCCTGCGTGGGTGCCGCAGCCCTGGTGTGAGCAGCCGACTGGCTACCTGTGCGGGCGGCGAAGGCACGTGCGGCAGGGGACGCCGGCCTGCACTGCCGGCCTTAGCGTGGGCAGCCTGGGTGGCGCTTTGCGAGGCTGTGAGGATGGCCTGCGTGGGCGTTCGGAGGGGTTACTTGCGCAGGCAAGGAGGGCAACGAAGGGGATGACAACGAGGAGTGGTGGTAGTGGCGACGATCGGAGGAGGGGAGGAGGCTAGGGAAAGTCCTTCAAGACGAGTAAAAAGAACTCAATTCCTAAATTATGACTTGCCTAACTGTTTCTTGGAACATTGGCCTATACATATAGGCCTTGGAGGAAAGAGAAAAATACAGTTAATAAAATAAAAATAAAGGCGGGTGACGTGGTTTTGTGTCACGTCAAGGGGCAGGTCTTGATCTATTGTTGACGACATGTCATGATGCGTGACGAGGCGTGCTTAGGTGGAGACGTGCTTGATGTTGGCGTATAGACTTGGTCGGGTAATGGTGGCGGCGTGTCCTCCACAGCAATGTCGACATCAGATGATGGTGGTGGCGCGTCTGGTGTTGATGCGTTGACGTCGTTGCCACCACATATTTTTGGCACATGTCATTAAGCTTCTCACTAAAGTGCTCTATGGGATGCCCTTCTTGAGAGAGGACTCCCCCTATGCCTACTTCTGAAGCATCACATGCGACTTTGAAAACCTTATTGAAGTCGGGAAGTTTTAAGACCGGTGCTTCGGTCATAAGCTTCTTGATATGTTCAAAGGCCTTACCAGCTGCCGCGGTCCATTCAAACTTTTCCTTATGCAGTAGATCAGTAATAGGGGCAGTGACCCCACTAAAACCTGGCACAAACCTACGATAGAAAGTGGCTAATCCCATGAAGCTATGGACGTCATGTACGTCCTTTAACTTTGGCCAGTTAGTGATTGCCTCTATCTTAGCTGGATCGATGGATACTCCATGTGCGGAGAGGATAAACCCTAAAAATGATACTTCAGAGGTAAAGAAGGTACACTTCTTCGGCTGAGCGTAAAGCTTTTCTCGTCGAAGTGCGGAGCAAACATCTCGAAGATGTTGTATGTGCTCATCCCTGCTATTGCTATAGACTAAAATGCCGTCAAAATAAACGACGACAAATTTCCTAAGGAATCGACGTAGTACCTCATTCATAAATCTCTGAAAAGTGTTGGGGGTGTTAGATAGCCCGAATGGCATGACATTCCACTCAAATAGACCGTCTTTTATCTTGAAAGCGGTCTTCCATTCATCGCCGAGAAGGATCCTTACTTGATGATAACCACTTTTCAGGTCAATCTTGGAGAAAATCGTTGCTTCGGCCATCTCATCAAAGAGGTCTTGAACTTGAGGGATCGGAAACCGATATTTCACGGTGATCTTGTTGATGGCTCTCGAGTCACAATACATTCGCCAAGTTCCATCTTTCTTTGGTGTGAGGAGTGCTGGCACAGCACAAGGGCTAAGATTTTTTGGATCAATCCCTTAAATAGGGGTTCTTTGACCTGTCGGTGAAGCTCTTTGTACTTCACGGGATCCATCTGACAGTGCGGTAAATTGGGGAGGGATGCTCACGGTACTAAGTCGATTGTGTGTTGTATATCACACAACGGAGGTAATTCATTGGGTAGCTCCTCGGGGAATACCTCCTTGAATTCGTCCACCAGCTGAGCGACCTCCAGGGTCATGATATCTAAGTCTAGTTCCTTAGTGGGAATGGCGACAGTAAGTGCAAAACAGACAGGCGTGTGCGCTCTATCTTCCTCCAATTGTCGACGAAATATGCATCCATTCATAACAAGAGTATTCTGGGATGGCCGAGTAGAAGTCAGAGTGGGCTGTGCAGGCAAATTCATTGGCTTAGTCGATGGATACCAAATGAGTCGTCGACCGCCATAAATGAAAGTACAAGTGTTTGCTCGCCCGGAGATTCGGACATCATGGTCAAATAGCCATGGGGGCCCTAAGATAATGCTACCAATTTTCATCAGTAGTACGTCGCATAACACTTTCTCGTCATAAGTGCTCATCTTTAGTGGGACGTAACACTGATTTCTGACTGGTAAAGTAGAGGTGTCTATCCATGAAACGTTGTAAGGACTGGGATGGGGTATGAGAGATAATCCCAGTTTAGTTGTGGTTTCCTCCGAAACTGCATTGATGCAGCTGCCACTATCAACTATCAATTTAAGTGTACGTCCTCCAATCTTGAAGTACAAGTAAAAGATAGACGTACGTTGAGCTGAGTCAACGGATGACAATCCTATCGGGTTCGCCGATGGTGGCAAGATGACCATGGGAGTAGGAGTAGATTGACCTTGAATTTCTCTCGGAGGGTGGGTCAATGGTCGTGACTAACTAGATCCAGTCCGAGGGTCGTCAATGCCACGGTAGGGCTATGTGCTGGGACTAATCTAGGGACGGGCCGGGAAGACCTCAGGCTGAAGGTGTCCATGCTGCTACGCTGAATCCGCAAATTCACTACTGGAGTTTCCGGTGTGGATGTGATAGGGGTAATCTGAATATATCCTAACGGTTCTTCGTACCCCTCCTCCTTGGGAAGCTCTCCCGGGAACTCATCTATCTCCAAGTAATCCTCCGGTATGGTTTCTACCGGGTTCCGTGAATGTCCATATATAGTAGGGATGGACATTCGGTCCTATGGTGTCCGAAGCCCTTGCATTTGAAGCATTGGATGGGCTCTTCGGCGGTGGCCGGTGCTCGGGCCGTAGATACAACGGATGATGTAGTCGGGGCTGCCGTCAACATTGTCGTTGGTGGAAGGGTGGTTCGAGTGGTGGTCGTGGTTCCTCTAGTCCACCCCGAGTTAGTCGTCGTCCTAGCAGTCGTAGCTGCGCTGTTATTTCTAACATTGGTTGCTCGTGCGGCAACCTGGGTTGGTGGAGTAATGTCATCTATCGTGTACTCATTACTCTCGACCAAGTTGTAGGCTTTATCGACAGTAGTTGGATTCTGCTCTAGCATCCTAACTCCTAAGTCGTTGCGTAAACCATGAATGAAAAATGCGATCTGAACTTGTGGGCTATCCACAAATTTACATCGCATACGGAATTCCTCAAATTCTTCTATATATTCACAAACGTTTCGCTTGCCTTATTTAAGGTCCATCCATTTAAGGAGCACGCGAGTCATGTAGAGCTTGGGAACGTATTTATCCTTAAGCTTCTGAGACATTAGTTCCCAGGTAGGAGAAGGTTCACCTCGGCGTCGTACCGCTTCCTTCTCGTTCTTCCTAAAGATTTTGGCTTGGCCGCCAAGTCTTGCTTCAGCGTATGACACGCATAAATCGTCGTCCATGTCATGCCACTGAAAATAACTTGTTAGAGCAATTCTCCCTCTCTCTTCTCTCTTGTGAACATGGTCAATAACCACCTCCACTATCTCCAGGATCTCCTCTCCCCCTCTCCTCCTTCTTCTTCTCTCTTTTTATTCTCTTGTTTCTTCCCTGAATGTATTACAATTGTTCATCTTCATCATTCTTCAACATGGTATCAGAGCAAGAGGTGGCTCGATCCAGTGCTTCCTCCCTCTGAATCTTGCCAGCGATTCTTCCCCATCGTTGGCGATCTAAGAGAAATTTTTTTTCACTGCATCTTCTTCCGCGGTGTCTGCCGATCTCAATGGAAAACACACAAAAAATTTCTTTCTCACCGTCTATGAGAGCATTTCCTTGTCTGCGCGTACGTGCGCTCCATCTGTGGCGACTTCTTCCGGCGATTTTCTTTAGGTGGCATCCTCTCCCGTGGAGACTTCTTCCGTGGCATTTCCTTCCGCGACGTCCTCTTTCTGCGGCAGCTTCTTCCGCGGAGGCTTCTTCACCGGCGACTACTTCATCTCCACCGGCAACGACCTCTTCTTCGACGGCTCCTTCCACGGCCATTTCTCTTTTTTTTTTTCCTTCCACGACCAATTCTCTTCTTCTCTTTGGCTGCCGTCCCCCTCCTTCTAATCTCTTCTAATCTCTTCCCACCTGTCCCTCCATCTCATGGCCGATCTCTCTTCTTCACCCTCTTCTAATCCTTCTTGTCATTAATCTTCTATTTCTCTTCTCTTCCCAACTGCGGACTTACTCCTGACCGGGTATTCTAATTTCCTCTTATTCTTTCTTTTCTTCCCAATTCCCCTCTCCTGATTCTTCTTCGAGTGGGTCTTCATTCTTCCAAGATCTTCACGGCGCATACCTCCTCTTCCTCACGATAGTGGCCCTCTTGACGTAATTATCCTCGCTGCATTGTCTTCTAGCAATTTCTCATGGAATATTCTGCTAACTCTCCCACGTCTCATCATATGTCTGCACCGGCTAATACAGGGCCCATCAATCCGTTTATCTCACAGTTGCAGGCGCCATGTTCCATTTTGTCCGAAAGGGGCTCCAATTATATCACATGGTCGGTGAGTTTTCGTCAATTTCACCAAATACATCAACATGAGTCCCTTCTGATATAGGATCTGCCGTCACCCGATGATCCACAATATGCACATTGGACTACCCGTGATCGTACTGCTACGGCATGGTTATTAAAGATGCTTTCTCCAGATCTCGCTGACTCACTCCAACTTATCTCCCCGACAAAAAAGATATGGGACGAGCTCGTTAGAATGTATGAACCGAAAAGTAACATCGCCTCTACCATTGACATCTTTGAGCGGATGTTTAAACTTCAAGGTTCATAGGGGTCTCTTGAGACAGCGTATGCCACTCTTCGAGGATGTGATTCTCGGCTTCAGTTTTATCAGCCATATACTCTGGATCTCGCGGAGCAACGGCGTTATCTGGAAAGGAGTTACATGTTTCTATATTCCTTAACTCCATTCCTGCTGCAATTAGTACTCAGATACGGGGTTCTATCCCGAGTGGTGTGACTCTTCCTTCTTTGGCTGATGTTTTTAATGCGGCGCAACAAGTGGACAGCCTTACTCCTACCAGGGGACCTTCTTTGTCCACCCCTATCACATCATCTGATTCCTCGTCACTTCTTACGAGTGCCCCTGCACTTCTGGTCACTCTTGGAAGAAGTTATGGCACTTCTCAAACATCGGATCATCACCCTTCTGATCGTCATCGCAACAAGTATGTTGGCCCTCCTTGCATCCATTGCTCTCGACCAACGCACTCGTCTGCTAAATGCTATCAGAAGTTGGGCTATCCACCTGGACATCCTAATCATGTCTCGTCTTCTTCTTCGGCTTCTTCCCATGGTGGTCATCCGATCGCTTCTCATGGTGGCTCACTGGC
This sequence comes from Wolffia australiana, assembly GCF_029677425.1. Taxonomy (NCBI): domain Eukaryota; kingdom Viridiplantae; phylum Streptophyta; class Magnoliopsida; order Alismatales; family Araceae; genus Wolffia; species Wolffia australiana. Next base: position 12,480,806 of record NC_135842.1, read on the forward strand.
CAATCTCGTAGCCCTTACCACTGCAACACTTGGTACTTCTCGCTCTAGTCCAAGTACTGCTTCTTCTACTTCTTGCGGGTCTTGGATTATTGACTTTGGGGCCTCTAGTGACGTCATGGGTGATGACACTATTCTCTCTTGTCTGGCCACACTTCCTCACCCTGAATCAACTTTTGTTGCGGATGGGCGATCCTGTTTGGTTACTGAGAAAGGCACTGCATCTCCCACATCTCAGCTTCCGCTTCATGATGTTCTTTATATTTTGGGCTTTCCATTCAACCTTATATCTATTAGAACATTGACTAAGGCTATTTTATACTCCGTGATGTTTTTTCCCTATCACTATGTGTTTCAGGACTTGAGGACCGGCGCATAAATTGGTTTGGGGCGTAAGACTCGGGGTGGTGTTTACGAGCTCATTTCTAATAACCCTTCCCCTGAACTTTCCTATCACCTCTCCCATTCTTCTTCCTCTCTTGACTGGCACCGTCGTCTTGGCCATCCAGGGATCACGAAGCTCCGTCAAGCTCTTCCTTCGGTTACTATTAAATATTTTGTTTGTTAGTCATGTCAGATGGGAAAACATCATCGTGCTACCTTCCAAACTACTGAATCTATTAGTGTGAAGGCTTTTGATTTAGTTCATTGCGATATTTGGGGACCTTTGCGCATACCGTCTAGACTTGGTTTTCACTATTATATTGTTCTTATTGATGAGTACTGCCAAGTGTCTTGGGTATATCTCCTCACCGACCGCACCGATGATCTTTCGATGATCCGCCAGTTTCTTCAAGAGATTTCAACTCAGTACTCGTGCACTCCAAAGATCATCCGCACGGACAATGCGGCAGAACTTGATCAATGTGACTTTCAAGATTTGTGCGCGGCAACTGGTATTATTCACCAAACATCATGTCCACATACTTCTCAACAGAATGGCATCGCTGAGAGGAAACATCGACATTTTCTTGACATGAATCGTACGCTCCAATATGAGATGAACGTCCCACATGAGTTCTGGGGGGATGCTATTATGACATTGATATTTCTCATAAACCGCCTTCCTTTTACACCTCTTGGTGGTGCCGTCCCTCTTCATCGACTTCATCCACAATGAGAACTTTTTCCCTTACCACCTTGTATATTTGGTTGTGGCTTTCACTCATGACCACTCGGCCACAAAATCTAAACTGGTTCGACGGGCAATTAAGGGAATGTTTGTTGGCTACTCTCGCACGCAGAAGGGATACTGGATCTATCTTCCTGAAAGTCAACGATATATTGTATCTGCTGATGTTACCTTCCATGAGACGACCCCTTTCTTTCTGACATCTTCATCTCCTAGCGAACATGCAGGAACTACTCCTTCCTCTATTGATCCAGCTACTCTTTCTCCTCATCCTGACTTGCCTCTTCCACAACCTTCTGCTCCTATCCCAGCTTTACTACTAGAACCTTTGACGCCTTCACCTCTTCCTCTTCTTCCCGCTCCTACCTCATCCTCCCCAGAGCTCTCTGTTGAAGAACAATCTGCGCCCTCAGCCACTCTGCAGTCAGATGATCTTCATCTTCTGATCGCTCTTCGGAAAGGTACACGTTCTTGTACTTTACATCCCTACTCTAATGTGGTCTCCTACGCCAGACTGTCTACTCCTTATCGGGCATTCGCAGTGGCTTTGGCTGTAGAATCTATTCCTTCGTCTCCTAAGGCTGCATTATTGATTCCCCACTAGAAAGCTGCAATGGAAGAAAAGTACTCAGCTCTGGTTCGTCGTGGTACATGGGAGCTCATGGCCCGACCAACCTCTACAAATATTATCAGTTGTCGCTGGGTATTTACCCTTAAGTACCATCCGGAGGGCACTTTTTATCGATACAAAGCTCGGCTGGTTACTCTGGGTTTCTCGCAGGTTCATGGCATTGATTATGAGGAAACTTTCTCTCCAGTGGTTCGGCTTAATTCTATTCGTATTCTTCTTTCCATGGCACTCGACCATGACTGGCCTCTGCATCAACTCGACGTTTCTAATGCTTTTCTCTATGGCAATCTTTCTGAATGTGTCTATATGGAGCAATCTCCTGGTTTTTTGGTTGAGGGGGAACATGATAAGGTATGTCTACTTCACCGTGCTCTTTATGGGCTCAAACAAAGTCCGCGGGCATGGTTTGAGAAGTTCGCTGAACTCATCTCAACGTATGGACTCGTGGCTTGTGATGTGGAGCCTAGTGTCTTCCGCAAGACTACCTCGACTGGATGTATTATTCTTGCTATCTATGTGGATGACATGATTATCACGGGTAGTGATCATATGGGTATTCAACATATCAAGATCTTCCTGCATCTGCATCTTGATATTGGAGACTTAGAGGAACCTAAGTATTTCCTTGGCATTGAATTTGCATGTCGACCGGGTGCTCTTGTCATTAATCAACGCAAATATATACTTGATATTTTACAGGAAGCTGGTTTATCTGGATGCAAGCCATATGCATCTCCGATAGATAGCAAACCTCAACTTTGGAGTACCGCACCTCCCCTGCATACTGATCCCAAACGATATCAGCGTCTCGTTGGGAAGCTTATCTATGCTACGCTGACTCGTTCTGAGGTTGCCTTTACTATAAATGTTTTGAGCCAGTTTATGCATACCCCTCGAGAGGTTCATTGGGAAGCCACTCTATATTTGATTGCATATCTTAAATATGCTCCGGGCCGAGTACTTATCTTCAGACGACATGGTCATCTACAGGTTGTTGGGTACTCTGATGCAGGTTTTGCTGGTGACCGTTAGGACCGTAAGTCTATGACGGGCTACTATATATGTGGGTGGTAATCTGTTCATTTGGCGAAGTCACAAGCAATCTGTCCCATCAATATCTAGTGCATAGGAAGAATATCGAGCGATGGCTGAGACGTCTTCAAAGATGTTATGGGTACGTAATTTTTTATATGAACTTGGTTTTCTAATCAAAGGAGCTATGTTGATGATGTGTGACAATCAAGCAGCCATGTTCATTGCAACCAATCAAACCTTCTCCATGCGTACCAAGCATATCGAAATCAATTCCCATGTGATTCGCCACCGCATCATCGCAGGACTTATTTCCACACCTTATGTAGCATCTGCAGATCAACTTGCAGACATCTTTACTAAAGGACTAAGTGTGACGTCCTACGACATCTTCTCACGCAAGCTGGGCCTATATGACATCTACGCTCCAGCTTGAGGGGGAATGTTAGAACAATTCTCCCTCTCTCTCTCTCTCTCGTGAACATGGTCAATAACCACCTCCACTATCTCCACGATCTCCTCTCCCCCTCTCCTTCTTCTTCTTCTTCTCTCTATTCATTATCTTCTTTCTTCCCTGAATGTATTACGATTGTTCATCTTCATTATTCTTCAACATAACTCTCTAAATCTGACTCCCAGTCCGTGTAATCTTTTGGGTTCCTTGAAGCCTCATAAAGTGGAACCTCCATTATCACACTCTCATATATCATAGCCCCATGGGTTTCTCGATGACGGTCTTGTTTGTCATCCTCGTGCTGACGTCGGTGCGGAGGCGGACTTCTCATATCTTGTGACCTATGGTAGTCTGTATGGTCATGTATAGGGGCTATATATGGGGTTGTCGGTGGGGCGTAATCACCATATCCATGTTGTGTCATTTGCACATAGTTGTGTGGAACCGCTTGGTTGGCCACCGAGGCAGTCGGCCCGTAAGTAGGTGGTGGCATGTAGGTAGCCGGCGGGGGAGGTCTCATAGTAGACTCCCCGGGATATGTCGTGTGCAGCACTGTATGTGGTCCTGATGTGTGATACATATCACGCGGTGCATAAGCAGGCAGGGGTGCATGGAGTGATACATGTGAGGTGTTTACCGGCAGCGCACTGTATGGTTGTGGCACCGGGGTAACGTAAGGCCCTTGAGTCGGGGCTAAATTCGGCATCGGGCCATAGGGTTTGTGCATGGTTGACGTCCCGTTCTGGTACATGGGTCCGTTTGGACCTGTTGGGTAGCCTTGCGCTATGGGCGCAGCATATGGATTGCCACCAACCATCGGCGGTGGAACAACGCCGTAAGGGTACGAAGGAACTTCGTTCCTAGGAGGTTCAGGATGCACGTGACCGCTTGTCGGCGGTGGATAGTAGATTTTCGTAGGGCGGAAATTTCCATCTATGGGGTAACTCCG